>NC_134875.1:58262481-58908552 GCF_049852395.1 Peromyscus maniculatus bairdii | reverse complement strand
AATAGCAAGGCAGGAGAAAGGATAGGCGGGGCTGGCAGGCATAAAGAATAAATAGAAGGAGTAATCTGGGAGAAGACAATAGAGGAGCAAGAGAAGAAGGAAGAAGACACTAGGGGCCAGCGGCACAGCCATGCACGGAGTAAGAGTGAAAGTAAGATATACAGAAGAAAAGGAAAAAGCTCAGAAGCAAAAGGTAGATGAGATAATTTAAAGTTAAGAAAAGCTGGCAATAAAAGAAAAAAGAAAAACAAACCAAGCTAAGGCTAGGCATTCATAAGTCATAATACGCTTCTGTGTGTGATTTATTTGGGAGCCAGGTGGTAGCCCCCAAAAAACAGCAAAAACAACCAACTATGCTATCCATTAGGGAAGTAGAAATTAAAACTCTTTGAGACTTACCTCATACTGGTTAGAATGTCAATCAACAAGAGTCTGACAATAAATATTAGGAAGAATATGGAGAGGAATGCTTATTCACTATTGGTGGGGGAGCAAATTAATACGGCCATTGTGGAAATCATATTGGAGAGTCCTCAAAAAATTTAAAAATAGAACTAACACATTTTAATTTTTGAAGTGTTCTCTTTTCATTGTTTGCCAACATTTTCAATTCAAAACCGTATACAAAAGAATGTGGATTTACAGCTTCTTGAAAATCAGAAAATTTGGCAATAATGAAAATAAATTCTCAACAACAACAACTGAAAAACAGTGACTTTTGGCACACACATACTATGTAGTTCACTGTAGACTCTACCTAGCAATTTTTCTGTTTCTTCAATACACATTCACTGTCTACCAGGCAGTTCATGTGGGAGGGTGCCTCCCTCTGCTCTGAGTTTGTGATTCCTTACTTAACTCATCAAGGCTCAAATGGTCAAGAAGTAGTCATCTTTCTTCTGTACTCAGAAGCCAAGGCCAAGTTTTAAGTTTAGCACTACTATCTGTTCATATTCATATTTTATTTCTTAGCAATAAAATAGTAATGTATTGAAACTGTTTAAGCAAAAGTTAATTTGCAAGTCAATTTAACACTACTATGTTAACTTCCTTTTCTTCCCTCTATGGAAGCCTTAGTGCCATTAAACAACTGAAGGTGGTCTTTAATATTTGTTAAAATACCACTCTTGTATTTTTACTTGCAAAGAATTTTAAAGTTTTATAGTGTGACCATATTAATTAACACCATATTTCTGTATTCAGGCTCTCTTGTGTATCATATGTCAAGAATTAAATGAAAATTATATATGTGCATGCATACTTATGCAGAGAGATAAACAAAGATTAAGGTATGAAGGGAGGTAGAAAGGGAGAATAAATGGAAATAAAACTAGTTTGGAGACTAGTGAGTCAATGGCTGACACAGAAATAACTTATGTTATTAATCAGAATATATGTAAGATTTAGAGGTTAGGGAGGATTAGGATGAAATTGTATCTTCTGGACATGAAAGAAGAGCTGCCCTCATGAATTCACAGCTATTGTGATTGCCTGCATAAAACCTGCACAAAATCAAGCCAGTCAACATGCCAGCATAAAGGGAGGGAAGGTTCACAAGTACCTATCCTTAGCTGAGGAGTTATTGAGAGCTGATGACTCCATTTTCTTTATGATGTGGCCCTTGGTAAGTTGACCAGGCACTAGTAGATGGCCCCATACCTATGTGTTTATTTCTCACACAAATTGGACTCCAAGGGTTATTAAAAAAGAAGACATGAAATTGAGGATTTAGGGTCCATGATGAGTTAGAAAGAGTTGAGGTGAATTTGACCAAAATACATTGTATGGATGTATAAAATTCTCAAGGAATTAATAAAATATTTAAAATATGGATATGAATCTTCTTTGTTTTTATGGAACTATAGCTATTAGTACTGAATAGAGTCTATAACATGATGACAATTTTAAGGAATATCTCAGGGCTAGAGAGATGACTCAATGTTTAAGAACAAGCACTGCTCTCATAGAGGATCTGAGTTTGATTCACAGCACACACGCTGGGTGGCTAACAACAACATGTACCTCCAGCTCCAAGGGTATCTGATGCCCCTGGCCTATGCAAGTACTGCACTCATGTGCTTATACCCACACACAGACAAATGGGTGCACATAACTCCAAATAAAAATAAATCTTTACAATTTTTTTTAAAAAATTAATCTTATTATTAATAGTTGTGCATATATTTGTTTAGAAGGCATCTGTAGTTGAGGCAGGTTTATGTGGGCTTTATTCTTGTGTAATTTTTACTATTACAAATGTATTTGCTGTTTTTCTTTACTTATTTAATGGTGGCCTCGAGGCAACTGTCCAATTGTTGATACAAACCCTAGACTAATGGTCAGACCAAAAAATTGGCACAAACTGCAGGTTCATGAATTTTTGGATCACACACCAATATTGTTCTTAAAGATACAAGACTTTCAGTTTAGTTCCAGCAATTATCACTCTTAGTTTTCCATTTATTAAATGCCCATGCTTAGTTGATTAGCATTTTAGTAGGAATCAAGAGAAACATCTTAAGTGCTGCTTAGCCAGATGCCATTTCAAACTCAAAGGCTCTGCAGCAATTATGACAATCCTTTTTTCCTCTGAGCTAGAATAATTGTGGATATGTTGATAGAAAAGATAGGACTAGAATTACATTTTTAATTAGGCTGGCAGGGCAAGGATATGTCAGCCGCTATTACATTGCCATTTACTAAACCAGGAGGTAATTCCTGTTATCACCTGCTTGTTCTGCCCAAACAGTACTTCCGTGTCTAAGACTGGTAACCCACTTTAGGTGAAAGCAATAAAGAGAAGGAAGGTTTATCAAAAACAAGGAAAAAATAATTCTAAGAAGATTGTTACTCACACTTAAAGCAATGATGAAAGAAAAAGAGGATGTAAAAATTATTTGGACTGGGACAAAAAAATACTATTAAGTGAAAGTATTTTCTAAAACAATCTGTATTGGTTCACTATGTACTCATACTTGACTAATAAAACATGAAAGCCTCGCTAATTTGTTTTTTTTTTCAATGAGTACTGATATCACAATAGTGCTAGATATATGACACACAATAATAATTTATTAGCACACAGTAGTCACCAACACAAACATTAAAACAAGCTGCTTTTGGCTTATGTTAGGTTCTCTATACCTTGTACTTGATACTCTTCAAAATGCATTTGTTTGTACCATATTTAAAGGACAAAAAAAGAATAACTCACTTTAACTTAATTAAAAGAGCTAATGAGACTACCAAATTAAACAAATAAATTTTACAGTGAAATTAAAGTATTACACAAAACATGGCTCAACTCCTTTAAAGAAAAGAATCAAATTCAGAATTCAGGAAAACAGCCAAGACTTGGAAACAGAATTACAGATACCATGACTGTTTCGAAGAAGAATGCCCTTTGGGACTGTAACCAAATTCTAAGTGCTTCCGTGATTTTCCCTGAAGGGATAACATGCTACAGAGATCAGTATTAGGGTACTGGACTCCAACAGAGAGAAAACAGAAGTGGGCCTGGATCCAAGACTCTTACATAAAGATTCCTATCTGGGGCTTTTTTCAGAGTAGAAATTTGTGCAAAATCTGTTTTGTTTTTTAAAATGAATTTGATTTCTTTTTATTTTCTGACCACTTTCACAGCACATCTCTTTTACACAAACACACACACACACACACACACACACACACACACACACATACACACACAGAGGGAGAGGGGGGAGGGAGAGAGACACACAGAACATACAGATGAACACTCACACACACCACCTAACTTCAAGTTTAAAGAAGCAATTGCAAAACCTGAGAGGCCCTCAACCCATTGTGAATTAAAAAAAAGTCAAAATCAACTTATCTTCATTCATGATAACAGGAATCAGAGGAGAAATTAATTCCAAATGCTTCTCCTACTAATCTGCTAATGAGCTATTGAGTTATCTGAGTTGATTTTAGTCCCTCCGGGATAAATATTAAAGGTAATCAAAATAAAAATGAATAATAAACTCTGATCACATAAAGCACATTCTAATGTGCTGGAGGGAAAGTATGTGTATTGGGGGATAGAACAAATTACTGATGTTAAGCAAATTCTGTTTCTTAGGTGGTATCAAGCAGTGATTTCTGTGGAAGTCAATGTGAAGGCAATATGCCAATACTCCCTTACACATGCCCCTCCATATTCTCATTATATACAAGGCTTGTACCTTAAGTAAAACATCCATTGAAATTTTACAATCCTGTTTGCAAACTATAGCACGCCAGAGTTAGAGGGATAATAAAGAATGCACTATTATCCTTCTTTCTTAGCACTTGAAACTTGATAGGACTTGAAGTTCACTGTCACTGTTATCAGTTTGATATTCTTAGGGATTCATTGTCCATGAAGTACCATTCTTTGAATGGTTGTCTTTCATTATGTATCATTATATCTTTGAGTGTCACTGTCTATGCAATAAACCTGTTCATGCAAGATAGTTTCCCTCATACTTCATATGTTACTAATACACATCTTCTACCGAGAAAAAAGTTGGTTCATTTAACAACTTTGCTAATAAAAAATATTTAGTTGTCTTTTCTTTCCACTTAGGTCTGGAAAGGTGACAAACACACATCTCTTTTGAACAAAAAATGACCTCAACCTCTTAAAACTGGATCAGAGATCTGAAAAATAAAATGTTCAACAGGGATAGGTTCTCAAGATGCCATACAAAAAGAGGGAAAATGAGCAGACCAATACACTTCTTCTCTTTCCCCTGATCATTCATTATCCATCTGATTTTCCATTCCTGTTTGCTTGTCTACTTTCCCCAGTTTCAATTTTATTTTAGATGTGTAGTGTTCAATGGACCATGTTTTTAAGTTCTCCGTACAGTGCCTTAAGCTTTTAGAGGGAAAAGCACTATATAAATCTAGCAATAAATAAATAATAAATAAGAGAAATAACTGGCTATGTGTTACTAGGGCTAAAAAAGATCTATGGGGTGTGGTGATGAATAGAGGCGGAAAAGAAGTCAACAATGTAGCATTGCTGTTAGTAAAGTCAACCCAGTGCTGGAAGGCACAAATGAAAATGGAGTTGTAATGCAACAACCGCATCCTAAAGGCACCTTGCAAATAAGTGTGTAGCTAAAAGGTGACAGCTAATATGGTGGTATCCACTAACTGAACAGCCTAACACTATTAACTACATATTTTTGTGACAAACAAATTGGGCCAATCCACTATGAAGAATAGCAACTTACTGAGATTGAAATCATTACATTTGCAGTTAAATGGAAATGTTAGTGGCAGATGTAATATGTGTTCGATGTTTGCTACATGCCAGAAACTTTAAATCCATTATTTTAGTTAAAAGGAACTATAATTCTGTAATATCTGTATTATTGTCCTTTTTTCACAATAAGTAAGAAAATTGAGATGCCCAAGCAATTAACCCAGATTTAAATAGCAGATAATGCCCTAATGCAGTGCTTTATTTGAATTCTAGAAATAGAAGTAGTCCTTGTGTAACTTTTCTGGAATAGTGGGATAATCTTTCATGTAAGGATAACTTCAATGTTTGCATATATGTAAATAACAGAATCTGAAAATAGGAATGGATTATGAAACTAAATAGAGACCATGTGAAATTTTGAGAGATGTGGTTAAGACAAAAGGTCATAGGTAATATGAAAGCAGCAAAAAGGATACTGGAGGTAGGAACAAACAGGGTGAGGAGAAGAAAGGAGAAGGAAAAACAACAAATACAGTTTCTTTTTGAAAAATTTCATAATATAATTCAACTCCTGATACATTAAAAAATAATTTTTTAAAACAAAACTTCTTGAAAGCAGAATATGATGTGAAGTTTGGGAATACTGGCAAAATAGTAACTTTTTTCATAACAATAGAAATTATGGAAAGGTTTGCAAAAATCCAGGAGTGCTCATTCAAGGAAAGTGGCCAAATGTCAGTAATTATAAGGAGTTTGAGCTTGTTTAATTCTTATCGACTCTCAAAAGCAGCAGCCAAACAACTTCTGTACCTATGTCAACCAACCATCTAAAGCCTTATCACAAGAAAACTGTCACTATTTGACCTGTCTACCAAATACCTTAGTTATCCTTTCACAGTGTCTTTATTTAACCTGGCTCAGAGGTCATTCTGTGCAAACAGCTCTATCCTTAAAGTGTTTATCAAAAACAATCAGCAGCACTTGCTTAATATTGCAGCTGCCTAAGGTAGCAATACCATTGCTGCTATATTCACAATAAATATAAAATGGAAACAGCTGAAATGCCCTTCAACTAGTGAATGGAAAATGAAAATGCTGTCCATATATCCTAGAAGGCTAATGTAAAGAAAGTTGAAATCATGAAATTTGTAAATAAATAATAGATGAATCTATAAGATATTCTATTGAGTGAGGCAACCAAACCCAGAAAGACAAACCGTACACAATCTGTCATCTGTCAGATGAGTATAAAACAAGAGACTTTAAAACATATTTTTATAAAACCTGAAGTTGCTCATTGAAGAATAATTTAAGATACCAAATAATAAGTGAATAAACAAATTTAATGCAGCAAGACAATGAGGCATTATCTCGTAAAGACAAAGAAGCAGTGACTCATATATTCTACACGATCGAACCATAAAGACATTTTGTTTGCTTGTATTTATTCAAACTGTCTCCGAGGAATGTCAGAAACTATGCTCATAAAGTCTCACCAACATAACTTTCTAAGCATGAACTGAACAAGGATAACTAAAATAGATATGTTAATGGTGGCAACAGAGTTCAGAACATCAGGAGGCTTCAACCCTACACAAAGAACTACAGGCAACTAAGGAATGCTGGGAGTGGGAGAGGTAGTATTTCCTAGAGAACATCATACCAATTGGTAATCCAATATCAAATGATCAGCCCTGAAAACATGCACATATAAGTAACATTACACAGACTGAGCAGGTTATATTGTACATTTAGGAATATATAAGTATATGCATACTCATATCCATATACATGTTTGTAAGTAACAATAATAAAAAAGGATGCTGCTGTGGGATGTTTTGTATGTTAAATGTGTTGCTCTAATTGGTTAATAAATAAAACACTGATTGGCCAATAGCCAGGCAGGAAGTGTAGGCGGGACAAGCAGAGTAGAGAATTCTGGGAATTCTTCCTAGGCTGAGTCCGAGAGACGTTGCCAGCCACCATAAGAAGATGTAAGATACAGGTAAGCCACAAGCCACACAGCAAGGTATAGATTAATAGAAATGGGTTAATTTAAGATATAAGAACAGATAGCAAGAAGCCTGCCACGGCCATACAGTTATAAGTAATATAAGTCTCTGTGTGTTTACTCAGTTGGGTCTGAGTAGCTGCAGGAGAGAGAGATTTGTCCTGACCATGGTCCAGGCAAGACCAGGGAAACTATAGCTACAGGATACCATGAATTTGAAAGAGAACAACGGGGTTTGGAAGGAGGAAAGGGATGAGGGATATTATGTAATTATGCTATAATCTCAAAATAAAAGAAATAATAAAAAATTACACTCTAAGTAAATAAATGAATATGTTGTTTGCTTGTATTTATTGAAAATGTTCAAATCTAGCAAATCCATAGAAACAGAAAATAGAGTTATGGTTATCAGAGATTGGCAGAAAGAATATGGGTAGTAACTATTTGAGAATGAAGGGAGCAGTTAGTATGATGAAATACTTTCAAATTAGATAGCTAACATAAAGTCAATATGTTAAAACAACTCTACATTTATCTCCTGTCAAACACTTTACTTAGGGGACAAAAGAAAAAAAAAATCCTGTAAAGGATCAATTAAATCATTTCGATGTCTTGTGAAGCCAAAAAAAAAAAAAAAGTATACAGATTTCAAAATCTCATGACCAGAAATTCTAGAGGGAATGTAGCTCTAATGTGCACGGGGCTATCCAGAAGTTATGTAAACAGGACAAACAACCAAAAAAGAAGAAGTAGAAGTATTGCCTCAGAAATATAGTGTGAGTCATTAGATTTTTCAGGAGTTACAAAAGATTAGGGAAGAATTAATAACCAAAAACAATATCTTTTTTATACTTACTTTTATTGAAAATAGATTCTTCTTTCATATAATACATCCTGACCACAGTTTTCTCTCCCTCTCCCTTACTCTTCTCAGCACCTCCCCTGTACCTATCCTCTCCCCCAGATCCACTCACCCTCCATTCCCTCTTCAGAAAAGAGCAAACCTCCAAGAAATGACAAGCAAACAGGACAAAACAAGATACAATAAGACAAGGCAGAGGCCCTCATATGGAAGCTGGACAGGCAACTCAATAGGAGGAAAAGAGTCTCAAGAGCAGGCAAAGGAGTCAGAGACACACCAGTTCCCAAGAACAATTTCTTTGTGTGCATAGCTATTGATGGTTGATTTTGTCATTCATCATTTGGCTTGATTCACAAAGCCAACACTGCTTTGAAAGAAACACTGGAATGCAGTTACAGATAGTTAGATTTGTAACAAGGGAACAGACTGTGTTGGGGTTTAGAGAAGGACAGTCATTGAAAGAAAGGATTATAACAAGAAGAAGCAATACTGATCTCTATGTTTTAACTGTAAAAGTAATCAAAAAAAAATCAAGTCGGAGAAACACAAAAGAAAGAAAAATTAACTAATTTTTGAAGGAATTTTGAGAATAGCTTATTCACAAATGTTTAGAAAGTTCCAGAAAAATAATGCTTACCTCAATGGTAATTAAGAACCAATAAAACTGACAAGGGAGTTCAGTCAATCATCTCATGCTCTATATGCTCTAACTTGAGCTTTACAATATATTTACATATCTATGATCCCATTTGGCCATCACAGTAAGCCTTAATAATAGGTAAGGAAACTTTTGATCCATATTTTAAAGTCAAGAAAACTGAAGCTTAGGTTAAGAAAGAAATCCCCACAGACAGCAAAATTGAAACTCCTAACACATACATCTTTCTATTTCCTCAATAATAAAAAAATAAAAGCATCAAAAACCTTTAGGAATAAAGTTAGAAGACTAAAAATGAGGATGAGTTATTTTGAGAAAAAGGATTTTAGTGTTTTGCTTTGCTTTGTTTTATGTTTAGAAGACAAGATACAGAAATGAGGTTCAGCATCTCTCTGTATAGCATTACAAAGAAAGATCCCACTTTTGTCTTACCTGTTGAGAAAAATGATTTTCCTACACAAATGGCAAATTAAGTTACATTAAGAGAAACTGAAATCCACATTAACAAAGGAAAAAATTCTCCTTACACTGAGGATTTCCCATCTCCTAGTTCAGAGAAATTACATCTGAAATTCTTGAATGATTATGCAATTTCAATATATTGACAAATCCATTGCTATTAATTTGGAGAAGTAAAAGGTGTTTGTAATTTATGAAACCTGGGAGATTAATGGAAAATCTACCATGGGACATTAAGCTTTGATGGACATATAGTATTTTGTGGATATGTAGAAAAGGAAGTTGTGGTAGGCCATAGCCAATATGATTCATTAAGAACAGGTTATACTGGGTCTACAGAAATAACACACAATATTCTCACCCTAACCAACATACTACTTTTTTGCCTTAGTTTTATTATACTTTTGTGTATCTAGAGCCTTTTTATACACATATTATTTCACAGCTGACATATTACAAACTTCCAAGTCATATACCAGCTTCTATGCAGAACACTATTTTTATCACTATTTTTAAGGTAAATATGCGTTTAATTCCTACCATGCACTGAGATAGTAATGAGAAAGACATGCAAATAATGTTAAATTGTGAGCCACCACTAATTTTAAAAAAATTTTTATGGCAATTTTAGTATTTAAATAATATATTATACATATATGCCTTATTTGTTCAACCTCTTTTCAATACTTTAAAGTCATTTCTAAATGTTTCACATTGTAAGTAATGTTACAATAACTAACCTAGTAATAAATCTTTTTCTGAGTGGTAAATATTTACTTAGAATGTTTTATTAGAAATATCATTATAAGCTCAAGGGATATAAGCATTTTAATACTTTTAGTATGTATTGTTAAATTACTGTCTATAAATACAATACCAATTCTTCATACAACTATTGTAAGATAATTTATTTATTAGGCAAATTGACTGGTTTAAATAATGTGCAAACTGAAAATTTTGCAATTGTCTGTGCAGCAATCATTTTGACAAGACATATTGTGATATTTTAACACTTTATCTGGCTTTAAAGTGATCTTAATGACCTGTGTAAGCTCCTAAAATATAAATGTAAATAACTTTCCAGAAATATTTACTTTAAATATTTCTCCAGTTTGTTTTTTATTCTATTAATTTGTCATATGGAAGTAATACAAATTTGTGGCCATGTATGTTGTTCTTCTTTTGTTTTTCCCCCATTACCTTTATGTCCTGAATGGATCTTCACGTTTGAAGACTACAAAGAAAACACTATATATTTTTATTACATCAGACATTTGCACTCTGTTTCTGTTTTCAACAGTTATGCTCCATCTCATCAATGTAGTTGAGACACTGTTGTCTGGTATTTCCGAAAACATTTGTGGTAGTCCTTAATATCTGCCCTCTTCATCTTCTTCCTGTGCCTACATTTAAGTTGAATGTGCTTCTATTTTGAAATCAGCAATACAAAATAATTATAACTTTCTAAAAATGCTTTCTTTCCTTCCTTTAATGATGCAATCATCATTTCTGGATCCTCCTCATTCCTCTTTTGACCATTATTCTTCTTTGTGTTTAAACTTTATTTTGATTCAATAAATGTCAGTTTTCTCTTAAATTATGTAATCATCTGTATGATCTCCCTGGAGGACTTCATCTTCTATCATGCATATATCATTTCTTAATTTTTTAAATTTATTTACGCATTGAATGTTTTGCCTGTGTGTGTGTGTGTGTGTGTGTGTGTGCATGCACCACATGAATGTCAGATATCCAAGTAGACAAGAAGAAGGTATTGGTTCTCCTCTGACTGGAGTTACAGATAATTGTGAACCACCATATGGGTGCTAGAAATCAATCCTGGATTCTCTGGAAGAATAGCCACGGCTCTTAAATGCTGAGCCATTCATACAGCTTACCACTATTGTCTATATGCCAATGTTACCAAAATGGATCTGACGACTCAAATTTATCCTACGAGCTCTACATCAGTATATGCAAGTTCTGTCTAAAGTTAACCACCTGATTGTCCTACTTGAAAAGCTGAGTTAATGACCGTGCATATTTCTTTCCACATTTACTTCTCTTAATTTATGACTCAGTCTATCTCTCATAATGTATGCATCCTCTGCCTCTGTCACATTTAATTATCAACATTAGCAAAATATATTGTGTTCTGTTCTTAACAAGGAAACTTCAAATGCTGTTCTTGCCTGAAGCATCTTCATGTTCACAAATTGCTACTTAAATCTTCAAAAACTTAGCTTAAATCTTGTTTCCTGAATTATGTCTTCTTCTTTTTACTTATTTGTGATAATTCTAATCTTTGTGTTGCTTTCGCTTCTTACCATGTTTTATCTTCTTTGAAAGAATATTTCCATTCTCGTTTTTTTTTTTTTATGGACATCCTATGTTTATAACATGGCTTAACAAATGTTTACTAGATGAATGAAAGATATATTTGTGGACAATAAAAAGAAATGTGAGTTGTATAAAGTATTAAGTAAATGATTGCCTTTGACCCAGAAGTCTCAAAAATCACAATTAGAAATTTTATGTATATACATTGGCTTGAGTATGGAGAGATCTGTACTCAGCAAATTTGGCTTAGAATCTCAGTATAAAATGCCATGTGTCATTTTGGTGGGCCACCAAGTTTGAGTTCTTCTGAGAGAGAGTTATGACTGTACTCAAAAATAATGATTAATAAGTGATACTAACCAAGAGGAAATATCACTGGGGATACATAAAGAAATTTTCTATTGGCCTTTTCTCATTTAGAATTTTCTTTGATGATTTGGATGTAATGTGTAACACAAATCTTAAATGGTCTTATTTATAAAAACAAACCAATATTCAGATGATCAAAAGAGAAGCAGAGTTGGAAAGTAACATATTATATTTTATGAATATTTTATGTTGTATAATTTATATAATTTCTCAATTATTTTACCTAATCCTAATAATATCAATTTACCAATGAGGACAATGAATCTCAGATATATCATTTTCCCCAAAGCAAACAGTAATCAATACAGATACGAGTTGAAGCAAGCTCTGGGGAGCATCAAAGTCTTGGATATGAAACATGGAGGACAAGGCCAGGACTAAAAAAACTCAATGAATAGAACAAAAGTTGGTAGTAGTATGAGACACTCTTAAGTTTATAAAATTAAAATCAGAGAAAAACTCAAAAGATGAATCTCAGTTTCTGAAAACAAGTAAGTTTGCATGTTGATTAGGATACTGTTAATCAAGAAAGTCATTTAATAGGTAGTTTAATATATAATATTAATATTTTATGTTTCTTGAAATATACATGACCATTTTTCTTTCTCTTCTCCATACTCCTCATAGCCACCAAGATTTATAGCTTGTCTGTTCTTATGTTTTTCTTCTAAACTGATAAAATTGTTCTTGAATGTGTGTGTGTGTGTGTGTGTGTGTGTGTGTGTGTGTGTGTGTGTGTGTACTATATATGTAAGACTATGAATATGTTCTGAAGGGATAAAGACTACTTTTTTCAATTTTTATTAATTTTTTAAATTTATTTATTTATTCTCACCAATCCAATAGAACATTATATTAACATTATATCTTTTCACCAACTCTATGAGGTAGGTATAATTTATCCTAATTTTATATTATAGAAACTGAATATAGCTGACAATTAGTACATGTAGGAATGAAAATCAAAAAAAATCCTGACTCAAAAAATAAATGCCATGAATCATTATCCTACACTATGATCGAGATACAAATGAGCCATTAAATAATGCATATGTTAATGCAGAAAATTAAAGTCAAATGATATTAAAATATTTTTCAATAGTGTCTATATATTTTAAAATGAAAGAAAATAAATAAAAACTTACTGCTTGAAATTTAACAAATATCTGAGTTTTATAATCTAAGCCCTAACAAAAGTAAAAATTAAACATGAGTAGAGCAAACTCAGTCTGAAACTTTAAAAAAATCTGGTTTTTTTTTCTGTATCACATTTTGTATGTTATGGGTTATATATGAGTAGTTAAAACTATAAGCAAGCCATTCTTTCTTGACCTTAGTTTTCTGTACTTGGTCTTCAGGGTCTTGATTAAGGAATGTGGTCTCAAGCAATTCATGGTGGTGCACTCCTTTATAATCCTAGAACTCAGGAGGCAAAGGCAAGCAGATCTCTGTGAGTTCAAGGCCAGTCTGGTCTTCAGAGCAAGTTCCAAGGTAGCCAGAGCAAATAGGTTACACAGAGAAAACCTGTCTCGAAAAACCAAAAATAATGGTCTCATTTTTTCTACTCTCTAGATTTGTCATGTCCACTCTCCTGTTCTTGCATTTTAGTCTGTTTCATAGACATTTGGGGACAATTTGCTGCTGCTTTCTTACACTATTTGATTTAAGTTGTACCTTATTGAGTCTCAGTTTCTTCTGGTACAACTAACTTTAAATGTTAGTATGGTAAGAATCCTGGCTGGTCAGTTATTTCTTCAAATCTATGATATAATGCTTTAGGTCATATTATACAATTATTTTATTCATTTTATAACACAATTCTTTTATTGATTCTTTGGGAATTTCACATCATGCACACCAATTCCACTTACCTCCCAGTCCCTCCATATCTACCCCTCACCCCTGCAACACCCCCCAAAAAATTAAGAACAAAACAAAAACCCACCTTACTCCTCTGTCTTTCCTGTCTCTCCATCACCTCTTTATTTACCCTAGAGGAACTGGGAGCTGTGGTGTGTCGTGCAGTATATACCCTTTTGTCCAATCAGCCCCACCCATAAATGTTCACTGCAATGAGTTATTGGTCTGGTTCAAGGCCTTTGGCACACCATCATCACTGGACCCTCACAGAAACTCCTGCTCTTGTCCTGAGTAATGGAGATCCTGCAGCTATTGTTTAGCAAGACAAGTCCCTCCATGTGCTCCAGCAAGTCATAGATGGGGTAGATGTTAGGTTGGGCCAACCCAAGGCTCATGATTGTGTGTCTGGGTGGTAGCTGAGCTGATCAGTCTGGGCCCCTGGGACCACCCTGTCTCCCTCAGGAGAGGGATGGAGCCAGCTCTCCTAAGTCCATGCCATCTGGGCCAGCTCTCTCACACATGGTTAGGGGTGTCTCCATCTCACCTGGGTATAGGGGATAGAGAGAACAACTCTCCCATGAGGGGTGGGACCAAGTAGTGTCCAGTGAGAGGCAGGGCCAGCCAGTCCATGTCCAGTGAGCTGTGGGGTCAGCTAGACAGGGCCCTTTACTTCAATGTGCATGGTTCCTGCAATGGACATCAACACAGACTCCAGCTGCAACAGGAACATGAACCTGAACATGGCTTTCAGCAGCTGCTTGGGCCAGATATCACCATGGTCGCAATGGCAGCACAGGCCACCCAAATCAGTATGGCCCTGGCATCAGCAAGTTCCCCAGACACCAACAGGGTCACAGGTGGCTGGCCAGATTCCAGTCATCTGTACAGTCCCTGGTGACAACAGGAGCCATGGACATCAACTCACACCCTGGCTGCTATAGCACCACATACACAGACATGGTTCTCTATAGCAGTCTGGGCCCTGATGCCACCATGGCCCTGTGTGGCAGCTCAGATTGGCATGGCCGCAGTGGTAGCATGACCCTCTGATACCAGGATGTTACAGCTTAGACTTCAAGCATCCATGTGGCTTTTGGTGGCACCATGGGCCATGGACATCATCACAGACCCCAACTGTGATAGGACCACATACCCAGACATGGTCCTTGGCAGCAGCCTGGGCTTGGATGTCATGATGGACCCAGGTGACAGCATAGGTCTCTCAGATTGATATGGACCCCACAGCAGTGTGGCCTTACGACATCAGCATGGTCTGAGGTGGCTGACCAGACTCCTGGCATCAGCTTAGCCTTTGATAGTATCACGGACTGTAAGTGGAAGTTTCTGTTCCACCAACAACTCCCAAATACCCAGTAGTCTCTTCCCAAATTACCACACAAAAGCTTATAGTAATTATAATTGCTTGGCCATTAGCTCAGGCTTATTCCTGACTAGGTCTTACACTTAAATTAACCCATAATTCTTATCTATGTTTAGCCATGAGGCTTAGTACCTTTTCTCAGTTTGGCATTCTCATTTTGCTTCCTCTGCATCTGGCTGGCAATTCCTGACTCCACCCTTCCTCTTCCTAGCATTCTCCTAGTCTGCTCACCCTACCTATACTTACTGTCTGGGTCCTGGCCAATCAGTGTTTTATTAAACCAATTTAAATGACAGATCTTTACAGTGTACAAGAGCTTTCTCCTACAGCAAGGGGCCACAGACATCAACACAGACCATGGGCACCAATTGGGAACAGGTAAGGCCCCATCTCTGGACTGGGCAGACGAGGTCTCTAGCCCCTAGGCCCCGGGGGCACATTCCATGCCCCTCATCCAGCCATTGGAGCCCCAGGACCAGGCAGCTGCCTCTTCCCCTGCCCCTTGCTAAGACAACCATCCCCTGTGGCACCACTGACCACTGGAGCCACAAGCCCACCCTGCAAGAATTGGGAACAGGTAAGGTCCTCATCTCTGGACTGGGCAGACCAGTTCTTTAACCCCTAGACCCAGAGGGCACATTCTGTGCCCCTTCCCCTGCCACCATCCAGTGCAGCCCTAGAGACTGGGCAGCAGATTCTTCCCCCACCCCACTCACCAAACCAATCATCCCCTACAGCACAAGTGACCACTGGAGTCATAAGCCCACCCTGCACTGATTAGGAACAGGTAAGGTCCCATCTCTGGACTGGATAGACTAGATCTTTAGGCCCTAGGCCCCGGGGGCACATTCCATGCCCCTCCACTCAGCCATGAGAGCCCCAGGGACCAGGAAGCTGCTTCTTCCCTGCCCCCTTGCCAAAACAATCATCCCCTGCAACACTGCTGACCACCAGAGCCATAAGCCCACTCTGTACAATTGGGAATAGCTGCTCCTGGAGACAGAGCCCACTAGCTCCAATTGGACTAAGAGCTACTTCCTGAGACACAGAGTCCATCAGCACCAATTAGACCAAGAGCCCTGATTAGACGAAGAGTATCAATCAGACCAAGAGAGGCTCCCTCAAACACAGACACCCTTACACCTAGTGCAGGAAGAGATGAGTAGACACCAGTGCAAAAATACAGTCAACAACATAAACACCAACATGGCACTATCAGAACCTAGTGGTTCTATATCAGCAAGACCTGAACATCCCAACGCAGAAGAAGCAGAAGAAATCAACCTTAAAAGTGAGTTTAAGAAGATGAGAGAGGCCTTTAAAGAGGAAATGAAAAATTCCCTTAAAGCAATCAAGGAAAAGAAAAACAAAAAATTGGAATAAATCAATAAATCTCTTAAAGAAAACCAAGAAAAATCAATTAAACAGGTGAAGGAAACAGTTCAAGATTTGAAAAATGAAATAGAGGCAATAAAAAAGAAAAAAGCTGAGGGAATGCTGGAAATGGAAAATCTGAGTAAAATCAGAAATGAAAAGGGAGATATAACAACAGATAATGAGGAAATCCAGAGAGTCATCAGGTCATACTTCAAAAACCTGTACTCCAGAAAATTGGAAAATCTGAAAGAAGTGGACAATTTTCTGGATAGGTACCACATATCAAATTTAAATCAAGACCAGATAAACTATCTCTTTTACATATGTGGATGCCCTTGTATTTGGACTGAGAAAGAAATTAGAGAAACATTACCCTTTACAATAGACACAAATAATATAAAATACCTTGGGGTAACTCTACCTAAGCAAGTGAAGGACCTGGACTTTAAGTCTCTGAAGAGAGAAACTGAAGAAAGAAATTGAAGAAGATATCAGAAAATGGAAAGATCTCCCATGCTCATGGATAGGTAAGATTAACATAGTAAAAATGGCAATCTTACCAAAAGCAATCTATAGATTCAATGCAATCCTCATCAAAATCCCAACACAATTCTTCACAGACTTGGAAAGAATAATATTTAACTTCATATGGGGGAAAAAACAGGATAGCTTAAAGAATCCTGTAAATAAAGCAACCTCGGGAAGCAACACGATCCCTATCCTCAAGCTCTACTATAGAGCTATAGTAATAAAAAACAGCTTGGGACTGGCATAAAAACTGACATGTGGACCAATGGAATCGAATTGAAATCCCTGATATTAATCCACACACCTACGAACACCTGAGTTTTGACAAAGAAGCCAAAACTGCACAATGGAAAGAAGAAAGCATCAACAAATGGTGCTGGCATAACTGGATGTCAACATGTAGAAGATTGCAAATAGATCCATATCTGTTGCCATGCACAAAACTCAAGTCCAAGTGAATCAAAGACCTCAACATACATCCAGTTTCACTGAACTTGATAGAAGAGAAAGTAGGAAGTAGCCTTCAATGCATTGGCATGGGAGACCACTTCCTAAATATAACACCAGTATTATAGACACTGAGAGCAACAACTATTAAATGGGACCTCTTGAAACTGAGAAGCTTTTGTAGGG
Organism: Peromyscus maniculatus bairdii; assembly: GCF_049852395.1. NCBI lineage: Eukaryota > Metazoa > Chordata > Mammalia > Rodentia > Cricetidae > Peromyscus > Peromyscus maniculatus. The sequence goes on along the minus strand of NC_134875.1, from coordinate 58,890,859 downwards.
CAAAGGACATGGTCAATAACACAAAACAACAGCCTGTAGAATGGGAAAAGATCTTCCTCAACCCCACATCTGACAGAGGGCTGATCTCTAAAATATATAAAGAATTCAAGAAAATACTGAACAATCAAATTAAAAAATGGGCTACAGAGCTAAACAGAGAATTCTCAACAGAAGAATCTCAAATAGCTGAAAAGACATTTAAGGAATTGCTCAACATCCTTAGTCATCAGGGAAATGCAAGTCAAAACGACTCTGAGATAACAGCTTATACCTGTCAGAATGGCTAAGATCAAAAACACTGAAGACAGCTTATGTTGGAGAGGATGTGGAGTAAGGGGAACTCCTCCACTGCTGGTGAGAGTGCAAACTTTTACAGCCACTTTGGAAATCGGTATGGTGGTTTCTCAGAAAACTGGGAATCAATCTTTCTCAAGGCCCCGATATACCACTCTTGAGCATATACGCAAGGAATGCTCAATCATACCACAAGGACACATGCTCAAGTATGTTCATAGCAGTATTATTTGTAATAGCCAGAATCTGGAAACAACCTAGATGTCCCTCAACTGAAGACTGGATAAATAAAATGTGGTACATATACACAATGGAGTACTACTCAGCAGAGAAAAACAATGACATCATGAGGTTTGCAGGCAAATGGATGGAACTAGAAAATATCCTGAGTGAGGTAACCCAGACTCAGAAGGACAAACATGGTATGTACTCACTCATAAATGGACAGTAGATGTAAAGCAGAGGATAAACGGACTGCAACCCATGGCTCTAGGGAGGCTAGCTAGCAGGGAGGACCCTAGGAGGGAAGCATGGATCACCTAGTGAAGGAGAAATAGATGAGATCTACATGAGCAAACTGGGGTTGAGGGGGGTAATGGAGGGCAAGGGATGGGGGATGAGAACATAGGGGAATGGAAGGTTCAAGCTGGAACAGAGACAAAGTGAGAGAGCAAGGAAAGAGATACCATAATAAATGAACACATCATGGAATAGGGAGAAACAGGGTGCTAGGGAAGTTCCCAGGAATCTACAAGGATGACCCCACCTTAGACTGCTGGCCATAGCTGAGAGGGTGCCTGAACTGGCCTACTCTGGTAATCAGATGGGCAATTACCCTGTCATCATAGAGCCTTCATCCAATGACTGATGGAAGCAGATGCAAAGATCCATGGCCAGATGCCAGGCCGTGATCCAGGAGTCCAACTGATGAGAGAGGAGGGATTCTATGAACAAGGGACATTGAGATCATGATGGGAAAACATACAGAGATGGCCAGCCAAACTAGTAGAAACGCATGAACTGTGGACCAGTAGCTATGAAGCTCCATGGTACTGGACTAGGCCCTCCGGATAGGCAAGACAGTTGTTTAGTTTGAACTGTTTAAGGGGTCCCCAAGCAGTGGGATCAGGATCCATTCCTAGTGCATGAGAGGGCTTTTTGGAGCCCAGTGCCTATGGTGGGACACCTTGCACAGCTTTGGTGCAGGGCAGAGGGCCTTGAACCTGCCTCAACTGAATGTACCAAGCTCTTCTGACTCCCCATTGGAGACATTGCCTTGGAGGAGGTCGGAATGGGGGTGGGTTGGGGGGAAGGCTGGGGGGCAGGAGGAGGGGTGGAGAGAGGGATCTGTGGTTGGTATGTAAAAGAATAGAAAATTTCTTAATAATAACAATTTCTTAATTAAAAAAAACACACAGACCCTGGCGAAACACTTTAATGACCACCTAGAAACCTATCATTGTATTGAATTCTACCTAGTAGCAAACATGGGACCTTGTAATTATTAAAAGTTGTTTCCGGAAGTGTCAACTTTATTACTGTAATTGTTCATCTTTCTTGTCAACTTGAGGGGATTTAGAATGATTGTGGAAACACACCCATGAATATGTTTATAAGAGTTTCTCCGGAAAGGTTTAACTAAGCAGAGAGGACCTACCCTAAATATGGGTGGCATTATTGCATTGGCTAGGGTACTGACTGAATTAAAAGGAGAAACTGAGCTGAATGACAATCAGCAATTCCCTTCTTCCTCTCTGCTTTTTGACTGCAGATACAATGTGACCACTGTAATGGACCATATTCCTTCTCAAACTGTATACCAAAACAAGCCCTTCCTGCCTTGAGTTTCTTCTTTTCAGGTATTTGAGCACTGAATCACACAACACTGAGGAAAGTGACTAATATAATTAATTACCTACCCAAAATGCCACTGAAGAAGAAATAAAACTGCATCAGAAATAATTTTCATCCTAATATTCACACCTATGTTCCTGTGTTTAATTACTTATGCTTTCCCTGCAGCTTGACAACATGGGATACACATTTTTTAAAATTTTTCCCCATGGTTTTATTTTTTTTACACTTTAAAGTTGTGTAGCGATTTGCCAAAATACTTAGGTCTCACCTCCCCTCCCTAGGTCAACCATACCTACATTATTATATACAAGTATCATAGAGTATGCATTCTTCTGCATTTGACTTCTGTTATCCTCCCTCCAAATCCAATACATGTTGGAGTTAGGCAGAGTGGCATGACAGAGATTAGTAAGAATCTGTTGGACCTATTCCCTTCCTTTGAATCTCCACTCAAGTGTAATTTTGGGGGAAAATATTCCCTCCCTCAACAGGCCAGTTCCAATGTACTCTTGGCACTTCTGATTTACAACACTTGTATTTTGTGATTATATCTGTACTTGCATGAATATCTGACAGATACTTTCATCCACTAGAGTGAAAGATTCATGAGGGAATGTGTCCTGTATGATTTCCTTTGCCATTGAATACCAGCATATAGTCTGGTAGGTAGAACACAGTACTTATTTAATAAACATTTGTGGGGAAAGCAGTAAGTAATTTGTTTAATGAATGGGCTTTCATTTCTCACATGTAGAGATTCATAGAAATAAAGCATTGCTTTTAAACATATTATTACAACTCTAGAATGCTATATGATCCTAGCAGCAAAACTTTGACAAGAATAAAAGCTGATCTCAAGTCATTAGGTGACAGCCATAAGACTTTGAGCCAACATAAGGATGCATTGAGCACAGTACACCCTAATAGTTTGGAGTCTAATTACTCTTTGCTGAATCATTAACTTAACCCACCATGAGGAGGTATTTGAATACAGTTCACATTTGGAAATTGGAAGAAAATGTAAAACTTTTTTTTTTCTTTTCTGAAAAATTCTGAGAAAATAGAAATGGAGAAACAAGATGGCACATATCCAGTTTTGGAATTGAGGAGGACTGAATCAAGAACCACTATGGCAGAAATGACTTTTTCTCTGTAATTGGATTTCAGTACTTTGAGGTTGGTCGAGTAGAAAAGTACATTGGGGAGTTGAGATTTTGAGATGTGACTCCTTCGCACACATCTATTATTACTAGTGTACTTTGTCCAATATTAAATATATAATTTGTAAAAAACTATAAAACATTTAATCAGTATCTAGAAAAGAATAGCGAACATGAATAAAATAATTCAAATAAGGTCTAAAGAAGCATTGAAATTCTTCCACCCATAAAATAAAAATGTGAAAGTAATTTTATAATAATTTTCATAAGTCTTTGTTTTACTTTTTTTTTTAGTAAAGTACTAGCTCTCTATCTCTACTAACAGGATATTAAAAAAAGAGTTGCTTCTCAAAAAAAAGAGGAGTTGCTTTTAACAATCAATTTACCATCTTGTTCTGCATGAGGAGCTCTCTGACAATAATGTCAGACAGTTACAGAAATGAATAGTTTAGGGCAGCCACACATATTCTTTACCAAACATTTTAAAGCAAACAGAAAAACCATCATTTGGAAGTCTTTGTGGTAATATTTCTAGGGAAAGATAGGGCTATCATTGCTGCTGTGGGTACTACATGAACCCTTGAGTCTCTCTCTTCCAGCTGTAGATATCCATAAATAATGAAAAGTTAAGCAAAGTATATAGTGCATTAAAACCCTTAGCAAACACAGCTCTCCAACTAAAATCACCCTGTGGGTTTTATGAAATGCTTAGATATTGCTTCTCAGCATCAGGCAGTAGAAGCAAATATTTATTGCACCCAGACAGGAGACAGAAGTCATCCTTAACTATGAAGTGCTATGAAACGTACAGGTATCATAGTGAAGCGTTAGAGAAATGGTGTTTAAGATGATCTTAAAAGGTTGAGCTTAATAAGAAGTGTGGGTTGGTTCAACATTGCAGCCAGAGTGCAAATATGAAAGATTATTATGTGCTGTTGCATCTGCCAAATGTATTGTATTCAACAAAGCAAGGTGATTGGGCTGATAAACCATAGGAGAAAAAGCATATCCATCATGCTGATGTGCAGTTCTAAAGGTTCTAGAGACTCAGTGGCTGATTATACAAATAGCCACTAGACTTCAAGTAGCATCCTTAATATAGCAAAAATGTTTTTGTGACACCCCTGTGTCAATGTATAATTTGTAACAGCATATAGTGAAGCTTGCTGTGCAGACTCTGTGCATAGCATAGCCCTCAGTTTTCATGTTTGAACATTATTGAGATGCCACATTTTATAAACTATATAATATAAAAACTGAACGTTATATATTAAATTACCAAAATAAATTTATTTTTTCAGCACAGAAACAGTGAGTTTATATACATATACTTTATATATGTAGTGAGTAAATCGTTATTTTTCTTAGTTTGATACATAGTTAGCTAATATATAATCAAACAGGAAACGATTGAGTGAATCAATGTTAGTAAAATAAAAGCAATTGCCGCAGAAGTATGACATGCTCAGTCAACTTAATTTTATAGTATTTTTCCTCTTAAAACTTTGTAATTAGTTCCATTTAAAAAAAATAAACCTAGGACTTGGGAGACCTAAACAGAAGGATAGTCATGACTATTAAGTCACTGCCAAGTCAGCATGGGCTATGAGTAAGACATTTTTCTCCCCCAAATCCTTGTAATCTTGTGTTTGGAAACTACATTTGCTCATGTGTGGTCTTTTGATTATACAATATTTTATTTTGATGAACCCAAAGAAATTAGACAGACTGATGAGTAAAATCAAAGCATTTTTTAAAATTCTCAGCAACATGCGGGTATGTTTTATTCATTCTTTTGCTTCTAGATATCTATTTTCCAAAAGATAATTTTCAAGGAGGGTGGTCTGTGGATGATAATTATGTGGGAAGTTTACAGGTTAAAGGTATTTTTTTACCCTTTTTCTCTGACAACAACTTTCTGTAACCTCCAACCTCTTTATACACAAATTTGTTACTATACAAGAATTTTATTAAAATTTAACTAAGAAATCAACAGCATGGATTCCTTCAGAAGCTTTATCTGCAGAAAACTGGGCTCAAGTCAAAGAGCCACCAAACAACAAAAATTCATTCCACACATCCCTTACCAGATCAAACGTGCAAGCGATCCAAAACTTTGTAACTTTCCCCAGAGCTTAAACAAAGCCCTTGAGAAAGTTTATCATACTGTGTACATGGTCCTCCGAGGGTCTAATCACATTAATATGGTTTCCAACACTATTTTTAGCCACATGTAGAATGATTGATATATGAAGGTAAATTATGAACTACATGAAAGCAAATTATGGAAACCTATATTGCTGTCTCCTCTATACTTTTAAAGGCATAATTTTTTAACAAAGATAGACTCAACAATTAATTTTATTTAGATATTGCAATATCCATCCCTGGTATCTTTCGTTATCAGCAAAGAAATCAAAATCAAAAGTGAGACTTCTCCAAGTTTTCCTCTTCCTTAAAGAAAAGATACATGTACACAATTCTTTGCAAAGACATATTGGCTTATTGTGTCTTGGAAATATAGTTCAGTATATCAAGACAGATTGTTCAAGTAAGCTAATGTTAGAGATTAAAGTACATGAATGTGGATAAATAAGGAGAAGGATGCCAGGTTACTAAATTTATGAATTCATAACTCAGCAAGATTTTTCCAATTCTCACTAGATGTTCTAAGTTAGTACTTAGTAGACCTGGAGGCTTTGATTGCCTTTGCACAGATTGTGTTCCAGCTGTCTGTGGTATTTGAGTACTCCTGTCTTGGACCCATGCTGTGCAAACAGTCAGCCTCCCAATAATTTTGTATACCAGGAACATTTTGTGAATCTATCTACAAAAGCAATCACACTGCATGCAAGAAGGGTTATGTAACATTCTAGGATTGGAAGAAGCAGCTTCAGTCAACTTAGTACAAGTTTCAAGCATCTCTACTCTCTTTGATCTGATTTACAAATCTTACACATCTTTGTCTGTTCATCCATACCCTTTGTGAAACCGGAAGACAGAACAAAGCCCTTGATGACAGTCTCAACCTAAATCTCCAGCTACTGCGGTTCCGGTTCCTTTACCTTCTAAACTCCTGTACATTAACCAGTTTGCAATTTGGGAATCTCAAGGAAACAGTTAGGGAAGATGGGCACTGTGATAGTCACCCATGCCAACCAAATGGAGCATCAGACAAAATGGCCAAACTGCTTTGCAATTTGTTCTCGATTGTACATTTGAAGGGTTTTCCTTGAAAGTGGGCCTGAAGACACAGTCAAATAAAAAAAAAATGGCTGCAGCTTTCAGAAATGTTTCTCAAGGACTTATAATGTTCACTGAGTTTTGTGGGTGGGGTTTCTTCCTCTGAGCCCTTTCTCCTCTGGCTCCACCTTTATCAGCCTCCCACCAAGTGAAGATCAGTTCATTTACAGATCTCTCTCCTTTTAATCTCTGTTCTCATCTTTTATTTTCACTTTCATTCCAATATTAAGTAATTCTTACATGAGCATCTATATTTCTCTTTAAAGAATTGCTTTCTTCTACTGATATACTGTGTGAGCATGAAGTTGTTTGTATTCTTGGGTTGGTCATGATTCTGGTATAACTAATTGCCTTAGTTACTTTTCTCACCCTGTGACAAGGGATTATTTTGACTTACAGTTCAAAAGAGACAATCCATGATGAGGAGGAAAGCATGATGGCAGGACTGCTAGGCTGCTGATCACAGTGTACCTGCAGTCAGGAAGCAGAGGGTGAAAAAGGATTCCCCAAGAAAGCTTCAGGGCCTGTCCCCAGTGACCCACATTTTCCAGTGAGGCTCCACTCCATAAAGGTTGCAGGACCTTCCCAGACAGCTCCACCAGCTGGGAATCAAATACTGAAACACAGTATCCTACTTGGTACAACTCACACTCAAACCACAACTCTAGTCAATGCAGCATCAAAAGTTAAGTAAGATTGTGTCTTTCTTCGGTAACTTCTAGACAAAATTCTCTCTCAGAAATTACTGTTAGCTGCCCACTGCAGTTACTATGCTTTCCAGTTGCTACTCCAAACTGTACTTTTTGGAAGGAGCAAGACAAGTATTATCCTCTTGGTGGTGTTTCCTGTGCCTGAAAAAAATGGCTATAAGTGTTTTATATGTGAATCATGTGAAGCTCTAGAAATCTGTCCATTATTTGAGTAAGTTCAACTCTTGCAGGAGAGATCTGGCCTTCCCTTGCCTGTACTCTCTCCTGTACTTTTATTCTATAACCCTGAGGATCTGACTATGTCTTACAGTGCCACTTTAGTTATAAGTTTTTCAATATTACTGTTTCTACTACTAAGCAAATGAAAGACACTTACTTCACAAGTATGAGTATATTTTAATATCCTACAGATGTAGCAGCTAGATAATCACAAATACCTTAAAATAATCCTCAGTGTGTCAGTATTTCAATTCTGTAAACGAGTAATAATTTGATTAAATGTCTCATTTAGCAGAGTTTGATATATTAATTTTCCACTATAGCTTAATTAAGCAATCATATTCTTTCTTTTTTTTCTAGGGATCAACCCCACTCATCCCACTTCTTTCTCTTTCCTATTATCTTCAGCCTGCAAATATAATTTAAAATGACAAGATCAATTATTGGGGACACTGTACCTGCATTCATTTATTTTCATATTCCCCCTTTCTCTGTCCCTCCAATTTTATCATCTCTAACACAGCCTACCTTTGAATTTGACCACATTCCAAGACCACATTCAGCTTGAGACTTTCCTGTGTCCTACTTGTACTCAGGTACAAGAAATACACGTACTTTCTCAACAAACCCAACATCCATTAGCTATGAATGCCATCATCCCTTTATGAGAATCAGATTGAAGATGCATGTTGTCAATTCATCATCTACTACATATAGACAAAAAATCAGCATACAGGCCAAACAGACAGGCCAACATAATGTTTCTGACACATAAAAATATATATCCCATGATTTATTTTTTTGAAAATTTCCTTACAATTTACTTTTTTAAAATGAGCCTTTTAATTTTGAGAACTTCATGTTCATAGAACAGTTGCAAAGAAAGTACAGAGAATTTTCCTTTAGTTATTACCCAGTTTCTTCTATTATTAGCATGTTATATAACCATAGGCCATTTGTCACAACTAAGAAAAGAACTTTGGAACACTGCTGTTAACCAACTTCAAGACTTCATTCACAATTCATTAGTTTTTCATTAATGTCCTTTTGTTTTCTTAGACCATTGATAAGGAAATATACACACTTGAAGTCCTCCAGTGCCAAGCTCATAAGGGTAAAATGTAATTTAGTAATCACATAGCTTTAGTTTTTATTGTTCTGCGATAGCTTCTCAAGTTTTGTATGTTTCTTCATGATCATGAGAGCATTTAGGAATACTTACTTAGTATTTCATAGAAAAATATCAATTTAGTTTAACTGATAGTTCCTCAATGTTGGAAAGAAGGTTTTAAGGGAGTATGATAATTAAGGCCACGAACCACATTCATACCACCATATGAAAAGAACCTTTGATAAACATGTTTGATCACTGAGAATATTAAACTTGGTCACCTAGGTTAGTTAGTATGTCCCAGTTTTCTTTTTAAAATAACTTCCTTCTTTCTTCCCAGTGTTCTTTGGGAACCAGTCTCTATGTCAACTTACCTTCTACCTTCTGGAAGGAAAGGCAGCTATAAAAATCACACATAAGAAATGTGTTGATTTTCCCATATGTATAGTTTCTGTGTATTTATTTATTTAGTAATTGATAAGAGTATGGACTACTATGGATTTATTACACGCTTAGATTTGTAATACTGCATTATTTACTTTATTGAACAAAATTTTCCACCATTGGGAACTGGGAACATTTTCAATTTGGCTCCTCTACTACTTTAACATATCTGAAAAATTTTGGTTTTTGAACACTAACTTATCTAGGGAACTATAAGATGTGACAGGCTCATTTTACATGCCCTGTGACTTGGCCTAGAAATAAGGCATTTCTCCAAAACACCCTGATTTCTTCTAGTAGATCTTGATATTAAATATCAAGAGTTCCCCACTATCACTTTTATCCCTTCCTCATCTACCCTCAAACCTAGGCTTGTCTAAACATTCAGAAGTATAACATTTCATGTTGTTCCTATCTTAGGCCCTTCAAAAAGTTTATGATGCAAAGCCTTATCTTTAATGTTCACATTATCTATTGGTGCATTTTTTATGTAAAAGTAGCAACATAAAGCCTTAAAGCAAACAGAACACTAGAAATAGAAATGTGTCATGTTCCTGAGTTAAAGAAAAAAGATCAGAAATAAATTGCTTGTACTTTGTGAAAGCATTTTGATTACTTCATGAAATATTCCCTCTCACTAGAAAAAAATGAAACGGAAACCAAGCCTCAGGAGTGAACTAACATACACTTATGTCAGCCAAAATATTCAAATGATATAGGTGTGAAAACTGATAAGCAGAAAAAATTAGACTTTCACATATTGGCAGAAACATTTTTAGAATATCTTTTGCTAAACCCGTTTTTCTAACCTCAAGAGAGCATGATAATTTGCACAAGACCAAACGGTCAGTAATATGTGTGTGTGAATGTTTAACTTAGGTGACAGTGTTCCAAATACTGTGTAATAAATGCATTGTCATAGTCAGCCTGCATGACAGGCATGGCTATTGAATGGGATTATCAAGTTATTTTCACCATAAATCTGACAAATGAGAACCACAAACTCACCCAAATCCTCTTTGAAAATCTTGCACTAATGTAAAACTTGTGCTAATGCAAAAAAAGTCCATTTTGAATGGGAAAGTCACATCCTTTTGTAGAAAGTTCAAGTGTTGTATAATTTAATTATTAGAACAAAGGAGACTTTTTAGGGGAGCTATCTGCTCTTTAGAAATATTATGTTGCATTAAATGCTATTTGAATGTTAACAAATATTCACTAAAATGCACCTTGTGTAAGAGATGAAATGAATTTTTGTTTGTGTTGAGTGTTTTCATAAACCCAATAAATTTATCTTCACATGTTTTAACCATAGAAATTATAAATGTAAAGAAAGTCAAACTTGTTCTAAACACAATTTCAGATCCACATAATCATTATTTCTCACTATCTTTTAAAAAAAATTTAAAAGTTTTTATTGTATTTCTTTAGCACATGGTTAATAGTGTTGATTTGTTATTTCAATAAACTGGTTTATTTTATTTTAATTTCTACAAGATATTTTATATTTTTCATTGAAAATAGTTTTTTAAATATACAATATATTCTGATTACGGTTTCCCCTCCCTCAACTCCTCACGAGCCACCCCACTTCCCTTTCCTTTATAAATCTACACCCTTTCTGTCTCTTGTTAGATAACAGGCATCTAAAGAATAGTAAAAAATAAGACAAAAATAACAAACAAATCAGAATATGTCAATACAAACAAATAGAAGAAAAAAAGCCAAAGAAAAAGCAAAAGAAATGCATATAGACACAGTGAAACACTTGTTCATGTGTACAGGAATCTCATAAAAATACAAAACCAGAAACCATAAATATATGTGAAAGACCTGTGGGGTAAAAAAATAAAATGAAACTACAAAAGAAAGAAAGATATATAAAAATAAAAAATAAATAAAGTCCCTAACTAAATATTAAGAGGCAAAGAATCTCCAAAGATTATAGGTGTGGTTTTGTAACTCCCAATTTCTTGTAAGGATGTAGTCTCTTTTCCCTTACATAGTCCCCAAAGCCCAATGTCCAGTTGGGGCTCTGACTCCCTGGTTATTTGGCAATTTCTTTCAGATTCCCTTCTTAGTTAAAGAATCTATGAACCCACATTTTATAGTTGTTTAAAAGATAATATTTTTTCCTATAGTCTTCCTATGGAAGAAACAGACTTGAATCAAGAAAGTATTTTTCTTGAAATATTATATTGCAAGCCAAAAGCCAAAAGCTGAGAAGATACCCACTTGTAAAGAAACAAAAAGAAAACTATAGACCAGTAGTTCTCAACCTGTGGTATGCTACCCCTTAGGGGGTCACATATCAGATATCCTATATAACAGGTATTTACATTATGACTAATCATTGTAGTAAAATTACGGTTATGAAGTAGCAATGAAATATTTTATGGTTGGGACCCAACCCTTATGTGATGGCATATCCGAGGTTCTGGATAAATAGCCTGTCACAGCATTAGGATGGTTAACTGGTACAGACTTTTTAAGGACCAAATAAAGAGAACTTTGAAAAATCCTATTATCTGCACATAAGTTAAAGATCAGTTTCTCATTTCCTATTTAAAACATGCTGGACAAGAGATCCATAAAACACATTGTGTGCTTCAAATGGCATGCACTGAACTAATCCAAGACAAAATGATTGAGATGCAAACAAAAATCATGCTTTCACCCAAAACTTCTCTCTGGAAAACTGATCAAAATCATTAATTTTTTTTCTCTTAGAGAGGGAAACAAACAAACAATTGCAGGCCTAGGTACTAATAGCAAGTAAAATTACAAAAGAAGGGGTGAAGCCATGACAGAGGGGGAAGAATTGAACTTACTGAGAGCAAGGAACAGGGATTGGGCACTAAGTTGAGAGCTGCATATACTTGCTTAGTTGGATACTCAGCACTGCAAAGAAAAGAAGGCACAAATTTAGTCTCAGAAAAGACACATTTCCCCACAAGATGGAGAATGGAATCTAGGGAAGATGACTTGAGAATCAAGAGAAATGGAAGCTGGATAAATGGCTCAGAAGTCAGGCACCTGTACTTACATACACATATTAACAAAGATACAAACACATGCACATACACATACTTAAAAATAAAATGAATCTTTAAAACAAAAATCAAGAGGAATGATAATAAAAGAACATTAGGTTTCATTGCCAAGTCACCACATAATAAAATTTGTAAAAAATGTAAAAAAAAAGACTCAAGAAATACTAATATGGATTATTATCGATTTGAGAGAAAGTTAATTGCATAGATATGTTTGATAATGCTATAAATATTAAAAGAAAATCATCTGGTCTCAGTCACGGAACTGCCACCAAGGACTCAGAGGATTTCCCTACAACTCTATCACTTCTCTAGTCTGTCTTGCCACCCAACCATCCCCCTCAACACACATGCACAGGTGCGCACACACACACACACACACACACACACACACACACACACACACACACACACACACACACACCTCCCTATCTCCTGTCTGCCTTAGCCTTCTCTGGCATGTGCCTTTTGCAGGCTATTTATCCAGAACCTCAGGTATGCCCTCACATAAGGTTTGAATCCCAGAAATGTGGCTGGGTAAATAAGGTCATGAAGAAAGGACAGCCATACAGACACATAAACAGAAAATTGTGTCAATAACACACATTCACTTGGGACTTCATCTGCTCTTTACACATTCTTTCAAAGCTTAGTCAGTCAACTCCCTACATCCACTCTTTTGAGTAATAGCCTGCTTCCTGAAGGCACTGGGGATTATATGAATGTAATAATTCACAGATAAATGGCAAGAAGAGCCTTACTATGCAAGGAATTGTTGATGATTATGATAGAAATAAACCAGTGAATGTTTATATACTGACTAGTTTCCTTTCAACTTTACAGAGTCCTTTTGGAAGAGGAAAGTCAGATGAAAAAATGCCTGTAGGCAAATCTGTAATGCATTTTCTTCATTGATGATTGATGTAGGAGGGCCCAGCTGATTGCGGATGGTGCCACATGTAGGCTGGTAGTCCTGGGGTATATAAGAAAGCAGGCTGAACATGCCATGAGGATCAATCTAGTAAACAACATTCATCCATGACCTCTGCTTCAGTCAATTCCTGCCTCCAGGTTCCTACCTTGAGTTCCTGCCATGACTATCCTCAGTGACAAAGTGACATGAAAATTTGCTTGTGATCATGGTGTTTTATGATAGCAATATAAATTCTAACTAAGAGAATGGTTAAGAAGAGATTTGCCTACACATGTCACTGAGAATTCGGAATATGCACAAGTAATTCAGCTAAAGAATGACCAGTGCAGGAGCATCTGTGAGTCCTGGATAGAGACTAGATGGGCTAAGGACAATCAGCTGAAGGTTCATGGATTATGAGTACTTGCAGCTCTCTGAAATTTAGGTGAGGATTTCCCTGCAGTAAATAGAATTTCACTTATTTTCCTTGCAACAGTTTAAAAACCTCATGCTGATGAAACGGAACCCTTATGCCTTTAACTTGGACTAGAGTAACTCCTTCATACAATACATTTTTTAAAATGGCCAAACATATAAAGAAAAACACATGATATATTTAAGGATGAAACTAACTTCTATATTTGACTTCTCATATTACATCCTAATATTATTCAAGAATATATCATGCATTACAAATTCCATTAGTGTTAATATTCCAATTTTATACCCATTTTCAATATTCTTCATATAGTTTAGAAGTTCTAATATTGTCTCATGAAATCATTCTCTTAAAACTAAGTCTTAGAAGCAAAATAATAAATATAAATAGAATATATAACCTCCCCCAGAATTAATATCCACACAATTAAGATATTCTAAAGCCTTCTGATAGGAGTAGACACACTATCAGGGATATAAAATATTCTATTTGGCAAGTGTGAACATGGACAACATATATTCATTACAGGAATGTTGCACAAATGTCTTAATTTTATTCCATTTTTTCCATAATTACCTCCCTTATACATGTTACCATAAATACAAAATATCACTCTCTAAATGCCTATTTTGACAAATTATATGTTTTATTATTATTAGTCTTCACAAAAGCAGAATTGATAAGAATATACATGTATAGGTAGATAGACAGCCAGATAGATATATAGTAGGAAGGAAGGAAGGAAGGAAGGAAGGAAGGAAGGAAGGAAGGAAGGAAGGAAGGAAGGAAGGAAGGAAGGAAGGAAGGAAGAAAAGAAGAAAAGAAGGAAGGGTGTTTGATTGAGAAGGGATTGCATCATGTGATTATGGAAGCTTAGAAATCCTATGTGCTGTCTTCTATGAATTGGGGATCCAGGAAAATTATAAGATCTAATTCTAATCCAAACCTGAAAGCTTGAAAACCAAGATGATTAATGATACAGATTTTAGTCCAAGTCTGAAGACATGATGAGGACCAAAACAAAGAGAATGGTAAAAGTGTCCATCCAAGAGAAGCAGAAGGCTGATGGTCCAACTCAAGATGACAAATAGAGAAGGAAAATTCTCTTTTCCTTTGCCACTTTTTGTTCTATTCTGGCCCTTAAATGAATTGGGTGATGCCAAACTACCTTGAAGAGAGAAATCTCTTACTCTTTCTGCAGATATAATTGCTAATCATCTCATATTGATACATGACCACAAATATGCCCAGAAGTAATGTTTTAAAAGCTATGAAGGCATGTCATGACCCAGGCACATTGAAGCATTGAATAAACTATTCTGTGTCATGCTTACAAAGATACTTATAGCTCCAACATACATCTGAAAATAACTTGAATGAATATAAATAAGTTGCTTCTAAGTTTGTTGAGTTACTGTTTATATGAGGCAAATTTGATATTTTTGTTTTATTTTGGTATAATTATTTAAAGTGTTTATTTTCAATCAAGGGACATTATTTGTAAATCATAATCTCTCCAGTGTTCCATGATCTTTTTAAATTTATCTATGTAATATATAAAATCTATGCCCACATACAGTAGACAATCTCCTTTGACTGATTAATGACTCATGTTAGGAGAAGAGACTAGATTATTGTTTAGTGTAATCTGAAACTCATGAAACAAATCTTCCCCTTTTATTAGAAAATCAGTTAAATTTATTGGGTGATTAATAGAAAGTGCAACCCTTAAAAGTTCTCAAGAGGGAATTTTCTGTTGATTCAATTTGAACTAAATATGAGAGCCATCTAGTTGGAATTTAAACATTCCTAAACATTAGCAATATTTGTTGTGTGGGAAATGGTATTTTGAGTTATCTCAATGTATCTTTTGGTATGCATAATCACAGAAAATATGGTAGCATGCTGATTTTTCAAAAAGTCAACTAGAGAAAGAATAGCTTTTTTCATGTTTTTTTTATGTGTATGTGTGTCTTCCCTGTCTGTATATCACATGTCTGTATATCACATGTCTGTATATCACATGCCTGGTGCTTGGAGAGGACAGAAGAAGGTGACATATGCCCTGGAACTGGAGTTACAGGTGGTTGTGGCTACTATGTGGGAGCTGGGAGCTGAACTGAGGTCTGCTGATGTAGTATCTGGTACTCTTAACCACTGAGCCATTTCTCAAGTCCACAAAATACCATTGTTATACTCAAGTTTGACACTGTAGCCTATGACTCTAGGTTTTTATCTTTTTTGAGACCCAGGTTCCTCATTGTAAAATGGAAACTGTGTTAGATTATGTCTCTAAAGTTTCTTCTTCTCTTACTATTTCTACTATTTTCTGATTGTATATAATATATGATTACTAAGAATTAATTTTCAGTTCATTAGGTGAGGTGTGAATTCAGGAAGGACTGAGCTGTAAATACAGAACTCTAATTGATAATTTGATATAAGAAGCTTCAAGATAGTGAAAGGAGAGTGAGATAAGTTGCCAAGGCACCTTAATATAATATATGCAAATGGAATTCCCTCTACTGTGATGCACAGTACTTTACTCACTGTTTTGTACTCCCTTTCCAGGATTAACTCCTTCAAATCTATTTTCCTACATAAACTTTCAAAATATTTGCAGAGTTCCAACTGAATCACAGCATTCCCCCGTATTAAAATAAATGACTTAAGATCAACACCCAAACTTAGCATATATGAATTTATTCATGATATAGTCTATTGTCCACTGTTTTCAAAACTTTCTGATGCCCTATATTATAGACATACCCCTCCCCATGAAAACATACTTCTGTTTGTCTTTCTTTCTTGTTTGAGAGACTTTTCCTGGGAGGGGGGGAGATGAAAATGCACATGTCTACTCAGTCGAAATAAAACCCATGGCAGACCAAACGAATGGTGTCATTACAGTAGAATTTGGTAAACCCATGAGATTTTGTTAGGATTACTAATAGGAGTGTGTGTGAGGGATTGTTTACAGGAGGATAGATGATGCAAAAGCAGCTGCATCACCAAAAAAGTCCACTCCAGCAATTGTTACTACTTCTATAACTTTCAGCAGGGACACATTGTGAATCTTTCCAGTTATAGCTTTCCCAGACCCAGGAAGTTTGTTTACATCCTGAGCCTCATAAGCCTGCCACATCCCTCCTGAAGAAAATGTTTCAATTAGGAGAAAATTGCTATACAACTCTTCTCTCTCTCTCTCTCTCTCTCTCTCTCTCTCTCTCTCTCTCTCTCTCTCTCTCTCTCTCTCTCTCTCTCTTCTGTCGTGCATGTGCACATGTATACAAATACACAAACATACACAATTCTGTGGTGTATATAGTAGATTCAAACTGATTTAAATCTCATTAAGAGAATTCTACAAGTGAAACTTCTCGCCTGATTATGTCTAATATAAGCCACCAAGTCCTTAATAGTCAGATAGTCAAGTATAGGTATATTGATTTAAAAATGACTAGAAGGGTTTTCAACTTGGCGGTCATTTGGTTAGCAAAGGTACTTACTGAAAATGTCAATTCACAATTTCTAATGAAAACTAAGGGCAATTCACTCTTAAGTACACGAACACTAACATTTATAAAGGATAAAGAGGCAATTTGGATATCAGCAGTCTGTTTCTCCTTGGTAAGGAAAACTTAATAATACTTGTCTTAGTTACTTTTCCTGTTCTTATAATAAAATACCTGACAAAAGCAACTTTAGTAAGGAACGGCACAGTCCACCATGACAAGGAAGTCAAGACCGCAGGAGCCTGCAGCTGCTAGTCATATTGCATCGGGACTGGAGAAGAACAGGGATACATGTTCATATTCACCTATAGCTTTCTATGTAATCTAGGACTCAAGATCAGGGACAGATGCCAACCCAGTTTTAGGATGAATCTTCCCACCTTTATCCCCCAATTTTTGCTCCTTTTCACAGTAGACCTGGATAAGTACAGTAAACAGTAGCCATGACACAGTCTGAATGTTCTTCTGCCTTAAAATTTGCTTCATAAAACTACTTAGTCCATATTGTTTTATTGTTTTTTGGTTTGGTTTTCATTTTCTTGCATTTTGTTTTTAATCAGAGGGAGAGAAGAAGTAAGAGAAGGAGGGAGCATGAAGCTGAGTAGGTATGGAGGTGATGTGGGGAGAATTAGAAAAGAATGTATGTGGTGGTATTGTGTTCCCCAAAATATTGTGTACTCTAATAAATTTATCTGGGGTCAGAGAACAGACAGCCACTAAATACAAAGGCTAGAAAATGGTGGCACTCACACCTTTAATCCTAGCATTCCAGAGATAGAAATCCCTCTGGATCTCTGTGAGTTCAAGGCCACATTGGAAATAGCCAAGCATGGTGACACACACCTTTAATCCCAGAAAGCCAGCCTTTAATCCCAGGGAGTGGTGGTAGAAAGCAGAAAGATATATAAGGCGTGAGGACCAGAAACTAGGGGCTTTTGGCTGGTTAAGCATTTGGCTGGTTAAGCATGTGGCTGGTTAAGCTTCAGGCTTTCCAGCAGCAGTTCAGCTGAGAGCCATTGGGATGAGGACACAGAAGCTTCCAGTCGGAGGAAACAAGACCAGCTGAGGAATTGGCAAGGTGAGATAGCTGTGGCTTGTTCTGTCTCTCTGATCTATCAGCATTGACCCCAATAACTGGCCTCAGGTTTGATTTTATTAATAAGAACTTTTAAGAATCCTGCTACAAATGTATGCAATCAACATACTTTGTAGGAAAAAATCATAAAATATATAAAATCAATTTTGATCAAGTTCTCAGGACATAAATAAAATGAAATCAGATTCTTGAACAAACTATCACATGAGTAACCCCAAGCCCAGTCCACTATAGTCTTGTTACCCTCTGAAACATCATTAGCCAGGCCGCTATTTACATTTCCTCCCCACAGCACCCACCAAAAAGGCTTGTTAAATTCTGTTTAAAGCATGCTGTGGCCCAAAGCACCAAACTCCAGCCATACAACAGACTCAAATAGTTTATCAGTGCAGCAATGGCATCGGTTTTCGGTACCATTTTTCTCTCATTTTTCCTGTTGCTGTGATTAACTAACTAACAAAAAGAACTTAAAGAAGAAAGTTTTGGCGCTTGGTTCGAGGGTATAGTACATCATGACAGAGACACCATGGAACAAGGAGTATAAGGCAGACGCTTGCATTGTGTCTGCCATCAAGAATAAGATGAATAAATGCTTGTTCCCCAAGCTCAGGGGACAGTACTGCCCACTATTAAGGTAGCAGCACTATAAAGGTAGACCTTCCTACCCTCATTAATGCAACCAAGATAATATCTCGCAGGCATGACCACCATTTTGTTTCCTAGATGATTTTAAAACTTGTCAAGTTGAAATTTAATAGTAACCATCAAAATCACTACATCAGTATGGCTATTTCAGTAATCCTACATATCTAACATTAATCTTGTTCAACACAAATTTTCTTCCGTGGAATGCTTTCTTACATCAAGTTCTAATTATAAATTATAGAGTGTATTTGCTATTTTCTTATATCAGTTTGAAAATTTAAACTTCGCCGGGCGGTGGTGGCACACGCCTTTAATCCCAGCACTCGGGAGGCAGAGCCAGGTGGATCTCTGTGAGTTCGAGGCCAGCCTGGGCTACCAAGTGAGCTCCAGGAAAGGCGCAAAGCTACTCAGAGAAACCCTGTCTTGAAAAATCAAAAAAAAAAAAAAAAAAAAAAAAAGAAAATTTAAACTTCATACACGAATTGTAGCCAGAGGCATTGCCTTCTTCTAATGACCAGTAAATCTGTATATAGTGTCTATGTGGTTCATTAATCCAAAACTTGAGCACCTGCCTTCTCATAAGCATCAGAAATCTCTGAAGTGTTGATACCGCACACGAATAGTAATAGGAAAAGAATACTAAATTTCATTTGGAATCTGAACTGGGCTTTGAGGAACAGGTAGAATTAAAAGGTTGAGAGGAAGAGAAAATGCATTTTCAAAGGGAGAAACAGCATAAACAAAATCATGGAAGGCATGTTGTACTTGACAGTTGAGTCAGGCAGCAAAAAGGCAGGTCTAAGTGGAACAGAGGATGCATATTCAAGAATTGGCATGACAGCTCCTTCTGCCAAGAATGTTCTCTTCTAGACTTTTTATTTCTTACTAGCTGACACTTTCTGTTACAGTCCTTTTCCTCCCACCAAATCTAGATGAGGTGTATTCTAATGTCATTTCTTGACAACCTTTCCTTCCCTAGCAAATAATTTATTACACCTAATAGTGTTTGCCTGACTATTCATTTGTCATTCTTTCTGAACTAGCAGTTCTCCACTTTCAGTGTGTATTAGAATCACCCAGACTGGGGATCGACAAATGACTGTTCAATGGCCAAATCCAGCACAGCCACCTGTTCTACAAATAACGTTTTATTGAAGCATAGTCACACTCATCATTTATGTATTTTCTATGCCTGCTTTCATGCTACAACAGAAAAACTGAGTCATTGTTGCAGGGACCATATATCTACAATACTTGAAGTATTTACTGTCTTGCCCTTTACAGAAATAAAAAAGAAAGAAAGAAAAGAAAATACAAACCATCGACCTGCAGCACTGTGAATCTAAGTTAGTTGAGCTCCCACCCTTAGAGCTGTTGATTTTGGAAACTAAGAATAGGGACCAAGGTAATACACACCTGATAAATGCCCAGGTGATGCTGATCCTATTTCTGGCCTGTGACACCTTTAGAAATATTTCCTTAGGGTAGAAGCAATCAACCTTGGCTGAACAATAAAACCATCTACAGAAATTTAAAAATAATATCCAGTGCACATTTAGACAAATTAAATGAGAATTGTTAGAGATGAGATTTAAATTTCATTCCACCTTTAAGCGTCTCCGATAATTCTAAAGAGAATTACTGCTGTGAGTTCTGTGAGGGGGCAGTCTCACCCTTGAATTTAAGATAATTCCCAGCACATAAATGATTTGTCAGGGAATTTGTAGATAAAACTATAGTTAAAATTCAAAATGAGCGGAGCCAATACATCATTCCATTGTATTAGGAACCTGAGTGCTTTGGAATTCTAAGAATCTCCAGGACTCTGGAAGCAATTTCTCTTCTACTTTCCTCTGGAATGCAGCCACATGTAGTGAGCTTTATGACAGGGAGACCCCAGGCTGCCACATACATAGTTCAGCAGATTAACCAGAAGTGAGAAGAACACAACTGGCTCACTTTTGAGCAACAAATTAGACAAATTGACCACTTCCCTAAGACACTAAATCTAACGAAAGAGGATGTTTTTCACTTGCGATGGCCATAATATTTCTCTGAAAGTCAAAAATGAGAAGACTACTGTGAATGCAAGTTGTTTTGCATGTTGAGTTGAAGAGACTAAAGGTCAGAAGGATGTCAAAAGCAACTGCTTCTGTGGGGAAGGAGCATGGGCTCTCTTAATTGGTCTGTTTCAATGGTAAGAAGAAGCAATGCTAACCACCTCCTCTGCATTATTCTCAGAAGAAAAACAAATAGACTACATTTTCCTGTTAAAGACAAGACAGTAGCAAATAGGACATTCCCTTTAAAAAAATCAAGTAAGAACAGTAACACTATCTCTCTTCCATTCATACAATCTACGACACCTATGCATCCAGTGGTTCTGCCTCTGAAATCACTATTTCAAAATACCCCCTTTAGTTTAGCAGGAAACACAGCAAAAGGCAGAGAGAATGTGTGGGAGTGGAGATAGATGCCTAGCCATATGCAGTCATTCGCTGAAGCCTAGGAGAGAAGACATAAAAAAGGTCAATGAACAGAAAGAAAAAAGTAAATAAATCTGACAAGGAAACCAGACTGAAAGTGAAAGTGATTCTGAGATAAGCAGAAGAAAATGGTACCAATAAGTGACATATGTTGGGGAGTATGAACTTGTAAGAATAAGAAGAAAAGAAAAACTACATTAAACAAAAGTTGGATATCTATAGAAGAAATGATGAATGACTAGTTATACGTAGATGATAGACACAGAGATGTTTATACAGGTTTTTACTTTTAGTAGAGTACTTACAACAAAGATAAACAGGCATTTTTCAATGAGATAATATCCATAACTTCTAGAAACATTTGCCCCAGGCTCCAAATTAGAGATTTAGGAGCCAGATGAACTCAAGTATCTGGTCAGACTTGGACCACAAAATGCTGATCGCTGTAAATGCTTCAAAGTTTCAGCTCCTGAGTGTGATGATGCACTATTGAGATCTTTCCAAAGGTGTAAATGAGAATGTATTTTCATGTATTTTGTAGGCTTTTCATTTTATTTTTCTCAAATACAATACACCTCAACCACAGCTTCCTATCCCTCCACTCCTCCCAGTCCCGCCACACACCTCCCCTCTCCCCTAGATCCTTCATTTCCCTTCAGAACCCTTCAGAAAAGAGCAGGCCTCCCAGGGATATCAACCAAATGCAGCATAGCAAGATGCAGTAAGACTAGGCACAAGTTCTCATATCAGAGCTGGGCAAGACAATCCAGTAAGGGGTAAAGGGTCTCAAGAGCAGGAAAAAGAGTCAGAGACACCCCATTCTCACTGTTAAGACTCCTACAAAAACCCCAGGCTGACCAACTACAACTTACTGTTTCAGACTCTGTGAGTTTCTATGAGCCATGCATAGTTGATTTGGTGGGCCATGTTCTTGTAGTGTCCTCTACCCATATGGCTCCTACAGTGTCTTCCACCAGGTTTCCCTAGGTCCACTTAGTGTTTGACTGTGAGTCTCTGTATCTCCTCCCATCAGCTTCTGGAGGAAGTCTCTCTGATGACGATTGGACTAGACACCAATCTTTGAGTATTGCAGCATTGCAGAATATCATTAGGAATCATTTCATTGACTTTTTGGCCAGTCATGTTTGGTTTTACCTTAGGTCTCTGAGCTCTCCAGCTTCCAGTTCCTGGTCATGCAGGCAGTGTTAGGCATGGGCTGACTTTCCTGGCAAGGAGGCTCATGTTAGACCAGTCAATGGTTAGCCACTCGCACAAGTTCTGAGCTCATCTTGCCGGCAGGACAGGTTGTAGGTTGAAGGTTTTGTGTCTGGTTGGTATCCCAGTCTCACCACTGGAAGCCTTGTCATATTATAAAAGATGGCCAGTTCAGGCTCCATATCCTCCATTACTAGGAGTCCTTACTAGTGTCACCCTCGTTATAAGTAGATATTAGCTGTTAAGTAAACAATAATCATGTTATAATTCACAGACCCAGAAAGGTTAAGTATCAAGGAGGGCTCTAGGGAGTACACATGGGAAGGGGAAATAGAATAGATTTTGTGGGTATACTTGGGGGTGGATAGGAATGGGAACAGGAGGGATCAGGTGTCTGGTGTCTGGGGATAAACTGGGAGAACATGGAGAGAGATGACTGGAATTGGGGGACATGGGTAATGTGGAAACTGAGTGCTCTAGGAATTTCATTTTATTTAATGATGGATCTATTTAATCACATTATGCTAGAAAATGGGGCAAAATTAGAGATGCTATTCCTGAAAACCTTGTGTGAAATATTGACTTAATACTTACAGTGACTTTTTACTTGAGATTTAAAAATACATACCTAGGAATTCTATCTTGTAATTTTATATATAAAAAACTATATTCTCCCTGCACATGGAAACCTTCAAGAAACTGAAATCGCACTAGCTTGTGGTGAATTTTCAATTTAAGATAGGACAATTTGTTTTATATGTAGTTATATATATTTTGTAAAGCATCATATAAACACGCAAACAATATAGCAAGAGAAAATGGAAATGAAACTATCACAAGATCAGAAAAAAATGTTGCCAAAAAATAAAGATGAAACAAGCAGCTGAAGTCAGGTGCATATTGTGAGGCAGATCATCCTTCTAGAAAGAAAAAAAATAATGTTTGTTCCTAATGAACTAGCAGCCAACAGAAAGAGAAGCATACCATTCCACACAATTTGGTTGTCCTTGAGATTGTTTAAAGCTATTCAGAAAAATCATTCTGTTATCAAGAAAAGAATTTCTATCTATGGACCCTCATAAAGATGCTGTGGAATGTGATAAACAATCACCTAAAAGCAACACTACTTAAAATACACTAGCCATGTTCACACAGTAATTTCTTACATATATTTTATGCGATGATCTCAAGGCCATACTTCTAATGGTTACCTAATCTAAGGAACTATTCTCCTGGCTTAGTGAATAGGTGTGTGCTAAATATTCTACAACAACAACCATCTTAATTGTAGAAGACAGTTCTCACTCTGCCTGGGTGCATGCCAAGAGAGTAGTATAAATACAGCAAAGGTATTGCGTGTGTGTGTGTGTGTGTGTGTGTGTGTGTGTGTGTGTGTGTGTGTGTATGCATCTACACACACACACACACAGGATACAATAACTTTTGGGGGAGTAATGTGTTGTATTTGACATTACTCACTTTAAAATGAAAGCCAACTTTATAATTGCATTTTTAGGACATACGTTCAGCAAATCTCATTTCCTGAACATATAGCCTTCTCCTATAAGTAAGTCAAAACTCCTTGCCTTAGACAACTTGAAGTTTGGCAGAGTCATATAACTGACCTTTGCCTCGAAATGATTGGAAGTATTGTCACTTATAGAGTGAGTGAATGAAATATCCATGGCCATTCACCTGCTAGGATGATAACAGAGAAAAATGCTAGGCCGTAGTCACGAAATCACAAGATCCCTAGGCTGCTAAATTGCTGCATAGAAAACAGACATGTTTAGGAATTGCCTCAGCCCAGTAGGATTGAAAAACAAATGTTTTGTTCTAAATTTCAAAGGGTGTTATTACAGCACAAGTTTAGCTCATGTTTACTAATATAACATTAATATGAAATTTCCCTCTCTGATGAAGACCCAGATGAAAGTGTTATGCATTATACTTCAAAATGACTAAAGGATCTATTCCATAGGAAATTTATCCATGTCAGATAAATGTTATATAACAACCACCAAACTAAATAAAATTCTTTCATGAGAGTATTATATCAATTCCTTCTTTCCTGAAATAATTAAATAAGATGCTGTCCTAGAAAGTTATTCTATTGATCACTGTTCTAGCAGAGAAAACAGAATATATAAATGGAAAGATAATTTAACAAAGGCCATTTTCTTAACTTATTGGTTTAGTTAAAATAAAATAGTAAATAATAACCAGGTTCACATTAATATTTTGAATTAACACTCCAATACTTTAGATCCTAAAATAGTAAAGGTGATAAAAAATGTTTCCCAGAATCTAGATGGAACATTGACCTTTGTATGGAGAGGTGAAACACAGCTAATTTGTAGCCTGGTCTCTCTTTCTCCAGCCTTCTGATTTTCAGTAAGCTCATCTCACTGACTAGGTCCAATAAGAAAGTTGAGCAAAAGAGATATTATTCACAGTGTCCAAAAAGAACCATCATTTAAGGCTCAAATATGGGTAGATGGGTTAAGTATGGATCTTCAGGGAAAAGGGCATGATACTCATGATACACACTCAAAGATATACCATATGCATAATGAATAATTTTAAATTATATTCAATAATTCTGTGCTTTGTTGTTTATGCCTATTAGATATTACATGATAGATCATTTCTGTCCACTCTTGAGGTAATATGAGGCAAGATTCTATCTAAACACCAGTATTTAGGCATTTAAGTTGTAACCCATCACCCACTCCCATTTGTAAAGTCATATCAATTTTATTAATAGACAGGATTTTCCAAAGGTGTTATTGTTTTATAATGTGGTAGTGAAACATGAAATGATCACGTTACACCAGAAATATACTCTACTTGAGAAAGGATGGAAAGAAACAGGAAAATAAGGACAAATAAGAGAAGAGAGTATGGAGTTTGAATGCATTGACTGATAAGAAGTTGATTCTGAATAATGAAGTCACTTAAAAAGGAAAAAAATAAGGTTTCCAATTTGTCTTAGAATTATTTAAGAAGGTTATGCTAGTTTTAGTGTGGCATCTTGTACTCAATTTGAGTGGGCTGAACTTGTGAGAACTCAGGTGATCACCAATGGCAAATAGGCTAGTATAGTATGGAACACCAATATGGAATTAGGAGATAAAAGAAAACTCTCCTTCATTTCCCCTCAATTATTTTCTTAGTATGGAATTCATTCTCTGACAAAGGATTTGTAAGTCCTTTGCTTGATCACTTAGATTCATGTTATATCTGCCCACAAATTCTATAAGCAGACAGTAATAATTCAGGCTATTTTCTCCAGCTGTTTTAGTTGCTTTCTGGTGCAGTTTTTTTAATTCATTTACATGTGACATTACCTTCACGAGATATTTAATAACTATTAACTAGGTCTTATAACCTGCTTCTAGGTATCTTTACAATGTTCATAACTTAAGATATTGGCAGAAATTTTCTTCAACGTATCCGTCCTCTTCTAGACACTAACGGACCAATAAGCTACTAGCACACATTCCAATTTTCCTACCAGAAAAGCTTTCCTGGTTCTGCAAGGTGACATCCCACACTCTTAATCTTTCTGGCCCCTAAAATACAACTCCTTGGTGCAGCAATATTCATTTTATATCATAAAGTCAAGTCTGTCTAACCAGATCCTATAATATCTTAAGGCAGTCAATGGAAGTAGGTTTCATGCACTATGACAGAACACTACTTTTTTTGGCAACTGAAAGTTTGTTTTCCACCAAGTTTATACTCCTGGAGATTAGTCTCAGGTATATTTGGTTCAGTTATATTTATGGGGAAATTATTTTAGTAACAAAAGCTAAACAAGATGGATAATGCTATCTATATTTATTAATTTCATGAGAACCTTCTAAAAGAAATCTGATCACATTTTCCCACCAACTATGAATAATTCAAGTTATTAACTCTTTGTACAAGAAGGGAAAAGCTCTGTTTTTTCCCACACTCATCATTTGCTGTTTTTATCTAAAGTGCAATTGCATTATAGAGCACTTCACACAGTTCTCTAAGACAGAAACCTGGGATTTGTTTTTAGTACCTCCTTCTTTCTTGTACTACATATACAAAAAGTCACCAGTCAAGCCCCATTGAGTCTGTGTATTATAAAATTAATTAAAATGAAACTTGTCAACTTTTCTCTATCTCTTTCATATCACCTCAGTGATAGGAAGCATTAAAATCACTTCTAGTCTTGGTCCCTTTCAATGTCTATTCTGTTGCCAAAGGAAACTTAAAAAACTAAATGTTCTAATTAGTATTAACTGTTTTTACTAGTTTAGACTTCACTTCTACTATGAAATTTTCTCTTATTCCCTAGACAGAGTTGGCATTCTCCCTCCTCCAGGGCTATCTCTAAACTGTAGAAATTACCATATCATGCTGCGTCTGCTTGCATATTCACTTCTCCATTCTATTTGAAATTTAACGATTATGTCTGCCATATCTCTTCACATCGAGAACTGTTCTAAGACACAAGAATTGTGTGCTACACAGTCATTGAAATATTGACCATTATAACTACCACATAAGGGTAAGACTCAGGCAGTGTTAGCTTACATGCAAGTATTATTTTTAAATGGATTGCCCTTTCAACCAGTTAAACATTGCTTAAGACAAGCCAGTGGACCCATCATATAGCAAGAAACAAAAAAGCTTGATGCTAGGTTGTATAATGATGAAAACTGACATGGAAATGTCTAGATCACTGAGATTATATGTGCCAGAGGAAAAAAATCAATGTGCATAGTTTTGTTGGAAGCACAAACCTTTCCCAAAAAGATACACAAGAAAGAAACAAAGAAACAAAACAATATTGTCTAAAATGGTAAAAGTGAAATTCAAGCTACATGGTACCAACTTTTCTGCCTTAAATACAACTGAGTGCAATTTCGTTTTCCAGAAATTTTTTTATCTAATTATCATTTATTCTTCATTCTCTTTAATGTTAAATGGCCCCATACCCCATGTTATGTTATTGCCCTAGCTGTTAGGACCTAGTATAAGATAAGCTTATCATCACCATTTTGTGTGCCTATTTATTATTTTAATGCTAATTCATTTATAGACTCAAAGGCTAAGTAAACTCCCTTTAGTTACTCAGATAAGCAGAACTAGGCTTGTGGAATTAGAGGATTCAGACTTTCTTGTCTACATGATGGTTTAAAGCTTTCCCCTAACCTTTATTTAAATTGCTTCAAGCCATGGTTTGAGTACCAAAATACCATGGAAAAGCACAATGTAGAACAGTTAGACTTACCCTTGGGCACACATAATTCATCATGGTGTGAATAGAGTTAAAATATATGCATATAGAAAGTATATAACTCTCACATATATATCAAGTGTGGCCCTTTTGTATGATAATACTTCATTACGTTTTTCAAAAAATGACCTGTAGTGTTTTAATGCTCTAGAGACATATGTGAAAAAAAATGCAGAGAATGGTCACCATGACAGTATCAAATGTTGATAGTTGGAAACCAGGTTAGACATTAAAACTGCATGAAAGAGTTCATGAAGTGACTAGTAGTTGGAACACCTGCTTTTTTAAAACTAAGAAAAAACAGCTTCTTCTATAATTCTGATTATTCATTGATTTTCTTAAAATGTTATTCTACCAAAATGGGTGCATAGTCTCATTTCTGAACTCTCTGTATACCACAAGAACCCTCTGAAGATTTAGCAGCCTCTGCACCATAATACACAAGAGCTTACATTTATGATTAACAAGACTCAAACCTGAACCATAGCTACATATGAAAACTGTTAAGTTCTCATTCATATGTTGAAGCTAAAAAATGTTAATCCAAAAAAGATTAATGTTTATTAAAGGGTAGGTAGGGTAGGGAAGAGGAGGGATTGAGGTAGATTGAACAATGGTACCAAAACACACAGAGATAAAAGGAATATAATCTAACATTCTATAGCAAAGTGAAGTAACAATACTTCATAGCACTTTTTTGTGCAAGTCAGAAAAAAAGCTAGAAAATAGAAACTAAGAGCTTCTAAACAGAAATTAAACTAAGACAGAAGTTCTAATTACCCTGATATTATCAGTACACAGTAGTGTACCCATACATTGAAATGTGTCCCTTTAACATTTAAATATTTTCAACAATAACTGAAAGCGATCTTTTTTTTTTTTGAAAAACAAGAAATAAGAGACACAGCTAATCCAGCAATTACCACAACTTGCAAAAGAGATGTTTTCAAACATGGGGAAACTGGAGGAAGCAGAGGAGGAAGCAGAAAAGATCATGAGACAAAAGTTTTTATAGATGTGCTAGGTAAATATTTGTAATAGTTACCAACTTTGGGGGTATGAAGTTTGCAAACAAAAATATAAACAAATAAAAATAATCAAATATCTGAGCTTTAAATATTCTCTTTAACTGTTCCCTATTGTTGGGTTTGTTTCCAGGACACGGTATGAATAAACAAGATTGCATTACTTCAATATTTGAAGCATGATCCCTGAAAAATCAGTATAATGAAGCTCAGTCATAATGGACTAGAATTTTTCACATTTAAAATACCTATATTTATTTTTGACAGAAAAAGTTTAAGCATTAAGGGTTGAATGGGTAGACCTACTGTTCATGCATTTATATTATCAAAAACCAATGTTACATATACAGTTTTCTATTGTGAATGTGAATTATAAATAAGCTTTCCAAACAAGATTTCCAGAGGTATGACTGACTGATATTTTAAGTGAAAATGAAGGTTATATTAACCAGAATATCAGAGACCAGATTTTTTTAAGAAGTCTATATTCTTTAATTTTTTGATCATTGCTGTGACGTATAAAGCATATTGGATGGGTTACATTTAGAAATTATTTATTGAGGCCCTCATTTATGCACCATGCAGAGAAAGAAGGAGATGTGAATTAGGGAAGGACATTTCCTTCATAAAGTTCATTGTGTAGTATAAGAAGTATGTGGAAAAGTTTATTATACCATTCTATAGTGTGGTATGTACATAGTACAATAATGTTGCAAAATGAGTGTCATTATTCTGCCTGGATAATAAAGAAGGATTCAAGGAATTGCAACACATTACCTGGATCTGGGAACAGAAGCATTTTTGTATGAGTATAAAGCCACAGAGTAGACTATTCTAGGAAAGAATATATGCATCACCTTTTGTAAATTGGATATTACAATGTTTGATTGGCAAGAGGAAAGAAAAACAAGGAAAGACGAGGCTAGTATTTCAGGAATACTGAAGATATGCAACCTTTTAGCTTTCCTGAGCTACACTGAATGAAAAGTAATTACCCAGGACGAAACATGAAATATTTGTACTTACAAGAGCCAATGAGAAAAGAAATTCTGTGTATAATTAATCCTAATTATGAAGTACCTCATTCATAAATTTTTTTAAAAAAATGTGATCATGGGAGCTAGAGAGATGGCTTAGTGGTTTTGTTCTTGCAGAGGATACAGATTCAATTTCCATCACCTATATTGTGGCTCACAACCATCACTAACTCCAATACCAGGGTATTTGACACTTTCTTCTGAACTCTGTGGGTGCCAGGCACACATGTATCAGATCAAATACTCATACACAAAAAATAAAGTAAATAAATGTAAATTTCTTTTTAATCAGTGAGCAGGTACGAAGTTTGTGATTGCTAATAAGGAAAATGAACATATACAAATTATAAAACTTTATTGATAGTTTTTTTGATATTTTTATTATGAAAATAAAAAGAAGAAACCAGTGGGATATTTGACATTGTATTTGATAGACCCATGAATTAATATCTGGCTTGGAGGACATCACCGTTACTCTCACTGAGTTCTCCTTGGTATTCAGCAGATATTTTTGTTCTAATTTGACTCAGAGTGTCCTTTCTTTCTCGCAATAGCTGCTCACAAATGCAGGTGCTTCCAAAAGTGATACCATCAAAATGTGTGATTATAAAGTGACAGATATTTGTCTTTTGGAAGATAAGACTTATGAAAGTCTAGGAAAGACATGCTCAATTTTTCGTTAAGTTGAATGTCAGAATGTAGTTATAGGAATTGCACTGGGAAAATTTCAAGTGAAATATCTGTGTCAAATGAAAGTGGAGTCACAAATATGCCAAAATATTGATAATTTTCCTGGAAATCTTGAAATCTGTTTTCAAATTATTAAATCCGTCTGAAAAGGAAGGCTATATTTTTTCACTGTTCACAAGACTGTGTTTAGTCAGTGTTTAGTCAATGTGTCAGAATGCATAAAATTGTTTGCCTTAATTTGACCTTGCCTTATTTTCATATTCTTTTGGAATGCTGTTATGACTTGAAACATTGTGTTGATAAAATTTTTGTTTTTCCTAGAAACTGCATATTTAACTCATTTAAATGAGGGCTTTAATCCACTAAAATGCTAAATAGTAAGCAAGTTTTCATCATCAAGATCTGGCACAAATGTTGTTTTGGATGCCATAAACAACTTAGTAGCATTATAAATCATAAAATCGTTCATCATTTACTCTCAACTCAGCTATTTTACTTCCCCAAAGTGAATTATGCCACCATAGTCAGCATCAACACTTTTAGGGAATTCTTGGAATTGATATTAATTAATCTCTTGCCCCTTACAAAACTCATAGTCTTCATGATCATTTGAAGGTTATTATCCCTTTTAAATGTTTCTTGGCATAAATTATCTTGATGTACTGTTGAAAATGACCAAAGAAAGTTGCTTTAATATACTTTCTTGCTTTCTCTAATTTTCCCAATTACTTATGTCTTCTTTTTACTCTTTTTTTTTAGATTGTAACACAATTACAACATTCTCCCCCTCTATTTACTCTCTCTAAATCCTCCCATATACTCCTCTCTGATCTTTTGACTTTTAATGGTACAAAAGATATCATTTCTTCAGTGATATTATGTTCATCAATAATACCTCAACTACAAATGGTAGGATGAGCCATTTTGAAGCATCATTTGCTGTTCATCACCAAACTATAGCATTTAAATTAGCAGCTCTACTCTCCAAAATTATTTTGATAGATTTTCCAGTTTCTTTAATTTTCTGGGCTATAATCAGGTGTGTCAAATGGATTTTATAAATGTCTCCCCCTTTGGGTGGACATATGTCCTGCTTTACTACCTGTACACTTTTTAACAAATTTACAAACAATAAGAATATTTTTCATATGAAATTCTCAAAGAACTGATAAAAATATTATCTGATTAAAAATAGATTAGTAATTTTAACTTTTTGCTATTAAATAACATGCCCCACAACTAGGTGTTACAATATAAAAATTGCTTGAATTGTACCAGATTTTTAAATTTAATTATCTTATTTTATGTGTATGAGTGTTTTGCCTTCATATATGTAGATGTACCACACACTTGCCTGATGTTTTCCAAGTTTAGGAGAGGAGGCTGGACCTATTGGAGCTGGAATTACATATGGTTTTGAGGTTCCATGTGAGTGCTAGGAATCAAAACTGGTCCTCTGCAAAACCAACCGGTTCTTTTAACTTCTGAACCATCTCTCTAGCCTCTGTAATATTTTTTTATTGTTGTTGAGAAGGCAGATCTTTTGCAAGTTCTGCTATATGACAACACAATTCTTAATACACACCGATTTTCACAGTATTTTTACATGTATAATTCCTTTTCAAATTATACTCTTTGAAAATATGTACACATTCACTTCAGATTAGTCAGAGTACCATATTATTTGCCTCAATAAAAAACAGTCATCTGTCCATTTTTCATTTAACAATCTTCTTTCATGTATAAGTTTTCTTTTGCAGTTAAGTTCTGTTTCCTTTTGTGATGCTATAAATCTCTGTTGGGATTAAAAATGGTAATAAGTAAGGGAATATGTTTTCTTTTATCATGAAAATTAACCAGCAGGAAAATGGAGAGCAAACTTTGGGTCATTCTACATCTCAGCTGCTGCTAATATAGCATAAAATACAGCCCTGATAGTAAAGTATTATGAGGCAATATGTGAGTCATTACCAAGGTGTGGCAGTACCCTTAATAATCAATAACACTTATGTCTTCCAAATAACATTAAATGCCTATCATTTATAATAGTGTTTTAAACAATTATTGATATTGGCTGTGTTTAACTTGTTCAAGTTCCGATGAACACATGTAACATCTGGTGGTATAAATTTGACTGTCTGTGATTGGAAGATGATACCCTAGAAGCTGCACACCATCCTAAAATTGAAGCCATCTGTGTCTACAAATGGTGATTTGTATACATTGATTTTATGTGACATCGCAATATAACATTGGCATCTACAAGTCATGCTCAAGAACCTCACAAAAATTGCCCCCAAACTCATAATGGCGTAAATCAGTTTACAATTTTGTGTTGCACCACATTCATACCTATCTTGTGTCACATCCAGCCTTTGGGCTCTAGGTTAGACACCCATAAATAAGACAGCAACAAAGCTCATTTAGGTTTGAAATGAAAGAAGTGATGTTTAGTCTTTGAATGGTTAACTTAATCAGAAGCAGAACTTAATCACATTTTGTTTTTAAACACTCATTATAATAGCAATGTTGTTCAAGTATTAGAAAGTGATTGAAGGTAGTGAAACAAAGCCAAAAATTTACACATGGCAAAATGAGAGGCCCAATAACAGCAATAATTTAAGACGAATTGCTAACCTGTCTCATTAATAAAAAACCCAGAACCAGATATTGGGACAAAAACTGAGAGATCAGGGGAGCAATAAGAAGCCAGCCATGTTCTTACCCTAGGGAATCCTCAGCCCAAGAGAGACCTACTTCCTGTATACCCATGCCTATATATTTTTCTGTGTTCTGCCATCTCACTTCCTCTCTCTGTCCTTCCTGTCTGTCTGTACAGACCTCCAGACCTCTATGGTTAATGAGCACTGGGGTTAAAGGCATGTGCCACCACACTTGGATCTGTTCCCAGTGTGGCCTTGAACTCACAGAGATGCTGATGAATCTGTCTCCTGAATGCTAGGATTAAGGGCTTATGCTACCATTGTCTGACTTCTATGTTTAATATAGTGACTGGCTTTTCCTCTGATCTTCAGATAAGCTTTATTGGGGTGCACAAATAAAATATCACCACAGTAATATTGAGAATAAATGTAACTAAATGTAGATGAAAGTAATGAGGAAAGCAGCTAGAATTTTCCAACTTAGAGAGGAAAATGAAAACTAGAAAATTGAAATCAACAGAACTGACATACATGTACCTATAAGAGCAACAAAATATTGAAATGCACAGGTATAATGTTACAAAAGTAACTCTAGACAAATTCAAAACCTTCATCTCTCCTCTCAGCCAGTGGAGTGATATAGGCATTCTTTTTCTCAACACATCCTAGTTGTTCACTTGAAAAATGTAAGGAACTGCTGGATGACCTATGATAGCCTTTCTGCATCTGTCATTCTATGGCTCCAAGTTTTGCAATAAATACATGTGGAGTTCACAATTTAGGCTCTTAGCTCCTTATCTAAAAAGAACAGGAAAATCATTTCCATGGAGTAACAGGTAAGACAGAAAATGTTTGTGTCATTTGAATAAAATTGTGCATAAACATGAGTATGATCACACCTCATTATTGAGGCACTGATTATTCATTTTCCAGATTATCTGTGACCTCCACTTCTCCTCTTCCTGACTGCCTGGCTTTCTGGCATGCCTTTGTTCATTAACATTTGAAATTAAGGGTGAGGTGGTAAGGGGAGAAGCAGAAGCACTACATTTAGCTGCCTATTCACAACTCTATTTTCTCCTTCAAATACATGCAAGAGGAACAATATGGGAGATATAAACTAAGAGCAAATCTCCATGGTTGTCTGTAAATGTTAGATTTCTATCATATGAGTTAGGCCTATTCTCTCAAGTAACTGGCAATCTAATACAGTAAGTTACTCATAAAGAATGAAAATAAATAAGAGGAAAGTGAACATTTCAATTTAATTGTATTTATTATCTTATATACACATGTCTTTTGCTTGTATGTATGTCTGTGCACCATATGCATTTTTGCTATCCTTGGAGGCCAGAAGAGGGAGTCAGATTTCCCTGGGACTGGAGTTACACAGGGTTTAGAACCAACATGTGAGTGTTAGTGATCAAACCCAGATTCTATGGAAGATCAGGTTAAACCTCTGACCCATCTCTCCAGCCTCAAAAATGAACTTTTAAAGCAACTGATGACGTCCACAGAAATCCACAAAGATACCTCCACAATAGACTACTGGAAATGGTTGAGAGAAAGCCCGAACTGACCTACTCTGGTGATGGGATGGCCAAACACCCTAATTGTCATGCTAGAAATCTCATCCAATGACTGAGGGAACTGGATGCAGGGATCCACGGCCAGTCCCCAGGTGGCCGAGAAAGAGGAGGGATGTATGATCAAGAATTGTTGAGACCAAGATTGGAAAAGAACAGGGACAAATAGCCAAATGAATGGAAACACATGAACTATGAACCAATAGCTGTGGAGCCCCCAACTGGATCAGGCCCTCTGGATAAATAAGAGAGTTGATTAGCTTGAACTGTTTGGGAGGCATCCAGGCAGTGGGACCAAGACCTGTCCTCAGTGCATGAGCTGGCTGTTTGGAACCTGGGGCTTATGCAGGGACACTTTGCTCTGCCTGGAGGAGGGGACTGGACCTGCCTGGACTGAATCTACCAGGTTGAACTCAATCCCCAGGGGAGTCTTTACCCTGGAGGAGATGGGAATGGGGGGTCGGCTGAGGGGAATGCAGGGGGGAGCGGGAGGGGGGAGGACAAGGGAATCTGTGGCTGATATGTAAATTAAATTACAAAATTAAATCATAAAGTAAAAAAAATTAAAAAGCAACAGATAAAAAATAGAAACAAGAAACAAACAAAAGTTCATTTTAAAATCAATTTTATTTCTTGGTATGAAAAACACTACTCAGTCCAATATATTTTCCAGAGTCAGTATCTGCTAAGCTTAAAATTATTGGGACAACAAATACCATCACATCACTATGTCTTTAGAAACATTGTACTGCCCAATGGGCTATACTACTCAATGCTCACATGGAAATTCCTGGGTCTCCTAAAGAGAGATAATTCGGTGGGAATCATGAGACTCTCATATCTTGGACTCCTCTTTAGGGACTGTGGAATAATCAGGTGGGATTTTCTTAATTTGGGGAAAGAAAAATATGAGAATGAGCAAACTCTTTAAACATTTATGTGATCGTCAGTAGACACTGGAAGTGGATCAAAACGACACTCTTGTAAGAATAACACTAGCAACATTCTCATATGCTGACACAGAAATCAAATAGCTGTTCTGTGAATTAGAAATCATGATTCACAGTGAAATCATGATGAGTTCACATTAAGTGTATTACTGTGCATCTACAATGACAAACTCATTAAACAATACCACAATCCTCATGCAAAAGGAAGTTTACTTGAGTAGGATTTTTTTTTCTCCTCAAGGGAAGAAGATTTAGAAGACTGGAACTTTAACAATTTTGATTAACTTCTTTCTAGCCTTTTTAGCACTCTATTTTCTCAAAGAGTATGAAGAATAAATCGTCAAAGCCATCCCTGCTGGGATTTTGCTTGCAACCAAAGATATTCTCAATTATTTTCTAATTAACACAAGGGAGAAGCAGGATTTCCACCACCCCTTATTTACCTGTGGCCCCTTTTAACCCTAAATAATATTTCAGAAGCAAACTCTCTCATTATTTATTATTATCCAGTGAAATTTTTTTTCTAACAAAGATTGAATATGTCTTGAATTAATTCATATTATAGCTAAATCTTGATATACTCTGATCTATTTGTTTTCTCTATAAAAATGATCTGAATACAATATAATAAAGCTTAGAATTAATCTATGTGAATTTCAATAGGATACATAAAAGCTAACAAAAATCTTCCAATTAGCGTAAGCATTAACCTTCATTTTTACCTAGTATACTAAATCAACTGAGGAATAATTATTTTGAAAACTATATCAGATGATGTCCATTTAGTTGCATAATTTCTTCTTGTAATATGAATTCATGAACTTTTGGATAGCTTTGTGTTATATCTAATGATTCATTTTTAGTTTCTTTCAGTGCTCATCATAAAAATAATTCATTCCAGAAGATAGAGAAACATAACCATCACCAATATATAGTAACTTAAAATATGTACCTCTCACAGAAACTATAATACATTTCAAAATGGTTTCACTCTATTCTCCAACTATCAGACTAAACTGAGGAGCTAAATCTCATCCTATTTGACTTTGTGTTTTAGTATAATATATACTTGAAAAGATTTAATTAAGTTCTTATAGCAGTCACTTCTAAAGGACTGCTGTTATGAACTGCCATTATAAATGATGGGTAACTGAGAAACAACCTATCTATGAACAACCAAATTCAACCATAGAAGTAATGTTGAAAGGTAGGTATCCAGCACTCAAAGAGGCCCCAATAAAATATACATTACTAAAAATTGAATGTGCTCTACCTTCTCTAATGTTAATTTAGCAGAGCTAAACTAAAGCAACTTTTGTTCAACAAAATAGAATGTGATGATATAGTGATCAAATTTCTACATGGTGCTAAAACAGGCAGAGATGAGGATACAGAACAAAACGTGCAAATGATATTGATGTACTAGTAAGAGTCTTAGAAAAAATACCAATAATGCCAACAAGGTGGGAAAAATCTATTAGAAATAAGCTCAGATTTAAAGAAATATCTGTAATTCATAACCAACTATGAGCTAAGTGCAAGAACTATTGAATGCATGACCCAGACATTTGCAAAAATATAAAAAATACATATATATTAACTAAAAAACAGTTTTTTTGGCTTTTTAAGGACAAAACGGGATACAGAAACATTTAGTTCAATCCTCCTGTCTTAGGATTCCTCTGCTGTGATAAAACACTGACCCAAAGCACCTTCAAGAGGAAAGGGTTTATTTCAACTTATAACTCACAGGCCACACTCCACCACTGAGGGAAGATGGGGTAGGAACTCAAGTCAAGAACCGAGAGGCAGGAACTGAAGCAGAATGAATGAAGATGCTGATTACTGGCTCGCTCTTCATGGCCTGCTTTCTTATAGCTCTTAGGACCACCAGCTAAGGGTTGGCACCAGCAACAATGAATTGGAACCTCCCACATCAATCATTCGCCAAGAACAAGCCCTACAGGCTTGTTCACAGGTCAATCTGGTGGAGGCATTTTCTCAATTGAGGTTCCCTCCTCTCTTATGTCAAACCTACCAAAACTAGCCAGCATATCTCCTAGTAGCCCATACTGCAGATGGTACATTTACTATCATTTTACAATGAGAGAAATAATGCATCAGACTTATTTCAAATCTTCCTAGATGGATAGTTCAAGGACATTGGGAAAATGACTATGGCAGTCTTGAAAAGTAAAGAGTTCTGACACTGTACTATAATTTTGCCTTTTCTCTTGGATAATCTTTTCATCTCTTCCTTTTAAATGTGTTGAATGAATGTATAGAACAGATGATTTCTACCTTGTGATCTACTTTGATTTATTGGTAAAACCAAAATGATGAATCATATTTAATTATGATCATTAAAAGAGATATATCAAAATGTGTAATTGCCTGTTCATCACACAGATTATGAAAAATTAGTATTTTTGAATTCTGACAGTGACCAAATTAAGCAAATGTTTTCTGCCTCATCTAAATCACTTTTCCTTCCCTATTCAATCTTCAGAGAATAAGAGGTTGAGTTAGATAGATATTAAAGATGTTCAATCTTCCAGCCTTCAGGCAACAATATTTATTTCTTCCCTTCCCTCCCTTCAAACCTCCCCAGATACCCCTCTCCACTCTCCTCCAAATTCATGGCTTCTTTTTTTTTCACTAAATATTATTGCAAACATGTAAAAGCAAACATACAAATACAAACAAATATTCCCTGTTTAGTCTGTATAATGTTACATCTATGTATGTTTTCAGACCTGACCACTTAAAGTCTCACCAAAATGACTGGCCAAGCACGAGCTGAACAAGGTTGACACTGAAGGACATGCCAAAGTGGATGGGGGAAAGCCCACAGAGCCTCAACCTTACACAAAGAATTATAGGCAACTGAAGAAAGCTGAGCAAACGAAAGGTGGTCTTGCCTAGGGATAAACACACCACTGTGTTGTCTGGTACCAAAAAGTCACCCCTGAAAAATATTTAATTTTTAATACTATCAGTCCATGTTTTCATTCTATTTATGTCTATACAGAACTTAAAACTCTGTTGTATTTGAAAACTTTGTGTTTCGTAGTCAGTTTAAAAAAATATATTTACATTAATTCTTTCAAATTTTAATGCATGCATAAAACATATTTTGATCACATTAACTCCCCTCTCCTCCTACTAATCCTCCAATATCTACCTCCAAACTCACTGCAAACATCACACCCTCTCTTTTTAAATACCTCACCGATTGTTTTCCATATATGTATAGACATGAGGGTAAGTCACAAGAGCATGATTAACCTTCCAGGGACCACATCCCTAGATAAAACTGACTCTCCTTCCACAGGCAGTCAGCAGTTACTAGCTTCTCAGATGAGGAAGGACAAGCTTGTGAGCTCCTCCCCACTATATGCTGGAATGTTGACTGAGACACTCTTGAACAGTTCTTGTGGAGGTCACCAGAGCTGCTGTGAGCTCATGAGTACAGTGGTCCTCCTTGACCTCTGGCTCTTAAAAAAAATCTCTGTGGCTGCCTCTTAAACAATGCTCCATTAATCTTATGGGGTACAATATAGCTGTCCCATTTCAAGCAAAACACTCCACAGTCACTTATTCTCTGCACTTTGGCCAGTGAATCTTTCTGCATTAAATACTATTTACTTCACAACAAAAACTTGGATGAGGTCTGAAGGCTGCAGTAGTCTATGGGTATAGAGATATGAATACATAGGGCAGTTGGATACCATGCCCATTCACCAAAATAGTAGTAATAAGTCCAACCCTAGGGCATACAACTCTGCAACTGTGGGTTCTTGGCTATGTTTACAGCACCAGGCATGTGTTTCCTCCTGTGGAGCAAGCTTTAAATCCAATTAGTATACAATTAGTTACCTTCATAGCATTTATGCCACAATCTCACCAAGGTGTCTATCTTGTGAGACCAGTTCTTGTTATAAATTACACGGTTTGTAACTAGTTGTTGATAGCTTTTCTCTTCTAGCAGTCTAGGCAGAGCCTTTTGATACTAGTAAAGTTAGCCATTAGGGAGGAAGCTTCTCAGGCAGTACCAGCTTGATTTCTCCAAGTCCTGTGACTAAAGAGTGTGCTATCTTCAGCAAAAGGATCTTTACAATCAAGTTCTTATGGGCAATCAAGATCAATAGCATTAGCTTACATTGGTTTGGGTCTCTCCGGGAAACCCCTGACCAATAGTATAAATTTCCCACATCTTATAGTAGGATTTTTATTTGCCAAACTATAGCTTCTGAGATATATAATACATTGTTATATATTACATAATATAGTACGTTAATTAAACACTATGTATATGTTAATTAAATATAACATATTACAATTGTTTTATATGGATTGGATTTTTATATATTTGTGCTATTCTCTTTCAGTTCACTAAGATGGTTTTTTCATGTCTTCTTTAAATTCCTTGAATCTTTGATGAAGTTTGTTACTGTTCTTTTAGCATTTTGTGTCCTGAGGTTCATCTAGGTAATTCTCATTGAAGAACATTTCTATAGGAATGGTGGGTTTGAGCAGGGGATGTACTGTCTTAAATTTTCGTATTGCTTTTCCAATGAGATTTGGGTATGTACACTTCTTTTATTAGTTGTGTGTCTGTGGTGTACACAGCAGGGAGGCTGGCCCACAAGAAGTGCCAGAAAGCCAGAACCTGGAAGATAGAAAGGTGTGGAGTAGGGTGCTGATTGTAGGGTCTGGTGGTTGGAGTTGGGTCAAGGAAAGATAAGGTCAGGTGGACTCAAAAGGCTGGGTTGGTGCACAGGATGTGCATGCTAGGCTGAGCTTGGAAGATGGATCTGGTGTAAGAAGCTATGGGGCAACTAGAGGAGATGCTGTGCAGAAGAGCTCAAGTAGGTTACCTGTGCCTTCACACTGAATGGGCCAGCTACCGGGTCCCTAAAGTGGAAGAGTACATGATCTGGTCAGTCACAAAGGAAGGGAGAGGGACCTGAAGGAGGTCATGATCCTTGGCAAGCACCCACAGGGTGGCCTGAGTAGTGGGGGAGGACCGTGTTAGGGAGTACCAGTAGATTACCTAAGTATCTGTATCTCAAGGATGAAGCAATTTTTTGAGCAGGAAAAAGACTAATAACTAGTCTTTGCTTGTGTATTGAAGGCTTTCAACAATGTGAAATTTCTGTTCCTTCTGTTTTAACCACTTCTCCCCATAACAACTACCTGAATTGAAATCATAGTTATTTTTATCTTTAAAACAAAGTCTTCATCTGAAAAAAAACTGTTCTGCCAATCTGCTTTGAATTTTTCATAGTTTTTAATTTCTGTTTTAAAAAGTATGTTGACATTGTCATGTAGTAAGCACAAATATAAGATCATTACTATTTTTTCAGGAGTATCGGGAGTTTATTTTTAGTTGAAACAGAATTACGTCACATTCTCACACCCCTTTTCTCCCCTCCAGGCACTCCTAGCTCCTGTCTGTTGAACCTCTCCCGTGCCCCCCCCCCACTCTCAAGTTGATGGCCTCTTTTTCTATGATTATTACTTTTATATATATATTTGCATGTGTATAGTATGTGCACAAATAAAAAAATACAACGTGCCAAGTCTGTTTTTGTTGTTTGTGATCACTGCTATTTTTGCTATTATTATGTCATATGCAAAATGAAGATATAATATACCAATTTTCAGAACATACATTCTAGAAAAAGCTTAATTCTACAAATTAAGAAAATGGAAAGACTTAGCATTCAAGAATCAATACAGGAGAAAAGTTGTCAGCATTAGAATGGTGTATCATAGGTTATATAGGCCACTGGCCTACACAATACAGACTGAATTAGAGCGACAGAAGAACAATGTAAGAGGCCAGAGATCAGTGCGAGGACAGTTTGTTCTGAGTCAGAAAAGCAGGAGGATCAAAAGATTACAAACATGAAAGGAGACTGATTTGAACACTAAAACAAAGCTGAGCCTGCAGATGAGGTATTCACAAAGCCACACTCAAAAAATTCGAGAAGACAGAAGAAATAATGTTTCTTGGGTACGAATTTAGATAGGGGATGTGCCTTTTCGTTAGTGAAAGTTCTTTGCATATCATAATAGACAGTACTTAATCTCCCTTTTTTGTGAATCAAGTTTCCTTTGGATGATAAAAGAATCTTATGATCCCCCAAATTAATGTGTAGCAAGATTGAAAAACTATGTCATACTTTGCAAGGTTGAAATGTTATGGTTTTTGAATTAAAATAGCCACCAAGCTGTGTATATGTATTTTTTATACTTTAAACAGAAAAATGTTAAATATAAATCTCATTAATAGCATGGAAATTTAACTCACTACAGAGTTCTTTATGCTGTTTTACCAGACTCGGGAGTGAAAGGAAAAGAAATACCCTCGAGGTCAATTTCCTACTAAACACAGGAATGAACTCTCCAACCACCCGGAGCTCTGGTCATTCAGCATTTGTTTAAACATTTCTAGACCTGAGGAGACCATTCAATTTTCAACCAGCTTCATTTTTTATATTCAAGCCCCAAATCTGCCTCTTTTATACTCATTCATCTATTGTAGTTTGATTCTTTAGAGCTACTAAAGAGAAATTTAATCCTTCCTCAATCTGACAGTCATTGTTGGTCACAGGTACTGACACTGATTTGCTAACTGGTAAAGACTCCAAACATTCATATATCAGCTTCACAGCAAGAAAATAAAATAAACTGAGAGAGCAAATGAGAGATCAAAGTTTACCTTGGCCATTCATATATTTTTCAAGAAGTAAACATGTCTCATCCACTGAAGTTATCTTTTGCTACTAAAGTGGCATGATTATGAGATTTATATTTCTTATCAGAAAGAAAACAACTATGTCTAATTCATTATTCAGTGCTGAATATCAATCAATCCTTAGTATATATTAGATGATGACGGTATATATTTGTACTGAAGTGACATATAATATCAACAAAACTGAAGAAAATATAAAACTGAAAGTTAAGACAGGGTTTGAGACAAACTAAACTAAACCAAGATCCTAGAATAAAAGCTGTCTTGTTACATCCACCTTACTTTCAAATAATTACCAGAAATATATTACTTTCAATAGTATTAGATCTGTATGTGATTTTCACATTTTCTGTTCTTGTAACGCTCCCAAATAAATTATATTAAATTGTTTCAGTGAAATGCATGAATATATAGATACAGGTTTTGAGAAGTTTATTTACTTATTCTTCTTCCATACAATACATCCTGACCACAGCTTCCTCTCCCTCCACTACTCCCAGTCTCCCCACACACATACTGCTCGTCAGCTTCCCTTCAGAAAAGAGCAGGCCTCCCAGGGACATCAACCAAACATGACATAACCAGATGCAATAAGACTGGGCAAAAACCTTCATATCAAGGCTGGATGAGGCACCCCAGGAGGAGAAAAAGGGTCCCAAGAGAAGGCAAAAGATTCAGATATACCCCACTCCCACTGATAGGAGTCCCAACAAAAACCCTAAGCTGCACAACCACAACGTATATGTCGTGGACCTAGAATTTTTAACACTATGGAACAACAAACTGGTTATTTTAAAAATTAAATCTAGGAGCTTCTTTTGGGCTTCTCATGGGGAAAATCAGCTACTCATATAGCTCTTGAGGAAGATTGACCTGTTTGACAAAGTGTGCAGGCTGAGGAGGAACACATATGGGATAGTGAGTGAAAAAGAGATACCAGCCTAGCCACCCAGATCAGACAAGAAAACTCTGACCATAACAGGTTGACAGGTATAGTAGCTTGTTGCTGGAGGGCTTCTCTCCAGGTTCCCCAAGCCCCGCAGTCCCACAATCCACTTTTAAAATAATCACTCAGACGCTTATATCACTTATAAACTGTATGGCTGTGGCAGGCTTCTTGTTAACTGTTCTTTTATCTTAAATTAACCCATTTTTATAAATCTATACCTTGCCACGTGGCTGGTGGCTTACCAGACAGAGTCTTTACATGCTGCTTGTCCTGGTGGTGGCTGCAGTGTCTCTCCTCAGCCTTCCGCTTCCCAGAATTCTCCTCTCTCCTTGTCCCACCTACTTCCTGCCTGGCAACCTACTTCCTGCCTGGTCACTGGCCATCAGTGTTTTATTTATATAGAGCAATATCCACAGCAGTAGCTAGATCACAAAAACTTAAGGTTTAAATAAGGAGGGCCTGGAGGATGGGGTAGGTGGGGGGCATGGAAG
This sequence comes from Peromyscus maniculatus bairdii, assembly GCF_049852395.1. Lineage (NCBI taxonomy): Eukaryota > Metazoa > Chordata > Mammalia > Rodentia > Cricetidae > Peromyscus > Peromyscus maniculatus. The sequence continues at coordinate 58,847,024 of NC_134875.1, read as the reverse complement.
ATGGTAAACCAAAACGAAGAGTATATGTTTAAAAAGCCATATGGAAATCTGATATCTTGGAACTCAATTAGAAAACATAAAAGAGAGTTTGAAAATAGGTGCCCTGAATGGCTAGATAATGTCTGCTCTATAAGTAACAGTTCACTAAATAAATATTTAGTGCCAAGTGTCGGGAATTCCCATAGGAGCTGTTTGTTAGGGAGGTCTCAAAGACTCCCAAAACAATATATACTCTTGCTTTTCTTATTGCTTACCCACCAGAACTAGATAATATGACTGTATTCCTGAAAATACCATACTTAATTGCACAACACCGAGAAATCATGCTGGAACTGGACTGGCCATCTCAAGTCTGGTGGCTAGATTTCAAAGTTCTAGTAAATACTCAGCAGGCTGCTGAGGGAGAAAAAGTATCAATAGTCTCACCTAGCATTAAACTGCATGAACTATCATATCAATCTGCCAAACAAGATGTGCCTACCTAGACAATAGTAGCACAGCTGTTAAGGGAGTGACCAATCAGTCTCTGATTAGATGTAAGACATGATCCACAGGAAGGAATCCATGTTTGTACTATATGCCCTGTCAAAACCCATGGTCCCTAGTGGAGAAATAACTACTATTGCTTAGCTAAATGGACATATCACAAAACTATTTCCAAAGCATCTCTGTTTGTGCTCATAGACAAATGCTACTCTCATTCACAATTAGAGAATGGTCATTCTGCAGCACATGAAGGTGAATGGAGAGAATCATGGCTATCCCAGATGCTAAGGAGAAGTGAAGGCTGAGGGCTTAGAGAACATTGCAGAAGTGTAAAACAATGTTATAGAAGATAAAAGTGTTGTAAAATGTCATTATTGGGCACAATATTATTGCAGTTATGAACTCACAGTAGATGTGGTTACTGGCACCAGGTCTGCATGCATGGAACTGGTCCTACCAACAAGCAGCCATGGATCGAGGGTAAGCTTATGGGACTCCATTCCTAACTACTGAACTACTGGATACTTATGAATTTTGAAAGAGGGGGAGTCATTGTCTTCAGTTGTGGCTATAATAGTAACCCAGCCTGTCTTCATTAAACAGGTTCAAATGAAGAAATACATAAGTATCCCTGGTTAAATTCAGTGGGTCACAAAAACAAAACAAAAATTCATAGATATATGAAAGAGTTTTATAAGGCATCAGAGAGATTTTCAGGGGTGGGAGGGAGATAACAGAAGGGAAACAAGAAAAGTGCATTATATGAATGAATGAATGAATGAAGTTTTTAGATTACAAAATCAATTGATAAAAACTAAAAATGACTTACATGGTACAGAAGAAAAAAGGATAGTGATGATAATAGCTGTTTCTTCCATTTACTATATGTGAGGTTCCTCATAGTCTTATCTCCATTATTACTTTTTAACATCATGAATTATATAGTTCCATCTCCCTTTTAAAGACAAGAATCATATAATTTAGAAAGTTGATGCAACTTTAGAGCTGGATTCATACTCACTTCCTTAAAACATTTAGCATGCAGTAATGACATCTTTTGAAGCATTATTGTCACAGTGTCTTACTGGAAACTAAGCAGGACAGCATGGAAGAAATCCTTCAGAACATTACTAGCAACATCATCCAATTCCATCTATGTTCACATGTTCAGTCTTTGATGGTTTCATACTTGTGTAAATCTCACTTGTCTCTGTGGATTTTCTTCTCAAATGTTACTGGGATTGTATGCAGTAACCTTAAGAAGTGAAAGAGAGACTACATACAGAAAACTCATTCCCAATTAGGATTTAAATGGAAAATAAATTGCCAGGCTATATGCTACCAAACAGAGATTTTTGCTCTCCTTTCTCTTCCTGTAGCTAAATGATAGATGTTAACTAGCCAAAACAAAAAAGCTCTTGGTGATGAACTGGAGTCAACAGCCATAAGAAACACATTTAAGATGTGCTTAGAGATAAAGTTGAGCTTGTTCCAGGTAGATGCATCAGTATAACCCAAAACAGCTGCACAAAATAACTTCATTACAGATCTGCTTCTCACAGAGACTAAGTTCTATCCTCAAGATTTGAAAATAGAGTGTCATCGAAGGAAGTTAGTGAGGCCAACCCCACAGAATATGTCAACACATTTGCCCCTTCAATCTGTTCCTACACTTCTTCTTTTGGAGAAAGAAAACATGCAGTAGGAAACTGATCATGATTTTTCATTTTTAAATTATTCTGCCCTAACGAATATAGCAGTAAATGATAAGTGGTGAGCACACAGTTTGGAAATGAGTAAAATCACTAGTTCTGCATTGCCACTATCACAGGTAGAGCTGTGAGTCAGCTTTACATCTACAATTATTTGCAAATAAATAAGCATTGCAATATATAAATATATGCATATATGTATAGCATATATAAATGCACATGTATAGCCATGCCTCGTAGGTCAAGAGCATAAATAATATATAATAAAGGCTCTCAATAGCATATGAAGTTGATATTATTTTTTTGCCCTAAGATTTGTATGCACAGAAAATCTATTGTTTAAATTTATTTGAACTTCATTCTGAGCCTCTATCTTTTTTTTTCTTCTTTCTGGGATTTGGGAGATTTTTTATTTTATTTTATTTTATTTTATTTTATTTTATTTTATTTTATTTTACTTTATTTTATTTTATTTTATTTTACAATACCATTCAGTTCTACATATCAGCCACGGGTTCCCCTATTCTCCCCCCTCCCACCCCCTCCCCTTGCCCCCAGCCCACCCCCCATTCCCACCTCCTCCAGGGCAAATCCTCCCCCGAGGACTGCAATCAACCTGGTAGACTCAGTCCAGGCAGGTCCAGTCCCTTCCTCCCTGACTGAGCCAAGTATCCCTGCATAAGCTCCAGGTTTCAAACAGCCAACTCATGTAATGAGCACAGGACTTGGTCCCACTGCCTAGTTGCCTCCCAAACTGATCAAGGCAATCAACTGTCTCACCTATTCAGAGGACCTGATCCATCTGGGGGCCCCTCAGCCTTTGGTTTATAGTTCATGTGTTTCCATTCACTTGGCTATTTTTTTCAATAATTGAGTAAAACCGAAATTTATTATAAGCCACAGTTGTCCTAGGGACCTCCATGCTATATATATAGCCTCCATGGTTCTATGGGTTGTGGTCTGATTGTTCTTTATTTTATATCTAGAATCCACTTATGAGTGAGTACATACCATGACTGTCTTTCTGGGTTTGGGTTACCTCACTCAGGATGATTTTTTTCTAGTTCCATCCATTTGCCTGCAAATTTCATGCTTTCATTGTTTTTCTCTGCTGAGTAGTACTCCATTGTGTATATGTACCACATTTTTTCCATCCATTCTTCTGTTGATGGGCATCTAGGTTGTTTCCAGGTTCTGGCTATTGCAAATAGTGCTGCTATGAACATAGCTGAGCATGTATCTTTGTGGTATGAATCAGCATTCCTTGGGTATATAAAGAACTCAAGAAACTAGACATCAAAATACTGAACAGTCCAATTAAAAAATGGGCTAAAGAGCTAAACAGAGAATTCACAAAACAAGAACTACAAATGGCTGAAAGACATTTAAAGAAATTCTCAACATCCTTAATCATCAGAGAAAAGCAAATCAAAACAACTCTGAGATACCACCTGCCAGAATGGCTACGATCAAAAACACCAATGACAGTCAATGTTGGAGAGGATGTGGAGCAAAGGGAACACTCCTCCACTGTTGGTGGGAATGTAAACTTGTACAATCACTGTGGAAATCAGTATGGCGGTTTCTCAGAAAATTAGGAATCGAACTACCTCAAGACTGAGCCTCTATCTTAATATGTCAGTATAAAAGAAATAGTTTCTATTATTGGAAAACCCCTTCTATGGAGCAGAACAGAACATTGGAGAATGATGCCACAGTTGTCACTTCAAATAGGAGATGTCTACAACTTCCAATGCTGCACTTACTAATATTTGTACATAATGAACCTCAGACTTACCATTCCTATTTAGGTTAACCACCTACTTTTCCACAGACAGACAGACACACACACACTCACATCAAACATCTCAGTTCTTAAATCACTCAATCCATAACCTCGTACCAATTTGTAGGGTCTCTTTTCCCTCTATCTTGATGTGCCTCTTTCCAGTTTTTGCATGAAGCAGTTATACTAGCCAAAGTTTAAACTCCAAATGGTTACACTGTAGAAGTTGTGAGGTTTTAAAACTTGTGACAAGAGGCAGAATGGGAATTATAGTCATTGTGAGAAAATTGTCACTTAAGCTTCAATGAGCCACAAACACTTAAAATCCAGTAATCTTCAACTGGCTATCCTATGCCAATCTAGTCTCTATCAGGAACTAATATATATTCTCATTCTGGTCAGTATGTAGCTAAATTACTTCTCCAAATTCTAGATTCTCAATTACAAAGCCATTACAAGCAAATTTATTCTTGAAAGATTTCTATAGTTTTGTTTTGCTTTGTTTGAACACAGCCCTCAGCAATCCCTTACCTGTTTACAAGGATCTTCACGCTTTTCCTTTACGGAATGCTTCGTTGGATATAGTCTCAATGCCAGCCTATGGAAAAGTTGGTAAAAATGAGTACTTCCTTTGTCTTTCTTCTCTAACTTCTCCTTTAGAGGTCTAACTCCCGCTCATGTACCCAATCCCCATGTAGTTCTTCATATCCCACCCATGCCTATGGTTACTAAGCCATCCAAACTTGCCCAGGATTGAGTCCTAGGCGTAATGTGAAAACTGTTCATCCAGAGAATTACCTCCCTCTCCAGGTAACACTCTATGTTTTAGAGTTCCCACTGCCAGTGAACCTGATAAATAAATCCAAAATAAAAAATCATTATGTTAACCTGCCCTTCAAATGTCTACAGTTGTAGAACATACACAAAAGCAAACACAGGTAGTTCAGGCAGTGCAGTGCAGAAGGCCTGTTGCAGGACTATAGAAAAGGGCTAGGGCATTGAATTCCCACTGCCTGTGTGCTGGCTATTTGGCATATGAGAGGAGCTATTTGGATTTTGTAATATTATGTTTCATTTTAAAACAGCTGCCTTTAAAAATCAAAAGCAACCAATGAACTGTGTGTGTGTGTGTGTGTGTGTGTGTGTGTGTGTGTGTGTGTGTGTGTGTGTGTGTGTATCTGCCTGAAGCCATTCAATATAAATTTCTAGGGTATAAGGAGGCAAACCAGCCAATGGATTTTGTTTTGAAATTTCCCCAAGTGACTTTTTAAATACTGGCAACTTTAGAAACCATTACCATAGAGCATTTGGAAGTGTGAGCAGCAGAATGTCATCTTGAACATTGTTCCTTATTAATACAATTAAACTAGGAAACTAAGGACTGCCCTTATTGAATTTATTAGAATTTCTACAAAAAAAAAACCATCCTGATCAATTCATCCTTGCCCACTTCATTGCTTTCTACAATAAAAACATTACTGTAATAATGGTTCAAATGTATATTGGGAACCAAATATTCTCTGTTATCTTCACTTTTATTGCTTGGGCACTGAATTATACCTTATTTGTAGTTTATTTCCATCCACTAATTACATCTATTACAATACAGAATTTCATTCACAATACATATTTCAGTGCCTTCCCCAAGACCTTGGAAGCTGCATTGTAGTAATTAGTATCATTGTGATATTCTTCGCATCTCCTGAATCTGGGATGGGCATAATGTTGCCCATTTGACCTGCTGTTTTCTCTAGTTTTGCTGGGTCTTGATGAGCTGTGTTCAGTCTCTGTTTGATACTTTCTTGCAAATTCAAACAGATGTTTCCCATCTTAGGGCTCAATGGTGCATGAGGTAAACCTAAAGCAGTAAAATTGAGGGCAGTTATGTTTTTAATCAAATTAAAAGTCCATGACTTGACTTCTGCAGCACTAGCACTAGAGGTGGCAAAGAGAACATTGGCTCAGAGGATTTTAATCTCTGTCATGACCGAGAAGAGCCTACCTGTTTTCCTTGAGAAGCATTTTACCTTCATTGCCTCTTTAATTCTTTTGAGATCATAAATGTGATTGCTCAGTGGTGATGTGTTGTGCTGATAGATGCACTTGCCCATTAAGCTTGGCCCTGGACTACCATCAAGTTTCCCATAGTGCATCAAACAACTTTCATTACTGACTTGGGTCAGATTGAAATTATCAGGCTAGAGCTAAAGTCCCCTGACCCAGTTCATTTCTCCTTGCTGTCATTCTGCAAGGCATTTCATTTTCTTTTCCATACAGAATTTTGCAGCTGAGTTTGAGAGAATTAGGAAGATAAGATACTCAGATGAAAGGAAAATAATGGCACTGCTGCACAGTGGTAAATAAAGCCTTCGCCTACCGTGGGTGAGACCCTGAGTTCATTCGCCAGCACCCAAAAACAAAGAATACAATGGTAAATACATTTTATGCTTTACAGTCCTATAATTTTTATCTCTATCTAACCTCTCCTTACCCTAAAAACAATAAATACTCTGTTTTCATAATTTCCTCAACTTCTGTATTTTGTTTTTTCTGTAAATATATTTTATGTATTTTTTTAATATATTGAAATAGAATTACATCATTTCCCCATCCCTTCCACCATTCCAGCCCCTCTACTGTTCCTACAAATTTCAAGTTGATACCCTCTCTTTCTTTATTATTGTAACTTACACCTCTGTATTTTGCAATAAATTTTCAGAAACCTAAAAATAGTGGCTGGACCTTCTGTGAACCTCACACACACACACACAAAGTGCAGCTTATTAAATGCCAATGAGTAACTAATACTTTATTGAATCTCAGAAAACTACCAGTGCTCCTTCACCAGCAGTAGATGACTCAAATAAAAAGAGTTATACACAGAAGGCCATGTTGTATAAGTTACAACTAGCAAAGTTCATAATCACTATCCACCATGACTTAAAACGTACAAATACACCAGGCAGTGGTGGTGCACACCTTTAATCCCATCACTCGGGAGGCAGAGGCAGGCTGATCTCTGTGAGTTTGAGGCCAGCCTGGTCTACAAAACGAGTTCCAGGAAAGGCGCAAAACTACACAGAGAAACCTTGTCTCAAAAAGAAAGAAAGAAAGAAAGAAAGAAAGAAAGAAAGAAAGAAAGAAAGAAAGAAAGAAAGAAAGAAAGAAAGAAAGAAAGAAAGAAAGAAAAGAAAAGAAAAGAAAAGAAAAGAAAAGAAAAGAAACATAAATACATGGGCTGAAAGTTTAGATTAGTGATAAAACACTTAGCCAGCTATCTCAAGGTTCTGAGCTCAACCCCCAGAACCACCAAAAAACACAACTATAAAGACATAAAACAATTTTCAAATATAATATGTAGCTTAGGGTATCTGTATAGTTAGCAATCTTTGCATGATTACCTATATCTAAGTCTTAGAACCATCTAAATCAATAATATGCAACCTTTGTCTTATTTATTAAACTATAAGAAAAATGAACTATTATTCAAATCTCTCAAAAACTGCGATTTCCCAGTTTGTTTGTTTGTTTGTTTTTGTTAAAGGGGGAATGAAGAAAGAGTTTTGCTAGCATCATCCCCCACAGGCTGTCTTTACCCTGATATGTATGAGTTGATAAAATAATAACATGGTGACATGTAGGCCTGAAGTTATTGAAGTTGTCACCAAGGATTTGAATTACATGTCAAGAGTAAATGACAGATATTCTGGTGCTGCATACCCTTACTTCAAAGTTCTTTACTAATTATATTTGTGAGAGTTTTCCAGGAAATAAATAACCAATGAAATGTATATGTTTGCATATATAAGTAGAGAGCAGTTTGAGACAAGGTGTTGGTAAGTAGGCCAGTATTTGTGATCCTTCAGCCGCAGCACCCTAAAAGAATGATTTATTTTGGCCGGGCAGTGGTGGCGCACGCCTTTAATCCCAGCACTCGGGAGGCAGAGCCAGGCGGATCTCTGTGAGTTCGAGGCCAGCCTGGGCTACCAAGTGAGCTCCAGGAAAGGCACAAAGCTACACAGAGAAACCCTGTCTCGAAAAACCAAAAAAAAAAAAAAAGAATGATTTATTTTAAGGAATTGGTTTATAAGATCATGGAGGTGGAGACATCCAACCTCTGTAGTTGGCAAGTGTTAGAAGTACAATTACTGTGTTAAAGATGACAGGCTAGATACCAAGAAGTTGTGTTGAAATTTTAGTCTGAAATGAGGAACCAAAATGAGTGAAATTGGTTAGACAATCAGGAGTAATTTTTTCCTATTTGTGGAGAATTAGCCTTTATTGTTACATTTTGGCCTTAAATTCATTGTAAGATGCCTACTACATTAGGAAGGGCAATCTGCTTTACACACTCTACCAATTCAAGAATTAAGCTCATCCAAAAATGTCGTCTCAGACACATCAAAATATTTGACAAAAATCTTGATACTCTGTGACATCTCAGGTTGACACATAAAATTAACCACTATACAAATAAAAGATCCAAATACAACTCAAAGCTAGAAGCTAAGAGTTGAGAAATCAAATATTTGCAAGTTATTATATCTCTAAAAAGTATACAAATATTTTTTAAAGAAAATGAGAACCACCAAAGAGTGACTAACTATTATAACCACATCAAAGTCGAATTAATTCACATACCACAGAATCTCAAAAATGTAAATGTAAGAGGCTTTCTTGGACCACCAGCCTCCAAATCAAGACACAGAGATTTATTACTAATTATGAATGCTCAGCCTTATGCTTGTCCCACTAGCTCTTATAACTTAATTTAACCTGTTTCTCTTCATCTGTTTTGCCTCAGGGCTTTTTACCTTTCTTTCCTTCTGTATGTCCTACTTTCACTGCTTTCTCCATGTCTGTCTGTCTGGTGGCTACCTGGCTCCCGGCCTCGGGTGTCTCCCTCTCTTTTTCTCTCATTTTTTCCAGTCTCTCCAGCCTAGACTCCTACTACTACTTATTCTCTCTGCCTGCCAGCCTCGCCTATCCTTCTACTGCCTAGTTATTGACTGTTTAGTTTTTTATTAGATCAATGATGTACCTTAGGCAGACAAGGTGAAACAAATGTAACACATCTTTACACAGTTAAAGTAATATTCCACAACATGTAAATAAAATCCCAAATCAAAGATGACTTGAGCTGTAATTTACAGACATTCCTCTTGATATTGTCTAAAAAATTTAGCATCATGAGTCACAAAAGTAAATTATTATTTTTGAGGCAATTTTTTCTTGTAAAAGTAGGTGCTTTCCTTAGTAGGTGTTTTCTCTTTGTAAGTATGTAATTAAATGTGAGTCAAATACAATAAAGTAGAAATTGGTTTATAACCAAACTAGTATGCATTCATCATGAAAATAAAGCCATTAGCCTCTTGCTGTATTAGTGATTCTTCAAAACCTACACTTGCCACAAAAACAGAATGGTAGCTTCACACCACAGTATTTTATCAATGGATGTTATTAGAGGTGGGGTGTGAAAACAAGTTGACTTTCTTGTTCCTTTTCCTCTTTCAGAGAAATGATCTGTAAAAGCACTAAAGCCAAGAGCCAACAGCTGAGCCAGTGCAAGCCAGAGAATGCCAAGCTAGAAAGAGCTCCTGTGTATTTTTAATTCCACCAAGCAATATGCTTGCCAGTTATGGAAAATCACAAAGCAACTAAAGAGAATGCACACCCTAGTGATATATCGTTCTGTGTAATTGGTTCTTGAAGATTTTTGCAAGTTTTATCCAAGAGGTTAGGAAATGCTGTTATGCCTTATTGCCTATTATCTAACTGAGTTTTATGATGACATACTCTTCCCTCATGAATACTTTACCTTTCCAAGTGGTGAAACAATAAAAACTGCTTCCCATTAAAAAAATATTTTCCTTGCCACTTTTTGATTCCTCATTCAGCATCGTTACTTCACAAATCAAATGATTATATTCTGCAGTAAATCAGAAGAAGGAGTACAAACAGGTAAAACATGCTAACTAATCTTTCTTTGTAATGATGCTACTGAGGCAAATGGAGCTATTTCCCTACAGATCATGAAAATAGAGTAAATAGGTAAATATGTGCAATAGACACAAATTGCGAATATTACGGATTTACCAGGACTTGAATGATTGGTAAGTTACTGTATGTAGCAGATCTCTAGTTATGATGGATGGCATTACATAAAACAAAGCTCTGTAGGAAATTTAAAATAAAGAGTTAGGTGAGAAATTAACCACTTCTAGACCCTAAAATATAGCTCTATTTAAGTACACACTGCACAACTAATCTTATTCTTTTTTTTCAAGGAGGCTTACTGATAAAGTACAAAATCTGTGACTTTTGCCTTTCAAATTGGCACATATTTTTAAATTATTATAGCCAGTATCTGTAAAGGTGCAAAGAAATAAGAACTGTTATTCACAGCTGGAGGAAATGTAAACTGCCAGAAAGGAATGTTATAGCCTTCCAAAATGCATCAAAAGACTTAACAATGTATATGCTCTTGGTCCCAGCAATATGTCTTCTAGAAATATGTCCCAAGGAAATATGAAAGTGCAAAATGGGAAAAGATTAACTATAAACCTGTCAATTACAGTGTTTAATATGATAGAAAATTTAGACACAGCCTACCAGTGTGGTCATAAGAGGATCTGCTATATAAATATATGTTTCACATGGTAGAATAAAGCCCCTAAATGTACTATGCTGGAAGTGTCTATTTAAAGAGATGGAAAATCTACATGATATATGATGTATGTTGTGACATACTCTATGATACATTAAGTGAAAAATAATGCTACCAATAGAGTATGATCTTACTTTAACAAAGCATATAAAACTGTTAATGGTAATTCATCTTGGTGATTGATTCAATGATAATTTTTGTTAATTTTTATCTCTACTTTTTATAATAATTTGTTACTTTATGATGAAAACAAAATATTATCTTGAGAAGTAAATTTCTAAATTTTTGTTCAAGCTTACAAGGAGGTGGGAAAGAAAATTAAGCCCTTTTATTTAGACTCTCTGGTAGTTTTTGATAAATACCAGCAAGATGAAATAATGTAATCAGAGGTTGAACAAAATTTTGCACAGTGATTTTCAATCAACCAACAAATTACAACCATGAAATACTTCAATTTTTGGTGTTTAGGGTTTTTCCCAAGATGAATGACAACTCTTGATAGAAGTGAAACAAATAACAATTAGGTAGAAGTAATATGTTAATGATAATTTGAGAAATAAACAAGAGTAGGATGAGACTAAAGCTTTCTATTTTGCCTATTTTAGCTAGATTTCCTATCTAACCCCAAATATTTCTTATTAACAGTTAAGAAATCCATGATCATAATGTTTCACTCCTATCCACTGGCATTTTAAAGCTCATTTTTATAGAATATAACCAACTTCAAAATCCCTACTGTAAGTTTTACGTTTCATCAGCAAGTAGACTTTGATTTGTTTTTCTTAAAAATATTGTTAAACTGTGGCACCTTGGTCAGTGAATGTTTAAGAGATTTCTGAGGGAGCACTTGAAAATAGCAAGTCATGTTTTCTCTAAATGAGCAATCTTCACTAGGATTTTTAAAAACATTTCCTTTTTAAGTTTGTTTGTGTGTGTGTGTGTGTGTGTGTGTGTGTGTGTGTGTGTGTGTGTGTGTGTGTGTGTGTTGGTATGTGGAGATGAACTCTGTGAGTACACATAAGAGCAAATGCATGTAGAAGCCAGAGGACAACCATGGGTGATATCATATAGACACCATCTTCCTTACGTTTGAGCTAGGGGTTCTCACTGGTCAGACTGTTATCCATCACTAAGACAAATAAGACATTTCCTTTGAGAAACCTGAAAAGAAAACCAGAACCCAAGATATGTATAACAAGTAAGGTAGGTAAATTGTGTTGTGATGGGAGTAACAAAGAAAATACTAGAATGTCAATGGCTTAAAACAACAAATATGGTGGATCGGGGAAGAGGTCTGCATGGAGTCATGGTCATGGGAGCAGGAGAGATCAGATGAGGGGAGGATGGAGGTAAAGAGTACTGGGAGAGACAACTGGAATCAGGGGCATCTCTGGGATGAGCTAGAAACCTCATGCAATGGAAGCTCCCAGTATCTATGAGGTGACTCTAACTAAGATTTCTAGCAATGGAATACTGAGCCTGAACAGGCCACCTCCCACAACCAGAAAAGATTTGCAGTAGAGGGATTGGGACTCCAAACCAGTCACAAAATCTCTGACCGAAAACATGCCCTGCCTGCAAGATATGCTGGGACAAAAGTGGCACAGAAGTTATGGGAGTGACCAATCAATTACTGGTCCAGCTTGACACACATACTATGAGAGGAAGCCTACCCTTAACAGTGCCTGGAGGGCTAGGATCCAGGGGCTGGACAGCCCAGAGACCTGGGATAGAACCAAATATGACTTACAAAAAAGAAAGTAAAAGTCAATGAAATGATTCCTAGTGATATTCTGTTATACTCATAGATCATTGCCTAGCCCAATTGTTATCAGAGAGGCTTTACCGAACAACTGATGGAAACAAATGCACATCCACAGCCAAACATTAGATAGAGCTTGGGAATCCTGTAAAAGAGGGGAAGGAAGGATTTTGGGAGCCAAAGGGACCAGGGACACCACAGAAAAAGACAGAGTCAACTGACCTGGGCTCATGGGGACTCACAGAGCCTGAACTACCAACCAGAGAACTTTGCATGGAGCTGATCTGGGCTATCTGCACACTTGTTGCAGTTGTGTGGCTTGGTCTTCTTGTGGGACTCCTGGCAGAGGGAGTGGGATTTGTCTCTGACTCTGTTGCCTGCTTTTGGGACCCTTTCCTCCTGCTCATCCAGCCTCAATAGGAAAGGAGGTGCCACATGGAAGGCCTGCACTTTTCTGAAAAGAAGGGAGACAGAGTGAACTCTGGAGGGAAGACTGAGGGAGGGACTGAGAGGAGAGGTGGGAGAGAGGAGAAACTGTAATCTAGCTGGGAAAAAAATAATTAATTGATTAATGAATAAAAATTTAAAAATTAGGCTAAAAATATGTATTTGCTGCTCATGCTCTCTTGTGGTGGTGGGGATGGTTTGGTGGGAGGGCATTCTCATTAGAGTTATCCAGAAATCTCCCTAGGATTCAGACTGAGACAGCACTCGCCATTTGAAACATTTCTGGCCTCAGAGGCTGAGGAAAAGAAAACCAGGAAGCATCTCACTTAGGCAATTAAATGTTCTGGTCTTCTGGCCCAGAAATGAGACATTGTCACTTCTGCACACAAGCCCATATGCCAAACTTAATTACATGGCTCTACTAAACCACAAGGAAGCCAGGAAGTACGATCTTACAATGGATCCAGAAATGGAAATAAATAAGAACTGTCAGTAGAAAAAACATCACTGACTATAATATAAACTTTTTTAATCATTTCAATTTTAATTTTCTAATCTTGTTTTGTATTAATGTGAACAGGAGAATGTTTTACATATACGCATGTAATTTACCATTATACTCTTTCCTTCGCTTAATTTTCCCTCTAGTTCCCCATGTTTTAGACTTTTCATGTTGTAAGCCAGTCTTTTCAAAAATATTGGTAGTATTTATTAATAACTTTGTGAGTAATATTAATAAACTACCACATTATGAATTCTCTTAGATCAGATAGGTTAATAGTGGAAGGTGGCTAAAGAAAGATTTTTAAATGACCAGAAGGCCTACATGAATTCAAACAAATGTATTTCATAAGTAAGGTTTCTGCTACATATCTCTAAACAGAATATGATACAAGGCAGAGTGCCAACACAGAATTTTTATACCAGCGAGCACTGTAAGGTTGCAGGTACTTAAAGTTATGTATAAAGAATGAGTTTAATTACAGAGAATGAGGGAAAATCCTAGTTAGTGCAACAAAACCACAAATGAGTTGAACAGAACATTGTGTTGCTGAAGTATAGAAGAATTAGATCAAAGTTCCCTATATCTCTTTTGATTAAAAACCATTTTGGTGATCCCAGAGACTAGGGCTAAATCATTTCTGGTACTTAGGGCTAAATGGCCATAGGAACTAAAAGGATGTGGAGATAGAGTGCCAAGCAGATGGCTTCCACCAGGAATGGCAAACTTAAATGTCTAACATGAGCCAGGCAAGAATAACAAATGTGTGAAGCTGTTCTGATACAGGACAATAGGTGCAAAGAGCCTTGTACTGCAATCAACAGTGCCATCTGCCTAGTGACATTGCTTTCAAAACACTCTGCAGACCAAGCAAAAGCTGACCATGAATGTAATGCATTCACCAATTTACAACTACCAGCCTGCTACCTCTGTTACGAACCTTTGCTTTATCTTTTCAATTTATTCCAATATTATCCAGGAACTATATCTAGGGTATATGCCTCTAAAATTATTGCATTCCCCGTTGCCTTGGAAATAGCAATAGCTTTAAATACCCTACACCATTTCTCTATGAATTATATACTTGATCTTTTCTGATCACCTGGATTTTTGACCAAACTTTTCCTGACCATTGGTTTTCTTGAACTTGACATGCTGCCTGGATTCCTTTATCTGATTCCCTTATGACAGTCCATGTCCTAAAAATGTTCCTTAAAAACAAACTTCTCCAGCTCTAGCTGCTTGACTGCCATGCATAATATGCAAGATCAACAGAATATTTATTGAAAGCCTACTCTGCACCAAGAGTGACTCCTAAGGACTAGAAGTGCAAATGCACAGTGATCACTTTCTTCAATTCCTACATTTCTCCTTCCACTCTCTGCATTCCACAGATCTAGAATCCTCTGGCTTTAAAAATCGTCTCTTAGGTATGGCTGATTTTACCTCCTTTTGAAGACATAAAGATTGGTAAATACTAACTTGAATGAATGATTAGCAGGGTCACTTCTTAGTAGACATCATTAAAATGTAGAAATAAGAGTCAAGTTATGCAAATTAGGTAACACGAGAGCTAAAGAGAAGAGATATGCACCCTTGGGTCTATTCTCATAAACACACACACACACACACACACACACACACACACACACACACACACACACACACATTAAATTCGTATTTGAGTCTCCCAGTAAAATCTACTACTAAATAAAATGCAAAAAAAAATCAAGTTATTAAAAAAAAGATTCTCATTCTAAAATCCTACAACACGTCACTAATTTCAGCCCAGAAGAAAGCAAAAGCCCTTGTAGGAATTGTTGCCCAAACTTCTTGACAACACTCTTTTCAAGCTGTTTTCTGAAATGCTGCTCTTGCCAATAGGAACAAAAGAACATGCAGGTGTGCATTAGTCATTGAAGTCTAGTAAGAATCCAGCTCCCACCCATAGCTTCCAGGTGCAGAGGGAACCAGGGCATAGCTCCTGCGCTGTGACAGCGAAAGCACTAAATGAAAGTCCTGGGAAAATTCCTTTTATGAGTTGCCAGAGCTTGGTGGGTAAGAAGACTGATGGCAATGCTGATCTGTGGGTGTGGCTAAGAAGACAATAAGAGGATTAACAATTCCATTTACATTGGGCGAGCTGGAAAACCGTTCATTGACTACTGGCAGCAACTGCTATTTTAGGAACTAGACTTACTTGTCACTCTTTTGTCTTGGATTCCTAGTGAGTTCAAAGCCTTGGCTGAGCTACTTTCCCATCTCCCATTCATAAGGTTTGACCTGGAGGATAGGATACTTGGCAGCTTTTAATTAGTGTTCTGCAAGTCTTAGGGCCCCCACCACCTTAATGACTACTTTCCAGAACATTCACCTGTTTTACTTTTGATATGTTTTTTTTTTTTGGACTTTTTCCTTGCTATGTATAAGGGATGCTCTTACTTCTCTCAGTTACTGTGTGCTCTTGTCCTGTAAACTTGTAGTGCCTACCTCTAAACCATATTCCCTAATGCTTAAGAACAAATATGGGAGCAATAATTTTAGAATCCCCTCTCACCCAGACTTAGTCTGAAGCTCTACCCACTCATGCTATGTCTGTCTAGTTTTGAACTTTCTCTTGATTGGGATTGTCTGTTGCTTGGGTTCCTGGTACCAGTTCCTCATAGAATAAGTGTTCCTATGGCAGAATAAGTTTGAAAGACTGTATACTGACTCAGGTCTTTGGATGAGCATGGTGATCCTCAAATGATCCTGAGGATTTAGTTTCTCTGATGGCAGAAGGCTTGGACATAGATAACATAGTAGCCTCTCACCTCTACAACTAAACTTTGTCCTAGTATTTATTTCTTTATAAAGAACACAGGTTTGGGTGTCAGACTTACCTAAAGTTTGTACAACAATCCTAACATCAAAAATTACAAATCCTAGGTCAGTTACTTTACCTCTTTGTGCCTTAGATTCTAATAAGAGAATATGATTTTCTTTTGTCAACATTTACTTCAGCTAAAAATGGTGGTACATGTCTGTAATCCCAGCACTTCAGAGAAGGAGACAAGATGATTAGAATTTCAAGGTTATTCTCATTGGATGGTGAGTTCAAAGCCAGCTTGGGTTATGTGAGAGCTCATCTGAAGAAGTTGAAAAACAATGAAACTTGCAATTCATGATATTTGTAATTATTTGGTGGATTGCATGCAATATATACTTTCTAGTTACATTTTCTTTATTAATCATCTCTTAACTTTCCCAACTCCAGAATATGTGTGATTTTAAGATTTAGCCCTCCCTGGCACATCCCCTCCATATCACCAATAATTGACAATTGAAAACTTTTTAAAAAATGTAGAAACTAAAAGATTAAGAAAAGTGTTAGCCAGGCAGAGCTCCACGAGTCCAGTCAAAGAGAGAGAAGAGGGATTTTATGAGCAAGTGCATCAGGATCATGATGGGGAAACCTGAAGAGACAATCAAACCAAACTGGTAGGAACTCATGAAAGTTAGAACAATGGCTGTGGAGCCTGCATGGGACTGGGCTGGGCCCTCTGCATGGTGAGACAGTTGTGTAGCTTGATCTGCTTGGTGGGGGGAGGTTGGTGGTAGACTCAGAATTCATCCCTGGTGCATGAGGGGGCTTTTTTGGAGCCCACTACCTCATGCAGCCTTGAAGCAGGGGGAAGTACTTGAACTTGCCTCTACTGGATGTGCCTCCCCATGAGAGGCCTTGCTTTCTTGTGTGGGGGGGAGTGGGGGTGGTTTGGGAGGGAGAAGCTAGGAGGTGGGAGGAGGAAAGAGGGAGATCTTTGGCGTGTAAAATGAAAAAAAACAGATGGCTCACAATCACCTGTACCTCCAACTTCATGGTAACAAACAAACATCCTCTTTTGTTCTCCACAAGCACATACACACAGACAGACATACACACATATCGATAAATAATAAATCTTTAAGCATAAAAATAAAGGAGAATGTACATTCATCATTTACAGTGGTATTGTATTTACAATGGCATTTTGCATAAATTACTTGGACATGCACAGAACTTGATATATACAAGAGATTCTCAAACTAACCCCCCATGAATACCCAGAGGCAAATTTGCAAGGAACAAAGAATACTGACAAAGTAAGAATAAGTTGCCTGGATCAAAATTTTTTTCACTACCTTTGTGAACCAAACAGTAGCTAATCCCCAAACAGCAATTACCTAGAGAAGGTAAATTAAACTATAAGGGGAACATAGTGAAGAGCTAAAAAGGAAAGGATAGTGAAAATGTATGACAGGTATTGTCAAAGTCAAGATCTTGATACCTAGTTGGGTCTGGATGAGTAGAGTATAGGCTTCTCTTTCTAAACTTTCATTATTTCTAAAATATATTTAGACCAAAATTGTTATGGCAGAGGAAGCATTTCAAAGTTTAAGCACATTAAAAAATCACTAAAATGGAGTCATATAAGGAAATGCAAGGATAAAACATATAAGATTTCTGAGCACCTCTTTAGATTGGCTACACTGCCATGTGACTCCTAGATAATTATTAGTTCTTCAGGACATATTCTGCTGTAAAATATAGACAGCTAAATTTCCTAACAGTTTCCAGTTCCTAGACAGTCATCCTGAGGGTGTCAATCACAAGGATCTGACTCCCTGACCACAAAGATGGCTGTGGGACAAAAATTCATCCAATGATAATACCATACCTTTATAGATCATTAGTCCATGTTTAGTCATGATCCAAATGCTTCAAGGGTCTTTCTATAATATGTGATATGCAAATACAAGAGAAAGGCCTCCTTTAAAGAAATTCATTCTTTAAGAATTTCATGTATGTCTACAATGCAAAAGGATCATACCCATCCAATATTTCGTCCCCCCAATTTCTGGCAGATGCAACCAATACCTCCTCCCCCCACCTTCATGTTAACTTTAAAAATATGTTCAGTCCAATTAGTCTTACCCATATATGCATGAATATAGGGTCAACTACTGGAGAATGTGAAACATACCAGAGAACTTAACCCCAATTAAGAATGATTCATCCTCCCGGGGACTGGACCTGCCTGGACTGAGTCTATCAGGTCAATCCCAGTCCTCGGGGGAGACCTTGATCTGGAGGAGGTGGGAATGGGGGGTGGGCTGGGGGGAAGGGGAGGGGGGCAAGAAGGGAGAGAAAACGGGAATCTGTGGCTATTATGTAGAACTGAATAGTATTGTAAAATAAATAAAATAAAATAAAGAATGATTCATCCTCCCAAGGCAGCTAACCACTGAAAATATATCTCAATAAAGAGTAGGCCTCAAGAGCTCCTACACATCTATGTATATATGTTAAAATATTGGCTGGCTTGAACCTGGAAACAACCTAGATCCCCCTCAATTGAAGAATGGATAAGGAAAATGTGGTACATTTATACAATGGAGTATTACTCAGTTGTAAAAAATAGTGACCTCATGAAATTTGTAGGCAAATGGATGGAACTAGAAAAAAATCATTCTTGCTGGGTGGTGGTGGCATAGGCCTTTAATCTCAGCACTCAGGAGGTAGAGGCAGGTAGATCTCTGTGAGTGTGAGACCACCTTGGTCTACAGAGTGAGTTCCAGGACAGGCTCCAAAGCTACACAGAGAAACCCTGTCTTGAAAGACCAAAAAAAAAAAAGAAAAAGAAAAAGAAAAAGAAAGAAAGAAAAAGAAGAGAAAAAAGAAAAAATCATTCTGACTAAAGTAACCCAGACCCAGAAAGACAAACATGGTATGCACTCACTCATAAGTGGATGTTAGGAGTAAAGTACAGGATAACCACCCTACAATCCCCAGGCTCAGAGAGGCTAGATAACAAGGAGGGCCCAAAGAGGGCCGCATGGATTTTTCTGGGAAGGGGAAATAGAAGAGATCTCCTGGGTAAACTGGAGTTGAGGCTCTGTGTTGTGGGGGGGCAGTGATGGGGGAGATGGGCAGGCACATGAGATTGGGTTCGGTGGGCTGGGTGTGGGAGGCAGGTTGGGGTGGGGTTGGGGTGGGGGACGAGTAATGAAAGAGACCTCTTGATGGTGGGAAGGGCATTTCAGGATTAAGGAGAAATCTGGTGCCAGGGAAACTCTCAGGAATCCACAAAGATGACCCCAGCTAAGACTCCCAGCAATAGTGGAGAGGGTGACTGAACTGGCCTTCTCCTGTAATCAGATTGGTGAGTACCCTAATTTTCATTGGAGAGCCTTCATCGAGTAACTGATAGAAGCAGATGAAGAGATCCACAGCCAAACATTGGGCCAAGCTCCGGGAGGCATCTTGTTGAAGAAAGGGAGGAAGGATTGTAAAAGCCAGTGGGTCAAGGTCATGATGGGTCCACCCACAGAGACAGCTGACCTGAGCTCCTGGGAGCTCATGAACTCTAGACTGAAAGCTAGGGAGCCTGCATGGGATGGACATATGCCCTCTGCATGTGTGTGACAGTTGTGTAGCTTGGTCTCTTTGTAAGGCTCCTAGCTGTGAGATCAGGATCTGTCCCTGCCTCTTAGCTGGCTTTTGGGAACCTATTCCATGCTAGATTACCTCACCCAGCCTTGATGAACAGGAAGGAGCTTGATTCTGCCTCAACTTGATATGCCATGCTTTGTTCAAGCCCATGGGAGGCCTGCCCCTTTCTGATGGAGAAAGAAGAGGAGTGGATGGGGAGAGGGGGCAGATGGGAGGTGGGGGAAGGGAGAGAGAACTAGAGGAAAGGAGGAATAGGAAACTGTCGTCAGTATGTAAAGTAAATGAAAAAAATTAATTAAAAAATTATTGCCTGACTGGACATGTACAGGTAAGCCCAGATACTCTGAGTGCAACAACCTGTATCATGTTGAGTAGATACTGTTGCACAGCAGTCTTCCCTACAACTTTCCACCTTTTCTTCCTTAATGATCTCTGAGCCTTGGCACAGGGATCAATAGAGACATCCCAGGTCAGGCTGAGTGAGTACTTGCAGTCACTTTCTCTCAGTACTCAAGCCAGTTTCGACAGAAGAGTAAGGTTGCTGTATTATTTGGATAACCAAGTGTCTTTCCATAATGTATGATACAGAAATAAAAGGAAAAAGAATTTGTCTTTGTTTAAATTACCCAACACTGTCAAGTAGCATTGGAGCCACATTTCTAGCTGTGTAGAGAAACCATGACTAAAAAAGTCGAGAAGCCATTCTAAAAAGGAAAACACTTGAAAACTGAAAGAAAATCAGAAAGACTCAACAACATGTTTTGAGTTCATTGACCCTGAAGCACCTCAAGCCAGAGTCCACTATTAGATTTCATATGTTAAGTTCCCAATACCTTGTATGATAGTATTAGGAGATGGGGCCTGTGGGAGATAATTAGGCCATAGATGTGGAAAGATCAATATCTTTATAAAGAAAGATCCAGTGAGCTCCTATATGCTTTCTCCCTAGTGAAAACACAAAGCAAAGATGAGTTTCTACAACCCAGGAAGAAGCAGGACATCTACAAACACTGAATATCCTGGCAATTTGACTTAGGTTCCCATTCTCCAGAGCTATCAGAGCTAAATATTGTTGTTTCAGCTACTTAGGCTATGATAATTTGTTATACTAACCTGAGCTAACTAAGATGCAAGCAAATAAAGTCCTTCTGGCCTAAATTAGCTTTGTGTTGAATTTTAATTGCTAACAACTAAAGGATTACTTTTTAAATTTCAAATCCAAATCTCTCCCTGACAATAGAAAATTGAAGAAGTACATTCGTGTTAGTAACAGTTTGCAATCATAGTGACTATGTCTACCAACTTGTTTACATTCTTTTATATAATCATTTGTACATAAGTGAATATTCTGAACTGTTAACATTTGCAGTCTTCAGTAAAATGAACACAAATCTCCAAATCCAGATGATGGTTAGTGAGAACAATTATTGCTCATGTGTCAAAATAAGGTTATAATGGGACCCTATTTACACTATGCAGAAATTTGCCATT
The DNA here is from genome assembly GCF_049852395.1 of Peromyscus maniculatus bairdii. Taxonomy (NCBI): domain Eukaryota; kingdom Metazoa; phylum Chordata; class Mammalia; order Rodentia; family Cricetidae; genus Peromyscus; species Peromyscus maniculatus. The sequence goes on along the minus strand of NC_134875.1, from coordinate 58,825,699 downwards.
ATAAATTTAGCATGACAACATTAGAGAGTTTGAGAGATTTTACATTATGTAAATTTTAATTATCTAATTATGAAACTTGAGTTGCATTAATATGACATCCGTATTTGGCATAGCTTCTATTTGGTAAAATACCATCAAAAATAACAAACTCACAAGCCAGATCATTCCAATTACTCACTAAACAATTATTCAATTACCATTTCTCAAATAATATAAGAATTTTGCACATTTTAAGCAATTAAAATGTCACTTAATTATAAGTTTTGACTTCTGTTTCTAACAATGACATATCAGCATGTAGTAAACCAAATTTTCTGAAAAATAAACAGATAAGTTAAATAAAATACAAAAAAAAAATTGAAAGTTGATTTTCAGACTGCCAGAACTAGAAACAAACTAATCAGAAATCAACAGGAAAACTCAGTGACATTATCATTTGCCTAGTGGTACTTGACAGAAAAATTTGGAGTTCAAGATCCTAAATGGAGAAGGAGACATAAGAATCTCTCTAGATTTCATCAAGATGCCTTGGGAGAATTATCCCAGAAAAATTTTAGCAAAGTTGGAAATCAAAACTTGACTCAACATCAGCCAATTGTCAGATTTAAGGTTTTTGTCTGTGAAAAAATATCACACTATGTAGGCACTCTATGACAACCGTTCTCAACCTGTGGGTTGCAACCCCTTTGAAGTTGAATGACCATGTCTAAGGGGTGGCCTAAGACCAGAAAATACAGATATTTTTACATTATTATTGACAATTGTAGCAAAATTATAGTTATGAAATAGCAACGAAAATAACTTTATGGTTCCGAGTCTCCACAACATAAAGAATTGTATTAAATGGTTGCAGCATTAGGAAGCTTGAGAACCACAAATATATAGCCTACCATAAGCAATATCTACCATCTAATAAAAATGGACTTGAACAGAAATTAAAGACAACTATTGTACTGTCAGATAAATTAGTTAGAAAGATATCCACACAAAACTATAATTAGTGAGAAAAAATAAAGAGTATATCTGAGCTTTCTTTCTGAGCACCTCTTTCCTTAACCACTAAAATTTTCTAAAAAAAAAAAACAACAACAACTTCTAGTTTCTGCCTCAGAGAAGGAGGATAAAGACAATTGGGCAGAACAAAAATATGAAGAGATAAAAGCCAATTCTTGTAAAGTTAGTTAAAGAATCAAGGCAAAAGGAGGATTACAAACACTAAGTGAATAACATACAAAGGAATACACATCCAGGGATTTCATAATAAAACTATGAAAAATCAAAGTAAAGTCAAATCCTTAAATATTACATTTTATTTATTTATTTATTTATTCATTCATTTATTTATTTATTTAATGCGTTGTGTGTGTATGTGTGTGTATGTGTGTGTGTACTTGTGTGCATGTGTGCATGTGTGCATATCAGAAGTCAGCCTATTGGTTCTCTCCTTCTACTACCTGAATTCCAAAGACGAAAATTTGAAATCAGGTTTTCAGGCTTAGTGGTGAGCATATTTACTCACTGATTCACCTCTCCAACCTAGGAAAGAAGAACCGTAAAAGCTGCCAAGAAGGAAGTCCATTCATTCATTATTCTCTTTTACATGTGGAAGTCAACTTCTTCACTAAAGGGTATAAAACAGAAAATGAGGAAATAATGTCCTCAGTATCCTGAGTCAAACAACAATTATTCTATAGAAAATGATAGCTCATATTCAAGATTTAAGGCAAAATAAAGATGACATTTCTAGACAATAAAAATAGATTTTCTTGTACCAGTAGATTCATGTCACACACACACACAAAAGAAATCCCAAAGAGAGATTTTCTGGCAGAAAGTCATGATCCCAGATAAGTATACAAAAATTCAAGGAAGAATGAAAAGCAGGTGAAAAGTTAAATACATAAAATAAATTATTACTGACTGTATCAAAGAATGATATCCTGAATTTCAAAAGGTAATAGGAAGAAATTCATTTCAGCACTAGCATTCTCCTTTCTCCAATCCTTAGGAGTAGGTGGTATGACATAGATGTCCTATTTAGAATTGAACACTCTGATCTAAAGTCACTTATTCTCTGCAACTTGACTAGCAAATCAACATTTACACACACACACACACACACACACACACACACAGAGAGAGAGAGAGAGAGAGAGAGAGAGAGAGAGAGAGAGAGAGAGAGAGAGAGAGAGATGCATGTATGTATTGTTTAAGCTTATAATTTCTTTTGCAGAGCTTAGTCAGATAACATATTTCACATAAATAATTTTACTCAACTGTATAGTACTTGTTTAAAGGTCATGTTAGAAATTGTGTATTATTTACTACATGTCAACAAAATTTTGTTACCAGCTGCATCCAAGTTGACCTTGAATATTTTTTTCTTTTTTTTTTTTGTTTTTTGTTTTTTGAGACAGGGTTTCTCTGTGTAGCTGTGCGCCTTTCCTGGCACTCACTTGGTAGCCCAGGCTGGCCTAGAACTCACAGAGATCTGCCTTGAACATTTTTAAATTCTTTCTTTTATGTTTTGAGATTATAATATAGTTACATCATTTCCCCCTTCTCTTACTTCCCTCCATATCATCCCATATACCTCTTTGCTCTCTTTCAAATTCATGGCCACATTTTCATCATATATATATTATGAAATTCCTAAATGCATAAATACAACCAGCTCGGTCTACATAATGTTCTTTATATGTATTTTTTCAAGGATGATCATTTACTAATGGATAACCAATGGTATGCTCCTCCCTGGGGAAGACTACTCCTCTTGTTCTCAACATTACTTAATTGCCAATAGTTTTTGGATAAGGTTGAGGCATCTTGGACTTCCCCTGATCGCTTTAGTGTGTTAATTGGTGTCATCTTTGTTCAGATTATGTTAAGACAGTCATATCAGTGAGATTTATGGGTGTAGCTTCTCATATTCCTGGAAGACACAAACTCACAGCAAACATCTCATCCTGTGGCTCTTCCTGTCTCCTTCTGTTATGATTCTTATGCCTTAGACCAGAAGTTGTATTGTAGATATATCTGTTGAAACTGGGCTCCACAACTCTGCTCTTGGTTGGTTGTGTTTTTTCTAGTTGTTCTTTGCCATCTACTGATACATATTATGTATAAGTATATATACAGTATATCAATTCATATATATTACATCAATAATAGTTTTGTAGATGTTTCAATTTGTTAGTCATCAATCTAGTTACACATAAATGATGTACATTTTAAGTAAGTAATTTATTTCAATATAAAGCTTACTTGCAATAGATATTACTCACACAGAACATGTACTTAATGGTGATATTATGCAATAATTCATTCTATGTCCAAAAAATTATTGAACATCTACAGTAAGCAAATTCAACACCATATTCTTGAGAAACCTTTATATACTAGTTTAGACATTGTTTATTTTTGTGATCTCAGCCATTTATCTGACCATTATCTTCTGAAAGCATAAAAGCTGTGTCTAATAAGATGAAGCATCCCTTGGCCAGTTTTAAAAGGTAGAATCAAAAATCTCTAATGGTAGCTCCATTCTATCACTTCTAACAGACTGAAAGTGTCTGTGTCCACTATTTAAGAGATACTCTTTGACCTTTTACAATGAAAGAAGGGGGAGAAGTAACTTTCCACATATTTACTCTCATTTCTGAAAAGGGGACGAAATATCTTTGCCCTATTTTTATCCTGAACATCAGTGGCTCAGGCTCACTGTTTCTACACTACAGACAGATAGTACATCTTCAAAGATATACCCACTGGGAAAATTCACTCAAAGCATGATATTCTTTTCCCCTCTGCGTAACTCAGAAACAAGTAAATGGATTTAATTCTAAGTTTCAATGGGATTTAGCCTCTGGGCCAAGACCAAGAGCTATTAAATTTAGGCCAAAATAAAAATTTGTTACTTGGCTAAGGATGAATAGAGGTGAGAAAGTGGAACAGCTTTCATAAATGGCACCTCTAACACTTTGGCTTGTGCTCCCTGTAGCTCATGATATGCAACTCTAGCCAGGTTAATGAAAACTGCATGTAATTTTTCCATTCACAATGATAATTGAATTAAAGAAATCTCTACAGTTCTGTTGTGGCAGTACTACACACAAACGAAATAGTTGGTTACGTGTGTGTGTGTGTGTACATATATGCAATCTCACCTCAGCCCCAAAATACAACCATCTAAAAAGGGAGACATTAATCTAGAGAAACAAATCCAAGGTCAAACTGAAGACAGTGTCTCATACTAGGAAAAGCATGCCAATTCCACAAATCAAATAAGGAATCCAGTAAAGAACCACTCAAGACAAGAAGATCAAAGCAGAATATCCAGTCTCATCAAAAATGTAAGATTCCATCCCAGCACTCATGAGGCAGAGGCAAATCGAGCTCTATGAGTTGGAGGTAAGCAAGGTCTACATAGTGATTCCAGCCGGAGCTACAAAGGGAAACCCTAAAAAAACAAAAGTAAGATTTACCATCTGTATTCAAGGAAGAAATGCTTCTTTTTGGAATATATTCCAGAATGAGAAGTTAGACTATCATTCTAACAGCAACAATAATAATAATTAATAATAATCAAATAATATAATACTATTTTCAACACTTTTATTACAGGATTTCTTAGTGCTTGTAATTTTGGCAGTGGTGGTTGCTGCATGGATTTTCTTCATCGATTAAGTTCTTAATCTGATGGATTTTGAAGCTGATCAGGAAGAGACAGAATAATTAACACTAGTTCAAACTACAAGTTTAAGGCTGGAGAAATGGCTTAGAGGTTAAGAGCACTGGCTGCTCTTCCAGAGGTCCTGAGTTCAATTCCCAGCAACCACATGGTGGCTCACAACCATCTGTAATGAGATCTGGTGCCCTTTTCTGGCCTGTAGTCATACATGCTGTATACATAATAAATAAATAAATCTTAAAAAAAAAGAAAAGAAAACTACAAGTTTAACAGAACTTTAGAAAAATAATAATTAACACGAAGGGATGCTGAACTTTATCAAAGGCATTTTTTAATATATATTGAGATAATCATGTGACCTTTATCTTTATATCTGTGTGGGTAATGAATTACATTTGCTAAATTGTGTGTGTTTAATCATCCTTGCATGTTTGAAATAAAATCTACCTGGCCATGGTATAGTCTTTTTTTTTTCCTGATCCAATTGAATTTATTATTTTGTGTTATAACTACTCCAAATATTTTAGACAGTTCATAGAAAGGACAAATCTAACAATATAAATAAACTATGATAAAAATGGTGAACTTGGACTAAAGTAATAAATGTAGTATGATCAGAATATTATCTTCCACATCACATTGCATCAACATAAATAGAAGTAGGTATGTGGTTACAATAGTGTGTGATGTGGTCTACTTAATATGTTCTTAAATTTGCTGTGCCAGAAATTTATTAAGTATTTTTTAAGTCTATGCTCATCTAAGATATTGATCCATAGTTTTATTTCTTTCTTTGATGCATCTTTCATTTATTTTTGATATAAAGCTTATATTGTCTTCATAAAATGAGCTTCAATTTTATGGAACATTGTGAGTTGCACAAGCATTAGCACTTCTTTAAAGATTTTGTCGAATTTGCCAGTGAATCCATCTAGTATTGGGATTTTCTTTCTTTTCCTTTTTCTTTTTTTTTTTTTTTTTTTTTTTTTTGGTTTTTCAAGACAGGGTTTCTCTGTGTAGCTTTGTGCCTTTCCTGGAACTCGTTTTTGAGACCAGTCTGGCCTTGAACTCACAGAGATCCGCCTGCCTTTGCCTCCCGAGTGCTGGGATTAAAGTTGTGCATCACCACCGCCCAGCTGGGATTTTCTTTATTGGAGGAGCCTATTACTATTTCAGTCAGGTAAAATAGCTAGGAATAAATGTGTCCCAGGAGCTAAAAGTCATCCATGGTGAAAATTTTAAGAGCCAAAGAATGAAATTAATGAAGATTTTCATGCTCATGGATTAATCATACAAATCATATAAACTAGTGATGGTGGTCTACAGATTCAATGAAATTCTTCATGAAAATTCCAGTAACATTCTTTACTAAAGTAATCCTAAAATTAGCATGAAAATAAAAAAATCAGAAATAGCAAAAGAAATCCTAAACTGAAAACAAACCCTGGAGACAACACAATACCTTATCTCAAATCATAATATAGATGACAGTTACTGTTAGTGGTATTAAAAATTACGTATTATGAACACTAGTTAGCCAGTTAGGGAAGTCTTTGAGCGATATAAAAATCCATACATCACAAACTCTGATTTGTTCTATTTCATCCTAAGATTGATCTCAGTTACTAATTTGTTTTTTGGCACTTTTATACATACATATCTTTCTGTGACCTCTCAACTTATGCCCCCAATTTTTTGTGACATTCATGAATTATCTATATATCTGAAAGAAATTTAAATGGAGTCACTATTTAACAGGAGAGACAATGCTCCAACTAGATAGATTATGCCACCAAGCAAAGCCTCCAGTACCACGAATGGATTATATCTTTTTTAGTAATTGGACAAAGGAGGTTCCATAGCCTGCTGCCCCAAACATCACAGACTGTTGCCAAAGTTATTGATTACCAACCACAACGTGATGGTAAGGCCCAATTGCTGAAGAAAACACTTATTTGTGTATCTATGTAAACATGGAGAAATAGTGCTTGTTACCAACTAGAAGCTTTACACCTATTGACTGGCAATCATGGTTCCAGAAGATACCAGAGGAGAAAAGTGATCATCAATATGATCCAACTACACACCCTGTGACCTACAGCAGCAACCAGCTTACAAGATATACTAGTGCAATATATGTGCACACACACACACACACACACACACACACACACACACGGAATATACATATATGTATATATATACATGGGCTATACATGCATACATGGAATATACATATATATGCATGTAATAGTAATCAATAAAAAGGCTATACATTTGAAAGAGAGCAAAGATGGAAGTATGGGAGGATTTGGAGGAGTAAAGGGACAGGAGAAATGATGTAATTATATCATAAAATCAAAAATTAAAAGAAAAAATATTCTGAAAAGTACAGGAAATGATCACCAGAGTAAAGATATATCGTACAAAATGGGAGAAAAAAATCATTGCCAGATATACATCTGATGGAGGATTTATATCTAGAACTATAAAGAACTTCAAAAATTAAACAACAAACGAAAACATTCTAGTCAATAAACGGGCTAAAGAACTGAGCAGATAGTTTTCAAAAAAAAAGAAATAAAATGATCAAAATTTTTAAGTGTGCAGGAAAATTCAAATTAAAAATACATTGAGATTCCTTCTCACTCTAATCAGAATGGCTATTATCAAGGAAAAAATATATCCAGGCACATGTCTTTAGTTCCAGCACTTGGCAAGCAGATCTGTGTGAGTTCAAAGTGAACCTGGTCTATAGAATGAGCTTCAGGACAGCCAGAGCTACATACAAAGATTCTGTCTCAAAAAGGAAGAAAAGGGAAAAAAAGAAGAAAGAATCAAAAAAAGAAAAGAAAAACAAAAAATGCTGGTGAGTATATGTGTAAACAGACCCTTTGTTCCCTGCTAGTGGAACGATGAATTAGTCCAGCCTCAAAAAAAAAAAAAATGAAAATAGACCTACTGTATGATACAACTATATCAGTTGTATCATATGTTGTATCATACATTTATGAACTTACATACAATAAGATACACATAGCAAGTTCACATATATGTATGTATATGCATGTATGTATATATATGTTATTATATATTGCATACAGTAAGTTTATTAACTTATACAGTATGTTGTATCATACATATATGAACTTAGATTTTAATATAAATATATATATATATGAATGAATCTAAATCATCATAACTCAGTGACACTTGAAAAATCACAATTTAGGTTCACTAATCACAATAACCAAAATATGGAACCCACATAACTATCCAACAATAGTTGGATTTAAAATGATGATATACATAGTGTATATATGAAACATTAAAATAGAAATAAGACTATGAGGGGGAAGGAAATGTTCTAAATGGAGAAGGGGGAGAAGAATAAATGAGAGTAATAAAGGGGAGAAAAATAAAACATTTTTTCTCTCGTTTACAGAATAAGTGCATACACACACATTTCATCAATGGAAGCACTTATTGGTCATTAGCACTGATGTCCTGATAATATTCTAGACTCATTTTTTTTGACAAATACGCGTTTATTGTTGCACTTCAATTGTGAATCACAACAAGTTACACACTTGCCTTGCTAAAGCCCAATGTTTGGGTGTAAAAATCACTAAATTAATAAATAAGTAAGTAAATAAATATTTGCTGAGTAGATAAATCATAAACATCATGCATAGTCTTATAGCAGTGGCAGGTCCAACAGTTGCTGCTAAACAAATGAATGAATGGATGAATGAGCATTTCCTGAAGATCAGACATGGAGACAAGTATAATGCTGAATAGCTCTACTTTGAAAATTTGAAATAAAAAATTCTCAAACACCCTGAAATTTTAGACTACCATGTTGATTCTCAACATTTGCAGTGTTTAGAGCACTTTGGATTTCAGATTATCTGACCAGTCAACTTGAGGCAAACACACACACACACACACACACACACACACACACACACACACACTCTGAAATCAGAAACACTTCTGCTTCCAAGTATTGAGCACGAATCTTAAAGAGTCTTGTTAATTAAATCAAACCTCAGGACAGTTATTGTGGTGAATACTGGAAGATGAGAGAATCAGAACAAGCTACAGCTACCTCACCTTGCCAGTTCCTCAGTCTGAGTCCTCATCCAGAATGGGTCTCAGCTGAACTGCTGCTAGAAGCCTGAAAGCTTAACCAGCCAAATGCTTCTAGTTTCTGGTCTTCATGCCTTATATATCTTTCTGTTTTTGCCATCACTCCCTGGGATTAAAGGCTCACTTCTTGGGATTAAAGGCGTGTGTCACCATGCCTGGCTATTTCCAATGTGGCCTTGAACTCACAGTGATCCAGAGGGATTTCTGCCTCTGGAATGCTAGGATTAACGGTATGGATGCCACCATTATCTAGCCTTTGTATCTAGTGGCTGTTCTGTCTCTGACCCCAGATAAGTTTATTAGGGTGCACAATATTTTGGGGAACACAATACCACCACAAAGTATTCCAGCTAAAGTAGTGGTTTTCAACCATCCTAATGCTATGACCCTTTAATACAGTTTCTCATGTTGTGGTGACCCTAAACCACAAAATTATTTCCATTGCTACTTCATAACTGTACTGGTAGGAATCATAATGTAAATATGTTTGAAGATAGAAGTTTGACAAAGGGGCTGTGACCCAAAGATTGAGAACTACTGGGCTAAAAGATATTCAGCCTACAATCCTTTCTTTTGTCTGAACATTTAGCAACTTAGCAACTTACTAAAGCATCTCACTTTTCAGGTGGATTATTTTTTGATTAAGAAGATCTGATCAGGAATTAAATTTTAAAATGCTTAGTAAAGTTGATATCATATACACCATGATACAATGTGAATTAAAATGGGATCTCTATAGTCTTCTTTACAAGTATCAAATCATAAGATACCATGAGACAAGCTCAGATTGAATCATACTTTACAAAATGCCCTGCTTGGTAGACTCCAAAATCTCATCTTAAACAAAGGAAAACCTCTTACCCCTCAAGAAGTCACAGAGTGGAGGAAAACAAGCAGACATAAGGTGAAAGAAACCATGAATTTTTGGGTACCATCCTGAATGTAAGAAGAATGTTAGTGGGAAGATTGATGAAATATAATTACAGTTTATAGTTTGCTTAATAAAAAATGTACCTGTGTTAATTTCTTAGTTTTGATACATTCACCATGGTTACACAAGGTGTTAACAAGAAGGAAAGCTGGGGGAGTGTAGATGAGAACTTCCTCTATTTTTGTCACTCTTCTGTAATATCTAAGTATTTCAAAATGAAATACTAAAGTATAGAAAGGGAAAGGAAAAAAGGAGGAAGGAGGCACTGGCATGTAGGCTCTTAGGGAAGAAACATGAAAGTCTATAGGAGACATGAAAGACTACATAAAATAGCACACCCATTGCATGCACGTCTGAGGCCTCTATATTTCTAGCCTAGTATCTTTTAACACCTGCTAGGCCTGCTATCATGCCTTGTCCTAACCTTGTAACTGTCTTCATCCTGCTTATTTCTTCAGAGTTGTCATTTTGAGGGCTTTGTTTGGTTTTGTTTTAAAGAAATGGTCATATTTAAAAGCTGACGATGAAGTGCAGCCTCAACAATTCATACCCTCTTAACTGACTTGTGATGATTATCAACTGCTCAACGGCTTCCAACCTTTGCAAGTGCTTCCTGGCTATTTGAGCTCTGACAGGCAATAGAATAGGAAGGGAGCAGGGGGAGGCATGTTATGGGCTCTTTGCAATGAAGTGTGTTTTGCTGCGTTTAAGACACTTTGGAAATGAAGGTTGTTGTGAGAGGTAATGTTCTGAAGAAAAATAAAAGGTTGGCCTGTAGCTGATATTCTCCAGTAGCTGCGTGGCCATCTGGTTTGGTTTTGAATCATCCTTATTGATTCGCAGGAAAATGAAATACTGAAATCCCCATGTAGCTTCAAATTCCAAATCCATGTCAGCTTTGCCAAGTGCTGCCCCATCTGTAGAAAGGCACAGCATGCAGGCAGCCTGGCTCCAGCCTGACTCAAGCTGTAACATATTTGCTGGTGCCTGTTATTGACAGTTCCCTTACAAAGTTTGTTTTGTTAACTATGCTTGCAACCTTCCCTTAATGTCGTCCGTATCTTTCATGGCACAAGTCCTCTGAACAGGAAATTCTTACATAAGTAACAGACGAGACAGCATCAATTATTCTAATTTTTGGAACCCATTAACTAGTTATAAAACCTTCTAAAAAACATTCCCAAAGCCGCCTCCACTTGACTTCAGATTTATGGGAAACTAGACAGCTTTCCTCACTAGATTCATCTTTACTTTGGGTCTACTCGTCATGAATACCAGCAACAGTTCTGAGTTTCCAAACTGGTGGCTTTCAAAAAGCAGAGAGCAGCCTAGCATTGAGAGGTTTTGCATTTTATGAGTAGAGACACTCTTAAGCTTGTATGGAGAGTGGGCAGTTTGAAATGTCAGGTGAAATGGAAACCTTTAAGCTTCATGTGTGTATTCAAGGCTGCAAGCTTTGCAGTGCTAAATGAGGGTCCTTTCCCTTTTTGCAATAATCTTAAGAAACTTGTGGCAAATGCTTCTTGATTCCTCTCTCTACTTTAGGGCTTCTTAATACTTTTTCTGCCCTCTATATTAAGAGATATTTAAGTAAAACTCACCATGACCTTCTTCCCATCTCAATTCTGTTCCTGGAAGTACTATTCTTGAGCCCTTGTAACCAGAAAATACACCTTAAGTGACCCAGATATACAAGCATTGAACCTAGAGCTAAGGTGACCAGAACTTTCAAGGGGAATGAAGCATCCTCAAGCACTTCCAAAGGAAAAAGACTACCCACAAGACCCATCCTGCTGCTTTATGGACTTCAACTCAGGACCAATTTATAGACTAAGGAGTTGTCTCTAATTCAGTAGTGCACAGGTTAAACACCACTAGAGGAGGCAATGCTGCATAGAAATACTTAAAGCATAGATTTTCCACTACTGTAAAGTTCCATCAACAGTATTTTGACAGAGCCTGAGGAGAGAACATGAGCTTTGTAGTCAGAACTGAGGTTTTATTTCTGGCTTTGATACTCTTCAGCTGTGTGATCCTGAAAAAGTCAGTCTACCCTTCTGAGTTTATTTCTTCAATAACCATGATCTCTATATGTCATGAGGGGTGGGGTTGTAGCGAGCAAATGAAAGATCCCACACAAAGTGCTTCTGTTCTCTGGCATCTTGTAGAGCTTACTGAATGACTTTGTTACTATTAAAATTATTATCCTCAAAAATCATCATAATCTACATATAACTAGCCTTGGAAATAGACTCTAGCTATTGTGGCATAAATTAGATAAAAGAAGACACTTCTAAATAAGTTACACTTTTAAATAACATTTTAATTTATTCTTTAAAAGTTTTATATATATATATATATATATATATATATATATACTGGCTGTTGTAGAATATTATTTTAAGGTGTGTTACTTTTGTTTATATTGCATCTGTTTAACTCTGTGAAACTGTGTTACTGTGCTTGTGTAAAACACCTGATGGTCTAATAAAGAACTGAGTGGCCAATAGCAAGGGAGGAGAAAAGATAGGTGGGGCTGGCAAGAAGAGAGAATATATAGAAGGAGATATCTGGGAAGTAAGGATGAAATAGCCAGAGAAGGAGGAGGATGTCAAGGGCCAGCCACCCAGCTACACAACCAACAATGGAGTAAGAAAGAAAGGTATGCAGAAACAGAGAAAGGGAAAAGTCCAGAGGCAAAGGGTAGATGGGATAATTTAAGGTTAAGAAAAGCTGGCTAGCAACAAGCCAAGCTAAGGCCAAGTATTTATAATTAAGAATAAGCCTCCCTGTGTGATTTATTTGGGAGCTGGGTGGTGCCCCCCCAAAGAACAAAACAAACAACAGCAAGCTCAATATATAAGAAGCACCATGAAAAGGAGGTGCGGGAGCCACTGTGGGGTTAGATTTGCAATACCAGCTGAATGCACAACCCAAGAAAATTATTTACCCTGCTACTGTTTAGATTTTCTTGACTATAAAATGAGGAAAATAATATTCCTTCATGGGGTTTATAAGATAATACTGTATTGAAGCCATTCGGCATAAAACACAATATAAAATTAGTCATACACTAAAAACTAGCTCTCTCCCTTGCCCTGTATTGCATACCTAGCAAAAACAGGGTCTACTTAAGGCTTTTCTCCTCTTCTTGCTTCCAAATATTACAATGACTTAAGGGATTTCATAGATTATAACTTCTATTTATATATTCAATTCAGAATGTACTTAAATAAAATTATATATGGGGGCTGGAGAGATGCCTTAGTGGTTAAGAACACTGGCTACTCTTCCAGAGGACTTGGGTTCAATTCCCAGCACCCACATGGCATGGCGGCTCACAGCTTTATGTAACTCCAGTTCTAGGGGATCTGGACGTACATGCCACAACCTCACTCAGACATACATGAAATGAAGGCAAAACACCAATGCACATAAAACAAAAATAAATAAACAAAATATTTTAAGCAAGAAAATTATATTATTCTTTTTTTAAGTTTCAGTTGATAAATTAAATTTTAGCTCAGATAAATCCAGCTCAGTCATCAAGATTGCTGAAGGTAAAAAGGTAAGTTATTTTTTAAATTTGTATACAAATATTTCCCAGGCAAACTCAGGTTGTGATCTTACCTGGCCTCATTAACTAAAGAGGATTAGTATTAGTCAGCACTGGGCTTTAGATCAGAGTAAACAATCAAGATTTATTGAGCTGAAAGGCAGCAACTTTCACTTTGAGGTGGGGCTCAGTTATTATTCTAAGATGGGTCTATGGGTCTTTCTACATCCTAAACATCACCTACAAGTCATAGACCCAATTTGACCTTATAAATCCCATGTACAAATCACCTCAAGAGAACAGAATACAGAAAACTAATTCCGGTATTCACGAGAAAATGTTATTACTTGTTTGTGATTGTCTGATGTTTTTCCTTTTAATTTATCAAACCTGAGTTCAATAGTACCCCAAATAAAGAACTCAATTCATCCCTAGATCCTGAGCAAAATCAAATAAAAGTATGTACTGGGAAAAGTCAATCTTATCATTCAATTTAGTTTGGATTTAGAAAAGCCTTCCTATCTAGTGGCTCATTAAAGTTCTCTAAAACTTCTACATTTTCTAAAGTCTTGGTACCAAGAAACAATAAAAATCCAGAGTAGACAGCCATTGCTTGAATTCTGGGGCTACAGTGTCTGAGTCCAAACTCCAGTTCTATAAATTACTACCTTATGACTTCTGTATTCCGTGGTTTCGTCTATAAAATGGAGATAATGATAGCATCTACCTCATAAATTTCTGGTGAAGATTAAAGATGAGAAGGCTTGTAAAGTAACTAGTCCTCAGCTTATAAGTACTACATGTTCATGTCTGTAAATGTCTGAGATCCATTTCTTCAGGGATAAGTTTCCCTTCTCCCTTTCTGGTTTGGATTTCATTTTTCCATCCTGCAATTTAACCATTACTTTCATGGTGACATGGATCCCTAAGCTTCTGCTTTGATTGCTGTTCCTCCTGTCACCTACTGGGTTTCATAACTTAATATCTTAATCTTCTTCTAGGTGTGGGCTCCCCAAAAGACATTGAGCTGGGCACTGACCTACTTAACATCTGAACTCCTACAGTTATACTCTACCAGCCTATTCAGGTACCCCAATATCTACAATGCTTTAAAATTATCACTGAGATAGACTATATGCCTCTAGAATGTCACAAACAACCCATCTAGCTGGAGCTCTGAAAGTCAATACAACTCCCTCCCTTAGCTTTCCCCCAAGGCCAAAAATAACCAACCTTCCAGACTGGAGGTATGAAACAATGTCTAAATAAGAAATTCTTGTTTCCTTCCAGAATTTGACACTAAGACCCTATTGCTGAAAACATGTACTTGAGTCATAAAACATAAAGAAATCAAACTGGTACTGACCTGGAAACATCAGCCCTACAGTCTATTTTTTGTAGGGTGAGAAGATGTAATTCACGGTACCACAGGACAAAAGTAAACATCAGTCACATCCAGATGTGAAACACACAAGCTACAATAATGACTGGCCTACAGAGAGATGCTTACTCATATAAAAGGGCACAAACATTCTGATTGGATTTAAGGGCTCTCTCCAGAGATGAAGGCCATACCTCACAGCATTATGTAGACCCCAGGAAAGAATCCACTATTATTCTGCTAAATGGGCATAGCATTTAAACAAACTCCTAATGACTCATCATTATACCCATTGATTAAGGTACCTCTCAACCCTCATCAGAGAAGCTTCTGTTTGTAGTAGATGATGATCAACACAGGGATCCACAACTGGTCAAGGTACAGAAAATAACAGACTACAGAATCTTCCACCCTAAAGATAACATATATACTGTATCTCCTCAGGAATAATTGGGAAAGAGAGCGTGGAAAAAGTGTGAGAGCTAGAAGTGGTAGATGACTACAGGGAAACAGTGTATTGAAACCACAGCAGGAGAGCTGCACATGTGAACTCGCAGCATTTGTCACAGCAAGCACAAGACGTGTGCAAGCCCAAGTCAGACCAAATCCCAGCATAGAGAGGGGAATTGTACAAAGTCCTGTCTCTAGCTGAGGAGCTATTGGCAAGTGTTAGCTGCTGGGAAAGGAAAGGTTGGTTTTCTCATAGTGTATAGCCCCAGATAAGTCAGTCAAACTCCAGCAGAAGGCTGTGCACCCAAGAATATTTGGGAAGGACAAATTAACTTTGATGGGGGGAAGAAAAAATATTGGGTGGGAATGGAAAGTGAATAGATCTGGGAAGACTTGGGAGAGGGAACGTGAATATGATCAAAACTCTGTACAAAATGCTCAGCCAACTAACAAAAAGTAAAAAATAAAAAACAAAATGAAAGAAATTCTGCCCTCCTAGGCCAGCATTTCTAATAACAAACAGGCAAAATCTATTAACAAAGTAGGTAATCTTAGCTTATTAGGGTAGAGTTCCTGGATGGCTGAGCAATAAAAGAAGTCCACAAAAATATAAAGCACCATTTAAGAACTTGAAACTATTTCATAAACACAAAAGTATATATATATATATATATATATATATATATATATATATATATATATATATATATATATATGGTTTTTATTTGGTGGAAGGAAATTTAGGATAGAAGGTGTTACTTAGTCTTGAATTTGAATAAGCCTATTGCAATGAATTAAAACATGTTTCATATAAATTCTGTATTTTTATTGATGAATACTTTCTTTCCCCAGATTTCACGACATATTACAAACATTAATTACCCATCAGAATCTACTATTATCATTGCCTCCTTGACGGTGAAACAAGAACAGAGAGAGGTTAAGAAACTTGCCGACAGCCACATAGGGCAAACTCTGAACAAGAGCCATTTGTTGTTTCTGTGTTTTCGATAATGAGCAAATTAAAAGTGCAATAATTTTCTTTGCAATTCAGAAAAAAAATGCTCTGTTAACAGTCGTCCCTAACCATAAAAAAAGAAGTCTTTTTAACTTCCCTTAATGTGAATACTTTTTTTTCTGATAGTACCTAATTATGGTAAATTGCTTCATTCCCTAATTGTTACTGCAAGGCAACTAAACACTGTTATGTTGACTACTCAAGAGTGGATTGTTAATGGCCTTAATCATCAGATAATCTGGTAATATAATCAATGTAACTGAAAGATACCTTGTGGAAACAAGAAGCAAATCTAAACCTCGCCCGCATGCCTTTCTGTGCGGTGGTGGACTCTCATCATATCCATTTAGAACAGCCTCTCCACGGAATATGAGGGAACATTTTTTAGAGCAAGTTTCACCAGAAGAAATTTTGTTTTCTTCCCTTTCCAATGAGAAACCTTTGGAAGTGGACAGTATTCCCACATTGCACCAGTTCATGAGCTGAAAAGATATGGACAGAATAAGATTATTTGTCCTCTTCACTGCTGCTGCTCCTATAGAAAACAATTGATTTATGCTAATGAGAGATAAAGCAGTGGGCAAAGTTGGACCCTAAAAAAATAGTAACTGGAATTATGACTATCAATCTTTTCTTGAAAAAAATAGGATACCAAGATAAGGCTCTCAGTCCTTCTTGTTGAGAATTAATGCTACTATAATTAATTGAAGACAAATAGCTGCATTTATTCATGCCCTCCCATGAGAACACACCAACATTCACAACAAAGTACCATGTCATTCTTATGTGCCTTTTCAGAAATAATGAATCTTCCCCCTGTTGTTACTTATAGTGTCTGTCAATGTCAAAGTAAGAACCAGCCAAATCTTTTGGATATTTAAAAATAGCAAATTTTATCTCTACCTAATTTGAGCATATTCTAGGTAAATCATTATATTTTTTTCAGTCCTGCTTAGAGTTTCAATTTATTTTTCTTTTAGCTCAGGAAAATATAAAACATAAATGCAATAGGATCTTTTGCTATGAACTGTATTTAAATCATATAACATTTAATTGGCTGAATTCTGTGTTATTTTAAAACATCAAAATGTTTGTTGGTTCTAACATCATCAATAGTGATTAATCTTTTCAAAAATACATTGAACACATTAGAGTAGCTGTCAAGAATTTTCCCTGTTTTATTGTCAAGAAAATTAAGTCCAACTGAACTTGACTTGCTTGCTAATTAACGATGTTGGAAGCCACAAACTCATGATCTGTAGTAAATCATTCAAATCAAAAGTCCAGAGTTTATTTTTAAATCTGAACACAGTTAATCTCATTCATTTATATTGATATCAACAGAGTATTCTAAGCTTTCACTTACAGAATGATATAATTATAAATTTAAGCTGTTAGTACATACATATCAATCAAATGTTAAAAAGAAAAAATCTCATTCTTAACCTTGGTTTATCTAGCTCCAGTTTAGATATCCTCAAATGGTAGCAAATATTCTAACTTTTTGTTATTTATTATTCAAAACTTTCTTATTGCTTGCCAGGCAGTGGTAGTACATGCCTTTAATCCCAACACTCGGGTGGCAGACGCAGGCAGATCTGTGAGTTTGAAGCCAACCTGATGTACAGAGGGAGTTCTAGGACGGCCAGGGCTACACAGAGAAACCCTGTTTTGAAAAACCAAAATATTATCCCTTATAGGCCAATAGAAATGCTATGTTTTTCTTTTCTTATACCAACCAGTTTATTACTATCTGCCCTTTACAGCTTTTATATGTCTCACCAGTATTTAGATTTTAAAATATATCTCCACCTCTTGAAAATTGTATAATTTCATGGTATTCTATTATATCAATATTTTCCTTCACCAGCCCATACCAATGTAAATTTCAGATTTATCGAGAGCAAAACTCCCAAATGTATGCCTGTAGCACTAGCTACTCAGGAACCTGAGGCCGGAGAACCCTCTGAACTCAGGTATTCAAAGTCTTCTCTGGGGCAAAAAGGAGCACCCTGTTTAAAGGCAAGAGAGGTGTATACTTGTCTAAACATTTGCATTATAAGCATGACCACACTAAGTTATATGTCACACAAGTCCATTATTCACAGAAGATATTCATAGACTAAGTTCATGAAAAAGACATTGCTAAGGTGAAAAGTTCAGTGCTTTGTTCCTTTGATTTACTATCTTCATAAGGAGAGTATCAATTACATTCAACTGATAATGAAATAAGAAAGTATATTTTTCCCCACAAACATACCAGCAGAATGTTATTTTTTCACTTCTGCCCAAAAGATCAAAATAGTACCATCTTCAAGTTCTCTAATTATAAGGATAAGTATCTTTTCACATGCTTAAGAATTTGTCTATCTCTTTTGCTCATATCATAGACATAAACATTAGATAAATTATCCAGTTTATTTTTAGTTTTATATTAATCATTTTCCATGTGTCACCTTTACTTTTAAGAAATTAGAACTATCAATATTTTTTCTTCACATTTTATATCCCAGTTAGAAAGGCCTTACACACACTTAGGCTATCAAAGAATCTTTGTGTATAATATAAAAAGTTTTGAGAGTTTATTGGTGTGTGTGGTAATTGGAAAAGAATAGTTGTCATAGTTAGGGTTTCTATTGCTGTGAAGAGATATTATGACAATGGCACCTCAAACATATAATTTGGGCTGGCTTACAATTCAGATGTTCAGTCTATTATTGTCATGGTTGCAATCATGGCAGCATGCAGGCAGAGATGGTACTGGAGAGGTAGCTGAGAGTTCTACATCTGGATCCACAGGCAGCAGGAAGAGATAGTGACACTGAGCCTGGCTTGAGTATCTGAAACCTCAAATCCCACCCCTGTGACACACTTCCTCCAAGAAGGACACATATTCTAATAGTGCCAGTGCCTATGGGCCTACGGAGGCCATTTTTATTCAAACCACCACAATGGTTAACTGTAGAGATCCACCCCTACAGATCAAATATAGAACAAAACCAAAAAAGAATAACTATATAAAATAAGGAAACCAATTGAATATTTTAGTTGTCACTAGAAAGAATGGATGATGCCACTTGGTTTCAACACACACTAAGGCCAGGGCATGATTGAAGACAGAAGAACTAAAGGATGAATTGGGTAGGTCAAGAGACAACTCTTTTGGTAGCCTTTTAGGAAATCTAGGCCTCCAAAAAGTATGGAAAGTTTGCATAGGAAGGAAAAGAGGACTCCAGAGCGTGACAAATCAGAAACTTCACTACTGTATCAGCTCAATGGATACCTAACATGACATGTAGCTGTTAATAATGATCAAATTGGAGCCCAAAGAAATAAGAGATGAGTAATAGCTAGCATGCATTTATCAAAACAAATCATGTGAAACTACAATTGAATCCATCCTTTAACAGGGTAAGTTTACAGAATAATAATAAAAAAGTCAGTGGAGATTTAGGTTAGCAAGAATTTTTTTAAAAGGTGAATTAGGTGAAAATGCCATAGGTGAATGTGTTAGAAATAAAACTAGCAAAAATAAATTGAATACAAAGAACTATTACTAACAGTTCAATACTGGATTGGGTAGAGGTGTCAAGTATGTCCCATAGGGGTCTACTTCTAGTTCAATACAATTCAATATTTTCATTTACTACATCGAGAGTAGAAGATAAAGGATACTAATAAAATTTTCAGGTGTTCCTGCACATTGCAGAGTAGGCATAAAGTAGACTGTGAGCAGGATAAATTTTTAAATGGACAGAAATCAATAAAATAAGATTCAATAAAGCATCTATAAATGTAATGTGATTCACAAAAGAAAGAATAATCAAATGCACCAATGTAAAATGTAATCACAAGAGGGTCTAAGGGTTAGGGTAGAGAGTGAAATGAACATGTATCAGCAACATGACTGTCAAAGCTCAAAGGCAAGGGATGATCAAACCATAAAAATGAATGTTTCCTTCACAGAAGAAAGACCAAAGGTTATGCTAGTCCATAGCATTCAATGTGTCCAGAGTGTCAACCTAAAGGATTGGTAAACAAGTGGGGTACATGAGGTTACTAGAAAATAGGCATAAAATAATGATAAAGTGGAAAAGAATGAGTGAAAATAGTAAAGTAGATATAGCTGGCAATGAAATCCAGGAAAGAGAGAAAATGTAGGAAATGGGAAGAAAAGGAAAACCAAAGAAGGGCAATGAGGAAGACAGAAAAGACAAAAGGAAATAAAAGAAGAAAATGGGAGAATCTTGTCCAAATAAGTCCTTTTCTTGTGATCCACAAATACTAGCTATGAAAGTAATTGTTAATATGGATCCCAATTAATACTTTAATTGGAATTTTTCCAAAAATACACCTGTAGAATTCACATATTTTGTTGAGTGAAGATTAGTTTTAGAGCAGCAAAGACACTGGACTTGGAGAATATGTCAAGGATACTGACAAGAAATTGAGGACATAAAACCATATCTAAAAAAGAACATGCTTTTAATTTCTTTTTAAAGAAACCTAATAGAGTAGAAGCTTTCAGATAGATAGATAGATAGATAGATAGATAGATAGATAGATAGATAGACAGACAGACAGGCAGATAGATGTTGAGACAATTTAAATGAAATTTTCATATAGCAGAGAAGACAGAGCTCCAACTTGATGTCTCTCATCACCAAATAATGATCTCAGTACCAAAAATGGACTACATCTAATTGAGTTATTGGTCAAAGGTGTCCCACTGGGACCCCCAAACACCCCAAGCTGCTGTCAAACCTATTGGTTGCTTTCCACAAAATGAGAGCAAGGTCCTATTGCTGACAACAAAACCTACACAACTCATGGAACATTGAGAAGCTGAGTTGGTACCTACCTAGAGCCTTCAACCCTAGGGACTAATATTCATGGTACTAGAAAATACTCTGCATGTTACCAAAGGAAAGGTAAATACCAACCCAGCTACAAATTATTAAATATGCTGGTGCAATAGTCGCACAAAACCTGTGGGAGTAACCAACCAATATTTGATTATATTTAGAACCCACTCCATGAGATGTAACCCATATCCAACACTACTTGGGTGGCCAAGAACATGAGACTAGATAGGCCAGAGACCTAGGGGAAAACAAAATACTACTGTTATGCTAAAGGAAAATTGCTGTGGATATCACTCTGTATAAATAAAATGCTGATTGGCCAGTAGCCAGGCAGGAAGTATAGGGGGAGACAAGCAGAGAAGAGAATTCTGGGAACAGGAAGGCTGAGTTAGAGAGATGCTGCCAGCCGCCATGATGAGAAGCAACATGCTAAGATACCGGTAAGCCACAAGCCACGTGGCAACTTATAGATTAATATAAATGGGTTGATTTAAGATATAAGAACAGTTAGCAAGAAGCCTGCCACGGCCATACAGTTTGTAAGCAATATAAGTCTCTGTGTGTTTACTCAGTTGGGTCTGAACAGCTGCGGGACTGGTGGGCCCATCCAGGAAACTCTAGCTACAGAAAATAACAATGAAATGACTAATGACATTCTGCTGTACTCATAGGTCAGTGCCTTGCTCAGAGGAACAAATATAGAGACCCACAGTTAGACAATGTGCAGAAAGTAAGAGACCTTGGAACATTCAGTCCTAAAGGGGATGTCTCCATCAAATCTCGCCTTTCAGGGCTCAGGGAACTTTGTAGAAGATGAGGTAGAAAGAATTTAAGAGCCAGAGGGGATGGAAGAATGAAGGTCCTCCAGACAGATCAGTGCTGGTACACATAAGAACTAGCAGAGACTGTGGCAGCATGCATAACTAGAATATATTGTGTAAAAAAAGCTATTTTCAATAAAAGAAAAATACAAAACTTCATGAATTCCAAAGCACTAGCAACTACTTAAAAGCTTGTCAACAAAAAGCAAGCAAGCAGAATTATATATTTCCTTTATGAAATAATCTAATTTTTGATTTTTTTTTTGCTTGTAATTCCTCACATATATTGTATTCTAGCATTTATGAGTTACTATGGAGTTTATTCTATTTAATGAAGTGAAGTGAAGCTTTTATTCCCAAAATATTCAGCAAAAATTTTTCACATTGCAAAATGATGTAATTTTTTTCATTCACTTGTTGTGACTGTATTACATAAAATACATTAATAGAGTTTGTCTTAAGGGCTTAGAATAAAAGATGAACTGGTACTGAAGAGTCAATGAATACAGGATGAAGAAGTACATTTCTCCAATAAATGAAGTAAGAAATAAAGGAACCAAGGAAGTAATGACCAGAGAGGAACAAGCTGGACATGAGGAGTGTGATAAGTTCCCATTACTTAGAAGAAATTGTAAAGTTACACCAAAGAGAAAATGAAAAAATACATCAAGAAAGTTGTATTTGGGGGTGTGTGGGATGGGGCACAAAGAAAGACCAAAGGAATGAGAATAATAGACTTTAGTTCAGTTGGTATGAAATCTGGCAGCCTTAAAAAAAGGCTGGAGAGGGAAGAGTTCTCAGAAGGAGGTAAGTAACTCAGAATTTGAAGCAGGTCAAAGGCACAGAAAGAAAAGCATAAAATGCTAAAAGAAATAGTGAAGAAAATGACGGATGGAAACTAAAGGCCAAGATACAGACACATGCACATGCACATACATACACACACACACAGGGAAAAAAAAGAAAGGAGAGTCAAAGTTTTATTAAAGAAAGAATATACTCAATAAGTTTTCTTTTAAAAAATGATGGACTCCTACAGGCATTAAAAATATTTAAGAACTAGCACAAAATAAAATAGTACAGGGGTGAAAAGAATCTTAAGGAGTAATCTAATAACAACCAGGAAATTGAAATTCTATAGCAACAGAAAAGAACTCTACCACAATGACTAGCCTGTGCAGAAGAAAACACAGTAATTCTTGGTCTCTGAATATGTTAAACTGTCATCATGAAACACTTTGGGAGTCTGTTAGCCAAGCCTTATATGTACAAAGTAGTGAAGTCTATAGATTTAAATGTTTCACATCTTCTTGTTAAAAGGAAAGGGGATTAAAAATGTAAAATAATCATGGTCTTGGGGATTAAGTCCCTCTAGGGGGCAATGGAAATTCTAATTAATTAAGGAGACTGGGAAAAGTGGCTGAAAGGATAAAGCCCATGACTCACTCATTCATCATCCATTCAACTAACCTGTATGGGGCTGCCACATTATACACTGGGGATGATAGAGCATGAATGCTAGCCATCAAAGATGTCCCAATTGCTGTAGGGAAAAAAATAGTAGAGCCAGTGAGATGGCTCTGTGGGTAAGATGCTTGTGCACAAAACTGACAGCCTGAGTTCAATCCCTGGGACCCACATAGTGGAAGGAAATAAATGACTCCTGCACATTGTCCTCTTCCTCTGGCCTTCACATGTACATCATGGCACATGCGTACACTCACACATATACACAAACAGAGAGAAAGACACCGAGACAGACAGATAGACAGACAGACAGACACACAGAGACAGACAAGCAAAAATAGCAGGGAGGGAGATGGAGAGAGCTTACAGGGGTAATCAAGAAAACAGAAAATATTATTTGGTACTTTGGGATGTATGCTATAATCAAGTTAGCACTAATCTGCTATAAAAATAAAAGGAAAACCCTAGCTTTGTAGAAGATGATGATCAGGAAAAATTTAAGAAAAACTTTTTTGCAGAGCAGATGACCTTTGAGCTAAATTTAAAAGCTACCAGGATATCAGACAGCTAGTTCAGGAGAGAAATAAGACATGATAATGCAAGATATGAAGGTGGACAGGAGCTATTAAGTAATTGTGACTGGTTCAGAGACAATGTATATGGGTTTAGCAGAATATGAGGCCAAAATAAGACAAAAATCAGAAGTTTAAACCATGCCAAAGATAATAAAGTCTACAAAAATGTTTAAGCAAGGAAGCATTCAATTTGTGTTTTAGAAGATCCACACTGAGTTAAATGCAAAAGAGGAAAAGACAGGGAATGAGACTGTATTGTGAAGCCGCAGCAAAACCCTCGGTAAGAGATTATGAAGATATGGGTTAGGAGAGTGATGTCAAAGGGGGTTTTAAAACTTTTGGACCTGACTCTACTGAATGTACCAAGCTCTGCAGACTCCCCATGGGAGACCTTGCCTTGTTGGCTGAGGAAATGGGGGAAGGGTTGGGAGGGGAAGGCAGGAGGGGTGAGAGGAAAGAGGAGAGGGGGATCTGTGATTGGTATGTAACATGAATAAAAATGCCTTAATTTAAAAACAAAAAAAGAAAATAGAATTAGTACAATTTGATAATTGACTCTAGAATGCCAGAGATTGGGAGAACTCAGAGATGTTGTTATGGTTTTTGGTTTGCCTTTAGATTGCCTAGAATGAGATGAAGAACTCTGGAAAAGGTCTGCAGAATATCATGAGCTTAGTTAAGAATAGGGTGAGGTTAAGTGCCTTGAAACTGTTGAGGAAAAGACAAGAAGTGATGATACATACATACATACATACATACACACGCACAGATTTCAGTAGAGTTTACTAAACTAGACAGACAAATCTGAATCAAGAGACATGAGAACAGGATGGTGGGGATTTAATCATTTTAAGAGAGAGAGGTGACCAAAATATAAATTATATAAAAGATGATGGTAAAATAAATGTGTCAGGAAAACAATAAACATTTATTATATAGAATTTATGGAACATAAGAAGCCTGCATAGGTAGAAATTGCAGTTGTTCTGTAGACTATATAAGAAAAAGTAAATTTGTTTCATATATATAAGTCCATTATATTTTAAAGAAAGTTTAATAGTGAAGCAAAACATGCTAGTGTTTTTGCAATGGTGATTATCAAGTGCTAGGGTTTATCTAATGAACTGCTCTTAAATCCATCTATCCTTCTCCTGACACAGTTTTTTTTTCATCATCTGCCAAGAGCAGTTCCTCCCCTTAGAAATCTTTCTTAATTTATTTTCCTCATGATCAAAAAGTGCAGAACAAGTAAAAATGGGAAGAACATATCTGCTAAGAGCTAACAAAATGAATGACAGGGCTCAACAATGGATGGGAAACTTTAGCAAACTCCTTCAGCAACTACATTCCTAAAGGTGTTAGGGACATGACCAAGCACATTGCAGCTAGAAACTTCTGTTTTCTTCCTTTCTGGAAATAGGCCAAGTTCTGCTAAAAACATGAAATTGTTAGAAATGCAATAAAAATTGCAAAGACCATGTTTCCTTCAGGATTTGCTGGAAAGAGAAATAGACTTGACAATCATGTTGCATGATTCCCCTTACACAATAAGTCCAACTCAAGGTCACTCACTGGTTTAGAAAATGGAAGATGAGCTGCACAGCAATTGTAATTTTTGCATACAAAGGGAAATGCCATGACTTCAAAACTGCTCCCCTTTGAAATTCATTTTTATTGTTCATCAAATGAAGGCCCACAAAATTAATACTCTCTTGACAGTAAAAAGAAAAATATACAATTGAAAATATTTCAAGCCTAAGAAAACTCATCACATATTGTCCCAGATTTGAATCTGATTTCAACTCTCATTTCAACAATTTTAAAACCTTGTGTGATTTGCTTTCAGGATATTCTTTTTAAATATTGAACCAAGTGGCTATACCTTAAAACACAAAACTACACTCAAGAATCACCCTTCTGTTTAAGAAAGTATCCAAGTATGATAGAACCCTTTCTGTAAATACTGCATGGAAAGAGCTCCTATATTATACAAATTATTCAAATATTAGATGAAATCTAATATGTTTACAGTTCTATGGCCATAGACAAATTAGTCAATATTTTATTGAAAATATTTTCTTCTGTCATACATTACTTCCCAGGCAGTTTTCCCTCCCTCAACTCCTCCCAGCTACTATATATACACCTCCCCTCCCCAACAGATCCATTCCCCCTCCGTTTTCTCTTCATAAAAGAGCAGGCCTACAAGAGATCAAACAAACAGGACAAAATAAAATGCAGTAAGATAAGGCAACAGAATAGAAGGAAAAGAGTCCCAAGAGCAAGCACAAAAGTCAGAGACAATACCTGCTGTTAGAAGTCCCACAAAAATACCAATTTAACAGCTATAATATATATGTAGATGACATGACATAGACCCATGTAGGCCTTGTGCTTGCCCCCATCAGTCTCATAGAGCCCATGTTAGCCCTTCTTAGTTGATTATGTGGGCCAGGTTCCCATGATGTCCTCCATGCCCTCTAATTCTTACATTCTTTCCCAGGCCTCTTCTGTGGGGTTCCCTATCTCTGAGAGGACAGCCAATTTTTAATAAAAACTTGCAAGCCATCATAGCTAAACAGCAAATGGGGAGCACTGAGGAGGTACTTTACATAGGAAATCATGAAAGTAAGAAACATTTTTAAGTGTGGAAGTAATCAGAAAAGTTAACATAAAACTAATGAAATGCTATTTTTTTTACTAATATAATTTAGATTCCTTCTAGTTTTTGGCAAGATTGTGGTAATATTAGTCAATTATTTCAATGTTATTAAAAATCATTTGGCAGTGTTTTTCAAGAAAAATTAAAATGTTTATACTGTTTCACCCAGCAATCACACTGCCAGAAATTCATGCTGAGGAACCAATTCAAAAGGTTACAAACTATACGCAACAAGATGTTCAGCACATTGTTTATAATAAGAAAAAAATTTTTTAAAAACAATCTAAATGAGGCATAAAAAACTAGCAAAGCTATGATCGAACTGCCTTAAGAAATATTTAGAGTCACTAGAAATTACAATAAGGAGCTAAATAAACAGCTCATTATGAATATAGTGTCACGTGGAAATGAAAACACATAAGAGCATCACCATTATGTTTAAAACTTTGTGTGAATGTAATACACACACACACAAAAATTGCTTATGAAGTGATATTGTGAGTGATGTTTTTCATTTCTCCTTGATGTTCTCAGAAAATTGCACAATGACAAAACTCAAGAAGAAACAAGAAATCACACCCCCTTTAAGTCTTCCACTTTACTCCTTCCTTCAAATCAACAGGCAGCTAATCTCTGATCACCCAAGGGATTAATGCTTGCACTCCAAAACCTCCCTGGACAACTGAGGGCATCACTGAAAGTTCTGTTTGCTTAGAAAGACTGGGTCCAGCTTCTGGCTAAGGCTTCTTTCATTCTCCAGTTTTCTTTTCCAATGGCCCAGCCTCCCTTTGCTGTGTCTCGCAAACAGCTACAGTCATTTGGGAAAACATACTTAAAACGGATTTACTTTCTGAGGTTGAAAATTTAATATATTTGATGTAATAAATGTATCTCCTTTATTTCCATTCAAGCAAGAGAGAGATGGAGGGAATAACAAAAGTGGAAATGAGATTCTGAAGTATCCAGGGCGAAACATTTTAAAGCAAACCAAGGTAGACCTTAAGCCTTTCTCAAAGTTTGATTCCTCAGACAATCTATTTCAGAAAATTTGGCCTCTGAAATAATTGGTCTTCTTCACCCTTATTGTGGGGCACTTCTAAGTCTCTCCTGAGATTGCCATCTTCCCCCATCTGGATTCACAGCATGGACAGGTGTTTTCTGTCTGGACCAAATTACTTTAAGTGTTACATTTGTGGCCTAAATTGCTTAATGCCTATTTAAATTCAACAGATTTTTGTCCCTCGACCTTTAGGAGATCTAATTCTAATTTTGATAGAGATGATAATAACACAGTAGAGAAGGTGTTTGGCCTTTGCTGAATGATATGTATTAAGATTTGGAAAAATAATGGACCAAAGCTATGGGGAGAAGGGAAACAGAGGGGGAATCTTTAAATAAAGGGCACTATTCTAATAAATTGGAGACTTTTAAACAAGTTGTTAACAACTATTGCTTACCAATGTAACCCTCTTGTTTTAGAAAATTTCTGGCTCCTGCAACAGGATATCTCACCCCAGGTAAATTATAAGCAATAGCAGCTTATTCAGCTCACAGTTCTGGGGGCTGTGAAGTCCAAGATCAAAGGACCACATCTTGAGGGGGCTTTCTTGCTACATGTCACAATGGAAGGAGATCATGGAACAGAAAGAAGGCAGGAACACAAGAGCATGGGCACGATATATTGCACCTTGATGAAAAAGACACTCCCACAATAACTAGCCAGCTCTGTTAATAATAACAAGGACATTGATGCATTCATGAGAGTGCAGCCCTTGTGACTAACTCACTTCTTAAACATCTTACCTCCTGTTTCTAGCAGCAGCAGCAACTGAATGTCAACATGAACTTTAGAGCAAACATTCAAACTATCTTGGGGTTTTTCTACATTTTTCATATCTCAAGAGGTTCAAAGCAGAAACAGCACCCTGGAAGCTCTCAATCCTGACTCTTAAGGGCTCTGTCTGAGTTCTTTTAAAATACCACCCTCCACTTCTGAGACGTAGATACATGAATATATGTAGATATATGAAACCTGCAATGCATCTTGTGCTATCTTCACCTAAGTGCCCGGCATAGCCAATCACGTGCAGTAGTGTTCAGCATTGTTCATACTGCTGACTTCATGGTTTAAAATGCCTCCTTAATCGTTGCAAAAAGGGATTTTCTTTGTACTACCTTTCACGTTGTTTGTGTTTTATGATATTCTAATTTCTATTTAAAAATAAACATGGTATTTTATAAGTTGATTGATAAACTATTTCCTCAGCTATGCTGGATACAGAAGAATTTACTAGACATTCAAAGGCATGACAGCCTGGAAATTCATCCAAATGGTTACAGTCAAGACTGCCAAGTCTTCTTTCAAAGCTGTAGATAAGTGTAGCTCTTGCCCCTCATCAAAGAATGTTCTTTTTGTACCAGACAGAAACCATTATAGAAAATCACAACTGCTCAAAATATAGAGAACAATTGACTGTGTTGTGCCCAGACCCAATGGATACATCTACAACACCACTCCTGCACCTAAAGCTCAAGAAAAATTGTGGAAGAGGGGGCAGAGAGATTTTAAGAGCCAGAAGACCAGGAAATATGCTGTGAGATTGTGTCTCCTAGCAATGAAAGGAAAACTGGACCCACAATGCCTCAGCAATATGGCTGCCAAAACAAGACCTGAAGAACATCAACACCAATAGACAAGCTAACAAGGAAGGAGAATAATTGTCTTGTTCCCCAGGTCTAGACAGGGAAATACTTGGAGCTAAGGAATACTGAGAGTAGGAGAAATATTCTTTCCCAAGAATGAGCCCTTTAATTGGTTATCCATTACCAAGTGGTCAGTGCTGAAGTTACATACAAGTAACTCTAAACAGACTCCACAGTATGTATGTGTGTATGTGTGTGTATAGTGTGTAGGTATATATATATATATATATATATATATATATATATATATATATATATATATATATGTGTGTGTGTGTGTGTGTGTGTGTGTGTGTGTGTGTGTGTGTATGTGTGTGTGTGTGTGTAACATCAACAACTGAAAAAGAGGCCAGATATTTGAGAGGGAGTTGTAGGTCTTGAGAGTGACTGGAGAGGGGAAAGGGAAGGGGAATGTAATTATAATTTTTTTTTTTAATTTAAAAATCTCTAGGCCCAAGTCAGAAGTTTCTGACCCCTACCCTGTCACTGACATAGGCATTTGGACCTTATGAGGGAGAAGTTATGCTTGTGAGACTAGAGACCTGAATTTTATCCCCAGTTGCAACATCCCTGAGCTGGGCATTTCTCTTCCCAGAAACAATACAGTCCTACCCTATAGAATTTCGAAAGCATCAGATAAAAGGTGTTATTTAAGGGGGCATTATTGTTACTATTAGAAGCACTATCATGTCTTTTACATCAGCATCTAAGGAAAAGATGCTTTATTCACTAAAGGAAGGGAAAATGTAATTATATGCAGCCTCTTTGAAGTTGCTGAAAGGGTGGGATAGACATAGACAAAGACAAAGCTTCTTGCTCAAACAGGTGCTTAGAGCACTGGAACCCTATCTTTTAAAATATGCGGCTATCTTTGAAGCATATAAAGAATTCTGCTCTCTCTTTCTCTCTCTCTCTCTCTCTCTCTCTCTCTCTCTCTCTCTCTCACACACACACACACACACATACACACACACACAAGTGCACACACATGCTACAGAGTCATCTTTTTATATGTTGTTTTTAAATGCATAAAAAGAAGCTAAAATAAATTCAGCAACATTTATAAATAAACTTATGTTTCATTCATAGTTGCAGTATCTACTTGCTTTGTGAAATAGTATTGCATGGATATGCAAAGTATATTTTATTGACTCTATAAGCAGCAATATATTTATATATGGGCCTATTCCATCCATAGCCATGAATCAATAGTCAGTAAATATGTACTCATGAAAAACTAGTTTGAAATATATTGTATGAAAGCCCAGGCAATGGATAGAGATGAGCCAGACTCCTGGCTCACACATACTACATCTAGACTCTATCCTCAAGCCTAGAAGCATTCATTATTTTTCTTTTATGTATTTCAAAGGCATATTTCAAATACAAAGATACAGGGCCTGCTATTGCTTTATGTAAGCAAATAGCTTTAGCAAGGCCACTATACCTTTTATTTATATATTTTATATATCTATTATAATATATACCAAAGTTTTAAACTACTTTTTATGTATTTAGATTTAGAATAGGCCTGTGACATAGTCACAAGAAACAATTTAGTATTTTCAAGATCACCTTGTTTAATTCATGCAGCATCCACTAGCAGTCCCTTTAGACTCCTGATAAGCAGCTCGTGTTTGGGAAGGAATTGAAGGCTAAACTTTTTCTTAAAATTTTATATGAGAAGTTTGGTAGCCCATCTTTTATTTTCATTGTATAATTATCTAAATCCAGTGTGGACATGATTTCCCACAGTCAACCTCCATGACTTAGCAGACTACACTCATTCAAGACACAGGATGTGGACCTGTAAATCAGAAAAATCTACAAGTAGACAAAGAAAAGAAAGGAAATGGCCATCACAGCACAGTCTTGGTATTCTTAAAGCAGTTTTTCAAGGATTATAATCTTGTCTATGCCAAATGTTCTTTATTTGTTATTTATCAATCAGCATATGTGTTCCTAACTACCACATTTTAAAACTTTCAAATAAATGCACAATACAAGGAAATGTTACCAGAAGATGAAATTAAAGAGCAAAATCTTTGTCATGGAGTTCTGAGATGAAAAGGACTGCTAAGTGATGGGGTGCAAAAGAATATTTGAGGATTAATCCTATGAAAATTCAGATATTTATCCTTTAACTCTGATTATAGGGAAACCAACCAAGAAATCACATCCTTGACTAGCATGTCTAAAGAAAGTGTTAATACTTTTGTTCATATCTTAATTGTTACATTCCTGAATGCCAAATACTGAAAGGGTTATTCATGAATACAATGGTAGAACAGAATAAGTCCATCTTTAGGAAGATCTATTGTAACATGTAGATTCAATACATAATGTCCTTTGCCTGTCTTCCTAAACACAGAATTGTTTGTTCTTACCAACACTGACTCAAGTCCTGACTTTTAATTTTATCATCACCTCACCACCTTCAAAGTATATTAGAAGCCATAGTTTGTAGAAGAAAAAGAAAACAGCCTTGTGATAGACAGACTTATGGAATATCTTCTCCTCCAGTGGAGGTAAACTTATATGCAGAGTTTACAGGGTACCACTCTTATGATTCTGCTATAGAAAAGGGCAAAGATGAAAAGAATTTTAACATGTGATTAAGTTGCTAATTGATTTTAATTAATCAAAGGGAAATTTTCTGATTAAGACCTGGCTGAAAAAGATGAGCAGTCTAAAAGAGGGGCTAGGACTGCCCTTAACTCTCACCACTATAATCTCTAAAGAAGAAAGCCACCAGGAATCATACAGCCACAATGCATTACATTATGCCAAGAATTTGAAGAAACTTAGGAGCAGGATCTCCTAACCAAGGCTGAAAATGAGAATTCCACCTTGCTGACTCCTTAACTGGAACCCTATGAGATCTTGAGAAAAGTTCCACTAATCTGTACTTAGACAAGAGAATTACAAGAATTTTGACTTAGTAAATATGCACTGTTTTAAGCTACTGAAATACGAGAAAATTTGGCTCAGCAACAGGAAATGGTTATAGGCAAACACATTCACTTTTCTATTTTCCAAGAAAGCACTAAGAAGAAATGTAGACCAAATGACAGGTGTGATCAAGTGGAAAGAATGCTAGATGAGGCGTGAAGGCTTGGTTCAGGTCTTGGCCCTGTATGACCTGGAGCAACCTACTCAGCCCCTTGGATCCTATAGCCTCATTTGTCAAATGTGGTTAATTTAAGTAGCCTGGTCCTTTTCACCAGGTTCTGAGGAAGGACTTTGAAAGCTGAAAAGAGCTGGTCTTAGCCTAAAATGACACCTAGCATGTTCATGATAGGTGAATTCATTCATTTAATCTTCAAATAATCCTACAAGTAGATGCAGGTATATGATCATTATCTCCATTTCGCCGATGAAAGAAATAAGAATCAGGCAGTTTAAAAGTCTTGTCGAAGATGGCACAATTGTTCCATAAGAATAAACACTGAAACCAAGGCTTTCTGTTCCAGGTTCTATAGTTCTAAGCATTGCATTATGTTGCCTCTTAGATCTTTAATAAGTCTAGGAAATCCACTCCCTCTGGAGCAAGCTGAGCCTTGATACCAAGATACTCTGCAAAAGGCTCCAGATCCTCAGCTGAGAGTTATCCCTCTAAGCCTCTGCTTTGATGCATTCTCTCGGATTTGTTATCTCAGTTTTTCCAACACAATCACATATTTTTCAAAAGAAATTCACCAGGAGGCAGCAACCCTCCTTTTCTTCTATAAAGTGACTTGGCATCATCCATATTGCTCGGTCCCAA
Organism: Peromyscus maniculatus bairdii; assembly: GCF_049852395.1. Lineage (NCBI taxonomy): Eukaryota > Metazoa > Chordata > Mammalia > Rodentia > Cricetidae > Peromyscus > Peromyscus maniculatus. Next base: position 58,792,662 of record NC_134875.1, on the reverse strand, counting down.
TGTCTCATTCCCAGCACCACCTCCTTCTACAGTTTCCCATTATTACTTAGCTGAGAGCACATGAACATCTGCTTACGACAAACACACTTAATTTCTCCTCAAACACAGATTCACATAAAAACCAGGCATAAAGAGAATAGAAACATTTTTATTGAATTGCTTTTAGGTACACTGCATGATTTCCATAATGTCTGCAGCCTGATTCTGCAAATCTCCAGGCATGCGGTATCAGCCCTCCATTTATCAGAAAAACACCAGAGCCACAGATGCCTTGCTTAAGGGACCACGTGGTACCGTCTCTTGCCTTTTGAAAGATTATCTCTTACCTTTCATTTCCCCAGAGGTTAAAAAAATTCTACCTCTTTTAATGGGGCATTAAAGTTCTTAAGCTAATATGTGAAAGTCCTCCCTGAAGTTTAACTGAAATCCCCCTTGCTTCATTTTAAGCATGTAAGATTTCATTCCGGTTTCAAACCAGCTTTAAAAAAGCACTTTTTCTGACATCCATAGATTAACTCCTTAAGCCTTTAGTATTCCTGAAATCCATACACTTATCACCATATTTATATAATAATATTCTGTACATTGGATACTACTCTAGCAAAACACTTGTCTTCATGTCCGCTACATGTGTCATAGTGACTGGCACATTTTTCAAAACTGATAAACAATTAATGAGTGAATAACTGCGATCTCTTTTTGTCTCTTTTTGATTAAGAAATCCCCCAATTTCCTTGTCTGTTGACTCTACTTCTAAAAGCTCTAGGCCACAATTCCCTTGACTATCATATGATCATATCTATTTCCATGGAGTGACTAAGTTGGGAAACATCATGATATACACAGGCACAACCAAATTTAAACGTTAGTGATAAATTGAATTAGTAAAACTGTCTGTTTCTATTACATTCACTAGGGCAGATAATTATTTGGGAAATGATTTAAGTAATTTTAAAAAAATTATTTTAAAGTGTTTTTTACACAAAGTCATCTCCGTCTGTATTTTCTTCTGAGAGGGAAATATGATATATCAAGAGCCACCTAAAATTTAAAGTAAAGAAAAAACAAACTTGAGTTTAAAACTTGGAACTTCTGTATGTGCTCAGGTATCTCACCAATGTTTTCTGAATGTGTTATTCTTCTGTTAGTTTGAGATGTAATCATAAATAAATTGTAATGTTGTTAGGACAAACTGTATATGAAAATATTTCGTCAATGGAAAACAAATATTAATGATGATAATAATAGATTTATATGCAGTTTTCTTAGAACTGTAGTTTTCAAATTCAGGAGGAGAATTACTTCCCACATTTACCATAGTTTGATAAGTTTCACTATAGGAAAGCACTGGTTGATTACATTTAGCTTTCAGGTCATGGTGACTCATAACCTTTTTTTTGATGTGTGGAATACATCAATCTTTCAACTCTGTTTTTAGTAAGTTGTTGGGTTGGAAAGATACCTCAGTTTTGCTTACTTGTCTGTCTGTTTATACAGGGTCTCACTCTCTAACCCAGGCCCACCTTGAACTCACTATGCATCCTGGACTAGCTTCACTGGTGATAATCCTGCTGCCTCTTGCCTCCTGAGTGCTAGGATTATAGGCATTTGCCACCACACACTGCATTGTTATTTTTTGTTCTTTTGGTCTCCTGTGACAGTTCATGTCTGTTTTCTTTTCCTTTTTTCTAGTAAGATATTTTTGTTACTAACATATCAAGGTCACTTTGAGTTTTTCACTCTGACATCTGTCAAAAGCCTTAGTGACAGGCACCTTAGAAATGCACAGATCAGCCAACAATCTGCATGTTCTTCCTCTATAGAGGAAATATATGACTACTGAGGCCATCTTTGTAGATGTGTCAAAGTTACAGAAATTAAATGGATACAAGCAATATTTTAGAAGTTCTTTTTGTATCAGATAGAAGTGTTATCTCATTCTGCCAGTAAACATAGCACAAGCTGCTCAGATGCAGACAGACCAACAAACACTCAGGCATCTTTCTGTGTCAGCCTTACTAGTGAGTGAGCTTCTGTTTAATCATCACAGGCAATACAGAAAGTGCCAAGGTTATTTGTTCCTATTTATAACATGATGATAAGACCTTATTGCTAAAGACACCACTTACTTATGTCATCAAACATGAAGAAATTGAGCTGGTGTCAAACTGGAAGCTTCACTCATTGTGACTAATGTTCTGGTGCTGGGAGGTACTTTGCATGCTGCTGGAGCAGAAAAGTAATAATATCACCCAGCTACAAAATCTCTAGACCTACAACAACTTGCCTGCAAGATATATTGGTATAATAATGGCACAAATATTATGCTCAGTAACCAACCACTTTTGATTGGATTTAAGGTTCAATCTGGACACCTTACCTGACACTGCTAAAGCAGCCAAGAACCTGAGACTATATATGTTATGGGTGCTAGGGGAAACCTACTACTATCATTCAACTAAAGTAGCATAACAATAAAATGTGATAGTCATCAGAAAAGATTCTTCTGGCCGTGTGTGCTATTAACACAAAAACCCACAACTGGACAATATGCAAAGAGTGATAGACTTTGGAACACTTTATCTTAAATGAAATGTCTTTATCAAACCTTCCCCCTTGAGGCTCACAGATCTATGAAAGAGGATGTAGAAAATTCTGAGAGGCAGAAGTGATGTTCTAAAGAGATAACTTTATCCAGACATGACAAAACTGATACACATATGAACTCACAGAGACTATGACAGTATGCACAATACCTACACTGGTTCAAACAGACAAAATCCTAACACTAGGAAGGGTAAGTAGACACAAAGTGCCAACCCTAATCAAAAAGTTATTTGCAATTGATGTCTGCAGGGAAAGGGAAAATCCAATGGACTGTCACTGGGCATATCAACCACAATGCCCATGCCCAAGAGTAGTTGGTCAACACAAAATGGACTCCGTGTTTGTTTGTTTTATGTTTTGTTTGGATGTTTTTGTCTTATTTTTACTTTTAGTTTGTTTTGATTTTCAGTTTATTTGGGGTTTCTTTTTTCTTTTTTGAGAGAGAGAGAGAACATAAAGTTAGGTAGTAGGGAGGTCTGAGAGGAGTTGGGGGAGAGGAAAGCATATGATCAAAATATATTGTATGGAAACAACTTAAATAAGTTATTTTTTCAATTTTTTAAAAGACCTATACTTTGGGTAGATCTTTATGGCACTGAATTTGGCATTGATTTCATGGATATAACATTTAAAACACTGACAAAAAAAACAGAGTGCTGAAGATGTAATTCAGTGCTTACCTAGTGTGAGTGAAAGCCTACATTCAGTCCCTAGTACTGAAAAAATACATATGCATTAGAATTTATTAAAAAAAATAAGCCAGGAAATGGTGGTGCACGCCTTTAATCCCAGTACTCAGGAGGCAGAGCTGGGTGGATCTCTGTGAGTTAGAGTCCAGCCTGGTCTACAGAGCGAGATCCAGGACAGGCACCAAAACTACACAGAGAAAACCTGTCTCAAAAAAAACCCAAAAAACAAACAAATAAACAAACAAACATAAAAAAAGAATTCTATCACACCAACAGATAAAGAAGTAAGACTTACTGAAATGCTTCTTAAAGGCAAAAGGATCACAGAATGAATAACATAAAGTTACATACAAATATCAGCTATACAAAGAGAATAGTCACAGAAAAGGGAAAATAATTTTCATGAATGTTTCTTCCTAATTGAATTGTTTGAAAAAAAAAAGTTGTTCTATATTGTGATGGTTAGATTTTTGTCAACTTGACACAATCTGTGAAGAAGGAAACTCATTTGAGAAAATAGCTCCTTAAATTGTTTCTAGGCAAATCTGTAGGACATGTTCTTGATCAATGATTGAAGTGGGAAGGCCCAGCTGACTGTGAGTAGTTCCACCCTGTGCAGATGGTCCTAGAGTTTTATATTGAAACTTGGATTAAAACTGTACCAACTCACTGGTTTTCAAGATTTTGAGCTTGTTTGGAAAAATAGCATGATTTTTTTTCTACTATTCAATTTAAAGGCAGCAAATATAGAACCCCTCACCCTCTATAATTGGAGAATCTAATTCATCATAATAAATTGATTTCCATGTATCTACAGCTATACCAATATATGTCTGTAAATATATATTAATATATCTATATATAAACCTACATCAATGCAGATATAGATATGTAAAGAGAGAGAAAAAGAGCAAGACAGAGAAAGATATATCCCATTTGTTCAGTTTCTCTGGAAAACCCTAATAATTTATAGATACATGAAAAGATAGAGCTGCCACAAATGCCTACAAGGAAACACAAAGCTGGTAACAGGATTTGTTAGTTAGTATTAGGACAATAAAACTTTATTGTTTGTAGCAAAAACTGTTAGAAAGTCTTATTAATAAAAACAAACCAGGAGCCAGGTATTCAGGTGAACGCTGAAAGATCAGAGAAGCAAAACAGGCCACAGCTAACCTCACCTCGCCAATTCTTCAGCTGATCTTTTTTCCCCAAACTGGAAGCCTGTTTCCTCATCCAAATGGATCTCAGCTGAACTGCTGCTAAAGCCTAAAATCTTAAAAAGGACTCTAGTTCCTGGTCGTCACGCCTTATATACCTTTCTGCCATCACTTCCTGGGATTAAAGGCCTGTGTCACCATGCCTGGCTGTTTCCAGTGTGGCTTTGAACTCACAGAGATCCAGACAGATCTCTGCCTCTGGAATGCTAGGATTAAAGGCGTGTGCTACCACTGCCTAAACCTATGTTTAATATTGTGGCTGTTCTGTTCTCTGACCCCCAGATAAATTTATTGGGGTGCACAATATATCAATCACAATTGTTTAACTTGTATACTTTCTAATTTTACTTAATTTTTTAGTCAAAATGTAATTACAGCATTTTATTCCCTCCCATTACTCCCTCCAGTCCCTTCCGTTCTCAAATTCACACCCTCTGTTTCTTTAATTATTGTTGTGTTTGATAAATGTATAAATATAACCTGCTGAGTTTGTACAGTGTTGTTTGGATGGGCATGGGATTAGACAGCCATTTTGGGTACTTATTCATAGGGGTCATTGTTGCGGTTCCTAGGCATTGCAGTTGAGTCAGACTAATGATTGTTTTTCTTTTTTTTTTCCTTTTTTTATTCGTTTTACATACCAACCACTGATCCCTCTCTCATCCTTCCTCTCATTCCCCCCAACCATCCTCCCCCCTGATACCCCTCATCCCCTCCACCAAAAGGGTAAGGCCTCACGTGGGGAGTCCACAAAGCCTGGTACATTCACCTGAGGCAGGACCAAGCCCCCCCCCTCCTGGTGCCTGAACTGGTTTACCCCAGTAATCAGATTGGTGAATACCCTAACTGTCATCATAGAGCCTTCATCCAGTAACTGATGGAAGCAGATGCAGAGATCCATAGCCAAGCACCAAGCCAAGCTCTAGGAGTCCAGTTGAAGAGAGGAAAGAAGGATTATATGAGCAAGAGGGGGTTATAATCATGATGGGGAGATCCACAGGGACAACTGAACCAAGCTCCTAGGAACTCATGAACTTTAGACCGACAGTTGTGGAACTTGCATGGGACCAAACTAGGCCCTCTGCATACCTAGTTGCTTTTCTTTTCTTCTGTTACGCTGATAGCTATTACTCAGGGAGGAGGCTTTTGGTTTCACTGTGCTGTGTGTCTAAAGTGTGTTGTGTGGTATTTTGGGCAATATGGACTTACCTTCATGTTGGTGGAGCCCACCAATGGTAAGAGCAGATAACCTTTATTGTTAAGGAGTTTCTCAGAGTCCCTTAACCAACAACTCAAAAGGAAGTTTCTCATGCCTGGTACTTGGGTTTTGTTAGATCATCTATAACTCCTGGAAGGAACATTTTTCTCTCAGTGGCATAACTTGTTTTCAACTACATAAATGTGTATATGCATACACTTATATGTGTTATATGAATTTTTATGTAAATATAAAAATATGATTCTCTATACCTATTTCAAATAATTTAATATTGTTTGTCCCTCTGCCCTCCCACTCTTCTGTACTGTGCCCCCGTCAGCCCCAATTAATACCCACATCCCATTTCCTCCTTTGTAGCACCTGTATCCTGCTCCTCCCCTCTTTAGAGCTCCTTCCTCAGGCCCTTTGTCTCTTTTTATACTTTCCTAGTTTCTATGGTTACGCCAGGTTATATATTCACTTCTGAAGATTTGAAGCTAGGATCCATAAATGAGAGATAACATGGGGCATTTATGTTTCTAGGTCTGGAGCACCTCACTCAAGATACTTCCTTGGGGTTTCAAAGGTTATACAATGAATGTTTTGTCTGTAAAATGATAACATATTAAAAGAAACAGGAACAGGAATAAACATAACATTATGAGGCTTTTCAAAAGGCAAGCCCCTGAAATAGACACTAAGTGCCTTAGAAAGTAAGGTTCTCTGGGAAGGAAAAGCTTCTCAAAACAGATAGGCTATAGTAGATTCAAAAAAGGAGTGAGAATGGATGAAGTCATCTTATACAGAATAGAGGTGAAAAGCCAAATGCTGTATCAGCCTTGCTGGGATTTATATAAGACAGAGTTCATAAATTTGCAAACCTTATCCATGTGTTCTTTTAACTAAACTGCTTGTCTTTAGCAGTTGCCAACATCTAAAAATGTGATGATTTCATATAAAAAATTATGTTTCTATCTTCTCTCAAAAAATGAAAAAAGAAATCTGGCAACCATTAGATGGCAAGTCCCACACAGCAACAATCAGCTTAAGATTAGACACAAACTATATTCTTTATATGGAGAATCTGCCTCCTAATCACCATAGTTCTCAGCCACAAGAAATAATTTGCATCATGTGCCTAGTGCTTATTTGAGTTTTCAAAGCTTCACACAGGAAGTTATTAAGTGGAGAGTTTTTGGACAGACTGAAGATGGTTCTACATGTAATATTATAGAATTTAGACCTCATTTAACAGGAATTATTTTTGAGTTGGTGAGTAACCATGATACAGCTTACAAAATAATTTTGAAATAAAAGAAACTTTTATGACAGTACCAGTGTGAAAAGAAACTAAAGACAACTATTAAAGATAAAAAGAGGAAGATTTGTATGCAATGGTAAAGATATACATAGTTAATAATTCAGCCCTCATGTGGAGCAAGGGGGAAAGATCAGCCACCACAGGGGAAGGTGACCAGCAGGGAAGGCTGACATAACTGGCTGGCATAAATGCCGAGGACGAGGATAATACTAAGGGCATTGGAAATTGAAGAGTTAGGGTGTACTTAGGAGAATGAAATAAGTTCATGCCAACTCTTATATAGGTCTTCAAGTTTGTTTTTCAGGTTAAAATGCACAATCATGCCACTCTTTTCTGAATCCTCATAGGATTTGGGATAAAACATATATTCAATAAATGCTATTTGTGTTCAGTGTAAGTTAAGTGCCACAGCAAGATAAATCATAAACTTTTGGGGATGGTAGACTAGGGCTCAGAAAAGAGTCTGAGAAGAGAAATATAGGTCTGGATGTCATATACAAAAGAGATAACAGAAAATTTAAAAAATAACAAAAATAGCCTGGTAGAAATTGAGATGAACCAAGAGCAGAGGTCTAAAACGCAGAGAACAGCTAAACTTAAAAGACAAGAAAACTGGAGAAGAAAACAAAAATGAGGCAAGGATTAATAGAAAGTCAATGGAGAAATGGTTTCTAAGATAAAGGAGTCAGGTCTATCACTGTGGATTAATCAAATAAAAATAATGCAGAAAAAAGTCACGAAGCATGATTCTATATGCATGCAATTGAAAAGCAGAAGACCTAACACTGTTATGGAGATAGGTACATGAACTTATATATGCGGTAAATTGTTTTTTAAGAAGAAAGGTAATTAATTAACATAAATTTCAAATTAGTCCTTAGGAGATACGCAAGAAGAAAGGTATAAGGAAATAAACATTTATTTCTCAAAACTTGTAGTGGTTATATGGATATTTCCTATGTTATCAAACTTTGTACAGTTAAAAAAGAGAAAGAGCCTGGTATCATGTCCAAATTTAGAAATTCATACTCTAGATATACAATCATATAAGCAATAAAATGCAAATGCATTTGACTGTCTAAAAATGTTAGCTCTTGGGTGTGTTGGCACACACCTTTAATCCCAGCACTTGGGAGGAGAGGAAGGTAGATCTCTGTGAGTTCGAGGCCAGTCTGGTTTAAGAACAAGTTCCAGGATAGCCAAGGCTACACAGAGAAATCCTCTCTTGAAAAAAAAAGTATTAGCTGCAACATTGTTATAACAGTAATTAGGGTATAGCACAAATGTACTTTAAGACCACTGCAAAAAATTTGAATCCATCCCTACAAGTGTGTCCATTCATTTTAATAATACAAATATCTATATGTTTATCAGAAATATACTATGAAAGACAACTTTTGAAGTGGAGAAAGCAATCTACAGGACAAAGCATTGACTTTATTAAGAAGTTGGAGTCAGGATCTTCTTCCTGCTTCTCCCAAAGCATTATAGAAGTATGTGACTGAGGCAGAGTGCAGCCACAAGAGATATGCACACAACACTTCTGGCAGACCATCCAATCAACTCTTTCAGTTAATATGCCTTGGGAGTCTGACATAATCCAGAGTAAGTTTGAGAACCTTTTACACTTTACAATTCTCTAAATAATCACCCAAGAAAAAAATTGTTTAAATGAGGAAGGAAAAAATTGAGGCAAGCTATATTTGGTTATTTCAAAGTCTCCAGAGCCTTGACTAGAATCGTTTCATTAGCGGGATCAAAAGATAGACTGTAGGAAGAGGAAGTACAGTAACAAGAGTATTGTTTGGGGGAAACCTGGAGGTAAAAGGAAGACAATTTCTGGATGGTTGCTAAGAATGGCTAAACTAAGATAAATTATGAGTTCTTCTTTTGTTTAACGATTGGGACTTCAAGGACTTGGGAAACTGAAGTTGTTTACAGGAAAAAGGAGAACCATAATTTAAGAGCTATTGACAATGGTAAAGGAGAGCCTAAAATGTTTCAGAACAAAGTCAAAGCTAGGAAAGGATGAGCTGAAGCATTCTAAGGGAACAGTTGAATAAGGCAGTCTTGATGCATATGCTTTTTCTTGAGGAGAAAACAGAAAGAGCACAAACTCTGAAAACACTGGCGATGGCAGGCTAATGCCTGAGCCAGTAGACTATCAGACAGGGTAAGCACAAAAGAACAGCATCTTGTTATGGTCAAAACATCATTTTCAGCCAAATGAAAACAAATTGATGGGAAACAAAAGTCAAAGGTGAATATGAAAGGATTGAGGAGTGAACCTAAAAGGAAATTTCAGTATAGAAATTCAAAATTATCTCATTAATATTGAAAGTAAAAGAAAAAGAAGAGAAATGTGTATAAATCCAGGTGACACTTTATTCAATAGAGATGAGATAGAAAAAAAACTGAATGAAATCATGTTGAAATTCCAAATATAATATTATAATACTATAGTCATTGTTTATATATTTCAGGCAGGAATATGCATGTGAAAAGTAATATTCCATGGTTTTCTTCAGGTCTGTGGACATCTTCACAGTGCACTACTTCTTTTGGCCAAGGTGTGGTGGGCCTCTGGAGTCTAGCTTAATGAGAGGCTTTGACTTTTGGTACAAGAAACTCAAGCTATGAGTGCAAGCTGTCTTTAAATGATGTGCTCCACATTTTTTTTCCTTGAGCTGGGAAGAGATAAACTCAAATATTATTTTTAATAGATACAACCCCCCACCTTGGCCCTCTGGACAATTTTGCTCAAAACCAGCAAAAATAGTATCAAGGCTGCCCTCTCTGGCCTTTGCTTCTTGCATTTAGAAGTTCTCTTTCAACAATGGTTTTTACTTATTTGACCTGATTTTAACAAGGTGCACAGCTCTATTTTCATGATAGAATGAGTCTCTTCACAGTGTTATGCATAACATAATACTGGAAAAAAATCTAATGTGACATGACTGACAAATACCATATCTAGGAAAAGTCAAAAAGAAAATCTCAAAGTGACCTTTCTTAAGAGGTAGACTGCAAAAGCACAACTATTCCTTAACCCTATTAAAGCATCTCCCAAGATGAAAGATGCTGGAAGCTGTTGTTGAGTAAAACTAACCAGTCTATGGCAAAAAAAAAAGAGCTCTGATGAGTCCATATACTTCCTAATGATACAAACATAATCCTCTTTATTTAGACACTAAAAAATGGTTGATTACAGGCAATAAAATATATAATTGGGCCAAAAGGATGTAAAATATATTTAGGAACCATGTGGGCTGTATTTCTTCTGTCAAGAATAAATAGACTGGAGGAGGGCAGGTCCACCAAAGCAATACTGAAAGCAGCTGCCTGTGCTAACAAGTGAGTAGGGCACTCTGAAATTCTGAAGAAAGGCACCCCCAAACCTATTTCATTATGATGACTCCTGATTCTTTGAGGATTCTTGTAATAAATTAAGTTTATTGTAGAGTTTGGCCAGGACTTAAGAAGACATCATTGGAATTAATGATCTAACCTCAGTGATTATGGTAACTTAGTACTGCAAAGCAGGGTAGTACAGTTGAAATCCATTGTTTGTGGATTCTGGATTTGTGAATTAATCAGCTTACAACATGTTATTTATTTTTAAAATATTTTTGAGATTATAATCAATTGTCTTTTTTCCCTTCCCGTTCCTCCATCTAAACCCTTCCATGTACCCACTTGCTGTCTTTCGAGCTCATAGCTTCTTTTTCTTTAATTGTTGACATATGTCAACATAAACACATAAACACCATCTTCTCATTCTATGTTACTTGTCTGTATATGTTTTCAGTGGTGAAAGTTCTCTTTGATACAAATAGAGGCCAGTCTAAAAAATTACAGCCAATCAAAATACAGAGTTGTAGAGCTCATTCATTCATAACAGATATATCTACAACACAACTCCTGGACCTAAAGTTCAAGGATCATAGTGGAAAAGGGAGCAAAAGATTTTAAGAACCACAGGAACAGGAACTTTGATGTGAGATTCTGTTTCTTAGAAATATCAGAAGATACATATGAGATGTCTTACCAACATGGCTGCCTAAACATGACCTGAGCAAGGATGATAACAATGGGCATGCTAATGTACAAAGATGAAATTAATAAACATGCAAATGTCCTTAATTAACCCAAGCATGTTACCTCATCCAACATATTTTCTAACTTCACCTATTTTCTTGCAAACTTCATAATTCCATTTTATTTTGCTGTTTTAAGAATTACATTGTATAGGGGCTTGGGATTTAGCTCAGTGGTAGAGCGCTTGCCTAGCAAGCACAAGGTCCTGGGTTTGATCCTCAGCTCAAAAAAAAAAAAAGAATTACATTGTATATATTAACTATATTTTTGTTATCCATTGATCACTTGATGCACATGTAGGCTGATTTTATTTCCTAGCTATTGTGAATAGAAAATCAACAAACATGAACGTTTAGATATTTCTGATATTGAATATGGAGTACTGTGAATATATTTCCAGGAGTGGCATAGCTGAGTCATATGATAGTTCTATTTTATAATTTTTGAGGGACCAACACACTGATTTCCATAGTGGCTGTACCAGTTTTCCTGTCCTCCAACAGGAAATACCATCTTTCACCAGAAGTTTTGTCACTTGTTTTTTAAATGATAGTCATTCTAACTAGAATGAAATAGAACCACAAGGTAGCATTGATTTGCTTTTCCCTGGTAGCTACGAAATTGAAAACTTTCTCTAAACTGTTTACTGGTGATTTGCATTTACTCTTTAGAAAATTATTTAGTCTCACAGCCCATTTATGTTGGATAGTCTGTTTTCTTTAGTTTATTGTGTTTTAGTTCTTTGTATACTCTAGATACTTTGTATACTTTAGTACTCTAGATATTACTCCTCTGTTAGATGTATAGCTGGCAAAGATTCTCTCTGTAGACTATCTATTCACACTGTTAACAGTTTCTTTTGTTGTTAAAAACCATTTTAATTTCATGGTGCCCCACTTTGTCAATTGTTAGCACTGTTTCTTAAACGACCATAGTCTCATTCAGGAAGCCCTTGCCAATTCTTGCACCTTGAAGTGTTGCTCCTACCTTTTCCTCTAGTAGTTTTAGAATTTCAAGTCTGTAGATGCAATTCTGAACGGTTTTATTAAATAAGAAACACAGAGCCAAATGCAGAGTTAAAAGCCCAAGAAGTCAGAGCAGCAGCCAAGAGCTAAGACCAAGACTGCTTTCTTACCCCTCACTGTTGCTGTCATCCTTCCCCTCAGAAAGATGCCTACTTCCTGTGTGTCTGTCTTTTTATTGACTTTCTGTTCTGCCTTCTCATTTGTTGTAAACCCAACCACATGACCTCCTCATCATTGCTTGTCTATACAGACCTCCAGGTCTCTATGGTTGGTATTGAGATTAAAGGTGTGTGTCTCCATGCTGGTGGTGTCCTTGAACACACAGAGATCTGCCTGTCATGTGATTGGGATTAAGGGCCTGTGCTACCACTGCCAGACTTCTGGTAAATGCCTTGTTATTAGCTCTGAACCCCAGGTACTTTTATTTATTAACATACGAATAAAATCACATTTCAGCACAAATAAAATATCACCATACAAGTCATACACTAAGTTTTCTGTTTTGTTTTGTTTTTGTTTTTGTTTTCCCATTTGGGGGTTGACATTTGTGCAGGGTGAGCAGTAAGGATCTGGTTTCATTCTTTTATGTACATATACCTAAACTTTTTAACACCATTTGTTGAAGGGGTTGACTCTTCTCCAGTGAATGATTTCAAAATTTGGGGGAAAAATCTGGTGGCTGTAGCAGTTTATGTTTGGATATAAGGTTTATGTCTGCATTTTTCTTTCCTACATTGATCCATATGTCGTTTGTTTGTTTGTTTGTTTGTTTGTTTGTTTTGACAGAACAATTCTCTTTTTGTTACTTTGGCTCTGTGGTATACCTTGAACACAACTTGTAGGAGTAGCCAAGAAATGTCTGATCTGACTTAGGCCCACTCCATAAGGCAGAACCTATACCAGACACTGTTTGTGTAACCAAGAACCAGAGAGTAGATAACCCAGAGACCTAGGGTAAAAACAAACACAACCGATCAAAAAAATCAATAAAATGATTCCTAATGACAACCTGCTATACTGATAGATCAGCACCTTGTCCAGTCATCATCAGAGAGGCTTTCTCTGGCAATAGATGGAAACAGATGCAGAGACCCTCAGCCAGACATTATATAGAAAGATTCTAAATGGGAGGTCTCCATCAAATCCCTCCTCTTGGAACTCAAAGAATCCCAAGAAAGAGGAGGCAGAAAGATTGTAAGAGCCAGAAGGGCTAGTGAATACCGGGAGAACAAGACCCTCTGAATCAACTAAGCAAAGTGCACATGAGCTCACAGAGATTGAAGCAGGGAGTATAGAGCCTACATGAGTCTGTACTAGGTCCTCTGTGTATGTATTATAACTATTAGCTTAGTATTTTTATGGGACTCTTGACTGTGAGAACAAGTGAGTCTTTTGACTCTTGTGCCTGCTCTTGGAACTCTTTTGTTCCTGTTGGGTTGCCATGGCCAAGTTGGATGTGATAGTTTTTGCTTCATCTTAGTATATTTTATTTTGTCGTGTTTGGTTGGTGCCTATTGAAAGCCTAATCTTTTCTAGTGAGAGGCAGGAATTGAGTGGATCTAGAGGGGGAGGGAGATGGGGAGGAACTAGGAGTAATGGAGGGAGGGGGAACCTATAATCAGGACGTACTATATAAGAAAAGAATTGATTTTCAATAAAAGAAAATTTAAAAATAAATAAATAAATGATAAATGAATAAATACAAAAGAAACCATACACCATAACAGGGCTATAACAATGCCTGAAGCTGGAAGCATTTTAATATTTGTATGAAAAATGGCCCCACTTCCTCTCAAAGACCAACCCTGGTTATAAAAGATCTTTCCATGAGCTTTGTCTAGGCAGTGTTCATGGGACTATCAGTTACAATGAGGGCTGTGTAGCTCAGTGCCCATGCATTGTCCTGAATACCTGACTTAACACAGTGTCTGCATACATAACAAATATAACAGCCATACTCAAATTACAGGTTGTAAAAATTGCAATATGAATTATTAGTCGAGGAATAAAAGATGCATTGTAATTTTCCAAGAAAAAAAGAATATATTGTATGGGAAGAAATATATTTTCAGTAAAGAAAAAAAGGTAGTTACTGGCAGTTCAAATACTTAGTGCAGATCTGGAGAGAGGGTGCACAACCCCCCAAACAAAGGATTTAGTGCTGGGAAATGAAGATTGTGTGTACTATAAAGTAAAATACCTAATTTGATTTTTAAATATTTATTTCTATTATAAAACCAATAATAATAATAGATAATAAAATAATAAGCAATTAAAAAAGAAATCAGGGAAACAATCTCATTCACAACTGAAAAAAAATGATGATTAACTTTCTCAAAACAAACCTAACTGGAAAACACTGAAGAGAGAATTTGAAGACGACATTAGAAGACAGAAAGACCTCTCATACTCATGAATTGGAAGAATCAATATTTTGAATTTACATGTGTGGGAGGTGTGTGTGCATGTTGAGAGTGTCTAGAAAAACAATATATCACCATATTATCTATACAGGAGTAACAATTCACTTCACATGGCTGATCCTTAGAAACTGTGAGACAAGAAAGAAGTGACACTATAGCGTTTAACTACAGTAAACAAAGAATTATCAATCAAGAATGCAGCAAAAATGTTCTTTGAGAAATCAAGATATTCTTAGATGGAAGAAAATTACACTATTTTATTACAAACAAGCATGAACTAGAAGAACAACTAAAGGAAGTTAGTAATGGGAAACCATTCCAGGAGAAAAATGAGAACATCAAGAATAAAGTAGAGCAACAAATATAAGTGACTAACTTAACGATGAGACCTTGTTTAGGTAACCATGTTGATGAGCCTTCTTGGGTGTAGTCTTTCTAATATTTCTAGGAGACACAATCCTACAATACACTTCCCCTGGCTCTTACAATTTTTCTGCTCCTTCTTCCACTATGATCCCTGAGCCTTGGGTGCAGGAGTTGATTTGCAGATGTATTGATTAGAGCTGGACCCTGCACAGTCAATTTTTTCTTTGCATTTTGATTGGTTGCGGCTTTCTGTAATGGTTGCTATCTGTTGTAAGGAGACATTCTTTGATGAGGGGTGAGATCTATACCTATATATACATATGAGGCTAAATATTTAGAACGTAGTTAGGAATTATACGGGCTTAGTTAAAGCAATGGTTGTAGCTGCTCCTCTAAGATCACTAGGCTTGGATAGTAGACTATATTTCAGTTCCAGACATGATTCCCTCTTGGTGAATGGATCTGAAGTCCAGTTAGAGAGCTATTGGTTACCACCAAGTTATGGGTACTGCTATCCAACCCTTAGTGGCACTGTGCCATGATGGTCCTTGTTATAGACATGGGAACATGGAAAGGGGAAATCTTATAAGGCTTCACCCCTAGACAAAGAACTATAGGCAACCAAGGAATTAAGAAATGCTGAGAACAGGAGAAATAATCTCCCTCAGGAAAGTGTCCCTAGATTGGTTGTCCAGTACTGAGTGGTCAGCCCTGAAATTATATACATACAAATAACAGTATAAGGACTAAGCAGGTTGTGTTTATATGTTTAGAAATATATTAGAAATACATAGAAATATATCTATGTAACAATAGTTAAAGAAATAGAGGCCATGAATTTGACAGAGAGTAAGGGGGGTACATGGGAAGGGTGGGAAGGAAGAAAGAGAAGGAGGAAATTATGTAAATATATTTTAATTTCAAAAAAATTAAATTAAGACACTATTTCAACAATAAGATATTATTTTATCAATAAGATACAATTCTCCATTTTATTCATAAAAAGGTAACTTATAGTTCAATATTAGAAATATAATATTGTCTGTTGCATTTTCTTTTATCATTATACTATTATTATTGATTGTGAAAAACAATGAATAATATCACCATGCATATAGGTAATATATTTTTTGTCATATTCACTACTTATATTTTATTTTAAATATTATAGATTATGTATGACTGTATATTTTATATATTATACCTGTGGGATAGAGGGAAGTAAGGAAAAGTTCTTTATTATTATTATTTTATTTTATAATTAATTTAATTTTACATATCAGCCAAGGATTCTCCTGTCCTCCCTCCTCCCACTCCCCAGCCTTCCCCCCCCCAATCCTCCACCCATTCCCACCTCCTCCAAGGCAAGGTATCCCATGGAGAGTCAGCAGAGCCTGGTACATTCAATTGAGACAGGTCCAGTCCCCTCCTCCCTACACCAAGGCTGAGCCAAATGTCTCAGCATAGGCCCTAGGTTCCAAAAAGCCAGCTCATGCACTAAGGACAGGTCCCAGTCCCACTGCCTGGGGGCCTCCAAAATAGTTCAAGCTGATCAACTGTCTCACTTATCCAGAGGGCCTGATCCAGTTCCATGGGGGCTCCTCAGCTATTGGGTTCATACATAGTTCATGTGTTTCCACTAGTTTGGCTATATGTCCCTGTGTTTTTTCCAGTCATGGTCTCAATATCTCTCGCTCATATAATCCCTCCTCTCTCTCACCAATTGGACTCCTGGAGCTCCAGCTGGTGCCTGGCTGTAGATCTCTGCATCTGCTTCCATCAGTCACTGGATGAGAATTCTATCATGACAGTTAGGTTGTTCGGCCATCCAATCACCAGAGTAGGTCAACTCAGGCACTCTCTCAACCATTGCCAGTAGCCTACAGTGGAGGTCTTTTTGTGGATTTCTGGGCACTTCTCTAGCACCTTGCTTCTTCCTGTTCTCATGGGGTCTTCATTTATCATGGTATCTCTTTTCTTGTTCTCCCACTCTGTTCCTGATCCAGCTGGGACCTCCCACTCCCCTAAGCTCTCTTTACCCTGACCCTTGCCCTCCATTACCCCCCACATCCAGTTTGCTCATGTAGATCTCATCCATTTCTCTGTCGCTGGGCAATCCCTATGTCTTTCTTATGGTCCTCTTTACGAGGTAGCCTCCCTGGAGTTGTGAGTTGCGGTCTGGTTATCCTTTGCTTTACATCTAGTATCCACTTATGAGTGAGTACATACCATGTTTGTCTTTCTGAGTCTGGGTTACCTCACTTCTGACGAATATAGTAAAATGTTGATTGTAGATGTACTTTTAAAACCTGATTAGAAGCACTCACATAGTTGTAACATGACTGTTTTGAATTCAGAGCCAGTTTTTGCTACAAAATGAATTGGAAGCCAATCTTAATATCATAGAAAAATGTTATATCAAAAGAAAAAGTATATACTCAATAGTTCCTATGTAAATCACTAAAATAATTATGCAGAGATATATGTTCAAAATCACAATTGACAAGTTATATTGGACCTCTAAAAATTATACAAATATTCCCATGGCCTATAGTCCATCTTGGGGTAAGGGTTAACACAGAGTACCTGGTGTTTATATTCATTCTCTTTAAGTTTATTGATTATTCTTATAATTGTTTTTAATTATTGTCCAGAATTTCATGACTTATTTATCACTGTAATCAATTATTTTGAAATGTCTCACTTCTGGAAAGGTTGTATTAATTTGTGTTTCATGTTTCTTATGTTTCTACATTGGGATTTATGTACATGTTACTGTATATTAAACTTCTGATGAAAGTTTTAATATCACTCTTTTTTAAGTTAGTGTATTATTCTAGGTCATAATGTGCTAGGTATAACAGGATTAAGGGACAGTTTCTACCATTTGTGCTGGAAGTAAAGATTAGTAGTTTAGCTCACAGCCAACATGTTCATGTCATCATAGATAATACCCAAGAGTACTCAAGTAAATTAATGTTCTTGGCAGTAACACATATAAATGCAGTGATAATTTATTCAACACAATTCCAATAGCATTAAGGAAAAAGGATCAAGGATAATACTGAAAAAAATCGTAAAGAGGATAAAACTTAAAAGAGATAAAAATAGAATAAGAAAAGATATTTGAAAGGATAAAATTGAATTTCGCAATTTGTTTTAAAATAGTGCACAGAAAGAGTAATAGTGAAAATGAGGGAGGTGAGATTTTTAATGGATTTGACTACAAAGAAAAACTTTAGCTTGATGATAGTCATTTCAGCAATGGTAAATAATTTTTGATTTTTTTTCTTGCTTTATACTGATGTATAATGAAAATGTTACATTCTAGAAAAGTTATGGAAGAGTGTTTGAGTGCATAAAATCAAGATCTTTTTTCTGTGATATGGGAAGTACTTGAGTATTGCTGTCATTAGTGCCTCCCTGTTGAGTTAAAAAAACAAAACACAAACTAAAAAAGTCAGTAAAGATAGAACAATTAATTTCTAAATATTCTGAAAATTATATTTGATTATATTCTGAAATCTGATTTTTCCCCACTAATACACTGACACTAGCTTTAAACAGAATGTAGTTTTTCAACAGGGGTTTAATTTTCATAGAATTATACCATCTAACTATAAATTTAGTATAATTTGAGACTGAAAATTCACTGTCTCTGTTAAATTGGGCCTCAGGGCACTGTGCTTCAGCTGGTAATTCTTAAAAGTACATAAACAAAACAAGTCACACTAACCTTGAAGAATAGAAAGAAATTATATATATATATATATATATATATATATATATATATATATATATATATATATATATATATACACACACACACACACAAATATATAACTACAGATAATTCTGAACCAACTGTCTTAGATGGCATGACTATTCTATTAGAATATCAAGAATGATCACAATTGTGATAAACTATTCAATGCAATTATCTTTTTCTAATTATGCGGATCATAATGAGAGATTTAAATAAATGATTGTTTAGCTCAGCATATATTGTTTTAAAAGTTAAGGAATTTTACAAGTGCATATATTGTTTATTGTGCTGCTGCTGTAATAAAATGTAAATGTTTTAATTAAGACAATGTAATACAATAAATTGAGCCTTCCTTAAGTTAAAAATACCTGCTCTTCAAAAGCCACTATTTTAAAAAATGAAAACATATCATGGATTATAAGGAAATATTTTTAAAGTATATATTTGGTAAAAGATTTGTATGTTAAATTTATAAGTAATTTTTAATAAAAAATAATACAATATAAGAAAAAATGGGTGTGAGTTGAATAAATTGTAACAAACAAATATAAAAATGGCCTGAGAAGCATGTTAGAAATGCTAAGCAAAATTAGACATCTATAAAGCAAAATCACTATGAAACATCACAACTTACCAAAAAACAAGGCTTTCATGAAAAGGGCAGAGATGAAAAAGTATCAACTGTTGGTTAGGATAAAAAGCAACTGAAAATCTCACATTTCTTGTCCTTCTGTAAAAACATATATTACTTTGGACAACTGATAGTTTTTTTTTATGTTAGACATTCTTTGATCCATCCATCTACTTTCAATTCTATAACCATGTGACATAGAAATACATGTCCACCAAAACTTAATAGCAGTCACCATAGTAGCTGAAAAGTAGAAACAACTCTAGGAAACATAAAATGGTGACTGAATGAGCAAATTATAGAATAATATTAGCAATAAGATGAATAAACTATTGATGAATGCAGCACTTATGAAAAAACACAGACAATACAAGAAAGCTGTGCACTGTGACACAACCTTGTAATTCCAATGCTTAAGAGGCTATGGCAAAAGGATAGGAAGTTTGAGGCTAGCCTAAGATAAAAAAGTGAGAAACTGTATCAATAAATATGTATGTGTGTACACACACATATGGTATGATTGTATTTATGTACAATTCTAGAAAAAAATCACAAATGTATAATAGTTATGTGCAGCAGTGCATGATGAAAGTCAGAAACTTATTGCAAAGTAACATAATGGAATTTTTTATTGATACACATGTTCTATACTTTGAATATGGTGGTAATTAATGAGTGTAGACATTTGCCAAAACTCATCAAATTATGGAATGAATAATGGAATATTTTGCTAATGTTTACATATCTCAATCATCTAGCTAGTTAATTTATATTGATATAATTCAACATAATAAATTCTTTATATATTTTAGACACAGTGTAGTATACTACTTTATACAAAGTACTGTTATTTTGATAACTTACATAAGAAAAAGATGAGTTTGGCTATCTCTGCTTGGATCTTTGACTAGAAATTTGAGTTACATTGTTATATGATCAAATTAATTCTTTGTAAGCATGTTTTCACATTCAACACCATCCTTCAGTAACAGAGGTAAATGCATTGAACTGGTCACCAGTTCCTAGCATGAACTTAAAATACATGATTTCTATTTCCAGATTCACTAGCAAAACTATGGAGATTTCATACTTTTGATTGGACTTAAATTAATTTTCTTGTACAGGTTGTCTGACAGTGTTCAAGTGTTGAGGTCACACTAGTTATTTCACAGGGAAATGAGGGTTATTTGGCCTTTAGCTTTCTCTTATAATTTATTTCCAAGACTAATGATAGTCATTCCTTGGATAGAGATGGAGGGTGACCAGCCTATATTTCTGAACAAGTAAGGAGACTCTTCTTCACTTAAGGAAGACCTTGAAGTTATGCTTATTCTATAGATACATCAAAGTATTTTTGCATGAAAAATCTAAACATAATTCTAAATGTGACCTCCAAAAGGTGACATACTCTAGAAAATATCGACCTTTTCAGGAATACAGAGTTCTCAACGAACTCCACATTCATGAAACTACTTTTAATTTCCTTGAAGCCAATTCTGTATAGCATATAGGGTAAGGTATTGACAACTGAATAATAAATTTTGAATTATTTTACCTATCCACATAAAAAGCAGGAATGTATAGCGAGCACATTGTAGGACCAGAAAAGAACAATCTAAACATTATAAACTGGCCAACACTAGCTGAATAACTCAGTCTTGTCATACTCATCTACTCTTACATAAGGATATATGATATCCACCATTTTACAGATGCCTCAAAAATCGTACTTTTGTATATAATTCTGACTGGCATACTTGAGAATGTCACTTACAAGACTGTAGTAATAAAGGTTTCACCCTCTCTTGTCAAACATAAAATTTGCAATGTTAATAAACGCTAATTTTGGACTCAATGTAATCAAAACCCCAATTCTTTATTCCTTTTCTATGTATCTACAGTCTTTAGTCTTTCCCACTATGTTTGATGTTCAAAAGTGAATGTTATAAAAAGAGGCTCTAGTGTACCAAAAGTTGGTTACCACCTAAAATGTAAGTCTATATCCATGAGTTATTAAATTTATTTTTGCTATAAGAAATTAAAATTCAAACAAAAGTATATCCATTCCTCAGCTGAAACTTCAAAAATTATTCTGTTCCATTATCCCTAATACTTCTCTGATATTCCTCATAAATAATTCCCAGGTGCCCATTCAAAAATAAAAATGATAAGCTGTAGAGCTCTAGTGAGCAAAAATGAGGTGAATATAATAAAAACAACAATAGCTCTTTTATTTGAAAGAATTCCCAGAAATGACTCTAAGGGGAAAAAGGACAGGGCAGGGACAGAAGGAATGAATGTAATAGCTCATAAGTAGGATTTTGAAAATATATAAAATTATATAAAATATAATCCCCCAACCCTGCTGCTATGTTTTCAGAAACAGATAATAAAATAGAAAGCAAAACAGACTCTTATCTTAATAATGAATCCATATGCAAAGCAGCTATTGGATGCACTGCAAAGGAATGCATTCTTCATTGTATCATTATTACAAGCTCATTCTGTGGTTTCTCTCTCAATGGGTGATCGCAATAAGCCTGAAGGTACAGTTCACTCTTCTGAAAGAGCTATTAGAGTTGTTCCTAAATGCTTGCCTCAGAGCTACCATTTTTAAAAACTCAGAGTTTTCCTTCATCCTCCAAGCAGCTACAGCCCATACTTTTCACTGGTGGAAGAAATAAAAAGACCAGGAACTCAGTCAAATCTCAAAGGCAGTTAAATAAGTGGTTTCATCTGGGATTTGGAGTGGTGGGTTAAGTTTTTGTTTCCCTTTAGGAGCTCCAGATTCATGTATTAGGGATTCATGATGTGGTCAGACCTGATAGGGCAGGGCTGAATTCATGCATCCCATAGAGGGTTGAAGCAGACCAGAGAGATGACAGAGGCATGACTTTGTCACAGGCTGAAATGACAAGTAACAGCAAGGGAAAAGACTGAGCAGCCTACTATCCTTATTCTGGCGCATTCTATGAAAGGTAGGCTTGACCACTGCTACAGGCTGTCAACAGAGAAGTGTATTCTTTTGTCCTGTCTCTGTCGGTCTCACCCAAGAGGTAAAGTGCAGAGGCTGAAAAGGGAGAGAGAACATTGAAGGGTTTGGGTTCTGCTTTTGTTTTCACCCTTACTGACTTCCCTAATATAGAAAGCAGAGATGTGCACAGCTAGCTACCTATAGGCTGGACTGCTACCAACTCAAAAGCTGTCACAAAGTGACCTGGTGGAAAAGAGAAGATAGATGACCGGAGAGAGTCCCTCAGCCCCCTCCTCCCATAAGCAGGCACTGATTAGTAAGGACATTTCCATGAGCAGTGCAAGATTTTTTTTCCTTTGCACATGACCTTTAAAACTACCTGATAAGCTATTTGTACTGCCTACCCTAGAAGTTTCAATAGACAGAGAGAAGATGAACATTAACCTTAATGGCTAAATTACCAAGTGCCATTCTAAAGGCCTTTCCCCTTGAGAGAAGCATGTGCAGCAGCCAAACACTCACTGCTTTAAAAATTAACAGAAATGCACCACTGAGACCAAAACTGCAGTTTTCCAAACTTGGGCGCTTTTAAATATCAAAATGCTACCTTTGGAGAATATACAGCTTTAAAAAAGCAACCAATAATCTGGTCAAATAGTTGAAAGAATTTTTATTTGAGCTTTGTTTCAAAGAGATGTGAATGGCTGGAAAGATGGCTCAGTAGTTAAGAGCACTTGCATTGCTTGCAGAGGATCTGTATTCAATTCCAGCATCCACATAGTAGCTCACAAACATCCACAATTACAGTTTCCAGGCCTCTGCTCCTCTTCTGACCTCTAAGAGTACCAGGCACACATGTTGCACAGACTTACGTTCAGGCAAAACCCTCATACATTTATAGAGTATACATTGCCTGACACACATTATGCTTGATCATGGGAATGTGACAGTGAGCAAAATCATTGGTCTTGCACTCTAGGGGAGTATGCAAGCACTAATAGGTAGTCACAGAAATATGAGGTAAATGTGATGGTTGCAATAAGTGAGAATCTCAATGTTCTATGCTTAAACCCTCATGATTTCAGAGAGAATGATTACCTAGACATAGTCATGCTATTCTAAAGAGAGGGAGGTCACAGATATCTCCCTGTCCTGTAGGGGATAAAACATAATAACCTGTAGTTGGAGGGTTTTGGGGTCCTGTTTGGCCCATGGTCAGGACAAATCTCTTTTATCCGGCAGTCTCGTAGCTGTTCAGACCCAACTGAGTAAACACACAGAGACTTATATTGTTTATAAATTGTATGGCTGCAGTAGGCTTTTTGTTATCTAGTTTTTGTATCTTAAATTAATCTATTTTTATTAATCTATAAGTTGTTACATGGCTTGTGGCTTACTGGTACCTTATATTTTGTTTTTTTATGGCAGTGGTTGGCTGTGTCTCTTTGACTTAGTCTTTTATTTTTTAGAAGTTTTTTTTGTTTGTCCCGCCTATATTTCCTGTCTGCCTACTGACCAATTAGTGTTTTATTTATTAACCAATCAGAGCAACACATTTGACATACAGAATATCTCACAGCACTTCCCCTTTTCTTTTTTTTTTAAAAAGAAGGTTTTAACTTTTACATAGTAAAATTGTATTTAACAAAATAATTATCAAGCAAGAATTATAGTTATAATATCTAGTTTATTTTTAATAACTAGTTTATTTGGCAAAATTAAAGAAGATAGCCTATCTATCTTATATTTGTGAGTCTAAGGTTTTATATCTAACTTATCTTTTATTATAACTATCTCTAGTCTTTAACTACATCAAAGACCTCAGAAGGATATAATACTACCTGAGAAATGGGAGAAGGATGTAAGCAACTTTTGGGAGTCTTGCAAGAGTAGACAGAGACAGCTGGCAATCTGGACAGTCATCCAAAGTTCTTCTGTAAAGTTGGGGCATCTGTCTTCAGCCCACAGGCCTAGAGTCTCACAGTCACTTCTCTGTGTGTCCTGTAGAATGTCTGGCAGTTTCCTCTGTGAAGCAAGAACCTGAAGGACCATTTTGCCAAGCAAAGTTCAGTGGTCATTTTTCTGTGGGTCCTGTATGTCCAGTCGATCAAGCAGTCCAGGCAAGAACAGTTTCTTGCCCAAATGCCTTTTTTGGTCAAGATGAAGATAAACTCCATATGGAGTGTATTTGATGCCCATCCTCTTCTCTGAAGGAAATCGGTGCTGCCAGGAGCAGACATGTCTCATTGTCTAGAAAGTCTAAATTTTTAAAACATTTTAAATGCCATATTCTGTAGGTCTTTGAAGTGTTTGAAGATTACCTGTTTATCTGAAATATATCTATGTATACCTAGAAAAATTAACATGACTATAAGTTTGACTATCATAGAAGATTAATTGTGTGTATTTTTTAATTATCCATTACAATCTAAATGAGTTACATAAACATAATACCTCAAACGAGAGTAGAAATATATATACAGTATAATAAAATTAAGTTTAAACTTGTATCAATAAACTAAAATCCATAGTAATGTAAAACATTTTAAACAGGTTGCTCTTTAAAAGTAGATTCAATAATCTAGCCTTTTATCATATCAAATCTATATCAATACCCAGTCCTAGTGGTATCCTCAGTCTCCACTAAATCAAGTCTAGTGAAAAAAACTGAACTCTATTGCATATAAGCAATAGAGTTGTGGTCACTATTTGGCATCAGAATCTCCATTGTGATTTTTCTCATCCATTCTTCCAAACAGTTTATAAGCATTTAAGAGATTTTTGCCATGTGCACCAAACAGTGCTAGAACCTGGATAAATAAGGCAATGACCCTGCCATCAAAGTGTTCACAGTCTACAGAGAGAAACCGACACAAATGATTACAATACAGCACAATAATTGCTCTACTAGACAGAACTACAAAGTGCTTTGAGAATTCAGAGAGAGAGGAAAAAATACGCTTTTCTAATACTTTCTGGGGTCTAATCCATCAACAAAATCCTCACTACACAAGACTAACAGGAAAACACTGGCAGATCATTTGTTGTGTCGCTTGACATTTTAGCAGCAGTCAGGGGCTCCTGCCCAACAAAGGTAGGCAGGCAGTTGAAAAGGAAGCAATGGCATTAACAAACATTGCACGCCATTCTCAACTCAGTGCACAAGTGAGTTTACTGCCTGGCAACTAGTCTCTGACACCTCATTGCAGAAAAAGAAAACAGGTCTTCCAACTCTCCCCACTGCTAGGCAATTGTTAAGGATGGATTTGGATCTTTGAAGAAACTCCTCTAACACATCTATCTCAAGTGCACTTACCCACCACCCTGGGCCCTTCGCAGCCTTTCCAATTCTTCCCCTTTGGAAATAATTGGAGACAGAATTTATGTCAAGCAGCTGAGGAGAGCTACTTCTTCACCTCAGTCTACCCCTCATCAAAACACTTTATCTAAGGAGATGATAATGGGAAAGGGAAATGGTTTTGAAAAAGAAAATAAATACTATATCAATTATATACACCATAACTCTTTCTAAATTATCAATTACAGTTAAAAAAAGAAATTAAAATAATCAGTTATTGAACTGATCACATTCTTTACTACATTATGTAAGCAGTTCTAACAAAATGTCACTTGGTCCTTTAACAGACCGTCAAATCATCCTTCACACCAATATTAAAGATCTGAATTGCTCTAAGGGATACTGCCGAAAAGGATAAAAGAAATCCTTTCAAAGGGGAAATCTGTCTTGTTGAAAGTAAAATGGCTTTGAGTTTCTAATTTTAAAGCTACTCGAAGTTGAAATATAATCATTTGGAAAATGTTGACATGAATGTCTTCAGAGCAAGTTACAGAGAGAATATACACTGAGATAATCTTGTGACAATATACATTTTCCCCACAATTGCTGAGTGTTCATTAAGATGTATGTGGATATATATGTTATCATACATGACCATCAGAAGTCACATCTCCACAGTTCACAGAAATAATCCAGGTGTTCTGTATATATATGTGTGTGTATGTGTGTGTATGTATGTATGTATGTGTATATATATATATGTGTGTGTGTGTGTGTGTGTGTGTGTGTGTGTGTGTATGTGTGTGTGTGTGTGTATGTATTCATTTCAAAGATATAATGACTCCTCACTCTGAACCACATGCAGTACTGATTGAGGTCTCCTTAATTGCCACCCATTTTTCCTCTACTACATTTGTGGAATTAAATAGACTATTTTAGCATGGTAAAAGGAACCAAAATATCCCATGACTGCTTTTGCAAAGGTCATTCTTCTGCTTTGAGCTGGGGGTTATTTTTAATCACAGGTTATATATCTTAAAGGCAAGGCCTTTATTGAAACCTTCAGTTCATTTTAAAAAGTCTCCGGACATATTGAATAAATCACAGCTCAGGAGTAAAACGAGATGGTAGGCTCACTGCCTTCCTACATGCAAGGCCCTGGGGAGCTGCTTTGCAACTGTCCCTACCTCCGATGCAAATTAGCTCCTCACTCAGCCAAGTTCAAGATGATAATGCTCATCTCAGCATACACAGACCAGGAAACTTCAACCCATCAGGGGCTATGGTACCAGTTTTCAATAAGATGTGGAAAGGATTAAACTTTATGGGTCACTTAAAGTCTCCTAGAAGTTTCTCAAGAGGAGAAGCAAAAATATAATGTCCTGACTCTAGGTTCCAGGCTGAAGAAAAGAGCAACGTTAAAATCTATGTTCATATGTGACTGTGTAACTTCTGTTTTTCTCTTGAGATGCCTCACTCTAAAACTGTCTCAGTGCTGGTTGAAATGACTCTGTCACAGAGACAGCTGGATTTCTTCTGTGACTGAAATTTAAAAAGACTTGCAGATAAAATCCATATTTGTTGATACTCAGAAGAGGTAATATAAATAGTTATAAATTTGGCTAATGTTATTGGTGCTTCTCCTATCCTTTTGATTTACAACATTTTTTATCCTAATGTTTAAGGTTAGAGCTGTGCAATATACCTGGAGATTATCTACAAATAGGCCAAATTTTGAATTAGATTAAATATTCAGAAGATAAAGTAGCTGCCATCGTTTTCATTTGTTTTAGTCTGGATGCCAAATAACAAATAGCTTTCTCAAGATCTCAAAATGCAGCATCATGAATCAACTTCCTATGTACTACCACATCTTGTATTTAATATGTTAATATAAATTTCATTCTTAGTTTACAAAGATTTCAATTGGAAGGTTCAATGCAATAAGAAAGAGGCATTAAGTTTGCATTTACAGTGGTCCCCCAAGCATCTTCTTATTGGAAATACGTGTGCACTCTGAGGAAGCAGCAAATATATTTGGCCTACACTGCTATCTCTTAGCCATCTCTAATGAGACCACCTTGTGAACGTGTCAACTTCTCCTAAGAGATAAGTAACTTTCTCTTCTATAATTTGAGAAAGGAAGTATGAAAATGAAACTGTAACAAGTTCTATATCAGTGAATTTATATCACATATTATTATCATCATTGGTGCAGTCATCATATCTGTTCTATTCACAGGACACTCAAAATCGTGTGTTGTGTGCATCTGTCTGTGCATACGCATGTATAAGGGAGGACTATACAGACCTGTCCTATGGAAGCCATAGGTTAACAACAGGTCTACTCTTCAATTGCTTCTCCACCTAATTTTTGAGAGACCCTAATTTTGGATCTCTCAGTGAACCTGGGGTTCACCATTTTAGTCAACTTGGTTGGGCAGTGAACCCCTGGGATCTGCCACTTTCTATCACCAGCTTTGTGGCTTCAGATGAGTACCACCATGCCAGGATTTTACGTAGGTGCAGATATGTGTCTTAGGGTTTCTATTGCTATGATAAATGCCATAACCAAAAGCAACATAGGGAGGAAAAGGTTTATCTCAACTTCTGTATCCTAATCATAGTCCATCATGAAGAGAAGTCAGGGCAGGAACTCAAGGCAAAACCCTGGCAGTAGGAACTAAGGCAGAGGCTGTGAAGGAGTGCTACTTCTTGGCTTGCCACCCATGGCTTGCTCAAATTGTTGTCTTATACAACACAAGAACATTGCCTAGGAGTTGTGTCACCCCAAATGGTCTTGAACCTCCAATATTAATCATAAAAATCAAGAAAATGCACCACAGGTTGCTCACAGACCAATATGGTTGGAGAACTTTCTCAATTGAGGTTCCTTCTTCCCAAATGACTCTGGTGGCTTATGTCAAGTTTACAAAAAAAAAAAAAAAAAAAAAAAAAAAAAAACCTACCCAGCACACTAGTGCACATACATTCATTCTGTGCATTCTGTGTGCTGGTTAGGTGTTTATGCTTGCATAAGCAAGTTCTTTACTTACTGAACTATCTTTTCAGCCCAAACAAAGTGGGTTTTGTTCAATTACTTTTAATTGAAAAGTACAGTTTTACTAAAAATTATTGCTGTAAAGTGTCTATAGATACCATTACATTCACATATGTCTTACTCAACTGTTTTGGAATAGGGAGAAAAGCTTAAAATTAGGTAGTACTTGAAATCAATTGACAACATTTTTGATGAACCAATGAGTTACAATTGGGGTTTCTAACATGATTTGGGATGAAGAGTTACTTTATCAGAGCAGAGATGATTCAGAAGCAGCTGTATCACCAAAAAGCCCATCCCAATGTGTGTGGCAACTCAGGAACTTTGCAAACCTGAAGCTCTCTGCAGTTTGTAGGCAACGTGACAAGTCCAAGTAATATCCTTTGTACAGATTGGCTGGTGAGACTTTGCTCCCTGAGCCGTTGTTTACTGTTTCTGCAAAGCTGTGGAGGGCCCTTCTAAAATCCTTCAAGAATTCACTTCCCTCAGCTTGTGAACTTTCATGAATCTCAGGAATCTCCTGAGGTGCTTCCTCCCTCTTGCAGGGACCTTATCAATACAAAGGAACCTGCTGTGCAAAAACAGTGTCCACAGCTCAAGGGAAAAAAAAAAACATGTTATGGAGTTATAGAGGAGCTCACTCTATGCCAGGCTCCTCATGCCAACATAATATAACTTCTTTTTTCATGAACCAATTAGCTTTATTGGGATTACTTACAGGATTATGGGGGAAAGTTGCTTACTGGAGTAAAATGCACTCAAAAGATAGGTGCCATCATGAAACTCTGACCCTCATGGGATATGCATATGAACACTAGATGCATGGAATACACTGCACACCTGTAAGCATATCTACAGATTAAAGGGTGACCTATCTTCGTGGCTCAGTTCAACAAAGCCTTGTCTAAACTGCATGATTTCTGTGATTTTCTTCATGGGAGTTTATAGTGAATAGTGAAGTGTAGTGAATCCTCAGATTCAGGGAATTCTTGAAGTTGTTTGGAGTGGTTTATTTCCTGTCTTAATTAGCTTCTCTTCAGGAGGGAATGCTTCAGTGTCCATGAAATGGCTAAATAATAGCACATTCTTTAGGCTTCTCCATTTTGTATTTTTGTTTGTTTGGTTGTGTTGTTTTAAGAAATGATAAGCGGTGCTGTTGCCGGGCAAAAAGGTAATGAGACACAAGCCACAATAAAAACCAGTATCAGAGCTTTATTAGGAGGAGGGGGGAACAAAAGAATCAGGCCTGGGGAAGAAGCACATGCAGAGAGCAGAGAGAGAGAAAGATAGTGAGGGAGGAGAGAACAGAGAAGAGAGAGAAGGAGTCTGTGTCTGG
The DNA here is from genome assembly GCF_049852395.1 of Peromyscus maniculatus bairdii. Taxonomy (NCBI): domain Eukaryota; kingdom Metazoa; phylum Chordata; class Mammalia; order Rodentia; family Cricetidae; genus Peromyscus; species Peromyscus maniculatus. The sequence goes on along the minus strand of NC_134875.1, from coordinate 58,762,649 downwards.
CTTTTTAAGGATTCCCATGCACATGCGCAGGTGGGTTTACAGAGCTGCACCATACATGCACTGATTGTGTGAACACGCTGTTGCGCAATCATACAGCAATGGATGACATAAGACGCAAGATGCAAGACCGCCCCCCTTCGCTCTGGAACTGTGCATGTGTGGCCATGCAGCTGGCGTGTTGGCAGAATCCCAAGAAGTTGTGTCTTTTGTTATTGTTTTTTTCCCAACATTTTTATTGATCATTTGGGAGTTTCACATAATGCACTCCAAACAACATTCACTTCCCAGTCTTCCCAGGTCCACCTTCCACACTCTTGTGACCACCTGCCCACCCCCCCCCCAAAAAAAAGAAAAGATAAGAAAGGAAAAAAAACACCAAATCCAATTTGTGTTGCCATACACATTGGAGCATGGTCAAATTCCCAGTGGCCAGCCACTTACAAAGAACTGATTCCTTCCCTACCCTCATCCCTGGCAACAATATGGATCATGAACATCCACATGGCCTTTGATGGTAGTATGGCATCCTATGGGGGCACATACTTCAGACATCCACACTGCCTTTGGTGGTAACACAGATGGACTTCAACATGGACTCCTGAGGGAGCACAGACTATGCGTATCCACACAGACTCTGGCCACAGCATGGCCCTTAGCTGTAGACATTTTAGACATCACAACAGTCCAGAAGCCATGAAAATCACTTTCTTCAGAGTATTCTAAAATTTTTAAAATATTTTTATTAAGGCTGGAGAGATAGATCAGTGTTTAAGAGCATTTGTTATTCTTGCAGAGGACCATGGTTCAGTTCCCAACATCCAATTGGTTATTCACAATTACCTATAGCTCCAGTTTCAGGGAGATCTGACTTCTTCTGACCTCTGCAAGTATGAGGCATGCATGTGGTGCACATGCATACAGATGGCAAAGCATTCATACATATAAAATGAAATAAATTTTAATTTTTAAAAAAATTATAAATAAATATTAAGTATACATATAAGTAAGAAACATTGTGACAGTTCCACATATACATACAACATCAACATGCAATTGTTATATCCAAATACTCTTCTTCAATTCCTGACCCCCAAGTATGTTTTTTAGTAAGGTCAGTTCTTGCTTAATCAATAGGCCTCCATTCTAACAGGGCAAATAACAGAATTATCTCTCCACAATGACATTCCAAAAACAATGCAGTGCCCTTTAAAATATAACTTTGGATGCAATTTTAAATATACTCATACAGGAGCAGATGTTCCCTATGAACCCATCAGAAAGTACAAAATATGTATATGCATGTTATTTGTTTTATTTTGTTTTGCTCAGTTCATATCTTTTTTTTGAAACTGCAGAAGAAAAGAGCTCATTGATCTTTTCCAGACCATAAATTAATAGATAGGGCAAAAAGGATTGTGGGTTAAATAACCTTGTCTCTTTTGTGGTTGTGCCTGAAATTGTTTGATTATGTTTATTAAAATTCATCTTACAAATTAAAGTAATTCAAATTTTATAGTGTTAGTGCATAGTTTTCTTAAAATAAGCATATGTATTTGTTAGTAAAGAAAATTGTCTTTAGTTAAATAAGACAATGCAAACTGGTATTATATTTAGTGATATTGACTGTGCCAATGGATTATGAGAAAAGAATCTTAAACAAAATATTCACTGTTATCTTGTTTAATTGAATATGTTGTTATTTGATTATTTCACAAATAATTGTCCCAGTTATTTTGATTATCAGTGTAGCTAGATAATCTTCAGCTTTCTTATGGCCCTACAAATTCAGATGAAGACAGTATCACAGAAATGATGCTGGAAAATATAAAAATATAAAATGTATGTCCCCTAAAATGGAAGTGTTTCCAATTGCAAATATATATTTATATTATGTATACATATATATTTATAAAATGCAAACAATTTTCTCCAGTGCTGTCATCTTTATCTCTTATCTATAACCAGAACAGTGTCTCACACATCCTTGATTCTCCTTGTGGTTTTTAATATAATCTGAATACCTGTAGGCTATTATAATAGGTTGAACAGTAAAACATAAACAAATAAGAAATTATGATTTTAGTAATAAATTTTTAATCTGCTTATGTTCAAACTAATAAAATATCTGTACCATTATTTACTATAATCTACTAAATGAATGTCTTAGCTAGGGTTTCTATTGCTGTGAAGAGACACCATAATCAAGGCAACTCTTACAAAGGAAAACATTTAATTGGGGCTGGCTTACAGTTTCAGTGGTTTAGTCCATTATCATTATGGCAGGAAGCATGGCAGACATAATGCTAGAGAAGGAGCTGAGATATCTACATCTTGTTCCACAGGCAGGAGAAGCAGACTGTGTGCTACGCTGGGTGCAGCTTGAGCATATATGAGACCTCAAGCCACCACCACCCCCACAGTAACACACTTCCTCCAACAAGACCACACCAACTCCAACAAGACCACAGCTCCTAATGGTTCCACTCCCTTTGGGCCAAACATTCACACACATTAGTCTATGGGGACCATTTCTATTCAAACCACCAAATAAATAAATTCAAAATCATCAGACATTAGTAAATTATGAAAGTCTGTACTAATCACTACTAATACATCCAACCAGCAATTCAATTTACACTGGATTGAGTATCCTAGGACCTCACTTAATGTAGACCTAGTCCTGAATAAATGGCAGTGTTCAAACAGCATGGTGAGGGATAATATATACAGCTAATCTTCTATTCTCAAACATTCTTTATCTCAGTTTCTGGGGCAAATAAGAAGAGAATTTCCACCTTTCTCACAAAAATATCATTATAATCTCTCACAATTTTGCTCTCCTTCCTAGGCACCCTTTTAGTTCATATTTCCATCACTAATTGTCTACAACACTTTTAATCTCTGTCTTCTTTCCTATCATACTGTGTGTGTATATATATATCAAACTTACTTAAAATTCTCCAATGTCTCTTCTTTGTATTTAGGATAAAATTCATTTGTATCTGTTGTCATGTGTCTTCTGACCTTTATGTCATTATCCCTTTTGTAACACTCCATTTACTCCACCCAGTCGCTGTTGTCTTCTTTCAGGTCCTAAACTATGACAAGATAATCCAGCTAATACATTTCACTCACACTGTTTTCTCTGTCTGGAATATCTTTTACTCTATTACTCTTTATGTGAAGACTTGTTTATTAAAGCTCTCAACTGAACTCATTTTCCTGGAATAGGAATTTTTTGGTAAATATATCTAAAGTGGTACCACACTCTCCATTATTACTCTGTTTCAAAGCATAGTTACTCCTTTGTGCTACTTGAAAAAAAAAGTGACACAAATTTTTAACTATGCATATCTTGTGAATCAAATTTTAAAGTCTGTCTCTCATTAGAATATAAAACTGCTTCCAAGAAATGAATAGTATCTACATTATCCACTGTAAACTTGAATCTCAGCTATTTGACAAATATACACCAGGCATAGATCAATATATGTTTAAGAATAAATAGCTCTTCCTGTAAGCGCCCTAAGGACACCTTTGGATTGATCCTCAAAACAACTATTCTCTGAGCAGCTGTTGGTAGTATTTAGCGTGTTTGAGCTTTTTGGTGATGAGGTGATTGATGGTACTGTTGTGTTCCCAAGTGACCTGTGAAGATGGTTCGCTACTCGCTTGACCCAGAAAACCCTACGAAATCATGCAAATCAAGAGGTTCAAATCTTCGGGTTCACTTTAAGAACACACATGAAACTGCCCAGGCCATCAAGGGTATGCTCATCCGAAAAGCCACCAAATATCTGAAAGATGTCACTTTAAAGAAGCAATGTGTGTCTTTCCGGCGGGATAACGGTGGAGTCGGTAGGTGCGCCCAGGCCAAACAGTGGGGCTGGACACAGGGCCAGTGGCCTAAAAAGAGTCCTGAATTTTTGCTGCACATGCTTAAGAATGCAGAGAGTAATGCTGAACTGAAGGGTCTAGATGGGGATTCTCTAGTCATTGAACACATCCAGGTGAACAAAGCACCTACGATGCGCCGAAGGACTTACAGAGCTCATGGCCGGATTAACCCGTACATGAGCTCCACCTGCCACATCGAGATGATCCTCACTGAAAAGGAACAAATTGTTCCAAAGCCAGAAAAGGAGGTTGCGCAGAGGAAGACGATATCCCAGAAGAAACAGAAGAAACAAAAACTTATGGCACGGGAATAAATTCCGCGTAAAGTAAATGCAGATAAAAGTTTAAAAAAAAATAGGTGGTAAGTCATTGTTAAATTTTTAAAAATTCTGTAATAGATGTTATTAAATTATTGACAAGAAATTGTAATTGTAAATTAGACACAACTAAAAATTTAACAGAAACCTAACTGGAAGAGCCTGGAACATAAAGTCACTCAGAGGGCTCAGAGACATTTGGGAGGATGTGTAGCTGGAGAGCTTTTCTCTCCGGGTCCCACCAAGTCCCGCCAATTTCACCAATAAGGATGGATTGTCCATAAATCACACTGGGCCTTTCAACACCATTTATTTAGTCTCAAAGTTCTTAATTGATTCCTTATAGGGGTGTTCCCAAGGGTGTATTTATAAGTGTCCTATATTTTGTCACCTTTATCCTATGAGACTAAGTTAACAATTTATATATTCAAAATATCCAAATCAAGATGACCTATGAAAGAGAAATAAAATATTGAAAATTAATTTAAAATATGTATGTAGATTTAATATCCAATATCAGGCAGAGGACTGTACACATTTAAAACTTACAATAAAAGGGAAGATTTTTACTTGATCTCTACCTTATGACTTTTGTCTTGTCATGTAATTTTCTCCAGATCCAGAAAAATCTTGAAGATAAACCTTATTCACCTTATTGTGCCTATCATGGATAATAGCATCCAAAAGAGTTAAGTAAATTATGATGAATATCATTATCTAAATCACAATTTTGAGAACAATTTACCTTTTATTGTCTTTATTTTTTTTCTCCACTGAACTTTGAACATCACTTAAAATTGACTATTCTAACGATGTTAAATAATAAACATCTCATTGATACTCCAAACACAGCAACTAATTGTCTGCAATTCAACAGGAACCAACTTCAGACAATAGAAATGTTTTCTCTGTGCTCTGTGAATTATTAATCTTGCCTTGTACTGTTGTAGTTAAGGTTTCAAATAAGATGTTCAGTACAAAACCAAAGATGCACTTGATCTTACTCAAAGTCCCGGAAAATAATATCAAAGAGAAGGAAGTACTATAGTTCTAATACCATTTATTCTCAACTTCTTTAAGTACAGCTCTGTTGTGGGGCAGAATTTAGAAGTTAAATATTATATTCTTTGTCCCATGTGAAGACCCCAGACATCCCCAAATGTGATAAATGTCAATTTAAGCAGGTAAATATTTATTATATAGTATGAAATAAACATACTATGATAATTATGCAAAATAAATAATAATATATTGTATATTATACAATTTTATTACCTATATTCTTCATCTATTTTTAAGAAACAGGTTTTAATTGAAATATCTGAGTATTCATCATGCTAGCTATACTTAGGGTAGAAATTTTTGCAAGCATGTAATATCAATGTATATGCAACCACAGAAAATAAGAGATATCAAGTTCTTAAGTGATATTATTGCACAGAAGTATATCAATCAAAAGACAAATATTAATATTAACTTTGTTTTCTTGGACTATAAGCTCCTTAAGGTCAAACTCTGTGCTTTACACTTCTCTACATTAACCAATCTAAAAAAAAAAAAAAAAAAGGATTTTTCATATATTCTAAGTACTTTGTGAATATTCATTAGTTTATTTCCACATTCCTCTTGGTAAACCACTTCATTCTAGTATGTAACTGGTCTTCCCAGAGGAAGATTAGAAGGGCTTCACTCAAATAGACTTGAAAAGGAGGGCTTTCGTACTATCCTAACACAGTAATTTAATGTCCCCCCAGTGCCAGAGAACATCATGAATTTAACAAGATGAAACCTCTTATGAAAGGCCAAACTCCTCCAAGCAGGAATTCAAACATGTCTGTTTAAAAAAAAAACATAATTCAGATGCAAATTCAAACCCCATAATTAAGATGCAAGAAACTACACAACTTAATTCATGATGCTTATGCTCATTATATTCTTGGTTAATTTTACTTCTCAGCAATATTCACTCAGATAATACTTACCAGGAACTTCTTACGTGCCAGGTACAATGCCTGGACTAAGGACAGAGGACATATATAGTTCAAAATCTATAATAATAAATAATAAATAAATAATAAAATACATAAACTCTAACCTCCAGTTCAGAAAATTAGTCTTCTGATTGAAGTGATAAAACTCATACAAATAACTATAGCACAAAATAAGAAACACTCTCAACCACATTTAATAGTAAAGTAGTAACCAAGTGAAGAAATATGAAAGATAGATGAGGTAAGGAAGCCTTCTGAAAGAAAGAGATAATTTGCATTGGAATTGATGCAATAAGTACATAGTGAATATGTCCTGAGAAAGAGCATTTCAATTCCATATCAAGTTTCACTGGAGTTTACTTCCTACTTATTGCTGCTGTAACAACTGATTTAATAGTAGTTTAAGGCAGTACAAGCTTCTTGTATTATGGTGTGCGATGTCAGAAGTCTCTACAGCTAGCACTGAACTGAAATCAAGGCAGGAACAGATTGAGATGCCTTGTGGAAGGCCCCTACTTCCTTGTCTTTTCCAGCTTCTAGAGGCCACCTAGATCTCAACATCTCGATTCTGTCATCAATACTCCTGCAGTATGGTCTCTTGCCTTCCTTTTATAATCACATTTGTGATTATCTCAGGCCCACACATAATTCAGAACAATAAAATCCAGTATAAGTTATTCAATCCAAGGTCCTTAATCACAACATCAAAGTCCCCTTTGTCACATAAGGTAAAGTGTTGACAGGTTCTGGAGACTAAGATATGTACTCTAGAGAGAAATAGAGAGTTCAGTCTACTTCAAATACTGAAGTCAATATTGTTTATTCACTTTCACATTTTAAGTCATTCACATTTATAGCCACAAATAGGTTTCTAGGACATATTTACTCTTTTAAAACCTGTAAAGGAGAGGCTATCATTGTGGTGTCATACATTTCTATTGACTACTATTCTTCTGATTCTTATAATTGCCTAACTATACAGTGTGATGGGTGAGGTGAACACAGGAAAATTATAGGACTACACTACCCATAAAAAATCTCCCTACCCATATGTCATGTACATTGCTGCCACGATTGCCTTGAAATCATCTAAGTTAAAGGGTTTTATGACATTTTTTGGAAATTTCAAACATGAGTAATGTATTCATTTATACCCCACATTCTCCATGGGTATGTCTCCCCAACTCCCACCCTATGTAACAATTAAAGAGTTTTTTATTTTAAAGTAACACTGGATTCTGTCTTTTTATAACAGTCTTCAAATTCATAAAGATTACATGATGTCAGCAACAGGGGATCATATGATGAAGTCATGTCAATTGAAGTGAACTTTAGACATGGAAAAATATACCTGATGAACTACTGAATGTATAAAAATATGTCCACAGTTCTACATTTCCATTGTGTTATTTTGAGTGAAATAATAGATACCGGGGCACAAGAAAAAGGAAAAGAATGATAACACATATGAGACACTGATTCTCATGTCTTCAGTATGGACAGTCCAAGAGATGAGCTTGAACATGGTGTGGACTGCTACAGACAGAAACTGAGAAGCTGTTTTCACAAAGGCTTCATTAGAAACTGTACAGTAAGGTGATTTCACATTGGGGTAATAATGACAATGTAGCAAGTACACTAGGGTAAAAGATAACTCTTCCCAGTTTCCCAAGAAACATGGCTGAATAAAAAAATGCAGAATGTTTCACATCAGTTTGCTTTGCTTTCTTAGCTTTGGTTTGGCAGACTGAGGCATTAGAGAAGAGGGCAAAGAAGAAGTGACTAGATGCTTAGCACTAATTTGTTAGCAGTTCAGCCCAATGGCAATTTAGATTTATGGTATGTGACAAGCTTCTTCTCAATTTGTATCCTCATGATGGTGAGACCTGAGGAAATTTGAGTGACCTTAGTAGCATCTTTCCCACAGTAGTCTTCCAACAACAAAGATCACTTAATCTAATTAGAAAGTCATATGTGGATCTATAAGAAGCTAAACCTGAGGTAATGTGACATAGAAAGTGTGTGGAACTTTCAGAATTAGTTCAATGTGCCATAAAAACATATGAAGACATAGGATGACAAAAGATTCAGCTACAGGACTAGACATACTTGAGACCCAGAAACACTAACAGGCCATCACTTCTGTAGCTAGAGTTTTTCTGGTCCTGCCTGGCCCACAGTCAGGACAAATCTTTGCCACCCACCAGTCCCACAGCCACTCAGACCCAACCAAGTAAACACAGAGACTTATATTGCTTACAAACTGTATGGCTGTGGCAGGCTTCTTGCTAACTGTTCTTGTATTTTATATTAACCCATTTCTATACATCTATACCTTGCCACGTGGCTCGTGGCTTACCGGCATCTTCACATGCTGTTTGTCATGGCGGTGGCTGGCAGTGTCTCCCTCACTCAGCCTTCCACTTCCCAGAATTCTCCTCTCCTTGTCCTGCCTACTTCCTGCCTGGCCACTGGCCAATCCGTGTTTTATTTATACAGAACGATATCCACAGCACTTCCCCTTTTCCCTGAAATTTCTTAGCCTTACTTGTTCTTTAACCAAGCTAGTGTTTCTAACAATGTGGCCCTAGCAGCACTCATCAGAGTCATCTGAAATACAGATTCATGTGCAGCTTGTCACTCCCCACCCAGCTCAGCAACAGTTTTTAGAATCTCAGTTCAGGAGGAAGTAGAGTAAATACCTGTCAGTGTGCATATTAGCAAAGTTTGCAGATAGTCTGAACATACAGAAAATGTACAAAGCATGAACTAAGACTTCTCTTTGGCCTGAGCTCCCACTTTATAGCCTATTATAAGGCAAAAGGAAGTAAGAAAGTACATATCCACACTCAGTGAATTTGAAAGAAAGTAGTCTTTGTGAGATATCTATTCCATCTCTTAGCTATAAAAATATTCATTGAAATAAATTTTATTTATTTATTTATTTTTTTACTCAAAACAGTAAAGCCCCAGTGATAGGGTCACCATTGTCAGAATGAGTTCAACCACATACAGAGTATAAAACCCTTCTATCCTTGATTTTGAATAGTAGTTTTGATGAATTCACAATTTGGTCATAGATATGATAGCACAAGTTCTTACTTGAATTACTCTTCAAATATCCTCTTTAAAGGAAGTGAGGCCATTTAATGGATGACATTGCACTAGATATGTAAAAGTGAAAAAAATCTTTCGGGGGAATTACAGGACCTGACTTTTAGTTTATAATAATCCCTGGGGAGCCATCAGTTAGAGGAGGGTTATGTAGCCTTTAACTAATAAGCGAACTATTGACTTGAGTCAGCATGATGGTTCATTTAATGAAACCTTAACACTTGAGTTTAGCTCTCAAGTTCCACAGTTAAATAGGTATCTTTAACAATAGGCAGGAGTTAGATGTAGCTATGCAATGAAAGAACTATTTTATTGGAAGGTCAAATTTCGATTTAAATGTCTTGTTTTACTATTTGGTGATCAAAGCTGCAACACTCGAGCCAAAGAGTCACAGTAATCATAAAGAGATACATTACATAAAGAGAGTAGAGGTCTTTTCTGCCCAGAGAGGATGGGAACATATAAGTGGGAACAAATATAATATGGAAAATGTACTTAACTTTAATTCTTTACTTCCATTGTTTTCCAGTTTTTATTCTTCTTTTCTTTTTCTATCCATATGTATTCAGTTTTCAGTATACTTGTATTTCACAGACAGAATGGTATATGTGATGTTCAGCTCTGGGCTTGGAGAGATGAATAATACACACTTCCTATTCTTAAGCAAGTCACCATATAGCAGTGGTGAAATACATAAAGGCAGACAATAAGGGAAATCAGAATATTGCTAAAAACAGTATCAGTAACCATTCTCCCTGACACCCCTGAACCAAAAGCACCAGAAAACTTTCTGACCTAAATCTTTTAGGTAATTGGAGAATTCTATGTGGAGTATCAGAAAGGTAAGTATACTCTATGCAGAACAGGCAGAAATGCATGGGTACAATGCATTTCTAGAAACCATAGACACTTTGGTAGTCAAACTCTGGCCAGCTAACTGATAGCAGATTTGTATAAACAGTTTCAGGAGTATTAAACAAAGGAGCCACTTACAAATATGTGGACATGAATTTCAAACAATAACAGTACTCTGGGGCAAATAATATTTGGTTATTTACTATAAGCTTTGGTGAAGAAGCTTCAGTGGGAGTTCCAACACCAAGTAAAAGAGTACAACTAAGGCTCAATGGGAGTTCCAACAATGAGTAAAAGGGTAGGTCAGCTCGGGCTTTCTCTCGACCATTGCCAGTAGTCTATTGTGGAGGTATCTTTGTGGATTTCTGGGCACTTCTCTAGCACTTTGCTTCTTCCTGTTCCCATGGGAGGTCTTCATTTATCATGGTATCTCTTTTCTTGTTCTCCCACTGTTCCTGATCCAGCTGGGACCTCCCACTCCCCTAAGCTCTCTTTACCCTGACCCTTGCCCTCCATTACCCGCCCCCCCCCATGTCCAGGTTGCTCATGTAGATCTCATCCATTTCTCCATCATTGTGTGATCCCTGTGTGTCTCTTACTTTTAATTACACCTACATGGGTGGAGTATTATTCTCAAACTTTGACTCCTGGCCACATCACTTATCTTCCACAAACTGCTTTTTTAAACACCTACATAAACTGTCTCACAGGGCTTCCAAATATTTTAGAAAAATAAAGCATGTTGAATTTGGAAGATGTTTCACCACCAACTTCAATTGAAAAACTAAACATGAATGTATTGTTTTTAAAAACTGTGTGTCAGGACCTGTTAAACAATGCAAAGACATATTGAGGGAAACTTAGTTCCCTAATGTCATGCACTAATGTAGGAGGCTTTTTATATGGCATAATATTCCTGCTTTTGTTCTCCTATAACCTTCCCAGTTTGTTGCTAACAGCTATTCAGTATCAAGTCAATCATAAGTTGGAGGCATGTTTTAATTCTGTTTTTAGGGAGCTGGGGTGCAAATAAGAGCATTTGAATCTTAGAAACCTCACAACCACTCTGGCCCAATCTGTAGTCATCCCTCACACAAGGCTTCAGATATTTCCAACTTAACAACATGCTAGCTTTAAATGTCAGCCTCTCCATCCATAAAATGAAACAGTTAACCCTAAATTCTTAGCTTCTCATTCAATTGATTTGAGCAACTCTAAATATGACCTAATATACATTTTAACATTACAATTGGTAAATAAAAGGCACACCAAGGTTCCTGAGTTGACTCATTAGCACATATATCAGACAGATATTTTGTTCTCATGTTTTTTGAATTGGTCCTCCACTCCAGAGGAAATTATCTGTTTTCAAAACTAACATCTGGAATGAACATTAAACTTAATAAAAGGAATTTGGTTTGCACAGAGAGTAGAATTAAGCAGTTAAAAGGAATTCAGTTAGTTACATGACAGATTGGGTTTTATTTTGCAACCATCCAAAAAGCCATCAAACAGTGAGAAAAACTGGAGTTTTTCTCCAGTGCTGAAGTCATCAATGCCATCCTGGATCTCTGCCAACATTTTAGGCTCAACATGGCCTGCCTTTCTATATCCCTGTTGCCCACTTCCCAGATATACTTCTAAGTAGTGTTGAATGTGCAAGGAAAATAGATCCTAGTCTTTGTTTGGTAAGTAAATTTAGAAGGAAGATTGAAATTTGGGATATTTTGCTAGGAGCAGATGCTAAGAAAAAAAATAAGCAACCATGAAATAACCACAGGGTTTTTTTTACCTGAATACTATATGTTAACAGACAAATCCCTTTCCAATCATCTCTTTCTCACACTCTTGGCAAACAAAACTCATTCATCAACATGCCCCACACACGCCAAATAATGTCATGAAAAATACATTTGACTGTGAGCATGCTGTCTAAACCCAGGCTCAAAGAATCGGCATCATAATACACTACTATGGCCAACAATGATACAGACACATACATATCATCACACTAAACACACAAAATAGAAATAGTTCCTAAGTTCTTAGTACACTTGAAGCTGTATTAAATAATTAATATGCATCATTTTAATTTTCATAATAGTTTTATGAGTTAAATACCATTGATATTCCCATTTTTTAATTAAGAAAATGAGGTTACATGTAATTTTCCCAAGGCCACACAAATAGTAAATGTCAGAACTACAATTGGGGCTGAGGTAGTGTGCTTCTAGATCACACATTCTTTCTTTCATCCTGCCTAGACAGTCTTCCTTAGTATGTTACAGTGCCTCTCTACTCATCTACAGGGCCATCAAGAAAATAGAGCATGCACACTAAGTAAACTTACTTTCTCCCCTTCACCTGAGGAAAAGCAATCAGTGTTTTACTCCTACCTTATCTTCTATGTTGTTCTCAGAAGATAATTATCCTTTCTCAAGTCTTCCCATCTTATCTTAAGACAAGAGCTATTTTGTGCTCTCTGTCCTTAAACTTGAACCCTGTTTTAACCCTTCCTGATGTCTTAATACTCTAACATAAATGTGATTTTAAAAAAATTGACCAATACCTCTCATGTATTTTATGTATTCTCTAAGGTTTCCATTATTGCCTTTTGCTTCTATTCTTGCTACTTGACACTATAAATGTTCTCACAAATGAACCTATGAACCTATAACACACAATCATTTTCCAATCTCAGATGTGCAGAACCAATAACAGTCTTTCATAGGGCTCTGCAGTAGGCATTTGTGCACACAAACACCCATTTTAGATATCCAAATGCAAACATTAGCACTCCACAGTCTGTACCACATCTCAGTTTGTATAGAGTATTTAATCAATAAGAGTCATATTGTGCCTGATTCTTCTCTCAGTGGTTGGTGAACACACTATTATAAAGCTGTGGAAGGAGTTTCTTGGCTGAATTACTTAAGAATGCCAAGTCACAAGTTGAATCCATATGTTTATACAGCTGAATATCCCCCATCTGATCACACAGCTAGGAGAGATATTGACTAGTACTCCTATCTAAAATGTATATTTGTAAGATCACTGGTGGATCTGCTCCTAAGACACACTCCCTTGTATTATTCTTACTTTAGTCATGCGTATAGTGTTGCAAACTGGTTAGGGAGGAAAAGATTGGCAACCAATCTGAATTTGAAGTTTGGCTCCATTATTTATTGATTGTGATCTTGCACAAATCACTGTACCTTCCTAAAACCAAGTGTTTACATGTGTATTTGTGGAGAAGGAGTGAGTGTGGGTGTATGCATGGTCCTGTGCTTATGCTTATGTGTGTGGGTGTAGGGGGTGTATGTGAGGAAGTGCATGTACATGTCTGCTTATGCATGTGGAGGCCAGAGATCATTGTCACATGTTGTTTCACAGGAGCCTTGTTTTATGAGACAGAACCTCTCCATGAAATCTGGGCTGGGGTTCAAAGATTTGGCTAGGCTGATGGACTAGAGAACGACAGGAATCCATTAGGCTCTGCCTTCCCAGTGCTATGAGTACATGTGTTTACCACTATTCCTAGCTTTCTGAATGAGAGTTCTAGGGCTTGAGGTCAGGTCCTTGTACTTATAGGGCCAGGACGTTAATGGCAAAGCTGTCTTCTTAGCTTCTAGTTTCTTCCTCTTTAGTCATAGTAAAGACATCTACTTCATAAGATCACCTGTCCTTCAAATGAAGCAGAGTTGTGTGGAGTACTTATGCAATATTTGACATATTGGAAGTTAATGATAAATGATTCTTAGCAGGTACCATATAGCTACTCAATTGTACAGGAGTGTTTCTGAAGGGGGCTGAAAGGGGTTGTGTTGGGGCAAGAATAAGTTTTAACTTCACAGAAAATATTGGCGGGGGGGTTACAAAGGAAACAAAAACTGAAGCCACTATCATTGCAAATATGGTCCAGTCCCATTGTAGTTGATGTCAGAATAGAAAAGCCCACAAGTTTTTTTTTGCAATTAGAAGTAAAAAACAGAGGAGAAAATTACCAAAGTGAGCACGCATGACAAAATGCTCTTAATTTTCCCTGTAATGAAACAGAATAAAAGTGGATCATTAAAATCTTTCATTGGGAAATCAAGTAGCTCTCATATTAACACATGCAAAACAATGAAAACTTTGGCATGACTTGAGAATGAAAATGTGAGTGGCAAAATGCAAATGCCAGGGGAGAAATCAGTTGCCTTATTTTTCCATTATTAATGCTTTTTTTCTTTTGTCTACTGAATACTGGAGTTATTTTATTTAAATTCAATGTTTGTATGTAATCTTCCCTGTGCTTGGCATTCTTCAATAAAAATGATTCAGCAGAACAAAAACGAAATCTAGTAATTACGGCTGTAGCTACAATGTTTGTTAAAACTCAAAAGCAGACAATAGAAGTGGTTGTTTAATCACTGAAATTCAAAGAACAAAAAACATCTCCCTCTTACCCTTTTGTTGAACCTGGCCCAGTGAAAAAGAATTATAGCTGAATGAACCAATGCTGATGTGTGTCTTCCCTTAAAATATTTTTAAAGGTGCAAAACAGATTTTCCAAATCAAATTTGATGCCAAGGAGTTTTCTTCATTGGTGAACACTGCCTAGTAACCTCTAGTTGCCAACACACAAGACAGGTGAAAATATGATTGTAAGAGGTGTGATGACAGCTCCCTCACCATACTTTAGTAATTCCAGGATGCACTTCTGTAGGTGTTAAGTAGTTTGGGTGCCTCTTACTAAAATCCTTCATGATATTTTGAACAGATGTGCCCAAGATGTGATAAAGAAACTAGCTAAGTTTTACTGGAGCAAAATGCAATGGCAGTCTTGTGCCAGTACAAGTAGTGGTCACACGTTAACTCACTCAGTGAATAAGTATTCAGTGCCTGCATTCTAGGGAGTCAAGAGTGAACTTCTTCAGTGATGTGATCCACAGTTTAGCAGAGCTAACAGTGTCATCAATAAGAGCAGTAAACAAGTAAACAAATAAATGTTTAATTCTAGCGTGTAAAAAGGGGATAAAGAAAATGTGGCAGTATCCCTCTGGTGCAAATTCCAAAGGGAGGAGAAATGTTTCTGGAAAGGCATGAATCCACTGGGGAAATGTCCCAGTTTAACCACTTCAACAATGAATTGACCACCTTGAAGCATGAAGATTAATGGCCTTGGTAAGTTTTACCCTGATATTGTACTCACTCAGAGCATTTAATTTACCTAACAAAAATTTACCAACGGGGAAAAAAATGTGTTGACATGCCCAGTAACATAAAAGCCCTCATTTATTTCATGTGACACATGGGAAAAGATCAGCTTTGAGCTTTTTTCTTTCCTTTCACGAGGGTTGCTATTTAATTTCAGAAATCATTCTCTTAGTCCCACAACATAGGAAAGTGTAAGTAAAAGTACTGCTCTGCCATCTCTCAGCTGTTAATCATGTTCTAAAATCCTCCCCATTCACCCCCTTGCCTTTTAAAAAGTAAACAGTATACAGCATTTAATTCTTCCCTCTTTCCTGTATTTCTTGTTTCATTAATCCTTTCTGTTTCTGGATTTTAGGGTTTTTTATTTCTTTTCTTTATATTTTGAAGGAATATTGACCATAACTATGAAACAAAGGATCCAAAGCTATATGGACTTGCTTTTCCTCAGCAGAAATGTGTCTTTATCATATTATGACAGGATCCCACGAAAGTGTTAAAGTGGAACCATTCCTGTTATTAATCAGACCCAGGTCTGATCGGAACACCATGGAAAAGCAGAGTCTTGGTTAGGTGATGCATCTGTTTGGCTGCTGTAAGGAATGAAGCTACCTAAAGGCCTTGCCTTTGTTGCACCTGTTCATGTTGCTGAGCACATCCTTGCTCACAGAAATAGGCAATTTGTTGTGGTAGTGGTTTCTTTGATTCTTGGAGCAGTAAAATGATCAAATTCTGACAAACCCATGCTGTTATATAAAATCATGGTAATTCATCATCTTGGGAAACATTTCCTGGCATTCACAAAGGGTCACTGCCCCAGATCATGCTCTTCTCTTATTTCCTCTGAACTCTTTCAAAAACAGTGATCATATTGTTTATTACCAGCATTCCAGAAAGAGACAGCTTTCCTTCAGTCTCCTCCTCTCAACCCTATTCAGCACTACTTTGCTGCTTCTATTCTTTGTACCATAGCCAATCAATAGCTTCTTATTAGAGAAAGCCACAGTGACCTACAAGGAGGGCGGGGGATCTGTGGTATAGGAAAGTGCAGAAGTACGTCTTATGTGTTGTTCATGGAGTTTTTTGTTGGTTTGTTTGTTTGGTTGGTTGGTGAGTATTTTAAAAGTAATTTAAAACAAATAGGTACTCTTCCAAATGGATATGACAACAGATCTAAACCAAGAAGTGCTAAGATAAGTAAAAAAAAAAATATTTATTTAGTAAGATTAAACAAAAACTAAAAGTAAGTTCTGTGAGTTCAGAAAGTAGGTATCAAGTTCCGACTGTATGCTCAATCAGTTGATCTTCTAATAATGTGTTCTTAATAACCTTCCTTAATCTTCATTCCTTCATCTACATAAGACAGTGAGGAAAGCCCCAGAACCATTACTTATCTGTATACCAAATTTCTGTGCTATAATTTCACACTGAAGACAAGTTGAAACCATAATTCTCACATAAGTCATACATTAGATTCGTGTATCATAAAGATACAAAAAGTGGAAATTCTGTAACTCTTATTTAGCAATATTATTGGCTATACAGAGAATGCTGCTTTCTATATAGTGGGAAATGGTATTGTGTATATTGGTATTCCAAATAAATTTAAGCATTTGCCCTAGGTAACAAGCCAATTGGACAGCCATTCTCCTTAGGTAATTGGCCTCTGTTGAATGTGTCCTAAAAAAATCAATGAAAGAAAGACATGCCTCTCATTTCAATTCACACAATAGTCATCAAATCCTAGAGTTAGTGATGTAAGGAACGCCTGCACATGGACCAGGAAGAAGCTCCTTTATGGGCTTTCTGAAAACTGTGTGCTTTTATGAAAAGCTTAACAGCGAGCCAGCCTAAGAACACAAGAAACAGGGAGACTCTGAATAGTCTTTTGAAAGCTATTCCTTTCAACCAAAAAACCTAAACTGATGAAAAAGGAGACCGAGGGGATGCATGCCTGGTAGGGTGTTAACACAATCACTCAACAAACAGCAGCAGCAGCAGGTTTCACATGAGGCAGAAATCAAGGGATTAGCAACCTTGTCCATCCACACGTGAATTTGTAATGTACCACAGCTTCTGGCAAACTAATCAAGGTTTGAGGTTGATCATGAGGTCACTAAAAAGGTAGCTTGGGAAATCTCTTTCCAAGACACTACAAATTAGAATAGATAATAAGATTGTTTCTTATTGTTGGAATTAAAATGTCTTTGAAATATTGGAAAAATTGATGTGTAACACACAACTTAATTACATAAAACAGTATCCTGCTAAAGTTTTAAGGCAAGTCTTCCAGACCCAAATAATTAAACCCTTTACTTTGTCCTGTATGAGAACTAGAAGAAAAAGTGAGTTTAGAGATAAGCTTTCAATAAACTTTCTAGAGTTTGTAAATCTGCTATTTGTAAAATTAGAGGTATAAAAACCAGAAAGGAAGTCTAAATGGCCCTTGACTTTGACTCTAATATGATTAATCTTGCTGTTCCAAAGCTTAATTTATAGTGGTAGCATGTGGAGGATAGACACTTCTTCAAATTCATCATTCATTTTACTGTGGTCTGAGTGTGACATCACACACTCATTTGTATGTTCAAATCCTAGCAACAGAAGTTATTGTATTAGGAGGTAGCAACCTTTGAAAGGTCATAAGGTCAGAGCCCCATGGGTGAGATTGTTGCCCTTGTAAAAGAAGCCCCAGAGAGCTCTTGCCCCTTCAAATATGTTAGGATTGCCTTGGAGCCAGAAAGAGGGCCTTCCCCAGACTTAGAACCTACCATTGCTTTAATATTGTATCTTACAGCTGTTGGTTATAAGCTACACAGTTTGTGGTATTTTGTTATAGAGACCAGACTAACACACATCCCTTATTAACTTCACTATTCAATTAATTTCAATTGTGCATTTAAAATATAAAAGCATTCCTAGGGCCAGTGAAGGTGTGGCCAGCTCAGCCTTGCCCTCTGATTTCATCTCACATGGTTCCTAAGGCTTCGCAAGGTGACACAGGCCACAGACATCCACACAGACCCCAGTTGTAGCTGGACCATGGACCCAGACATGGTCCTCAGCAGCAGCTTGGGCCCAGTCAACATCCTGGCTCTGGGTAGAGGGACTGGGCACTCAGGTGGGAATGGTTGTAGCCCTAACCTTGGGCCTGGATGAGACTTTTGGTGACAATTCAGGACACAGACTTCAGCACAGACCCCAGCCACAGTAGAACTTCGAACCTCGACCTGGTCCTCAACAGTGGCTAGGTCCAGATATCACCACTGCCCAGTGGCATATGGCCCTGAAACACCAACCAACACAGGCCTCAAACTCGGGTGTCTACACATCCTTCTATGGGAACAGGTGCATTAGACATCAGGAGAGACCCTGGCTGCAGTAAGGCCAGAGACCCTGACATGACCCTCAGTTGCAGCTCTGGGTGGGACGTCACCATGACATTGAGTAGCAGTGTAGGTCACTCAGATCTGGATACATCCTGGCCTGGGGACACCAACCTGGATTCAGGTGGCTGATCTGACCCTGGGCATCCTCATGGAACTCGGTGGTAACAGGAGCCACATACGTCAATCCGGACCCTGGCTGCTATAATGCCACAGACCCCGATGGACACTACAGCAAGAGAGCTGGCCCATGCACCCTAGAGAGATGATCCCACCCCTCACCATAGGCCAGGGTGAACTAACACTAATGGCATGCATGTAGGGGAGCTGACTCCACCTTCTCACCTGGGGTGGGTCATCCCAGGGGTCCAGACCAATCAGCTTGGCTACCATCCAGGCCCACAGCTGGGCCTTGGGTTGACCCACCCTAGCATCTACCCCATCTAGGAACTGCTGGAGCTGGTGAAGGGGCTGGTCTAGATCTCCAAGACTCATGGCAACCACAGGTTATCCCAGAGGAGTTCCGGTAAGGATCCAGTGATTATGGTGTTCCAGAAACCAGAGGCCTTGAACCAGACCAGTGACTCATTGTAATAAACATTTGCCAGTAAAACTGATGGGACAAAGAGGTGTACTATATGGCACACTGATGCCTCCATTGCCACCAGGACGAATGAAAGGGTGTTGGAGAAGCAGGAAAGAAGGAGAAGCAAAGGATTTTTCTGTTGAAGTGGTTTGGTTTGGTTTTTGTTTTTGCTTTTGCTTGCATATGTTGATTTGTTTCCTTATGTGGGGGGGGCATGGCAAGGATGAGGGAAGGAAATGGGGGGACCAGGAGGTGAACAGAATTGGGGTGCATGATGTGAAACTCCCAAAGAGTCAATAAAGTAGTAAAAAAAAATACATAAAATAAAACATAAAAGCATTTTATATAACATAAAAGAATACTCCTTGAAATACTGGAGAAGTATAATATAAAGCACAGTCTTAACATTACAACTTTTGTGTAACAGTATCATAAAGATAGCATTAAGGCACGTATCCACAGAATTTTACTTTGATAGTCATAATAAGAACCTGAGAATTGACCTTTCTATGTCACCCTTAATAAAATAAAATTAAAAAAATAAGTGTGGTTGTCCATTCAAAACATGGAAACCTACCACTGTTGTCCTCAAACACAAGAGAAAGTCTCGGGGAACTCCAGATACAGGCAGAATGAGAGACAAGGCTCTGCAGAATGCTGGTGCTTAATTATGGAACTCCCATTAGACTAAAGAAGCTGTTCAAAGATGATGCTATACAGTTGCACTGTTAGTGACTTTAGTGACAACTGTGTACTAAATTTGGACTCAGATGGGATTTTTAATACAAAAGTCGTCTTTGTGAGTGACAGTCCAGCTAGCCAAGGGTTACTCTTAAAGACTCATTTAGCATTTTATTTTTATAATATGTCCAATGTGGTCAAGTCATGAGTACCCTTGTTGACATGAAGCACATGGAGTTTAGGTATATAAAATTAATCATTCCTTCGCACTTAAGCATCTTCACAAACAATTTTGCATGAGGGGAAATTCTGAAACTGATTAGACATATAACAATACTGGAAGCCACTGTTTGAAATTATTACAACTAATGAACTCAATTTATCGATCCCTTGTGCTTCTTCATATGGCAGCTTATCTTCAGTCATATTAAAATCAAACCTGTGAATCATCAATTAACATGATTTGTCAAATAAAGGCAAATATGCTAATATTTAAGGTAAGAGGTGTATTCCTAATTAACCAGTCTGACAAAATAAGAAAACTATCTCCTCCAAAGGTCTTAGTTTGAATTCCATAGTAGCATATCCTGAGGGGGAAAAAAATCAAGTGGCTCCCAGGAAACGCTCATTTAAAAGGCAAAAGGATGATGAAAGGAAGGAAAGACAAAAACAGCTAACACAAGATGATAAGGGAAACTCAATATTGTTGTGGAACTCTAGAGAAATTCATACCAACTGAAAGATGAAGGAAACTGAAATGTGTATGCACAAAATGCCTTTCAGACTTTAGCTGAAGGATGTTTCAAGGATCATTATTGCTTGGACACTTCGGGCTTGCACTACATCAAAAACAAATATTCCCACAAGCACACACCTATTGAAATCTGAGTTGTAACTTTGGTTCTCAAGTCAGTACATTTTATTTGCATTGAAGTCTGCTGCTCTTCTATGAGGATCTATAAAATAATAACAAATGGCATCTAACAATATAGAATACTATGTAGCACACATGTACTTCCATGCTTTCAGCCTTTTCAATGTCAACCTCTTCCCCTGGCAAAAAAAAGTACTTCAGATAGATAAGAAAGGGTTTAGTAGTAAGCATCATTTTGTGTAGAAAGTAGAAGGTCAAGAAATATGGATGGGTCACCACCATAATCTGTTATACCTTGACACCCCAATCTAACAAACTGCAGTGTCAGAATAACCTGGAATTTTTCAGAAATGCAGAGCATAAAACACAAGCTCTGATATATGCACACTAAGATTTGAGAAGCACTCTGCTGAAAAATTATATAGATGAGATAGACAGATATAAGATAGATAGACACAGATAGATAGATAGATAGATAGATAGATAGATAGATAGATAGATAGATAGATAGATAGACAGACAGACAGACAGACAGACAGACAGACAGACAGACAGATAGATAGATAGATAGATAGATAGATAGATAGATAGATAGATAGATAGAGTCACACATACACTGCAAATAGAAAAAAAAACCATTTAGGACCTAATTTGGACCAAAAGAAAGAAAAGCATCTCATTCACTGGGAACACACCAGCGAATCTGAACAGGGAAACAGATAAGCTAACTGAAGCCCCTCATCACTCACTGCTTCCTTCCAAATCCAGTTCTCCAGTCTCATCCCTAGTGCTGTAACAGAATACCAGTTGCAGCCTCTTTGCCCCCTACCCATATTTCCTTTGCACCTCACAGACCATCCCCTCCTAACTTCCCCACCTTGGTTACTTTATCCCAGCTCCCAACTACAGCAGGCAGCCCCTGCTCAACCACAGGCCACACCTACTAGAAAACCAGGTAGGGGCCCTCAGACCTTTTCCTCCCTCTCTGTTCCCCAAGACCCAATGCCTCAGTCTCACCCCAGCTATGCAACAGAACAGCCCTAGCAGCCTTCCTTGCCCCACCTACACTCTCATCTGTGGATTCCACATATATTCCCCTTCTAACTTCCTTCCCCAGTGTGTTGCTTTATCCCAGACTCCAACCCTAGCAGGCGCCCCTGCTAACCCAAGAGCTTCTCCTCCCAGGGCAACAAATAGGCTGAAGACAGACCTACACCTCTCCTACTATTCCTGAGTTACAATCCCCCAGTCTCATCCCCACCAGCATATCAGGAAAACTGATGTAGTCTCCCTTTCCTCTCTGACCCTATCTCTAATAGTTCACAAAGACCTCCTCCAATATTTCTTCCTCCAACTCATCTCAGCATCCCAGTCTCCAACACCAGCAGGTATTCCCTGTTAACACACCAGCTGAACAGGACAGGAAAACAGGCAACACACAGTCATAACACTTGCTGAAAATCCAGAAAGGAAACAGAAGACAAGGAACAAAAGACCCACCAAAAAAAGACAAATCCAGAATTCAGCACCTAGACATATAATCATCCCAAGGCCATGCTGAGACACCAGCATAAAAACAAAATCAACAACAGCCAGGGCAATATGTCTCCACTAGAGCCCAGGTGTCCTAATGCAGCAAGAAATGAATAGTCCAACATAACTGAAGCACAAGAAAAAGACCTTAAAACAAGCTATATGAAAATGAAAGATGTCCTTTAAAGATGAAATTAATAGATCCCTTAAAGAAAAACAGGAAAGCACAAACAATTGGGGGAAATGAATAAATCCCTTTAAAAAAAGTCAAGAAAACACAAACAGTTGAAGGAAACAAATAAAATTGTTCAGGGCCTGAAAATAGAAATAGAAGCAATAAAGAGAAGACAAACAGGAATTTCTGTAAATGGAAAATTTAGAAATTTGAAGAGAAACTACTGAGGCAAGCTTCACCAACAGAATACAAGAGATGCAAGAGAGAATCTTAGGTGTTGAAGACACAATAGAAGAAATGAATACATTGGTCAAAAATGTTAAATCTAAGAAAATTCCTGACACAAAATATCCAGGATATCTGGGACACTGTGAAAAGACCAAATGTAATAGGAATACAGGAAGATGTACCTATTTAAAGACCTATAAAATATTTTCAATAAAATCATAAAAGAAAATTTTCCTAACCTGAAGAAAAGAGATGCTTATAAAGGTACAAAAAGCATATAGAACACCAAATAGATTGGACCAGAAAAGAAAGTCCTCTCACCACATAATAATCAAAACACTAAACATACAGAACAAGGAAATAATATTAAAAACTGCAAGGGAGAAAAAGACCAAGTGACATGTAAATGCAAACCTATTAGAATTACGTCTGACTTCTCAATGGAGACTTTAAAAACCAGAAGAGCCTGGACAGATGTCCTGGAGACCCTAAAAGACTACAAATGCCAGCTCAGATTACTATATGTAGTAAAACTTTTGATCAGCATAGATGGAGAAAATAAGATAGTCCATGATTAAGTAAAATTTAAACAGTATCTACCTGTAAATTCAACCCTACAGAAGGTGCTAGAAAAAACCCTCCAACCTAAGGAGGTTAACTACAGCCATAAAAACACAGGGAATAGATAATCTCACATCAGCAAAACCAAAAGAAGGGGAGCACCCACACACAAACACTACCACCACCAAAGCAACAACAAGATAACAGCAATTACCAATCATTGGTCATTGATATCTCTCAATATCAATGGTCTCAATCCCCCAATAAAAAGGCACAGGCTAATAGAATGGATGTGAAAACAGGATTCATCTTTCTGCTGCATCTGAGAAACATACTTCAACATCAGGAATAGATGCTACCTCAGGATAAAGGGTTGGAAAAAGATATTCCAAGCAAATGGAACTAAGAAGCAAGCTGGTGTAGCCATTTTAATATCGAATGAAATAGACTTCAAACCAATCAGGGCCCATATAAGCTCAAAGAGACTGAAACAGCAAGCACAGGGCCAACATGGTTCTGCACTAGGTCCTCTGTGTATATATTATAGCTATTAGCTTTGTATTTTATGGGACTCCCCACTGTAAGAACAAGTGGGTCTTTGACTCTTGTGTCTGCTCTTGGGACTGTTTTCCTCCTTTTGGGTTGCCATGTCCAACTTTGATATGAGAGTTTTTGCTTCATCTTTTTATGCTTTATTTTTTTCATGTTTGGTTTTTATCTCTTGGAAGCCTGTTTTCTCATGAGAGACAGAAAGGGAGTAGCTCTAGAAGAGAAGGGAGGTAGGTAAGAAATGGGAGGAGTAGGGGGGACTATAATCAGGATATATTGTATGAGAAAAGAATCTATACGTAATAAAGAGAGAAATGGGGGGAAATGAAGGTAGAGTCATCTGGAAGTTTAGCGAAAACAAAAATCCTTCTCGGTTGCTCACTAACATTCTGTGTCAGAACCAATTAAAGTTCCATAAATAAATATCAAAGACATGAGATAACACCTGTGTGATTGAAAATACTTATGAGAGACTTCTATGGCCTGAAAGGTGTAGGGCTATTACCTAGAGGCTGCCTAAAACTTTATCAGTTTATCACTAAGCAGAAAACTAGTCATTGGCATCACAGTAGATGCTTCTTACGAAGTATCATTTCCATGGTAATGATTATTCTGATCAAAAGCTGATCCACCCTTTGAAAAACAATATTAGAAAATAGAATACTATGAAAAAAATGTTAATGAGGCCACAGAGTCAGAAACAATAATTCATAATCTTTAACTCTTTAGTCGCCCTAAAACAATTCCTCAAATGATGCTACCAATCATCCAGAAATGATTGCCTTAGTTTCTTCCCCCGCCTCCCTGATAGACACAACTTAAGAAAATGAGGACTTATTTTGATTGAAAATTCCAAGGGTGTCCATCTTAGTGATGAAGTCAAGGTGGCAGGAGCTTGAAGCAACTGATCACATTACATCCACAGTGAAAAAGAATGTGATGAATCATGGTACTCAGTTAGCTTTCTCTTTTTTTTATGCAGTCTAGGACTCAAGCCCAAAGAATGATGCTATCCACTTTTAGAGTGGGTCTTCCCCACTCAATTAACCTAAGCAAGACAATTCAAGGTAATTAATTAAGAAAGTAGGCACACTCAAAGACCCATCTCCCAAGTGATTATCAAACTAGTTGAAAATTGAGATTAACAGTAACAGTTGTCCACGATAGGTTTGTAATGCACATACAAAGAAAAGGTGGCAAAAAAGGGCCCTGTTCACCTACAGAAAGAGAATGGTATCTACAAGAGATTGTAGCTTGAGAAAAAACATAACAAACGAGGTCTAAATCACAGATGACAGGTGCAACTAGCCACATAGCTGAAAAACCTTGTCTTGCCACAAAAGCACATATGTACTAAAATCTGAGTTGTAGCTTTGGTTACCAATTTCAGTACATTTTTTATTTGCATTGAAATCTACTATTCCTCTATGAGAATTTATAAAAATCATCACAGATATGACATCTAACAATATAGAATATTTATTTGCCATATGTGCACTTACATACATTCATACTTTTAAATATCAACCCAATGAAGTGAAATACTATTATTAATTCCCATTTTACAGATAAGGAAACTGACAGTAACAGAAGATAGGTAATTAATTTGCCTAAGGTCACTTAATTAGGACATTGGAGTTAGAATTAGAGCATTGATGGTAACTATGACACTTAGACTCTTTTTATAGTTTTCTGAGGAAAGGAGAGGAGAGGAGAGGGGAAGGGAGAGGAAGGGAGGGAAGGGGAGAAGAGGGGAGGGGAGGGGAGAACATAAGAATTTGAATAAAATAGGTGCATTTGTAGTCTGCTTCACAAAAGACAATTTTGCTAACTCAGAGCCTAGTCAACCAAGTTAAAGAAACAGGAAAAGTGTGGACCATAAAAATGTGAGAGAAAAAAAAAATGGTAGAGGACTAGCATGGTGAATGCATGCCAATGACAATGAGAAGTTAAAACAAGAAAATGAGAAGATTTAAAAAAAGCACATATCTAATTTAGGAGCTTTTAGTAAAGCGGTACAAGTAACTCTAGCAGTCTGTGGTTGAGGAAAATGCCAATTTATCAAAGAAAGTAATGATGTTGAGACTATTATTATATTTAAAATATTCTTTATTCTTTTTAGAAATTCAAATCAAATAAACCCAGGAGATAAAGGACTGGGTGTAACAGGGTATTGCAGGATAAAAATGAAACTCCCCTGGGATCTATGGAAATGAGAACATTCATGAGAAATCCAGACAGTGAAAAATAGCCAATAACTGTCATTGAAGGGTTAAAAGGCACAGGAAATGATACTTTAGAAACTTGACTTAGAAGTGCAGGTTGATTTGAACAGATAATTAATGGTCAAATTCAGCATTTCTGTGAGTTCTGAAAAAAAGGATCCAAATTACAACTCGGAAGGCCTCAGGATCCGTTACTCTCTGTGGTCATTGAAGCACATATTCTGATTCAACCCATTAGCCTTTGGGGACCCCACCATACTCATACAGCTCAAGATACCTCTGTTCTTCTAGAATAGAACTTATTGACAATGGCTCGGGCCCATCAAATACACTCCAAGGCTTACCTTGATATCTCTTTATGTGAACAACACAAGAGTTTTCATTACTCTTTTCCATCCAATGCATGTGTCGTCCTCTGAAAGCAATGACTGTACCACTGTTTCTAAATTACTGAATGTATTGCCAAGATGGAATTCCACAGGAAACAATATTTATATTATGTTTCTACTGCTCATGTAAAGTACCTGAGAAAGAAAAGTCAGCAATTTTTAACTGGTTTCCCACAAAGAAAATGTAAGAGAAACATGCTATTAATAATGCTAACTGTTTTATGGGGCTGGTGGAAGAACAGATGGGCTGCGGGTGTTCAAGGAAGCATCCCTGAGCAAGTGAGAAACTACAAAGAGGTGTGAAAAGGCACCTCATCTTCGCCTATCTGAGGGCTTCTGTGGGCATCTGTCACAGTCACATCTGAGACTTCCTTGAGGGAACTGGGGAGTAGAAGCCTCAGAGCACACCTGAAGGATTCTTGCCCACTTATTGAAGAGGAAAAATTAAAAATAAAAACTACCATCCCACAAACTTCCAGACATTACCTGCCAGAAAATGGGGAGAAGGACGAAATAAGAGGTTACTTGATGGATTTCATTGTCTTCCTTCAACTATGAAGTCCCCCAAGAATGCTGCATCTGTCAGTGGGACTCCTTACAGTGTCTGAGTGCAGACCAAGCCTAAGTTTCAGCAATTTATAGCAACAAAACCACTAAAGTGGAGAGCAGCCACATCCTCATTGGCCTTGTTTCACTTGTCCAGATTAGCCATGCAAGAGAGCACCTATTCTATGATGAGACCATACCAGAAGCAAAATCCCACTCTTGTAGCATGCTTAGAGTCTTAACAATACTCATTCCTAGTAGCTTTAAATCATCTGACTACAAAGGAAATTACCAAATGTTCTGTGAGGTTTGTTTTCTCATCTAAAGTACTACCAAAGTAAAAGAGAAATGAAAGCAAGATATTCTGGGAAATGAAGCAAAACCATGGTTTCTCTGGGACAAGAAGATTAACAACAACAACAACAACAATAATAATAATAATAATAATAATAATAACCATTATTCATTGCCAGCCACAGAGAAGTCTCTAGAGGAAACACTGTATCCCAACATTCTTCTTATGTGTGTCAGTATCATAAGTACACATGTCTTGTTTACTATTGTTCCAAACTAGTTCGATCCTACCAGAGTTCAAATCTTTGATTGGTTATCAAATCAGCAGTGAAATGTAGGAACAGAAAAGTCTCCCTAGACACATTAGCGAATATTGACAAATTCAAAAATGATGAAACATATTGTTGAAGGTGTAAAAATAAGCAGAATGGAAAACACTATCTTATACAAATCAAATATAAATGAACATCATTCAAGAACCTGCATTCACAGTATATGTGGCTTAAATGAGTTAAAATTAAATATAAATTATATTTCAGTGTGTTCTAATGATCAAAATCACTAATGTTGCAAATATCAGAAAGTTCTTACCTGAAACTAATAAGAAAAGGCCATTTAGTTCTATAAAGTTGACCAATGACTGCCCTTAGCAGAGAAGCAAGGTTACTCAAGTTATCATTTATCACTACTGTGCAGTCTGTATTCCTGGGAATTCCCTTGGGAGGTTCAAGCAGCTTGTACATCATCATCCAATTAGAAAGTGATAGCCAATTAAAAAGAATAAAATCAATAACTTTGGGTTAAATCTGACCTCAGAACCATTGTCTGTTCCCTTCTTTGCAAATGGTAATGATTGAATTTCCTTATCCCACAGGAACAGCATGCAAAGCCATTGCAAAATCCCACTGCTCTTACACTCTACATCAATGACTGCAATGATAACGATTGTATTAGTTTATAGAATGAACATGGAACTAGTGTTTTTCCAAAGAGGCTCTCACAAACCATGGAATCATTTCCTTATATCACATTGGCTTCATATGGAAGTCTCTGTATGGGGCATTAAAATAAGTAGACTATTTTAAAGTTTGTTACCCTAACGTTTGCAGTCCTGCTTCAAACACTTATAAATGACTCTCCTCTCTTAGGGATGGCAATAGTTTTTCTATTATTATTCATCACTGTCTTCTCTTGGACTCTATATCACTTGCCCATATCCTTGCTCTTTGGAATCACACTCTGTCTGGATGTCTCACACCCAGTAGGACTCTGGTTGATCACATTTTATCCTCACATAGACAGCAGAAAAGAAGAATAAGACGTGGGCTAAGACTATGAGACCTCAAAGCTCATCCCCAATGATGTACTTCCTTCAAAAGGCCACAATTTCTAAAATTTCCATAGTAGCCCCAAATAGCACCACTAACTAGGGGCCAAGTGTTCAGACACATGAGCCTATGTGAGAAATTTCACATTCAAACCACAGCAGTCAATCAATTGATTCAATTCTGGTTTTATTTTCCTTCCTCCCCAGTCTCAAGTCCATGATCCATTATTGAAACACTCTTTTACATTCAAATATGTTGCTTATTTTACAAGAATGATTTTGTAGTTCCTTTGTCTTTATTCATTCTAACCCCCTACTTTCTGTATTCCTACATTCAGACAACTGACCAAGACTAGATGTGAAAATCATACAAATGTGTCTGGTGCTATGAGAAATCATGGTCTCCAAATTAAGTTACCCCCATAGACACCCAGCAATTGCTCCAAATGTCCTTGTTTCACAATTAAGTTTATTTAGAAAGTAGACAATGGTTGGGGATTTTTGCACATCCCCATTTAATCCTTCTACCTGATTTAAAATGAGTCCTGCCAATAAACAAGCATTTTGCTAAGCTGCCAATGGAAACCAAAAGAAAGGAGATGGCTAAGCCAGAGTATATGAACATTTGACATTTCTGCATATATGTCAATGAATCAAAACAACAAATTAATGTAAAGATTATAAAGCCAAGAATATAAAACATTTGGTTCATGTTATCAGAACAGAGATTGACTAGGGCCATATTAAAAGAAAGCAAGCAGACCATAAATACTAATCCCTAATGAATCAGTGCAGACCTTTCCTACTTGGAAATCAATTTTGTCTCACTCTTCCATATTACCAAGATCAAGGCACTTTACCCGGTTTCTCCTGATCTTTTCATTATGATTGAATGACCCCTCTTCATCCATTCACTGACCAGAAATCATGGGAAAATATTCTGACATATATACATGAAGATCTGTGTTGCCTCTTGCCATATGTGCATAGGGAATCCTGAAGTTAGCAGCAACCTTTCCCATACATAAATGATACAGTAGCACACAGCTAATGAATCATGCCTGGAGAAGCCAGTATAAATAAGTGTCATCTCTTAATTTATGTCAAAACAGCTCCCAACCGCATCTCACAAATGCAAGAAAGCATTTCCTTTGCCAAGCCAACTCTGAATTTCCTCCTTTGGTTCTCAGGGAATTCTTTCTGCATCTCATTGCTTTAGCTCAGCATACCACCCATTTAAGAGTTAACAGGCACAGGTACACTTACTTTAGGCAGGGTAAATTAAGTCCATTTATAAGCTCTTGCACCAATGAGTTTTCTCAGTGGGTTCTTCTAAAGTCATTTAGCTCAAGAATGTGTGTAATTGTGATACATGGAGACAATTCTCTACAGGAACACTGGGATTCAGTACAAAGTGCACGTAGTGCAGGTGCTGATGTGAGACTTGAAGGACTGGACCCAGCCTAAAGGAAATTCCTCCCTGGGAAAAACGCTTCTCTAAAATCTGAGTCATCTGAAGTTGGGAGAGTTTCAAAGGAAGCTCTGGGCAGGAAGGGTAAAGAATAACAGAGTTAATTAGGAGGGCTATTACCACTGGAAGCTTCAGGCAGGCAGGCAGAAACCCCAGTTAAACAGACTCCCAGGCATAAATCAGCAACGCTTACCAGCCACCTAGGCAAATTGGCAGGCTTTACAAAAAGACATGGTTGGCTTCCCAAGTCACACCGCTGGAGACGCAGGAATGGAGGAAAATGAGAAGTTGCAGTAGCAGCTGAGATAGCCAAACTGCTAAAACAATGGCCCCCTGGAGACTCCACTGTTCAGGGAAGGAAGCTGGTGGCAGCTAGATCATTCTTGGGTCGGGGGAGCATTGTGCTTCACAATGTAATGGACTTATAATTGCACATATTTTTATAAATTTTCAATTAAGCTACTGGATTCATTTCTTCCTAATTTGGTGCTTCAAGTACCAGTTTGTCTCCTGGAAATCTCCCGGACTGTTAGGTGTGTGACCAGAGGAACCACCCAGAAGCAGCCCAGACCTGCTTGCTGGCAGCCGGGCTTTCAGATTCCAGGCACTTTTCTCCAGGAGATTACTTTCACATTCATTTGCAGCTTTCCTCGGGCTTCCTCTTCTGGGGAGGTGAAGGCAGCCTCCTGCCCTCAAGACCTCTGTCGTGGCTCCAGAAAGCCAGTTCCTTTGAACAGGTCTGCACTTGCTTTCATGTCACTAATGGAGAGCTAGATTTCCTCACACTCTCAGATTCTTCTGAAAGGAGAGATGTCTGGCTCTCCTCTCAACACACTCCTTCTTTATCCAGGCTTCTTACACATATTCTTCTTCACATTTTCCTTTCATGATGTCCTCCCAAAAAAAAAAAAAAACCTTCTCCAATCACCTCACCTCAGTTGACACAGACCTTTCCCTTTCCTGAGCAATTGTCTTATGTAGGCAAGCAAAATGCACAATAAGGAAAAAGAGCCAAGTTAGAAGGCAGGCAAGCCTGGACTTGAATGCCAGCTCTTGAATTTACAATCTGGGTAATTTTACAGAAATTTCATCTCTCGAAGGCTCCCCCCATTGGTAAAGTGAATATACCCACCCATATTTCCTTCCTTCAAAGGGATTTATAAGGATTAAAAACTAAAATAAATAGCAAGCACACATATTTGCAGTTCTGTAAGTTAATTGTAAAGAATCATTGAGTTGTTTCGGAGAAACAGAGAGGCTAGTGGATTTGTAAAGCGGAACCAACTAGTGGAGAGAGACAAATTGAACTTCAGAAACCTAGTGACCATAGTCCTTGACCTTAACCTCTATACTATAATAATATATTGTATGTGAAAATGTAACAAGAAACACAGCAAATCATGAATTATGCAAAAGGATAAAGGGGTTCTCCCAATGTTTGTCCATAAAACAGAGTATAGTGTATGCCATAAGAATATAGATTTTGAAACAGAGAGAAAAATTCTAGCTAGACTCTGTATCTAGAACAAAGTCACTCTGCATCAGTTGTTTCCCCATCTGTAAAATGGGGATTGTTGTAGCACCATCCTTATCTAGTTGCTATGAGGCATAAATGGCATGCATACATACTGAGCAATGACAGCTAGCTTATTTCATCATTGATTATGATCCTCATGTGACATTTCCCTATATTTTTTAATATTGAAGCTTCTTTCTTCATTGGTGGGTCTCATGTCCACCAGTGCATGAAAAGCTTTAAGGGCCAAAATCATACCCTAAGCTTCTTAATTAGTCCTTGGCATAATGTTATTTCCACAAAATAATCTCATTTAACGGATTCCTAACCTCATTGAGCATATACTTGGTCCAGTTCTAGGTGAGGTGTTCAGAGTTGAGGTGCTCAAATGCATTATCTCTTTCAAGCCTTACAACTAAACTACTTTCTATGTTAGATAATAGATTTTGTGTTTCCAGGAACGAATTTCTGACTGAGAAATGAGACACATAGCTTATTAGGGACCAATTTTGACAGGGAAATAGAATTTCACATTGTTCCTATCCCCTTTATTGGCTAGGAGAAATGTAAGTTCCTCACCCTCTTTTTCAGAAAACCTTGACTCAGTGGCATTTTTTTCCAAATCACTCTGAATGTTTGTGCATGTGCGAGCCAGATTCTTCCTCCAGGGCTCAGCTGCAGGAATCACCTTGAGATTCTTTCCTCTGGAACCTTTACCCTTGGCTCTTTCTCTCTCTCTTTTGTTTTATTCATCATATTCAAACCTCAGAGGACATGTGAGGCATGCGATGCGGGACTGTGTGACAATAGTGGTTCTCTGTGTATGTAGGGCCAAAGAGGGAAAAATGCAAATTGTGAGTAAAGAAATTAACCCTGGAGCTTTATTTGAATGGCTGACAACTCATAATGCAGACATGTTGAACCATGTATCTGGTCTCATTATTTTCGTGATTGTGGCTTTATAATTGCTTCTGAGGAAAAGCAAGGAGATGAAAATTCAACACTGAAACACAACCAACAAACCCTGGTTGTGTGGAAAATGCACTGTAACAAAGAATTTACTTTCCCAGACAAAAGGATGAAAATAAGTGGGTTTGCTGCTATTGAATTTGAAGAAATTGAACTTGGCTTCTCTCTGTAGTTCAACTTTCTGGCAAATAATCTACAATGTAAATGTAGCAGAGTTTCTTTTACTGAACAAATAGTGGTGTGTTGTGAATAGGATATAAATTAAGGACACACTTTTCTCTCTAAGCCTACATGTAAGTAACTTCTCCTAACTCCCTCTGCACTACAGCTCTATTTTCACGTGTGGAATGAGATGCTTTGAAAGAAAGTC
Source organism: Peromyscus maniculatus bairdii (assembly GCF_049852395.1). Taxonomy (NCBI): domain Eukaryota; kingdom Metazoa; phylum Chordata; class Mammalia; order Rodentia; family Cricetidae; genus Peromyscus; species Peromyscus maniculatus. The sequence continues at coordinate 58,729,599 of NC_134875.1, read as the reverse complement.
ATGGAAACTGTCATCTGGTCCACCAGTGTTCGAACACTATGGGGGGAGGCAGTAATACTATGTGGCACTTTAATTGAGTTTAGGTTGATACCACAATTCAGGAATATCAATTTCTATTACCTCCATTAAGGCTAAACTATTGGATGTAGCAGTCTGAGGTAGAAAAGGTTGCAAGCCACACACTGTGTTAGGCCTGCTTAGAGAGTCACCTGCAGTTGTTTTAATCCTATCCCCAGAAAAATTGACAATTCAATAATCTAATTGGACCATTGCTGATTACCAAAACAGGCACCATTATTCAGTCCATGTGATCTGCTGGGCTCTCTAGTAGACATTTTGTTAGCTTGCTGCATTTAATCCTCACAAGAACCTTGCAAAGTACACGCGACATGACCTTAATTTTATAGATTTGTCAACTGGCAGTCAGGGGCATTAAGGAATTTACCCCCAGGTCACAAGCCTTCTAAATTATCCATCAAAGACCAGACATGGTCTGTTTGGATGTAAAATCTATGCCCTTTCAAGTGTGACGTGCTGTGAAGAAAGGAAATGATCACTTTCAGTAGGATTTCCTTGATTTCTTGACTGAGATTTTTACACTTTCCCCATAACGCAAGCTGCTGGCATGATTACCAATAGTAGATTTAATTTAATCAAAGAGTGATGGAAAATCCCTAGCTTTACCACTTCTTAGTTGTAGAATCCTGGATAAAATGGTCATTTGTCAGTCTTAATTCTTTCACCTCTAAAATGGGGCTATTAATTATGGTAGATAGTCTCAAATTCACGTACAGGTTTAATGATATCACAGATGTATCTGCCATATACTAAGCACTCGATAAACCTTAGCTGTGATTATTAGTGTACTCTATAACAGCTTATCATGTAAATTAAAGGAATTCTCTATCTTCTCCTTGACACACATGGCTTAGAAATACAATGCAAATGCAAGTGTAATATCTATCCTCTAGCATCCCTGCAAACTAAGTTCTAGCTGCAATGCTTACCAGCTTTAATAGGGCTTCAAACCCTCAAAGATCTACTACATCAGAGGAGAAAAGAAGCCTTAGAGAAAGAAAGATCTCAGAGTTTTAAACTGAACATGAGAGTTTTCTCCCCAAATATCCCAATTCACAGAATGAGTCCTTAGATGTATCTGCCTTAGGCATCTATTCACATTTCAGAATCTTTCCTTGTAGTCATGTTCCTTGAGAACCTAGTCATTAGGTCCTATCCCACACAGATGTTTCAAGTCTCCTTAACAATACCCCGTCTCATTGGTACTACAAAGATCTGCACTCTTTCAAATCCTTTTCGAAGAGCCAAATTCTAAAGTTAACATATTGCATTCACTATAAAAGCCAGATCCTTGGCCCTAACACTAAAATATTTAGTGTGCATGCACAACAAAGCTATACCTGTCATATATTTTTAATTACAATACTATTGTTTTTGCTATAAAGCAGTTGTACAGATTTTATTTCAACAAGGTGAGCAGAATCAAGGTTTAGAAAGAATGAGCCTCATTCCCTGGGTCAAACAGCTTAGAAACAAAACTGTGTTTTAAAAAATCCAAGAACAAACAAAAAAATTGATTTCGCTTTTGTTTTTGTTTAAGAGAGAGTGAGAGAGGGAACATGAAGTTGGGTAGGTAGGGAGGTGGGGAGGAACTGGGAGAAGTTGGTGGAAGGGAAGAATATGATCAAAATATATTGTATGCCCTAAAGGCAATAACACGGTGTACAAGCAGCAATGTGTCTCCTAAAGCAGCTTCCTAGGGGGAAAAAGAATATGATGAAAACTTGGTACTCCAAACACAAAAGAAAAACCAAATTGACGTATCAGGCAATTCTCAGACTCTCACTCTCTGCTTTAGCCTAAGAAAGTACTTCTAGTTGTTCCAATATACCATCTTTTGTCTTTCCTTCAGTCCTTCACTTGAACTATTAATTATTCCTAAAATATGCCAAATCTGCCACTTTACCTGTATTATGCTCATTTATCCTTCTTATCTCTCTAAAATGTCACTCTACCCAAAAGCTTTTCCTGGCCACCCCCTTCCACAGTGTGAAGTAGTAGATATTGCTATCAGTAAGCAAAAGGGATATAATTCAGAGCCTATATCATGTCACACTCTAGTATAATTGTCTACTTGCTTGTCCAATCATCCACAGGAAACAGGAAACTTACTGTAGATGAGAGAACTTATTTTCCTCCTTCCTTCCTTCCTTCCTTCCTTCCTTCCTTCCTTCCTTCCTTCCTTCCTTCCTTCCTTCCTTCCTTCCTTCTCTCCTCTTTTTTGTTTTGGTTTTGGAGACAGGGTTTCTCTCTGTAGCTCTGGCTGTCCTGGAACTCACTCTGTAGATAATACTGGCCTTGAACTCACAGAGTTCACTTCTGCCTCCCGAGTCCTGGGATTAAAGGCGTGAGCCACCACCATCCAGCTGACAATATATATCTTTTACGTAATCATGTCTCAAGGTCCAAAGCAGTGCTTAGTAAGTAAATAGTTGCTCAGTTGAACACAACTTCACTTGAAGTATGAGGGATAATAAAAAGTAAACTTATGATTGGGAAATAAAATTTCTTTGCAACATACATAGTATGAAGTAGTTTTTAAAATTAGCCATCCAAAGTGTAAGTTTCATAGTACAGTTATCATAATGTTTAGGGTTACTATTATATCTCTAACATATTTTACTATGTAGAGGTTATGATACGAAGCTAATCAATACTCACCGAATTCATCAATAAATGAAGCCAACTGTGATGATACACACTTGTAACCTCACTGCTTGGGACACTGAGGCAAGAGAAGGGCTATCAGTTCAAGGCCAGCTAGATCTACGCAGCAAAACACTATCTCAAATAAACAAAGTTTAATTAGTTAATTAATTATCAAGTGGAAATCTATTATTGTAGATAGTTTCTTCAGGAAAAGTTCATGTTCATAGAGCAAAGTGTTATCCATCAAAACACACGGCAAAATTTACCTCTTCCATGATGCTATCTCTAATTGCAGTTACCCTTTTTCCCACAAGCAAGAAGTTTTATATTATTCTGAACAAATAAAGAGGGAAAATCTATAAAATGTGAATATTTTACAAAATTTAGAACAAGTAGTCAATAGGGTGGATGACCAAATCAAGATTAACAGTGATTTCAATAAGCCAGGATAAAAAGCTTAAACCGAAAGGATTCAGCTCAACAGAAATATGCACTAACTCCAGCACTCAGCTTCAAAATATCAATTTCACAAGTACAGCATAGGGAGAGACCAGATTTGATGACCATTTGTGTGAAATGGACCTGGGGATTTTAGTTGGCCTCAAGATCAATATGAGCCAGCAGTGAGATGTCACTGTTAAAGATGCCAGTACAGTCGAAGTTTGCCCATTTCACAAAAAAGCAATCATCTGAAAATACCCCGTTTCAGTCCAACTACATCTCTGATGTTGTTTCCAATGTTTTAAGAAAAACATTTACAAAATATAATAGGTTCAGAAAAGATCAACTAAAATGGTAAGGAAATACAGAAAACACAGTTTATGTTAGGTAGCTGAAAGACCGAGAGGTCTTTTACGCTAAAAATTGTTTGATTAGATAATGTAACACTGTCTCTGGAAAAGGAAAAGGAAACAGAATGTATAGTGAAATATAGGGAAACTCTGAGAAGTCCCATATGCAGCAATACATGACTGAGTTCTTAAGGAAGTACAATTAAACTAGCCAGAGAAATACCACATGAGGGTGATTCTACAAACATTATTATTCTTGAAGTGCTCTAACAATTGGAGGGACTGCCTTGTAAAGCAGAAAGGCCCTTTGACCACTGGTAATATTTAAGCAAAACCTGCCTCCTTCTAGGACTATCAAAAAATAAATGGATTGTATAGTCAGATGTTAGAGAAGACAGCTTGTTACAGAGATGTGATTCTATGTCCTTCTACATCCTTGAATCCATAAATCAGCCAAGGAATCATATTCTTCTGGCAATTAACCTCAATATATTCATACAGTATTTAAGAACTCCATGACAGCAGAATCTGGCTAGTCTAGAGGAGAGATTATATGCCCATTTCTAATTAATCTCCAAATTTTATCTGTAAGAATATCTGTCTTGGCTATCTCAGGGGATGCTATTAAATGGAGAGGCTTACTGCATGTTTTAAGAGTTATTGCTCTATTGCTAAGGGAAGGCACCATGACCAAGACAACTCTTTTTAAAAAAAAAAGCATTTGATTGGGGCCTTGCTTACAATTTTAGAGGGTTAGTCCATGATCATCATGGTGGAAAACAGAGAGGCATGGGTACTGGATCAGTATTAGAGCTTTATTTACATCAAGATCTGCAGGTAGCAGACAGAGAGACAGGGTAGGGCATGGGCTTTTGAAATCTCAATGCCCAACACCCATTGACACACCTTCTTCAGAAAAGTCAAGCCTTTCTAATTCTTCCCAAACAGTTCCACTAACTGGGGACCAAGAATGCAAACATATGAGCCTATAAGGACCATTCTCATTCAAACCACCAGAGTTTCATAAACTATAAAGCACTGGATAGTACTCAACTCATTGGCCTATGACTAAATGGCAGACTACCTCTGTGGAAGATTTCTGCTTTCATCTGTGTTAGCAATGCCCCACTCCACCAGTCTCCACAGCACCCAAACAATATGTACTCCTCCAGGGGCTCAAGACATGTAACACCTTATCCTCTCCTTGCTTATAAATGTGAGTAAAAGGAATTTCTTAACAGTGCATTGAAAGAAAGGAAACCATTTGATGGTATAAAATTGGGGCTCCCTGTACAGCTCAGTAGCCTGTCTACCATCCTCAGAAATACTAGCAAGGGTCCATATTCCTTCCTACTATCACCATGCTGATCATGAGAGCCATCACAACATTAGAGAGTCTTCTTTTCCTCCGAAAATCTCTTAGGCTCTCCATTTCTTTCCTCTGGAGTTTAATAACGGAATTACTTTGGTTTTCTCCTGAAAACTATTTCTTGGAAAGACTATAAACTAGTTCCTAAACATTGATATATGCCTTATTCTTTTCTTTTTTTGGAAGTTATCCAATAATAAGGAACAAATGCTTTCTTATCCCAAAGGAATGAGGTTGTAAAGGACAGGCTTATCATTATTTGGGATATAGCTCTTTCTGGAATCCTTCACACAGTATCATAAAAGCAACATTGACATAGACTGACTACTCTGAAAATAAAATTCTCCCTATTCCACTCTTTGAACTCAGCCCTCTTCTAGTCTGTATCTAAGTATGCATGGTTAGCTACATAAGCTAGTCCTGGATTTTAAAATTTTAATAACTGAGAATACTGAGACACCATCCATCTGTAGACTGTGGTCTGAATACTGATAACAACAAGAGGACATGTGCCCCTTCGATTCTTCCTCCTTATGATTTCTGAGCAAAATATGGCACATATAGTTATTTGTTATGCAATTGAAATTTATACATTTGAAGCAATGTGACTCACTAATTCTAAAGCAACACAAATGTTTTAACCAATATAAAAAGGCAGTCTCTCCAAAATATTGTAGATTAAAAACATGTGCTAAAGCCCCTGGCAAAATTTTATATTTAGACAGTAATATAATTTAGACATTTTTTACAACCTTTTGACTTAAAAATTCATTCTTTATATTTAGTTTCTCCCTGTACTTGCTCTTGAAAAAGACAAGTGGATAATAGAAGAATAAATAAAATCAATGCAACCAATCAGCTATGTATCACAAATCATCTCCTTATACAGGTAGACACAGCCTTAAACTTGCATAGATTGCTCAAGATAAATTTATTAAAATGGTGTTTATAGTGACATCTGCTCTATTCAAAGAAAAGAATCATGTTTTTTATTAAGTTTGCCATAATATATATGGACTCCCATAGAAAAAATAGATTCCTTCTTGCTTCATAGTATATTCTAGCACTACAGAGAATCATCTTCCAGGTTCATAAGACCAATGCTCTAGCATCATCTCTGTTTCTACCAAGTTGTGGATTCCTTGGAAACCACTTTACCTCTCTAGGCTTCTCCTGATTCAACTGAAAACAAATGCAGTTTTACTAACCCAATTGCTCCTATGCTATGACCCATAGACATTAGTCTATGACAAAAAGTCAATGCTATCTAAACAAAAACAAGATGAAGAAACTATAACAAAATTTTCATTGAACTAAAATATTCAGGTTTTTAAAAAAATTCTCAATGTCTAGCATTTTTATATTGGACAAAAGTGTCCATTATTTTTTATATAGTGGTAATAGAAATATTAAATATTTGTTTATTAATTTCATTAGTGGCAAAAGAAAAAAAGTTGACAAGCCTATATTTTTTCTCATGTATTGATTTTTAATTTTTTTTGTTTTATTACAATTAAGGTAATGAACATGGAGAATGGTGACTATGATAGCTGTGGCCAATTGTCAAATGGAAGTCTGGAGTAGTGTGGGTGATGAGGTTCATGCCTGTGGAACACTGTAGGATTGTATTAGTCTCCCTAATTGAGGTACAAGAAACTGCCCACTGTGGGTGGCACCTTTCCCTGCCTGGGCCCTGGATAGTGTTAAGTGAAGAAGGGCATCTTATCAGAATATATATACACTCATTCATTGTTTGCTATTTTTTCACTGTGGACATAATGTGACTAACCACCTGAAACTCATGCTGCCACGGATTTCTCAAACCTTAAACTGTGAACTGAAATAGACCTTTACCTTTTAGTTATTGTGTCAGGGTATTTTATGACATTGACAGGAAGAAAACTAAGACTGTGGTTCAGGCCTATAATTCCAGCATTTGAGAAGCAGAGGCAAGTTTGGTCTACATAGCAATTTCCTGTCTAATAAATAAATAATATGAAAATTAACTTAGATGCTTTCTAAGATCTTTTCTAGCTCTCAAATTCCCAGGATTAGGCATCTTATAACTAGTTATTACCGAGATTTCCTCATTTTTAGAGTCAACATTCAAATATTTTATCTTAAGAACGGAACTGCTCTCTGAGCACTTATTCTAGAAGCCCTACAAATTGATAGGTACAATTAATCTGAAATGAAAAGTGGTAGGGGTGGGGAAGTTCGAGGAAAAGGAATGGGGTGGATTTTGTCAAAAACATATTATGTGCATGCATACAATTCTCAAACAATTGAAAAATATTCTAAAGTGTTTAATGAGTTTTCTTTAACCAAATCAATCCAGATTTTAATAAACTCCAGATACCTGCCTGAATGTTGGCTACCTCTCAAATTGAAAGATTCAACTATGGCTCATGACTCCTCTGTCTCTGTCTCTGTCTCTGTCTCTGTCTCTGTCTCTCTCTCTCTCTCTCTCTCTCTCTCTCTCTCTCTCACACACACACACACACACACACACACACACACACACACACACACACACACACACACACACGAAGGGACCCAGACAGAGGACGATTCTTCATTCCACATACCCAAAGATTTCAGGCTCTCAATAGTATATTATATATAAAATACAATTAAACAAGTCTCTCCTTTCTTAGTGCTAAACATTATCCAGTTTTTTAATATACTCACCTCGTCTTCATTACATTGGGAAAATCCCCCTTTTAATATATAATGGTATTACCACCTCATATAAATACAGTGTTTTACGGTTCTTAGAAATATTTTCAATGTTTTACTTCTTTTGCTTTCTTTATAGTGTTTTTGGTTTTCTTAATATTTCTTTTGCGTCCTGACCACAGTTTCTCATGCCTACTCTACCCCCAGTCCCTCCCCCTAACCTCCCCTTCCCTCACAGCCACTCCTCCTGCATTTCAATTCAGCAAAGGGCAAACCTCCCATGGATAGCAACAAAACATGACATATCAAGTTGCAGTAAGACTAAGTAACTTGCTTGTATTAAGGCTGGGCAAGGCAACCCAGTATGAGGAATAGGGTCCCAAAAGCCAGTAAAAGAGTCAGAGACAGCCCCTGATCCCACTTTTAGGAGTCCCGCAAGAAGACCAAACTACACAACTGTCACATATATGCAGAGGACCTAGGTCAGTCCCATGCAGGCTCCCTGGTTCTTGATTCAGTATCTATGAGCCCCTGTGCACCCAGGTTAGTTGATTCTGTGGATTTTCTCATGATGACCTTAACCTTCTGGCTCCTACAACCCCTTTTTCACCCTTCAGCAGGATTCCCTGAGCTCTACAGCTCTACTTAATGTTTGGTTGTGGATCTATATCTGTTTCCTTCAGTTACTGAATGAAGCCTCTCTGATGACAACTGGGCTAGGCACCAATCTATGAGTATAGCAGAGTATCATTAAGCATCGTTACTTTGACATTTTTTTCCTCCAGTCATGTTTGGTTCTACCCTAGGTCTCTAGGTCATCCAGCCTCAGGCAGAGTCAGAGGTGAGCTCACTCTTAATGCATGGGTCTCAGGTTGGAACAGTCATTGGTTGGTATAATTTTTTTTTAACTCTTTGGCTCTTTGTGGGGATGGGGGGTGCCACCCAGCTCCCAAATAAATACATGGAGGCTTATTCCTTTTTATAAATGCCTGGCCTTAGTTTGGCTTGTTTCTTGCCAGCTTTTCTTAAATTATCCTGTGTATCTTTCGCCTCTGGGCTTTTACCTTTTTCTGTTTTTGCATACCTTTCTTTACTTCTTACTCCATGGCTTGCTGTGTAGCTTGATGGCTGGCTCCTGGCGTCCTCTTTCCTCTTTTTCTCATTTTCTATCTTCTCTTCCCAGATTTCTCCTCCTATTTATTCTCTCTGCCAGCCAGCCCTGCCTATCCTTTCTTCTGCCTGGTTATTGGCTGTTCAGCTCTTTATTAGACTAATCGTGTGTTTTAGACGGGTAAAGTAACACAGCTTCACAGAGTTAAACAAACGCAACATAAAAGAATGCAACACATCTTTGCATCATTAAAAAAATGTTCTACAGCATAAACAAATGTAACACATCTTAAAATAACATTTCACAACAGATTGGCCACTCCCACAATCTCTGTGCCACCCTCACCTCAGCACATCCCATAGGCAGAACAAACTGTAGGTTGAAGCTTATGTGACTAGGTTGGTGTCCCAATCCCTCCACTGGAAGTCTTGCCTAGTCACAGAAGATGGCCTGTTCAGGCTATATAATGTTCACCATTGCTAGGAGTCTTAGCTGGGGTCATCCTTGTAAATCCTGGGAGTTTCCCTTGCCCCAGTTTCTACCTGACCCTGAAATGACTCCCTTTCCAGTGGTCCTGCTCAGTAATCTCCTCCTCCATCCCCACTTGCCCCCAGGCCACTCATAAAAATCTCTTCTATTTCCTCTTCCCAAATGTTGCCCCCACCTCCTTGAACCATGCTTGTTACTTAGCGTCTCAGGGTCTGTGGATTGTAGCATGGTTATCCTTTATTTTACAGCTAATATTCACGAACGTTGGGCGCCAGATGTAGCAGGAATCTTAAAAGTACTTATTAATAAAATCAAACCCGAGGCGAGTTATTGGGGTCCATGCTGGTAGATCAGAGAGACAGAACAAGCCACAGCTATCTCACCTCGCCGGATCCTCAGCTGGTCTTGTCTCCTCAGACTGGAGGCCTCTGAGTCCTCATCCGGAATGGGTCTCAGCTGAATTATTGCTCAAAAGCCTGAATGCTTAACCAGCCAAAATGTTTCTAGTTTCTGGTCCTCACACCTTATATACATTTATGCTTTCTACCATCACTCCCTAGGATTAAAGCCTTGCTTCCTGGGATTAAAGGCGTGTGTCACCATGCTTGGCTGTTTCCAATGTGGCCTTGAACTCACAGAGATCCAGAGGGATTTCTATCTCTGGAATGCTAGGATTAAAGGTGTGAGTGCCACCATTTTCTAGCCTTTGTATCTAGTGGCTGTCTGTTCTCTGACCCCAGATAAATTTATTAGAGTACACAATATTTTGGGGAACACAATACCACCACACACATTTATGTGCACACATATAATATATTTTTTAAAAGATATTACTCAATGCTCAGCCATCAATGGGAAATCTATACCATACACACATACACTCTCTCTCTCTCCTTAAAGCTCAGAGACCATCATGGAAAAAGGGACGGAAATATCGTAAGAGCTGGAGTTCAGGAAAGATTTAGGAACAAATGTATCTTCTAGAAATGACAAAACCACTGCAATCAAGGGTTCACAGCACCTGTGGTTGCCTACACAAGACTGACACAAGATCAAGTCAGTCAACACTCAAGCATGGATTAGTGAGAGGCCCATGAGCACAGACTCCAGGCTGAGGAGTTGTCAGTTAATGGATACTAGAAGGAGAGTTAGGTTTTTTTTTAAGAGTGTGGCTCCTGGTAGGTCAAGATCATGTTCCAGTGGGTGAACCCACACCCAGGAATATGGGCAATTGGCCATATTGGATGAGCACATTGGACTGAGTGGCTTGTTAAAAACAGTCAGAGACATGAAGTTGGAGGGCCATTGGGAGGATGATCTTGGAAGATTTAGGCAGAGGGACAGAGTAGTAAATATGATCAAAGCACATTGTATGTATGTATGTATGTATGAAATTATAAAAGAATTAATACAAATACTGCATTTAAATCTATGCCAATCAAACATTGATTGACTACACTAAAGACAATTCAAGTGTGGTTATGATGTTTTACCAATACTTCCTATACAGATAATTTCTATAAGTTATATGTAATTTGCCTCATAGCTGGAGGCAATGAGTTTTTCAAGTGAAAGGGGGTGTCAAAAATCTAAGTTGGGGCCTGAAGATATGGCATAGTGGTTAAGAACACTTGTTGCTCTCACAGGGGACTTGTATTAAATTCCTAGCACCCACATGATGGCTCAGAACCATCCATAACTATACTTCTTGGGGATCCAATGCCCTTGTCTGACCTCTGCAAGGCCTAGTCATGGTGCACACACATACTTATAGACAAAACACTCATACACATAAAATAAAATAATAAAAATTTAAAACATTTAATCTATATAGGTATTTTTGATAATAAAATCTATGTAAGAAAGAGGTTCTTTGCTATCCTGATTCAAAGACATTTGAAACAATGAGTTTTTTCTTCTGAGTGAAAGCCTTTAAACCCCAAATTGCACTTCAACATGGAAGCACTATTAGAGGAAGAATGGCTTTTATTAATTACTCTCTTTTAAGACATTGGATAGCATTGGAATATTCAGTGAGTTGTAAGTTTCCGTTCAACTAATTGTATCCTAATTCTTTTCATCTCCCTATTACACAGACAAGGAAAAGATCACCAGAACCTATGATAAGGTAGTCCCCACACAACAACAGAGTGCATGATGTTCAAAGTTCGACTGCTTAGCCACTGTAAGAGTATAGAAATAGAAGGTGGAATTCAGATTTGTACATTTGGGGTAGAGAAATGGCAGCTTCTAGTAATTATGCTAAGATAGAAGATATGAACTGCACCTATCTTCAGGTAAGCCAGCATGTTTGACCTTTTTAGCCATGAAGAAGAGTATCTGGGTAGTTAATTTAATCCCAGGCATTGCTCACCAGAAAGAGGCTTTGGTAATCTCTCTGCAGACAAAAAGAGAGTCCAAGTTGATGAAGTTGATGATTTCTGCCTGACTTGAGAAGAGGTCAGGTGATTGTTTAAGGATAACCAGATGTTCTCCAAGGAGAAGCCAAGGATGTCTGAATTTGTCTCTAATTTTAGGTTTATAATGTGTTTTAATTATGTAAAACCACTGATTAAGAAAGACAACTGTCACAGCACTGAATAAAAAGTATGTAAACAATTCAACTGCATTATTATATTACAAAGAGCATGTAGCAGGCAAAAACTTTCCACTGAAGATTCAATGATCTCAAGAGCAGAAAGCATTTATTTCTACCCCTCCCCAGGAACCCTCTCAAACAACTCACTCCACTATTGGTAAGGCAACCTATAGCAAAATACAAACAGCCCCTGCTGGTTGCTCAAGAACCATATCTATGGGTACAACTTAAATGCTACAGTTGGAAGCTCAGTCCTTCCTAAGCACCTTGTAAGAAATCAAAAGATGCAGTGAATCCGCAACGTGGGATCATCAATGTCTCACCCTCTCTCATGATATTTCCAAAAGAAATTTTTCTGAAAAAGGAGCCATCCTTGCTCGCTGGTGATGCAGTATCTACTTTCCTAGTAATCTCAGTGTACTCATAAAAGAAGCATGTCAGTAGACTTCATTAGAATATCTACTCTGCCAGAAAAGGGCACTTGACTAACCAGTTATCACTTAGAATCATTTCAAAGTTGGGCAGCAAACAGTTGGACTCTGTTTGAAGAGCTTCAACTAAGTTAGAAGCGGTTATCCCAGATTCCTCTGGGAGAGAGCAGTTTCCTTGTTTGGTAACATCAAATAATTATGTTGCTCAAAGCCAACACAACTTGAGAATATAGAAAACTGCACCTAGATCTGAAAGCCTAGTAAAAATCCCCAGTTCTGTGCTATGAAGAGGATTATTGGCAAAGAGAATCCTTAAATTACCCTCATAGCATGTGTCTCCTCGGCAAAGCACCAAATGGCCCTTTCTTCACTAGCCAAACTAATGGAGAAAGAATACATCCACAGATGGCAACAAGACCTGTATTGAGCCAACCATTATAATCTTCTCTTTCACCAACGCTTTTACCATACATCAAGCAGCTATCAAAGTACCAGAAAAATACCCAGAAGGCACACAGCAGAAGGGAGGTGTGGTCTGGCTAGTCAAAATCTGGATGGTTATTCCTGAGTAATTAAAAGCTGGCTTAAACATCAGTCGTTCATAACCTTACATATAAGGCCAGTTCCTGAATAACTTTATGCTGCTTGTTGATTCTCCCCCTAACTACTATAATTATTGAGTAATCTGATGCTATACCAAGATGATAAAATTTCTGATAAATGCAACATTAGTATATTACTTCTCTGTTTGTATTTTCAAAGAGTATTTCAGCTGATAACATTCCTTCTAAGATATCAGAAAGGAGGTAACCTGGTCAGGGTTAAGATTTAAAATCTCCTGAACAGACATTAGAATTCTACATTTTTCAGTATTTCTCCTGCTTTCCTTGAGAAATTTCCTTTATTGCCATATTTTCTTTCCACTGCAGTGAATGACTGGACCTAAATGACTGTACTTCAGGTACTAACAGTCTAAGTCAATTTTGGTCAGAAGAAATTCTATCTACGTGGCTATCCCTGTTCACAAGTACATAGTGCCTGACACAGACACATCTTAAATAAAGGCAAAAAAAAGCAGCATCTCATAGTAGGTTAAGAGCATGAGATTATGTGTTAGATGGTACCCAGTTTGGATGCTACTGTTATTGCTTTTAATTGTATAATGTTGTAAAAGGCAATTCACCTTTCTGTTCATCTGATTGATTGTTTTATCTGTAAAAATGGGTATGTGTGTGTATGTATATATATATATTGTTTGTGATATTTTCCATTTATGGTGCCTACTATTGGAATGTTATCCCATTGTAAGCTGGTGTGTGTAGGTATATGGATGTGGATGTGCATAGTGTTAGGCAGAATAATGATCCCTGGTAAAAATTTCTCTAAACTCTGAAACTTAAGAATATATTACCTAAGCCGGGCAGTGGTGGCGCATGCCTTTAATCCCAGCACTAGGAGGCAGAGGTAGGTGGATATCTGTGAGTTTGAGGCCAGCCTGGGCTACAGAGTGAGTTTCAGGAAAGGCACAAAGCTACACAGAGAAACCTTGTCTCGAAAAAACAACAACAACAAAAAAGAATATATTACCTAATGTGATAAGAATAATTTAGCAGATGTGATTTAAGCTAAATAATTCAACATGTGGAGATTATTCCAGGTTTTCTAGGTGGAAGTTAATATTATCATGGGAGTCTCTGAAGGTGGAAGACCAAAGAAAAATAAAAACAACTACAAAAGAATAGCCAGATAAATGCATTATTCCAGGTTTCTAGTTGGAGAAAGGAGGTCATAAATCAAGAAAAATTCATCTTCTTGAATTTAAGAGGTTAAAAAAGGTTATAATTTGATTCTTCCCTAAATCATTACCATGGGAACACAATCCTGCCAACACCTTATTCTTGGCCCAAAGAGACACATTTTACATAAACAGATATACAAATACTGGATGATGTTCACAAAAATTTAATGAGAACAAATTTGTCTCTAGTTGGTATGATTACAGATATGTATTTAGTGGTTTTAGTTGTTTGTTGTCTTTCAATTATTAAATGTTTCAGTGACACATAACAGTATATGTAAAGACAAACTATATATATATATATATATATATATATATATATACACATATATGTATACTATATGCATAAGTCAACAATTCCTATATATAGTTCCTGAATCCCCTTGCCAAACTTCTTCCAATTCTCTTAACCCCGAGCTATCTAGTCTTTATTTTAGACTTTAATACGACCATGTATTGTTTTAAAAATTCACTACATAGGTATGCAGTATAATCCAAAAAGGATATTTAGTATTCCTGATGCTTTTATTTTGATATAGATGACATTATATTCTATATACTACCTTAACATCTGCTTTGTTATTTATATTTTAAATATTTGTTTTTTCCATATTTATTTCTAGTGACATTTCAATTTCAATTTTTCTTATTAAGAAAAATTTTTATTCACTTAACATACCAATCAAAGATCCCCCTCTTCCCTTCTCCTGCCCCTCCAGCCTCTCCTCCCAACCCATCTCCCATTCCCTCCTACAAGGTAAGATCTCCCATGCAGAGGTACAATTGGTAGAGGCAGATCCAAGCTCCTCCCTCTGCCCCAAGGCTATACAAGGTGTCCCATCATAGGTAGTGGGCTCCATAATTCCTGCTCATGCACCAGGGGTGGATTCTGATCCTACTGCCAGGGGTCCCCTTAAACAGATCAAGTTACACAACTGTCTCATTATGCAGAAAGTCTAGTCCAGTCCCATGCAGGCTCCACAGCGGTTGATCTAAATTTCATGAGTTCCCACTAGATTGATTTGGTTGTCTCTGCTGGTTTCCCCACCATGATCTTGATGCCCTTGCTCATAGAATCCCTCTTCTCTGTCTTCAACAGGACTCCTGGAGCTCAGTCTGGTGTTTGACTGTGGATCTCTACATTTGCTTCCACCAGTTACTGGAGAAAGACTCTATGATGACAGTTAGGGTATTCACCAATCTGATTACTGGAGTAAGCTAGTTTGGCACCCTCTCCACTATTGCTAGTAGTCTAAGCTGTGTTCATCCTTGGGGATTTCCTGGGAACTTCACTAGCACCAGGTTTCTCCTTATCCCCATGATGTCTCCCTCTATCATGGTATCTCTTTCATTGCTCTCCCACTCCATCCCTGTTCCAGCTCGACCATCCCATTCCCTTATGTTCTCATTCCCCCATTCCCTACCCTCACTTGTCCAGCCCTCACCCCCAATTTACTCATGGATATCTCATCTATTTCCCCTTCCCAGGGCAATCAATGAGTCCCTCTTTGGGTACTCCTTAGTAGCTAGCTTCTCTGGAGCTGTGGGTTGTAGTCTGGTTATCCTTTACTTTACATTTAGTATCCATTTATGAGTGAGTACATAACATATTTGTCTTTCTGAATCTGGGTTACCTCACTCGGCATTATATTTTCTAATTCTAGTACAGTGACCACACTACAGCATTACGGAACTATATCAGGATTGATTTGATTATTCTTTTCTTTACAAGTGCATTTGGAATAGTTCTGCTATTTTGAGGTAAAACAATATTTCAGTGAACAACCTACAGAGATAGATACCTAATGCTTTTCTGAAGAAGTTTCTTTTAGATTTAGAATAAAACATGAACTTCTTAAATCACAGAGCCTATGAATCATTAGTAGGTGTATCAATTCTCTATCATCACTATGATAAAGTATCATGATCAAGGTAACTTAAAGAAGTAAGAGTTTATTTGGGCTTATAGTTTCAGAGCAATAGTCTTCAATGGCAGAGGAGGCATGACATCAGATGACCAGAGCAGAAAGCTAACACATGTCCATTCAGACATAACAAGCAGACAATGCAAAGTGAAAGTTAGGCATGGCTATAAACTGTCAAAGCCTGCTCCCATGACATACTTCCTCCAGCAAGGCCCTATCTCTTAAAAGTTCCATAACCTCCTCCCAAACAGTGCCACCTCCCTGGACCAAGTATTCAAATACATGAGCCTATGGGGGACATTTCTCATTCAAAAAACCACACTGTGTTCTATCAAATTATATTGTGCTGTTGTTTTAATTTGAGAATAGGATCTTGCTATGTAACCCAGGCTGGCTTGAAATTTCTATACACTCCCAGGCTATCCTGTATT
Source organism: Peromyscus maniculatus bairdii (assembly GCF_049852395.1). Taxonomy (NCBI): domain Eukaryota; kingdom Metazoa; phylum Chordata; class Mammalia; order Rodentia; family Cricetidae; genus Peromyscus; species Peromyscus maniculatus. The sequence goes on along the minus strand of NC_134875.1, from coordinate 58,713,249 downwards.
TAATCACCATAATATTTAGGTGTATCTACTTAGTATACTTTTGTTAAGTATCATTAAAATAGGACAAACACATAGGTGATTTATATTTTAAATTTTAAATTTTTATAAATGAATTACTGATGTAAAAACTGGAGTTTTCTAACATAAAAACAATGATAAAACTATGCTTACCCCAGAAATATCCATTCAACAATCTCAAATTGTTAATGATGTCTCTGTAATCAACTGCATAATTCAATATCCTTCTGAAAGATACATGGAAACTACTTCTTATTATACTATATGTATAGAAAATGTATGCACATTTACTCAAACTGTATGATATAATTTAGATTCTTAAGATGGCAAATTCAATGCTTTCTGATTACAAGAACATTTTTAGACGGGCTCCAGGGGCTATACAGAGTAAGTAGCTAATCATGGAAGAGAATTCCAGACTTCTCGTATCTCTTCAGTGGTGAGACCAAAGTACAAAGTCACTAGAGATAGGTACCATACACCAGCAGGAATGAGAGAATCGGGGTGTCATTAACCCTGTTGCCCTTTGGAGCTAGAATAGACACTTCAGCAGCCATTACCACACACAAGTTCAGAATCTGCCTCCTTCAGACACTTGCTATAACCCCAATCACTCAGTGAAGAGTTGCCCAAAGTGAAATAGAACCCAGCAATCACCATGCTTTATGGAGTAAATATTTACTAGATATCACAGATTCTACCTATATCTAGAGTATCTAAATCATATAAGTGTGCTCCAACTTCCAATTCTCCCTTTGTTTCTCAAATATATAAACATCTTTTGGGCCTTTAAGAGTTATATCATACATTTAATAGGCTGTTTCTTATAATTTACTTAACACATATTCAACCTTTCTAGTGAACACTCACAGCATCTAGTTCATATGAAGTCCTTCAATATTTCTTTTTAAATGAAAACTTAAAATTTGTTTTAAAAGAAGGACCAAATGAAAATATGAGTAAATTTTAAAAATTATACTGGAGTGGAAGAGGCTGTTAAAATGGGAATATAAAACTCAGAATCTATGAATAAATATTTGATAAATTTGGCTACATAAAAATTTAAACCCTTTATATGGCAAAAAATACTACTAAAATGCAGAAGACAAATGACAGAGTAAAAATATTTATTTTACATTTAAGAGAAAAATAAATTCTTTCATATTTAAAGAGCTATTAAAATTCAGTGAGAAAATGAAGTAAATAGTAAATGAGTAGAAGGCAGACTAAGAAACTGAAATCTCCAATAAACACGCATGCATATTCAAACTCACTTACACTTAAATACAAAATAAAACAATAAGATACCATTTCCATTTATCAGATTGATAAAGATTATGACAGTATTAAAACTTTAAAATCAAGGTATTAGTATATATGTGTGCATAAATATTATATGTTCATAGAAAGTTTCTAAAAATGATACATAGGAATCTTAACAGTCAATCCTTACTAGAGTAAGTGATAAGAAACCATGACCAAAAGCAACTTGAGAAAGTATTACTTGGCTTACACTTTCAGGTCATAGTCTATCATTGAGGAAATTCAGGGCAGGAACTCAAAAACCTTGAAGCACAAACCGTAGAGGAACACTGATTGCCAGTTCACTCACAGGCCCAGGTTTAGCTTACTTTCTTATAGAGCCTAGTGTGGTGATATATTTTGTACCCTAATAAACTTACCTGAGGATCAGAAGACAGAGCCACTCACTAGATTAGATATAGAGGTCAGGCAGTGGTGGCACACACCCTTAATCCTATCACTTGGGAGGCAGAGATCCAGATGGATCTCTGTGAGTTCAAGGCCACACTGGAAACAGAGCCAAGCAGTGGTGGCACACACCTTTAATCCCAATACTGGGAAGCACATGCCTTTAATCCTGGGAAGTTATGTCTGGGCAGAGAAAGGTATATGTCATGAAGGAACAGGAACTCACTCTCTTTAGACTGAGGATTTCATAGAGGTAAGAACTAGTGGCTGGCTGTTCTGCTTCTCTAAACTTTCAGCTTTCACCCTGATATCTGGCTCTGGATTTTTTTTATTAAAAGACCATCTAAGATTCAAACAACAGCCTAGGACCACCTAAGGGTGATGATGCCCACAGCAGGCTGGCTCTTTCTGCATCAATTAATAAGCAAGACAGTTCCCCACAGACATGTGCACAGGCCAATCTGATCTAGTCAGTTTCTCAACTGAGATTCTCCTATCAAACTACTGTAAACAGTGTCACTCTCACAATACTGAAACATCACCCTTTGCCTTATTTTTACAATTCAATTTTTAAACATGAGTAAAAAATACATTTTAAATGCAAAAGGAGAGTTAATAATAAGAACAAAAATAGTAAGAAAAAATGACAAGGAAAGAAGAGTCTGTAAGGGTAGGTGTAAGAGCAATAGAACACATGATATATGAAAGTATAAAGGGAAATATTGGAGACAAAGGTGTGGGAGGCCTACCCATTTCTCTGTGGGAGGCCTGCTCCCACTTTTCCCCCAGTATACCCTTGAGGAGGGAGGAGGGAGAAATATTTAGATAGAAAGATAGAGGGGAGAGAAACAGATAAAAACACAGGATAGCCTTGGGAGGACCTGGATCAATATCCACCAGCCCCTTCTGTCTCTTCTAAAGGCTTTTTATAGGAATGCCAAGGGGTGGAGCAAAAGACTTTCCCCAGAACTGCCAAATGTAGACTTTTCCAATCAGCTGATAACCACACATGTGATCAAGCCATCCTCTAATGCAGCCCTGCTGGGTAAAGCAAGTTCAGCTCTCACTAGGAAATCTTTGTGGGCCTCCACACAGAAGTGCACACCAGGGATGGAGAAGGGAGTAGAGAAATGGGGAGGTGCAGAGAGCCAACCAAACATGAGCGTTATGAAAATGCCACAAGAAAACTTGTTATTTTGTAAAATAACTAAAATAAATAAATAAAATTTTATGAGACAATAAACAAACTTTCTTCCTTTCTACTATATATGATAATATTATAGTTTATTTGAAATACTGAAAATGGTATTGACAAATCCTGATATAAGGTGCTTTTACTTTTGTTCAATTAAAACATTTTTAAATTTCTAAAAATTAAAAAGGAATAAATGCCTGAAGAAATGGGACTCTCCTGCATGAATTTAGTGAGTGTGAAGCAAAAAAGAAAGGAAAGGGAACTGATAAGATCCAGGGCCATTTCAAGCTGTAGTTTTTTCACTGCCCCCAGAGATACTGTCCATATAGAGATGAGGAAAAAGTGGCTGTGAGGCCATAGGCTCCTCAGTGTGGAGACATGGTAACTAATTATCCATTTTTATTTTTATGCTGAAACAGTTGCCACATTACATTCTGCACTGTAATACTCTGGGTTAATTTGACAATTTTCATTTTCATACCCATTAATCGTAATTGCACTTTAACTTTTAATCCTTTTTTGAGGACTACAGGTGGAAAGCATTATCATTAACTGGTTACCAAGTAAACAAACATTTAGAAAAGGTTTATTAATATAAAATGAAAGAAAACAGACATCTGCTAGAAAAAAAAATACGTTTTAAGAGACTCTGACAGGGTTAAGTCTCTTTTTCTTTCAACTACATTTGTAAATTCTTAATCTCCATCCAAATGCTGAGATATTACCCCAAAGACACTGCCCACTTGTTTCAATAAGGTTTATAGCATACAGGTTGAAAACAAAGAGGAAATTTGTGTCATCATGCTGGTTCATACCCCCAGCCTCTATGACTTTGTGGCAATTTGCACTTCAGAATATTACTTAATTTCCCTGAATTCCAACCTCCCTTTCATTATCTATAAAATGGAAACCATGAAAAGATCAACAAAGTCTGTTAGAAAAATCAAACAAGGTGATTAACACACAAAGTACTTAATGCAGTCTCTGGAACATAGTAAATAATCTATAAGGGTGAATAATCAATTCTGTTTCAAAGGCCGAGAACTATATTAATATCATGTGATATTAATTAATTAATATCTCCTCTCTCATAAGGCAGCTGAGGAGAAGATCATGCAAGTTCCAAGCTCCAGTTACTAAAATCCTATATTGTTTATTGGCAAGTATTCATCTAGCTTCACCATAAAAACATTTTTTTTAAAGGTGCAGCAACTAAGCACCAAGGCATGAAACATTTCTTGGCAATAGTCCATCCAGTAAGGGAACAGTTTTTTCACAGCATAAAATTTGTATTGATTATTTGAGAATTTTTCATGATACACCCTGATCATACTCACTTCCCAGTCCTCTCAGGTCCACCGCCCACACTGGAGCCCTCTCCCTGCAAAAAAGAAAAAAAAAATGCATCAAGTACAAAATGTGTTGGAGCATAATCAACCTTCCAGTGACCAGCCCCCTTAAGAAGATTGAGTCCTTCCCCACCCCACCCCCCCTTAAAAGGTGATAGCAGGCAGGGAAAGAAAACCAAGTCTTTGGGGAAAAAAACCAAGTCTTTAATGAGGTTGAATAGTCCCAAAGCAACAACATTAATTATTTTCATAATATATATTCTCACAACAAGCTGCTCATTACATTTCTATACTTTTATGAAAGGAAAACTGGAACTGCTTGATTTTGTTGATATTTTATGGACTAGGAAGACAGCCAGGCAGTCCCTGTAGCAGAGGAGAAGGTCTGTCTTTCCACAGGTGTTCCCAAGAAGAACAACAATCAAGTGGCTTAAAAATAGAAGACAACTGTATCTGCTGGTGCCAGAGGTGACAATGGAGGAGAAGTCGGGAATAGCTACACCAGCTGATAATCCAACTCAGAAGTACTTTCAGCCATTATAAATAGCAAAAGGAGGACAAGTCAAAAATTTCATAGAAGAATAGTGTTAGGTTCTTGAAAGTGCAGCCAAGTGCTTCATGTGAGTCAAACATAGTCCTAACTCACCCTGTTCTGTACTTCTTTGGCATTTTTCCTTCAATATGCCTGAGCAAGAGCCCCCATGAAGAAAAGATAGAGATTTTCTTTGCCATTCTAGGAGAAATCATCCTTTCAAGCAGAAACATCTCAACTTGTGTTCCTCGTCATCAATACTTTCTATTTGAACAAGGAATTTTTCCTCTAGGGGTTTATCTCTAATCTTTCCAGTGCCTCAATCAAGATTCGCTATGACAGCATGACAGATACTTTCAAGTTGGGCAGTGGTAGAGATCTGGACATTGACAATATCCACAGCCCTCAGGAGCACATGCTGACTTTGGTGGACATTGGCATTGGCATGACCAAGGCTGATCGCATAAATAACTTAGGAACCATTTCCAAGCGTGGCACAAAAATGTTCATGGAGAATCTCCAGGATGGTGCAGACATGTCCATGATTTGGGTTGCATTCTCCTCTACCTATCTGGTGACACAGAAAGTGGTTGTGAATGCAGACCACAGTGAGCCTATCGGCCAGGGTACAAAAATTATCCATCATGTCAAATAATACCAGGCAGAATTCCTAGATGATATGAGGGTCAAGGGAGTGGTGAAGCAGCACTCATAGTTCATAGGCTATCCCATCATTCTTTATTTGGAGAAGGAAAGAGAGGAGACCAGTGTTGATAAGGCAGTTGAAGAGAAAGATGGGAAGGGGCAGAAAGACAAGAATTAGGGGAAGCCTAGTATTGAAAATATGGGAGCAGATGAGGAAGGTGGAAAAGAAAAAATATATATGAAAGAGAAAACCAAGAGTATTAAGAAGTAATACATTGATCAGGAAGAAATGGATAAAACCAAGCACATTTGGACCGGAAATCCTGATGACTTCATTCAAAATGAATATGGTGAATTCCATAAGAGCATCACCAACAAACAGGAAGACCACTTGGAAAATAATTTTCCCATGGCTTTCCCAGAAGCCTTGCCTGACCCTGACCCACCTGGCTCTCTGCCTAGTGTTTTTCTTCTATCCTGTCCTTGATGTCTTATTGCAGGAATAGCCTCTCCCTCATAGAACAGAAGGTTTGAATGTTGTGTATGGGGGGGAGGGGTTGCTTTGTTCTGAAATTAAAATATACAAAATAAAGGAGATGCACATTTTTTAAATGCAGTAAGTATTACTTGAGGGTAGATCTTTATTAAAATGTAACTTCTTGGGTCCTTCTATATTCACATATCTTCATTTCTATCAAGCCTCCTGTGTTATTCTCTGAAGATTAAGATATGGTGCTGAGCCTTTAAAAGTGTACTTCATTTTATAAAATAATCTTCAGCTAACAGATAATTTCCAGTCACAGGATAACTAAGAAGCAGTGCATATCTGAAAGGTTTATGGTGAATAAGCATGAGTCTGAAATCAGGCAAACCTGTGTAGAAAATACTAACTATATCTAAACATATATAGTCCGCTAAAGTTCAATTAGAGCACCAAAACAGCCCAATGAGAAAACTGGATTCCACATGTCAAAGAATGGAAATGGATACAAACCTTACACCAAAGTGAACTCCAAACAGATAAAAGATGCAAAGGTAAAACAGGAGCGCATAGAGTGCCTAGAAGAGAACAAGTGAAGATCCTTGACATTGGTCCTGACCATGTTATTTTTATTTTCACAAAAAAGTACTGGTAATAAAAAAAAAAGAAAAGAAAAATGGGACTACATCAAACAAAGATTCTGCATAGCAAATGAGAAATTGACCAAAATGACACATCAACCTATGGATCAGAAAACTGCTTACAAACCATATAACTTAGAAGATTTTTAGTTTCAAAATATATAGAATATTAATACAGCTCAAGAGTAGAAAAGTAGTACAATTCAAAAACCAGCCAGACACCCAAATAGCTATTTCTCCAAAGAAGAAAGAGAAAAAGACAAGAACAAAGGTTCAACATCACTAATCACAAAGGAAATGCAAGTCAAGACCACAATGAGGTATTACCTAACTTTGGTAAGAATGACTATTATTAAAAAGGGAAAAGATAACAAGTACTGGGAGGAAAGGAAATCATTATACACTGCTGGTAAGAATGTAAATTAGTTCAGACATTATGGAAAACAATGTCAAGGTTCTCAAAAAACTAAAAAAAATAGATTTATTATATAACCCAGAAATCCTACTGTTGAATATATATGTTTGAGTATATAATGAAATGTATGTGTGTCAAAGACACATCTGTATCGTCATGTTTACTGCATTATTCACAGTAACTAAGAAATGCAAACAATCAAACTGTCCACCAATTGATGAATGCTGAAAATTATGCAATGGATATAGAGACATTATGTAAACTTCAAAAAAAAAAGAGAAATTCCGTCATCCATCCCAACATGAATGAACCTAAAGAACCTAATTCTAAGTGACATATAAGACACACAAAAAAATCCTTGTGTATAGGTACCACATTTTCTTTATGAATTCATTAGTTGATTGGCACATAGACTGACCATGTTTGGGCTACTGTGAAGAGTGTAGTAAATAACACTGATGCACAAATATCACTGTAGCATACTGACTTAGCTTCCCTTGAATATAAATCCAGAATTGGATATATAAATGTTAGATCATAAAATGATTCATTTCTTAACTACTTTATTTTTATTGAAAATAGATTCTTCTTTCATACAATACATCCCAACTATAGTTTTTCCTCCCTCCTCTTTTCCCAGCTCCCTCTGCTCCACCTCTTCTTTATCAGGCTTTCTTGGACCACCAGGCCCCAAATCATGACACAGAAACTTATTATTAGTTACGAATGCTTGGCCTTATCTTATGCTTGCCCCGCTAGCTCTTCTAACATAATGTGATCCATTTCTCTTCATCTACCTTTTGCCTCAGGGCTTTTTACCTTTCTTTCATTCTGTATGTCCTACTTTCCTGCTTCTTCCATGCCTGGCTGGCCCTGGGTGTCTCCTCTTACTCCCTCATTCTCTCCTCTTCTTGAACCTAAATTCCTCCTACTACTTATTCTCTCTGCCCACTAGCCCTGCCTATCCTTTTATTGCCTGTCTATTGACCATTCAGCTTTTTATTAGACCAATAAGATGCCTTAGACAGGCAAGGTAAAACAGAAACACATCTTTATCTAGTTAAACAAATGCAGCATAGACAAAAGTAACACATCTTTATATAGTTAAACAATTATTATTCAACACAAACAAATGTAACACATCTTTACTTAGCTAAGCAAATATTCTATTCCACAATACTCTCCCCTATCCACTCCCCCTCGATTTCCCTTCAAAAAAGAACAGGTCTCTAAGAGACAAAAACCAAACAAAGCAAAACAAGATACATAAGACAAGGCAAATGCCCTCATATTGAGGCTGGACTCTATTTTTAGGTTTTCAAGGAAAGTCCATGCTCATTTCACAGTGATTGAATTCATTTACGTCCCTACCAGCAGCATACAATAGCTATTCCTCACTGCTGTAGACTCACTAATATTTGTGATCATGGGACGGCCAATTGTCATGGATATGGTAGAGCGAATTTATGCATTGTGTAGGAGGGTGGATTAATTTCAAAGATCTCTTTCCAATTTCTGTGAATCTGCAAATGATACAGCCTTGGTGTCTTATTCTGTCCATGTTTTAAAAGTGATCTCTGATCTCATTTTCTGCACAAGACCTTGCCTAGTTACTGAACTTGTTTATTCTCCACAGTTAAAACTAATTCTTTATGGCTTTACATTTTCAGTCCAAGGTGCCAAGATACATAGGAGACATGCACATGTGCACTTGCATGTGTGCTCTATAAGCACACACACAGACACACACACACACAGACACACACGCACATGCACACGCACACAATTTCTTGAAGAAATGTCATTGTTGAATTTTGTCCTAAGCCCACTACAATTCTCATCCTTTGGGGAATCCAGGTAGTTGTGAAACTCAAAGAATGTTTAGGTTTACCCATACCAAACATTGATTTTTCATTTACTTGACTTGACTTCTTATTCTAGTGATCAGAGAACAAAGTAAACTCTCTGGCTTGTGAATCTTGCATGTATGCGAAGTGCAACTGCATAGGAAATACAATGTAGCATAGCTTATAGTCTCTCAATTCTTCTCATTGATACAACATTTTAAAAGTAGAATTTATTGGCCATTGAGGTGGCTTAGGCAGGAAAACACACATAGCACACAAGACTGGAGACCTTGTGATCTGAGTTTAATCCCTGGAATCCATATACACATGAGGAAGATAACAAAGTCTGTAAAATTGTTCTCTGACCCACACACAGGCACACACACACACACACACACACACACACACACACACACACACTTAATGATAATACATTTTAAATGCAACGTTTATGGAACACCCAGTGTGTTTTGTGTACTTTGCGATCTCACTCAATTCGGAAACAAACCTAAGAAGTAGATTTTTTCTCATCTTCACTTTTGTAACAGAAAAACCAAGGATATTAAAACTAATTTCCAAGGAGCGGTAATTTAGAAGATTATACTAAATTGAGCATTTAAGGTATACATCATGTTATATGATATATACAGATAATTTAAAAGTTACTACAGTGAAGCAAATTAAAATATCCATAATCTCACATGGCTACTCATATTTTCATGTTTCTGTGAAAAGAAACTAAAATGTACTCATTTAGTAGGAATCCTGAATATAGTTTATTTTTCCACCAAGACCCTGAGCATCTTCTTATCCAAAATAAGCCAGACACGAAAAGTCCAGTGTTGCATATTTCTCTCATATGTGTATCCTAGCTTTTATATTATCTATATAAAATTATCTATATATGTAACATGCAAGTATATGAGACACTTCTGGGAAAGAGGAAGATAAGTGAGAGTTAAAAAGGGACAGTATAGGTTGATGGAAAAATGAATATGGCCAAGGTAAATAATACACTTGAATGAATTGTAAATAATACAATTGAATGAAAATGAATGATTTTGAAATCTATCATTTTGTACAATAAATACATGTGAATAAAAATTAAATGAAAAAAGAAAAACTTCCATTAGCACAAAGGACATTGCCTGATTTGGAAGCTCCTGCTTTCTCAGTAGTTCTGGTTATAATACAAATCTTATGCTTTAAAACCCAAGCCTGCTTCATCACAGTTGCCCATAAATCCTAGCTCTGCCCTCAGGAACTCTAGAAAACACCTGTTTACTTTCCCCCATATGATGAGCTTCCACATTCTAAGACACAGGTCTCTAGTCTTCCTGAATCAGGCTGTAATTAAAATGGCGTTCCTCTACTGGACTCATGGAAAACACATGTTGGCTCAGTACCTGCAGGAACATTGCCATCTCAGTAAAGCCCACCCAAAGTGAAAGCATGTCTGCAAAAAAAAAGAGAGATACAAATGGATGTGGTGAAATAGTCACTACAAAAAGCATAAACTTGCTGGGTGGCCCCCAAATCACAGAAGGGAGCAGCTAACACAAACGTTTTTAAGGAAGGAACTGGGAACACGGATCCATTGAGTGTTCTGCAATGGTTCTTCCAGAAATGGAACAATAATTCACAATATTCTTCAACACATACTAATTATTTCCTGGTGCTGAGTGCAGAGGAGACTCCTTAACTAAAAAGTCCCAAGGAAAACTGGAGTCCCTCTCTTTCACCACTTTATTTCTACTACCTTGGAGATGAATTTGTCCTTCATATCTAGGGGCAAAGTGGAATGTCCACAGAGTGGTTACCTTCACACATGTGTGTCCATAAGATGACAAGGCAAGTAATTGCACTTATAAAATTTCACAGTAAATTCGAGTGGATGGTGAGGATGTGAAGAATTTTAACAAGAAATATTAACAATGTTAAACACAGCACGTTTCTATGAAATTCTCTAAAATTAAGCCACACTCATCTCACAGGGAAACTGGTCATAACCTAATGGAACAGATTTTAATTTCATACTCTGTCTATGCAGTTCTCATTTACGGTTTAACAGTTTTAGTGAAGAGTTCACAGTGAATGCTTTTACCAAGCAGCTTCATATTTCCCAGATGAATTTCAGGAACTTTTTCTCTCCACAAACTGCCAGTAGCCTATTTTTCCAATTGTAGCTTCAATTCTACCCCTCCTCAAATTGGTCTCTTGGCCATGTTCCCAAAGTCCTCAGTGCTTTCCTAGCTCTACAATTTCCCTCAGTCATTTCTTCTAGCAGAAAAGTCTCATTCCTTTGTTTCTAGCTCTCCTATTAAAAATTGTTCTTCCTCCACAAATCTCCTATATTCCTATCCCCTTCCTCTAAATCCTTACAATAATCTTTCAGTACTATCCCAGGACCAAAGCTTACTCAAGTAAGACAAGAGACAAGAGGGGGGGAAATAATACTAGAAATAAGGAGTAAAAACTTTAATGCCCAAAGCCACATAAAACTTTAAAAGGCCAGGATTGGGATGAATTAGTAGAACATACTATTCAACAGATATCTAATAAGCCTTACTGTGTACCAGACATCCTAAAGTAGCAGTGTAGAAAAAAATTAAAAAGAAATGATGGCCAAATAATAATTCAAATGGAGATCACACAAAGACCTTTTGCTTGGGAAGATAAATAGATTTTAGATGAGGAAAAGTGGGAGAAGTGCATGCTGGCCTAGAACAACAGGGACTTGATAGTTCAATTTTGGCCACTTAACTTTGGAAAAAGCTATGCAATCCTCCAGTGAAAATGTCAAGCAGACAATTTTATATACAAGTCATAGACTCAGAAGACAGAAATGAAAGGAAGAGTGAAAGTCAACAACCAGGAATTCAAGAAATAGTTGAAAGTAAGTGAAATAGAGTCAGCTTGAAAGCAATTCTGTAAATATTGAGCATCTCAATAGGTCCTCCTCTCTATATTGGTGACAGGCTTTGCAGCATCTAGAAGTGAATTTTAAAAGAGCCAAGCCATCTTATGGAACTTGTAATATTCACCTTTCCTTAACATTTGATATGAACTTGTGCCATACTTCTCAGTAGAATGGTAATGATAAGGAGTCTGAATAAAAACTCTTCTCTGAATTCTGAGTCAGGAGCCTAATAGATGCTATTACCAGTGTATCTTATTAACTAGTTAATGTTAAAGCCTAGTGTCAGAGACACAGCTTAGCTAAGTTGCCCAATTTTTAAAGCCAGTTCATGATAGGATCACCATTCGCAAACGGTACTGAAAGGTATCAGGCCTCCCCCATGTGGGTATTTGCATGTTCCAAGAAGACTTAGGCATGCAGGAACAGACCAGAATGTATGTTTTTTTTTTCCTACAAAACAGCCAACTAGATTTCAAATGGAAGCTATAAAGCATAGCTGAGCATCACCTGTTGCATTGAAAAGTCTACACTTTCTATACTTTGGGTTTTGCATGAATGAGTGTATTAAGTATATAGCAAACAAAAGTAAAAAACATAAAGAACAAACAGCAGGCAGACATAAGCGGCAAATGAATAGAAAAACATCAAATCAGCAGTTTCTGGTATTTAGCAAAGACCACTAGAGTAGCCTGAATAAGAGAACAAACAAAAGAAATATCATCAAGTTGGGATCTTGCAAACATCCAGTAGAAATTGACCAGGGAAGTTGAGATAGTCATCTGGAGTTCCCAATTAGGTGTTCTTCATGGATGAGCTTCTTCCTTTCTATTCTTACTGTATGCTTTTTAGTCCATGGAATAAACAATAGTATCCCCTGTTGAATATGATTTTTTTAATCTAGTTCCTTTCAGGGGCACAATGTTTTTAATACTCTTAACTGTGTGCTCTTTTCCCCTTTCCCCATTGTGGAACCAGGAAGTCAGCCTGATGCAAAATGGGAGGTTTTAGAGGTGACAAAGGAAGGCCTCTGCCCAGAGTCTATCTTCAGGAAGCTTAAACAGCACATGACAATATTTGTTTCATACCTGCCTAGTACCTGCTCAGGATGGAGAGTGAGTGAACCTCCTCAGAAGACCTGACGTTCATGGGGAATAAAGGCACAGCTCGAGTTTTGTGCCTTCCTGCATCCTCAATGCACCCTGCACAGTGCTATACTATAGCAGATGGTAGACCAAATACTTAACTGAATAAGGAAATGGCACTAGCAGCAATGTGTAAATGTGTTGTGAACATTCATCATTCAAAACTTAGCTTCAAATCTGTATCTTTTGGAAAGGCTTATCTTATTAACACTGCTGCACTGTGATCAGATCTTAAATTTGGAGAAACCAGTGAAACATACAAGTGAGATGTCAACCAGAACATTGCATCCTGGGCTTCCTCAGCCTTTCTCTATTCTAGTTGTGCCACATGAATTTACACTCACTTGTATGCTATTTTGCAAATGATATTGAAAGTCATTTGTCAACCCCTAAAATATTCCTTTTGTAAAGGACAAACTTCTGACCAAGTATTTTATCCTCCCTTCTCATCATGTATGCCTAAAACTGATAGATACATAGTATAGCAGAGGCTTTATGACTGTCATTGCTAATTTCTGAGATTGTTAAGACTTATGTGAGATGTGAAGTATGGTATTTCTCAAGATAACAGAACCGCCACCAGGGTTTCAACTTCTGTACTTGATGCATTTCTCAGTGCTAGGCTCTCGGAACATGATTCTCTGCCTACTGCCCTTTTCTATCTATCACAAAGGAAGACATAAAGAACGACAGGCTCTAAAGAGACTAGGCTGTATACTACCCCTTTGCACTGTGGTAACACTCCTCAGTGACAGATTTTGAAGGAATTGACAAAGACTAGCCCCGAAATGAAAGCTGACAAGTTGGAGATTTCTCTGCAGTTGGTCTCACCCTCGTGCCTCTCTGAGCTGAGTAAAGGAGCAATCTCAGGTTACACAAATTGATAATGCACTTGATAGGGCATTAAAAATGAAGATAGGAAAAAAATGCTAGAAATAAGACTTCACCCTAATGGAATTCATAGAATAGGAAAAAAATCTGTCTGTTATTCAGTGAAATGCCAGTTCTAAAACTATAAACTTTTTGATTCCTAGTCCCATCTTGATTCCTATTTCCATCATAGTCCACTGAAGAATGACTCAGCACATACAAGGGGTAAACTAAAATTTAACTCCATAAGGAAGGCAGAACTTCAACACAAGTTCGAGATGAAAATATTAAACTGGGTCGAAGGTTTTGTTGTTGTTGTTTCAAGATAGGGTTTCTCTGTGTAGTTTTGGTGTCTGTCCTGGATCTTGCTCTGTAGACCAGGCTGGCCTCAAACTCACAGAGATCCACCTGGCTCTGCCTCCCAAGTGCTGGTATTAAAGGCGTGTGCCACCACTGCCCAGCATGGGTCAAAGTTTTTGTCTTAGCTTTCTATACATCATATTACCAGTATGTGGTATGCATGTGTGTTAAATGGAAGAAGGAAGCAGCGATCAAGGCAAGATCCTTTATTTATGAGTAGAGGTAACTATTATGGCTAGTGATATGTCAGAGAAAAAAGCCCCTTTAATCAAATATCAAGTTCAAAATCCTACAGAAATGAGGAAAATTATTCGTGAAGGAGTGCATCAGTTCTTTTTCCCCCTTTTTTATATAGACTTTGTTTATTAAATGAAACATACTTTACATATAGCAGAACATCTTACATATTAAATAGCACTTTAACAGAATGATATGACATATTTTTAAGCATAATTGGAAAAAGTCACTTTTTCAAAGTGGGTCAATGAGACAAATATATGCAGTGACTAGTCACATCAACTTCCTACAGCTCTCGTGGTCAATGAAAATGAAAAAGGAAAGCCAACTTTGACAATCACGGCCTCAAAGGAATAGCACGTGTTGGATTCTTTTCAAATAAAAAAAAATGGTCTTTAGTTCACCGGTTCTTAAACAGATGCCTCTGACTTTTTGCATGTGTCTCTCATCTCCCTATAGTATAGGTAGCTACTTAAAAGAGTTCTCAACTAATTTGCTCTCTTAATCACAAAATTTGTAGTATTGATATATTTTTCAATTTTTAAATATTTTCACACAATATATTAATATCTTTAAACATTTTATTTTTATGTAACTCCTGAGCCACTATATAATTATAATACCATTACACTGTAAATTAAACAGTATTTCTTATTTTGACATGCAGCATGTGGTATCATTGTAAGACATTGATGAAATTATTTTTTTTCCAAATTCACAGAACTCATGACAAATTTCAGTATTGTATCTTTGCTGTATGGGCTATTAGAAGATTAGACACTATGGAAATATTCAGGACCTCACACATGTTAATCTCATAATATGATATCTTGAAATGTATTCTTCTCTTGCCCAGGATATCTTCCTACCAGCCAAGCCATCCCCACTGTCATCTAACAGAATTCTGACTTTCGTGGCATAAATAAAATGATGCTTTCTCTTAAGCTAAGAGTCTTCAGCTGATATTGTACTCAAGTAAATGTCAAATTTTCACTGTTATGATGGCACTTGCTGTGACAAGCCTTGTTGGTCACCAATTTTCTGCACTTGCTGGCTCGAAATCCATGGTCACAAAGATGGCCCTGCTTAAACTCAACAAGTCATAAAACAATATTAAAAGACGTGAATGGGGTACTTGTAAGGAGGAAGGTGGGGTAACAGGGCTGGAGGTTTCAAAGTTGGTTAGAGTGACAGTAACCTGAATTACTGTATACATGAATGAAATTGTCAAAGAAGAAATTTATAAAAAAAAAAAAGAATAGTTAATAAATAAACCTCAACTGAAGGATCAGCACAATCTTACACTACAATATGTTGTATGTCAAGCCAAATATTCCATTTTTCTTTGCTCTACAATCTATATGCCACTCTCCTTTATAGACAGGAGTGGTTATATTTGATCAATGAGGCTAAAGGATTGTGAAGGATCTTAGATTTTTTTATCCTACTAACAAACTAATGAACTGGTATGCCATCATTTTATGAATGTTAACAGAAGACATAACACTTTGGACAGAAACAAAGGACATAATTGCTCATAATAACAGCAATAATCAAAGTATCAACATTTTCTTGAACCTGTTATCCAGATCCTAATATTCAAACGTTGATACAAAGACACATGGCACCTGGAGTACATTGGGTTATAGCACAGGAGAGGAACCCTGAGTATAAGAAACCCAAATCCTTCATAAGAAACAGCAACCATGCCTGACCTTTGCACTAGAAGAAATTACTTCTACTTTCCAAGCTATTTAATTAAACAAAAATTACTGAAAATATTCCATAATGAGAGCATCATCATCTTTGTTCATAAGGCATGTTGAAATGTGGGAGGCCACTGGAACATTGCTTGCTAAGAGAGATATAAGAAGAAATGTGTAATAGAGACTTTTGTGAAAGATTTTTAACCATAATGAGAAGGAAATGCTGCACAATATGAGCTCCTGTTTAGAGCATTTGCAAGCAAGACAACAATGCTTAATTTATTTTTAGCCACCATGAAACTGTGGAATAGTTAAAAGAATCTCAGGTATTGCTACCCAGTTCCCAGACATCATAAAATGAAAATTATCTTACCTCCATGTTTAGCACCAGCAAGCAAAAGTATCCAATCTGAAACATTTTCCTTAAGCCTCATTATTCACCTAGTTACTGAAAGCAAGAATCATATTAAATTTGCACTAATTAACGTTAGATTTTTGGCTTGAATTTTCAGTCTACTGCTGACTATCCATATGTTTGAAATTGTTGTCTAACTTTTCTATGGCTCAGTTTTCAGATCTATAGAATGATCATAATAGCTTAAACTCTCTTAAAGTATTGTGAGGTTTAAATAAAATAATGAATCTCAAGTACATAGCCTAATTCTGAGCACTCAATAAATGCTAAATAGAAAGCAACTAACAGTGGATATTTTTCATTTCTCTATGTATATCCTAAGGAAGAGCTAGCTATACACAGAATTGGAAAAAGTCCCTAGAATGTGTTGACAGGGTCATATTGCCAGAAACTTAAATATAATTACTTTTCAACCCATGGAATGAAAGAAATAGAAAGAACATTGTTAAATAAAAACCCTGTAATCTACCAAATTTGTTTTTCTTTAATATTTTCAATTTTAACTATTCTTTCCTGTATATATGTAATGAATTTTTTTCCAAATGTAGCAGTTGTGTGGAGCTGAAGATGTAGCTCAGTTGGTAGACTATTTGTCTAAAATGAATGAAGCCTTGGCCTTAATCTTGAGTACTTTATAAACTGGACATGATAGCACATGCTTACAACCCAGGACTGGGTAGATGGAGGCAGAGGATCAGAAGTTCAAGATACAAAGTAAGTTCAAGAACAGAATATGATAACTGAGATTCTGTCTCAAAAAAAATATTGATCCTTATTCTGTGTTAAAAAAGGGGGGATCCCCCAAAATGTAAAGCTAATCATAATGCTATCATCCAAACACAACCAGTGAACCCAAGGAATCACTCTGATCTTCTTTGGTCTGTTTTACTATATATGTATCTTTCAATTTAATTGTGTTCACCCTGTATATAGAAACTTGTGTTCTTTATTTTCTCCATTTAAAGTTGCAGCATAAGTATTTTCCCATGTTATTAAAATCTCCTTGTAAACACATTTTTAATGACTGCCTTGTAGCAAATAATGTGTATAAACCATAATGTACTTAAATATATTCCCACACTAATGCATTTTGGTTTTGTCTGATAATTAGCTAAAGAAAACAAGTCACAAAGAGTATATATATTCTGAAAATTTTATGGCGTTAATACAATCCTCTAGAAATATGCAGAAGTTAAATTATTACATCAAAACTTATGAACACTTCCAATTTTTTTCCAACTTATAGTCCCACCCACAACGTGTGAACATGCCTATTACATCATGCTTTCACCAACTCTACAAATTTTCATTTTCTTGCTGTGGATATCGCTCTGTATGTTGTGAATGTGTTGTTCTTATTGGTTAATAAATAAAGTGCTGATTGGCCAGTAGCCAAGCAGGAAGTATAGGCGGGACAAAGATAGAGGAGAATTCTGGGAACAGGAAGGCTGAGTCAGGAGTCGCCAGCCAGACACAGAGGAAGCAAGATGTAAAGATACTGGTAAGCCATGAGCCATGTGGCAAGGAATAGATTAATAGAAATGGATTAATTTGAGATATAAGAACTAGATAGCAAGAAGCCTGTCACAGCCATACAGTTTATAAATAATATGTCTCTGTGTGTTTACTTGGGTCTGAGTGACTGTGGGCCCAGGCGGGACTGGAGAAAACTGCAGCGATATTTTCTCTTCTCTGATCTTTTGATTGGGGGTCTTGAGATTCTAATATTCTAGTTTTCATTCCTTTGGTCATCAAAGAAGCTAATTTTTCCCATGTGTTCCCACTGAATCTTTCGATCAGAGACACTGACATGTTATAGATCTTAAGAATTCACAGTCTAGTTGCTTCTATTCAGAAGGAAGCCAAAACAATACCCAAGAAAAGCCTCAGAGGCCTAAGTTGGCACCTAAATAATCTAACTATGCAAACATTTGGCCAAAGGTTCTTATCACAGTGATGCTTGTTTCCAAGTCCGTGTTCTATAAACACTTCAGTTACTGAGAGAGAAGAGAGTGACTTACTATCCCACTGCTTCTGGGTTTCATAAACACAACCTGGAAGCAGCTGATTAAAGATCAACCAAGAAATGCCTGCTTTTGAAACCTCAGCTTAGAAGATCATGTTTAACAGGCACTTAAATCAGTCATTGTGCTTGCTTTTAACTTTCCTTACCACTAAGAAGCCTCATGATTTACAAGGAGTACAAGACATACCATAAGTCTTGATGCATTGAGGTGGCATTTCTTACACCTGCCTCTAGGCCTCTTCTCCCTTACCCCCACATAGTTGTCAGTGCCATGTCCAGGAGTGTGAATTAGGCTGACCTCACTGCCTTGCCACTCCATCACAACTGGGGAAAGGGAGATGTGTAGCTTCTCCTGAGTGAATGTCTCTGCTTTAAAAACCTGAAAAGAGACCTGGGCAGCTGTTCCATCAGTTTCCAACTATAGTCTGAGACATAACTAGTCATTCCCTAGCAAATTTTAGATGTCAGCTAGTCAGGTTTGTCACCATGATGACAGGTCAGGACTATCCACACATGTTTATGAATGAAGGAGGTAACTTTGCCTCAATTATTGCTGATTTTAAAGGTGTGTGACTTCTGAGAATAAGCCTGGGAGGGGCTTGAAGATGGTGGGCAAATGATGTGGAATTCACTTCTGCTTGATCTAGATTCTTCTCACTTACTTTTCAAGGTTTAGTTGGATCCAAGAGCCAGCTAGCATCATTTTCTAAAGCCAGGCTACTGTTATGTTAGCCAGGCAACACAATAGATCAACATGACAGGAAAAGCCACCAAAGGTGTTTTAAGATTCCAGCCCATTTGCACTTACCCAGCTTGACACAGAGTCGGCACAAGCTTGCATCTCTTTTAAAACATAATGGGCATTCTATTATACAGCTCACTGAAACCAAGAGTACAAGGCTTATAATGGAGGCATCACCCCACAGCCATCCTTGGGAATAAATCCCTCTAATAGATGCTTACTCTGAGGCTGAGTGTACAATTATCATACTATCTTAGTCTGACTATCATGTCTCAGCCTACTCTTTCTCTCTGCAGCCCTCTGATCCACGGCTGACATGTCAGACAAGGAACAGCCAGGAAATTATGGTCTTGCCATCAAAAGAACATGTAGAAGTTTGATGCAAAAAGATGTGTTTCACTCAGAAATCTTTTCATCCTTGTTTAATCATTTTCCTGCCCTTTTTCTTTATTTTGAAAACTCAACTTCCTGGCCTGGTATGAATAGAGTAACTAACTCAGAAGCCAGCACAATATCACAGAAGTGATTCTGTTCTGTCTTAACACACACACTCGGCACCAAAGCTCAGAGTCTAGCATTTGCTTAACTGGCAATAAATGGTGGATTCAACTGAACTGAATTGAACTAAGCCACATGTAATAACATGGAAACGAATAAAATTCAATTGTTTGGATTTATTAAATGGGGTCTTTCCTTTTATCCACATGTCAGCTTTCCAAATGTCCTTTTTCAACCTCCTCAGACAAACTGAGAATAAATAAATGATCAATACAATTCAGCACACATGAAAAACAGTGAGTGAGCTAGTAGTCTGTCTTTATAATGATAACCATGTAAAAAATATATAATTGTGTCATTGGTACAAAACAGAAAACAAGAGACTCTACTAAAGTGAAGTTTCCATTAGAAAGCACTGTAAACAAGACAGTTTGTTCCCAGCACCACTGAGCTCTGCGTTCTAGGCCATCTTTTGGCCCTCTCAAGCTTTCAGTGCCTTGTATTTTCATGAGATTGCTCTCTCTCTCTCTCTCTTTGCTCTCATTAAGAAATAATAATCTCTGCAACTGATGAAACATATGTATTCACAGATGTAAACCATCAAAAATCTTGGAAGTATTAGCCCTCCAAGAGATGCCTGCATGGGCTAAGGATTTAAGTAATTTACACTTAAGGTTAGTGATTGAGGAAAAACATTAGGGACTATATTGGCCTTTTAGTACTCCCTAAATTCTGCTATACCAACAGGAAGTAATTGTTCCTTTGATTTTCACTAGACCCTGTTAGAAAGGTAATGGTGTCATTACTGAGGGGGGTAACTATTTTGTTTTTTAATTAGGCCTGTGACTTGACCCCTGTAGTCTTCAGTTTCCAGTTGATGAATTTTAAAATAGGCAAAAATCACATAGCTCTTCTTGGGGACTCTTCTCAATAGCAATTAGAGAGAGGACTATCCAAACTGGGTATCTTTTGGTTTGTTAAATTGCTTGTGGCTCTAGGCTGAGGTGTTTGGGAATATATTCTGAAGAGTTAGAAGTAAAATAATCCATATACCTTCCATTTATCTCATTCTCTTCCCAAAGGAAAATTTAAGCTGTGCACTTGGCAATTCCCAACATCAAATCATCTCTTCTTTCCAGTCTTGAAAAGTACTCTTTTCATTCATGGGAGAGGGAATGAACTCTCAGCCAGAGCCAGACTACCAGTAAGAAAATTGCTGATGAGTGTACTCTTGATTGGAGTAAGAGAAGAGTGAAAAATAGAATTTTTTCTTAAAAATATTGAGAGGAAAAAAATCACTCTTCCTGCTGTTGAGGCTTACCACATCAATAAAGTAATCAAAACAAGGAGGAATTCACAGACATATACAGAGAATCCAGAAATAAATCCCACAAATATGCTCAACTGATTTATCACAAAAATGCAAAAGTAAGTCAATCGATGAAAGACTGTCTTCTTAATAAATGGTGTTATAGTAATAGGACAATTAGACAACCATGTGTAAAGTAATGGCAACAAAATGAAATCCTGCCTTCTGGGATATGACACAGCTGGGACATATAAGAATTCATTGCTGTAGTGATTTTTTGCATAAGACAAAGCCATTTAAAATTCCAGCATGGAGAAAGTAGGGTCTACTGAGACCCTACAGCTAGCAAAGTAGCTATTGTCACTTGATGGCTGCTGGAGGAGGGAAAGTCACTTTTCTTTGGGGTCTTGGTCCCTAGTACATTGTCCATCCCAATAGATGGCCCCAACCACATATGCATGTGGGTAGCATTAATTACACTCAAATTATTTTTCTTTAAAGAATAAGAAGTTGAGAGGGGAGAGATGGCACAGAATTTAAGAACATTATCTGTTCTTACACAGGACTGGGTTTGATTCCTAGCACCTACATGGTTGCTCACGATTATCTGTAAGTCTAGTCCAGAAGGAACCTACACCCTCTTCTGACCTTTACAGACACTGCATGTATGTTGCATGCATATGATGCACATACACGCATGCACCCATAGATAGATGGATAGATAGATAGATAGATAGATAGATAGATAGATAGATAGATAGATAGATAGATAGATAGATCGTAGATAGATAAAGTTCCATGACAGTAGTTCAGCTCCATTTTTATAAAGTTGGTACTGTTCCCAGCTTCCATGTAAATTCTTAAAGATTTATTTATTTTATATTATGTATATGGATGTTATTGTCTGTCTGTATGTATGTGTACCATGTATGTGATTGGTACTGGTAGAAGTCAGTGGGGCACATTACGTCCCCTGGTACTGGAATTGCAGTTGGTTGTGAGCCACTATGTGAGTGTTAGAAATCCAACCCAGATCCTCTGTAAGAGCAATGGATGCTCTTGACCTGTAAGCCATCTCCAGCCTCAAAATGTATTTTAAATTAATTGAATAATTATAATAAACATCCAATATTGGAAATTACTACATTATAACTTTAAAAGCCTTCGAAAATTTATTTTCTGGGGGCTAGGATCAATGGTTTTGGAGTCCTGGTTGCTCTTCAGAGGACCAAAGTTCAGTTCCAGGCACCTATATAACAGCTCACAACTATGTGTAGCTCTGGTCCTGGGGACATCCAACACCCTCTTCTGAACTCTGTGGACACTATGGGTATGGTACATAGACATACATGTAGGCAAAACATTCATACACGTAAAATAAAACAATGAATAAAAATTTGAAAATTGGGAAGGAGACATGTTAAAGATGTTGGGAGTAGTAGGAGGGTGAAATAAGGTTTGAGCATGATTGGTGAGCTCCGGGTTAGATAATAGTCCCTATCTCAAACAACAGGACAGAGATTGGTTGAGGACAATATTCAATGTTGACCTCTGGTCTCCATATGCATCCACAAACACATGCACATGCACTCACAGGCACATATGCACACAAACATGCATCCAGACACACCACCCTACATATATACATATCTATCAAATTATATAAGTTGTATAGATTTATACAAAATGTATAAAGTTAAAAATGCTAACAACACCAAATGCTAGGAAAGACTTTACCCATACATTGCTGATAAGAATGTAAATTAAGGTTTCTAGCATGACAATTAGGATGTTTGGCCAGGTGGCCTTTGAATACTTCAGAGATCTATTCAGAGGGCCTGATCCAGTTGGGGGCCCCTCAGCCTTTGGTTCATAGTTCATATGTTTCCATTCGTTTGGCTATTTGTCCCTGTGCTTTATCCAACCTTGGTTTCAGCAATTCTCGTTCATATAAACCTTTCTCTTTCTCACTAATTGGACTCCCAGAGCTCCACCAGGGGCCTAGCCGTGGATCTCTGCATCCAGATTCCTTAGTCCTTGGATGGGGTTTCTGGCATGACTATTACAGTATTTGGCCACCCCATCACCAGAGTAGGTCAGTTCCGGCTGTCTCTCGACCATTGCCAGCCGTCTATTGTGGGGGTATCTTTGTGGATTTCTGTGGGCCTCTCTAGCACTCTACTTCTTCCTATTCTCATGTGGTCTTCATTTACCATGGTCTCCTATTCCTTGTTCTCCCTCTCTGTTCTTGATCCAGCTGGGATCTCCTGCTCCCACATGCTCTCTTTCCCTCGACCCTCGCCCTTCATTACTCCCACTCATATCCAGATTATTCATGTAGATCTCAGCCATTTCTCCATCATTGGGTGATCCTCGTGTCTTTCCTGGGGTCCTGTTTTCCAGACAGCCTCCCTGGTGATATGAGTAGCAGCCCAGTCATCCTTGTTCCACCTCTAGTATTCTCCTATGAGTGAGTACATACCATATTTGTCTTTTCTCAGGGAACCGGATGCAGAGATCCACAGTCAGGCCCCAGGTGGAGCTCCAGGAGTCCAATTGGTGAGAAAGAGGAGGGTTTGTATGAGCGAGAATTGTTGAGACCAAGGTTGGAAAAAGCACAGGGACAAATATACAAACGAAAGGAAACACATGAACTATGAACCAATAGCTGAGGAGCCCCCAACTGGATCAGGCCCTCTGAATGGGTGAGACAGTCGATTGGCGTGATCTGTTTGGGAAGCATCTAGGCAGTGGGACCGGGTCCTTTCCTCAGTGCATGAACTGGCAGTTTGGTACCTGGGGCTTATACAGGGACACTTGGCTCAGCCTGGGAGGAGGGGATTGGACCTGCCTGGACTGAATCTACCAGGTTGAACTCAATCCTCGGGGGAGTCTTTGCCCTGGAGGAGATGGGAATGGGGGTAGGCTGGGGGGAAGGCGGGGGTGGGGGGTGGGAGGAGGGAGAACAAGGGAATCCGTGGCTGATATGTAAAATTAAATTTAATAAATTTTAAAAATGAAAAAATAATGTAAATTGATATATTTACTTTGAAATAAAAGAATGTGTAAGTTTCTTATAAACATGAATATTCAACTACCACATGAATGACCACAATTTGTGTAGTAACTTCATACAAAGTTTATTTATAATAGCCCCAAACTGGAAACATCTAAGATGCCCTTCAGTATATAAAGGTTAAAAAGACTGTGGTATATACATATTGTATAATCTTACTCAGCAATAAAAAGGAAGCACTTATTGATACATGAAACATCTTAGGTGAATCTCAAATGAATTATGCTGAATAAAAATAGTTTATGTACTCTTTTAATCCATTTTTACAATGTTATTGATATGTAATATGTAAATATAAATATGTAATTATAAATGTGTAAATAGAAAAATCAGTGATTGACAGAGCTCTAGGTGAGGCGTGGTAACAAAAGGACAACGTGAGGTTAATGTGTGGTAACAAAACAGCTCTCTGTATCGAGTGTGATGACAGTTTGTGAAGCTATATATGTGATAGAGTTTCATAGAGCTATCTACATACACTAAAATATTATCCCATAGCATGCAATATTGTAGAAGTGGGGTTGGATGGTGAATGTACATTTTACACAGTTTTTTGAATCTATGACACTTCAAAATACAAAACTAGAGTCGATGTGAAGGCCCATTTTGACTTGGTGTGCCGCTGTCTTTTACCATGACATCCAGCTCATGAGGCTACGGGAAGAAGGATGCCCAAGATAAGCTTAAGCATACAAGTCCCCTTTTAGAAACCTAACCTTGAACTCTCACTAGGAGCAGACACTAGAAGTCACTACAGCAGGCTTTAGATGTCATTTTTGTTTCTGCTAATGCTTTAGAACAGGGCCAGATGCAATCAAATACAAGTACTGTAGCCCTTCAAGCAGGGAGCCTAGCAGAGAGTCAGAAATAACAGACCTCCCAGGAGACAGTGAAGGCTAAGAGAGTGGAATGGAAGTGGGTCTTGAGGGCAGACATGAGGGCAACTCACTAAAGAAAACCTTCAAATGATTATTGTCCTTTTACTGAGACCAACCAAAATAAGGAAAGGCACAGAAGCATCCAGTCTTACTAAGTTACTTTCAAACTGTAAAATGCTGCTTGACTGTTCTACTTGCTGATTTTCTCTTCTGTGATGGGAAGGAATAAGTTTGTGCTTCACTGAAGATTCTACTTCTAAGTTGTGTCCTTAAGGTATTACATGTTAACAAAATGTTGACAGATCAGACAGCATTTTTAAATGTTGCTTCTTTTTTTATTTTGACTGTTTTTTTTCTTAAGCAGAAGGACCGCTAGCAGCACCTTCAGTGTTCATTTCATCAAAGGACTCTCTAAACATACCGTATATTTATTGCATCTTTGGGAGTGATAATTTTCTTCCCAGCTTTCAAATTACTACATATTTGTTACTGCACCACTGAGGGAGGAGATCATTTGTTATTAGTTCCTTGTCTGACGTGAAACATTTAATTTGAACTGAAACCACTGCACAAGGAAATAAACAGTGCATTTCATACTCAAAGTGTCTGCTTCCCTCACTGGGAGGCGGTGGGAATCATTTTGACCATATGGTGAGTGTTTATCATCAGATGCCTCATGAGTATCTCTGCTGTCTGCTTCGCTCTTCTCCTTAGACCTGTGCGCTGGCGCTTTTTCAAAGAATCCAGGTCAGCCTGCTTTCAGATGGAGCATGTGACCTCCAGAAGCTCATCAGAGTTCCCCCTGGGAGATTTTTTTCAATGCCTATGACCAGGCCACAACTCTCCAGGGGTGGTGCAGTTGAGTCAAGAGGTTATTATCTTGGATCCCAAAAAGACTGGGCCATGCACACAGCTTTGCCACTTATAACCATGAGTTAGTAGGCAAGACATTTAGCATATGGGCCTCAGCTCCCTTAAATACAAAGTACAGGTAATAATATTACCTAAATTCTCAGGGGTACTGGGAGGAGCAAATGAGCAAAATCCTGTAACTCAATTAAAGCAAAGCCTGGGGGTAGGAAATACATGATATTCTCAGCTGTTACTTTTTTCTAATCAACTATTCCATTCTTGACTTCTAGTAAGAAAATTTGTATCAGAGGCATGCTGCTATTCATGGGAATGGGATAACACAGCATCCTTTCTCTAAGAACAGACTTTTAAAAAAATTATGAAAGATCACAGTTAGGCAACCGTGGTGGCGGGACTTCATGGGTGTAGCTTCTCTGACATTTCTAGGAGGAGGCACAGTCTCACAGCAAACTTCCTGCTCCTCTGGCTCTTAGAATCTTTTTATCTCCTCTTCCACGATGTTCCCTGAATAATAGGTGAGGGAGATGTACTGTGGATGTACCAATAAACACTGAGCAGATTGTATTTCTGTATTTAGGAATAAATGTGTGTGTGTGTGTGTGTGTGTGTGTGTGTGTGTATGTGTGTGTGTACATATTATCTATGTATATTTACATATGTAACAATAATTGAAGAATGCATGATAAGAGGTCATGGATTTGAGAGAGCAAGGGTGTTTGGAAAGAGGGAAGGGAAGGAGTAAAATGATATAATATTTTAATTTAAAAAATAAAAATAAAGTATGAAAGAAAGAAATCTAAGCATTTCCTTCTTTAAAACTATTTTTTTTACCACTCTGAAGTTTCCCTAGCTACAGATGACTAAATCCCAAACACTTTCTGGGGGTAAAGTTCTACAAAACAGAATGGAAAACTGAAAGCCAGCTTCGAAGTAGACCAAAGACAAAGCTGTCTCTCTCTCTCTCTCTCTCTCTCTCTCTCTCTCTCTCTCTCTCTCTCTCTCTCTCTCTCTCTCTCTCTGTGTGTGTGTGTGTGTGTCTTGTTTATTTTTCTTACAAACAGAAGTATAAATCATGAGTAAAAGAAACCTATTAGAGAAACCTGTTTTTTTTAATTCACATACATGCATATGTACAATGCCAAAACATAACAATATTCTAACCATTATGTCTAACTGCTAATTTGATCATCAATATATTACTAAAATATAATATGCAAAGGGAGACAATCTATCATCCAAATGATTACAGCATTAATATATGTGACTATAGCTATGAAACAAATACAACAGAAATGACTATATTTATCCTGTTACCCAAATCCACATCTGATGCCCCTAGTTATCATGCATCTGTAAACACACATGTTGCACGTCAAATTTCTGTGTTCCTGAGCCTGACTAGATGAGTTAATTCATGGGAGTACTATTACCTTGAAACATGTTCTACCTTTACAAATATATACACCATTGCCTGGCTCTTTGGGCTGAAATCTTATTGCTATAAACTGGTCCCTTTAGTCTTTCTTAGAGTTGCAGATTGGCACAGATTGATGAACTTTCAAAAGTATAAAGTATAAAAGGGCTCAGGAGAAGCACACTGGATAAAGCTTTGAGCTACCCCTCACCCTGCACATGCCTTTTTAATGACAATACATGAAAAAGAGATACTGACACCAATTTTCTTATTTATTCTTCTAAGGGCACCTAGCATAGTATGTAGATAATCAAGAATTTGTAACTATCAAATATTACAATGTCTCTGTACCTCCAGGACACTTCATATACGTCTATGGTACAGAGTATTTACTGCCATGGCCTTTGCTGTAAGTTTTATTGCTTAAAAAGAGACACAAAAGGGACACAAATGAAAAGTTTTTTACTTACAGTAATTTTTGGGTCTCTTCTGGTTATTGCCTTTTTTCACCGCTCATTCATCTTATTTTATTGATGCTTGACTACAAATCATAACTCTGAATGAAACACTATTTGATAAGCAGGCATGAATCACTAGCCTCTCTTATCTAAATCTATCCCACTACATATTTCTAGTGTCCATTAGATCAGCCATACATATTAAGCCAAATATATTCAATATATTGTCCTTTCCTGCTAGAGATAAGAATAACACTTCAGCATAAAGTTTAAGAGGCCTCAAATCACATTTCGATTGTCATTTTCAAAACATGAATCTGCTTTGTCATATCTAACCCTCAAAATACACTTCTAGTACAGCAATTCAAGAAACTAGCTTGATTATTAAAGGGCTCTGTATTTTCTAATTTTGACCACAATATTAAGCTAATATAACGGAAGCTTAATAACTTTATTTCAGCAAGACATTATCATATTATAATAACATTTTACTCTTAGATCCTTGAACACTTTAACACAATAGAGATTCCATTAATATTAAGAGAATTATTGACTGAGAAAAGTCTGGGAGAAGACCTTCTCTTCACTTCCCAACATTCTTCAGTTGCCTATAGCTCTTTGTCTTAGGTGAGCTCTGCAGCCCCATTGCTCATTCCCCACACCCTGTCAAGCTAGCATGTCTCTGTTCAGCTCATGTTTGGGAAGTCATATTAGTGAGACTTTATGGGTAGAGCTTCTGATGTTACTAGGAAACACAATCTCACACAGAAAACTCACTGGTCTCCTGGCTCTTAAGATCTTTCTAGCCCCTCTTTCATGATGTTCCCTGAGCTTTAGGTGTGGGAGTGTTTTGTAGGAAGAAGGGTAAAAGACATATTATAGTTAGGAGGGTAATGAGATTATGTGAAAGGGAACTTTACAAATGTTTTGCCTTTAAAAAGAAATTGACATGAATAGAATTAGAAAAAAAAATCATCTGATTGAGGTAACCCAAAACCCAGGAAGACAAATATGGTATGTATTCACTTATAAATGAATATTAGCCAGTAAGTAAATGATAACCAAGTTATCATCTGTAGAAACAGAGAGGTTAAGTAAAGAGAAGGGATCTGGCAGTGGGGAATGGCTCTCCCTAGGAAGGGAAAATAGAAGAGATTTTACTGATGGACTTGGAGCAGGGTGGGTTGGGAGCAGGAGTGATCAGGTATATTGGGAGATGGGATGGAGGGAGAGAGTGTGGAGAGAGATGTCTGGAACTGGGTGGCATTTGGGGGTTGGTGTAGAAACCTAGTGCAGTGGAAACTTCCTGGAATCTATGAATATGATCCTAATGAGGACTCCTAGTAATGGAGGATACAAAGCCTCAACTGGCCATCTCTTATAGCCAGGACAGGCTTCCAGTGGCAGGACTGGATTTCATTCAATTGAGTTGTTGGCTAAGGGGGTCTCATGGAAATCCCCAAACAACTCACGCTGATGCTAAGACAAAATATTGCTCTCCACAAACTGACAGCAAGGCCCCATTGCCAAGGACAACACCCACACAACTAACTGAACATTGAGAAGTCTAGTCTCTTTGGTGCAGGAAGATACAACTGCAAGATGTACTAGGACAATGGTGGCACAGAACTTGTGGGAATAGCCAGTAAATGATGTGACTTAAGGACCACTCCATGAGAAGGAAGCTGTATCCTACACTGCTTGGCTGACCAAGAACCAGAGACCAGAAAGCCCAAAGACCTAGGGTAAAACCAAACATAACTGTTAATTAATTAATTAATTAAATTCCTAATTATATCCTGTTATATTCACACATCAGCACCTTATCCTGGGATTGTCAGAGAGGTTTCTTCCCACAGCAGATGGGAATAGATGAGAGACACACAGCTAGATATATTTGGAGAGAGAGTCTAAATTGGAGGTCTCCATCAGATCCCTCCACTCAGAACTCAAGGAATCCCTCAGAACAGGAGACAGAAGTATTGTAAGATCCAGAGTAGATGGAAGACACCAGGAGAACAAGGCCCTCTCAATCAACTAAGCAAGACACATACAAGCTCACAGAGACTGAAGCAGCAAGCACAGATCCTACATGGGTCTGCACCAGATCCTCTATGTATATATTATAAATATTAGCTAAGTATTTTTATGGGACTATTGACTGTGAGAACAAATAGGTCACTGGCTCTTTTGCCTACTCTTGGGACTCTTTTCCTCCTGTTGGGTTGCCATGTCCAACTTCAATATGATAGTTTTTGCTAGATATGATAGCACAAAAGGGTGGATTATTCTACTCTGAAAAGAAAAAAAGAAGTATATAAATATGATAAGATAAAATGGTATATTATTGAATCTACTTTTAAAAAGAAACTACTAGTTTTAAATATCGTACATTGATATAGATCTTTGTATAATTGATACAAGGTTGAGATTATTTTAGTTAGAACATACTGTACATACATTTCTAATCTTCTTCAAGGTATTGTACCTATACAATTCACTTAACAGTGTAATGCAAATTTCTAATCCTTGAAAGTTATTATTACCAATCAGTTTGGATAATAAAATATGCAGGTTAGTAGTTAGTCAGCTATTACAATTAAACATGTCATATTAGGTATGTTTTCAAGGTCAAACAGATATATTTTAGATAGACAGGTCATCTTCAAATACTTCAGAGATCTACAGAATATGACATTTAAGATATTTTAATAATATAAGGTTCTTTTTATGACAATGAGACATATCTGCTCCTGTCAGCACCAATCTACTTCAGAGAAGATGATGGACATTGAAGAAACTCCATATGGAGTTTACTTTCTTTGTGGCAAAAGCTAGCCACTGGGCAAAAAAATTCCCTTACCTCAACTGCTGACAATATGCTGTCCAAAGTGGACAAGCAGAACACAAAATAAAAGACTGCAGAACTTTGTCAAGACAAGGTAGGACAGTCCTTCAGAAAATCCTGCTTCACAGAAAAAGTCTGTTAGATATGCTAGGCTTGTAGGCTGATGATGGATGCCCCAACACTGCAGAGGAACCTTGGGTGATTGTCCAGGCAGCCAGCTGTTTCTGTCATTTCTCACATTTTTTGGAAGTTGCTTGCTTGCACTTCCTGCTTACTCGGTTAGTATTATTTCCTTTTTGGGTCTCTGAAGTTGAAGACTAGACAGTTATAGTTTTCCTTGTTAACAATTTCAGAAACAAAACTCACTAAAGAGGTGTAAAGTGTATAAGTTTGAGAAACATCAAAAGATAGTTTTTAGTTGGTAACACAAGTTAGGATAGAAAATGAATTAGGCACAACACTTTGGACTCACAAAAATAAGATAAATAATGGAGTATTTTTCTGAATTTGTCAGATGTTAATGGACTAAACATTATTGATGTAATTATTGCCTGTATATATTGTATATATTGTAATTATTGCATGTAGTTTTTCTTATATTAGTTATAACCTTTTTATTTTAGACAAAAAAATGAGAATTGTGGTGATATTTTGTGTATGCTCTAATAAATAAAGCTTGCCTGAAGATCAGAGGGCACAGCCAACCACTAGTTAGTCATAGAGGCTATGCAGTGGTGGCACACACCTTTTTAATCCCAGCACTTCAGATCTCATGTCTTTGCTCCCAGTACTTAGGAGGCACACGTGCCTTTAAATCCAGCACTAGGAAGGTTGAGATAAGAAGTGATATGGCTGGGCTGAGAGAGGTATATAAGGTGGAAGGAGACAGGAGCTCAGTCTTTTTGGCTGAAGAGTTGGTGAGGTGAGAGGTGGCTGTGGCTTGTTCCTTTGTCTCTCTGATCTTTTAGCATTTACCCAGATATCTGGCTCCAGGTTTTTATTAAAACCAATTAAGATTCATGCTACATTTGCTTCATCTTATTATATTTTATTTTGTCGTGTTTGGTTGTTATCTTTTTTTTGGGGGGGGTGGGAGGGTTGGCTGTTATCTCTTAGAATCCTGTTCTTTCCTCATGAGAGACAGAAAGGGAGTGCATCTGGAAGGGAGGGTTGATGGGAAGGGACTTGGAGGAGTAGAAGGAGGGAAACCTATAATCATAATCAGGATATATTGTATGAGGAAAAGAATCTTTTTTGTTGTTGTTGTTGTTTTAAAACAGGGTTTCTCTGTGTAGCTTTGGAGTCTGTCCTGGAACTTGCTATGTAGACCAGGCGGGCCTCAGACTCATAGAGATTTGCCTGCATCTGACTCCCAAGTGCTGGAATTAAAGGCATGTGTTACCATGGCCCAGGTATTTATTTATTTGCTTATTTTACATGCATTGATATTTTTCGTATATGTGAGGGTGTCAAACCCCCTGAAATTGGCATTACAGACAGTTGTGAATTGTCATATAGGTACTGGGAATTGAACCCAGAACCTCTGGAAGAGCAGCCAATGCTTTTACTACTGAGACTTCTCTCTATTTTCAATTTTAAAAAAGGAAATTGACAAAGGCCAGAGTGATTGTTGAAAGGAAAATGCTGCCATGGTTAGGAGGAAGGGGGTTAATTGGCCTAATAGACTCCTCATTCTAGAGCCCTAACTTTGACATTCAATTCATACTAATATATCCAGACAAATTGACTCTGATATTTCCACGCACACAATACAGGAAAACATGTAGTTATCTGAGTCCCAGTCTCTTGTGAACAGATTAATGTTGAAATTGACACATGGGCGGGTCCTTGCTCAGATGACAATGTGTATTCACTCTACATTAGCAGGTTTAAAGCTGCCAGACAAGGAACTATCCAGGAAGCAATCTGGCGAGGTGACAAACTTGAGTCTCTAACATTCTGTGAATTTCTAGTCCACACCACTTCCATCTGCTAAAACTATAGCAGCCCCAACTACAGCCCCACACTCTCCATTGGGAGCAGATGTTCTCTCTGGAAATAAGTTTCCCTTTTAAAGATGAACCATCAGACTCCATTTTAATCTGCTTTCCTGTCATTTACTTTGTTACACTTTCTGTGCCAACAGATTGTGAGACACCAAACATTTTAAGTGGGGCTCTGTAAAATTGCAACGTCTAGCAATAAATATTAATGTTCAATTGTCATATGTTAACTAGAGGTGAATGTAAAGTTGGCTAACATTTGACAATAAATAGCAAATTATTTCTGCAATTAACAGTTGAATTCATCTTAGGAAATGTGGTCAAGACTGAACTTTTATTACTAGTATAGATATAGGCACAGCCTTATATGGAATTCTATTACATGGCACTTTCTGAAGAGAAAATTGTAAAAAATTAATGGCAATGATCCTTTCTAATATTGTAGTCCATTTATATGGCAATATTGGAAACAGCGAGAGTGAGTCTACTTTTTCACACCCACAGAAGCATGCATACATGTGCACATATGAACAGACACAATCACACACATACACACAGCATAGAAAAAACTTAAAAATAAAGTTCTAAACTTTTTCAATTCTAATTTTTCATTGCTATAGACCCTCTAGGCTTTATGTATAACATATATGTGTGTGTGTGTGTGTTATATGCATTTATATAATGTTAAGAAATTAAGTTAGACAAAGTCTAAGAAACTAGCCTAGGGGCACTGAGAAGGCAGGAGTAAACTGGATTTGAATTCTGAGCCATATAAGTAAAGATAAACCATTCAGCCCCTAAGCCAGCTTCATCAAAACATTACAAAAGCAGCCTGTACCACCAGCACAGTGCTTCTGGAAACATCAAGTTCATAATCTTTCAGAAACAAAGCAGCCTGATTAGCCTTTCAAAGCCTTTATGGCAAAGTACATAGCTCCTATTGTGTGGACATAGTACCATAGATCAAGAAATTATGTTAGTGGCTTGAAAGTAAATAGAAACAATGCTAGGGATGGGGATATTACAAGTTGATTCTTCTCTCAGATCAACTGTGCATTTGTGTAGTTGGGTATATATTCCAAATACTTATTTAGAATGTATAACTTTTTAGTGCAGAAGGACATGGGACTCAGCTCAGCTGTAAAGAGGAGACCATAATGTGACCAGTCCTTTAGGGCTGCAAGGACGATGAAATAAATGAACAAAAAATATCAAACTCTTTTTTTTAATTTTGTATTACTTTTTATTCATTTACTTTGTGTGCATGGTTGGATGTGCATGTGAAGGTCAGGAGATAACTTCAGGAGTTGATTTTCTCTACTTCCACAACCATGTGTGTCATGAGTATCAAAATTAGGCTTTCAGACTTGGCATTGGGCACCTTAATGCACTGTGGCATCTAGTCCACCCACGATCAGATGATTAACACAAGGACTGTAACACATTACATATGCAGAAGGGGTCAACTACTGCTAATTTTATTGTGTTATAATACTTAACTTTCTTGTCAGTCTCTTCAAACAGCTCATGTATCCTTTAAGCCTGAGTCCCAAGGACTGGTGCTGAAGATGAAACTCAAGGTCTTGCACATGTTATGCAAATGATCTACCACAGAATTACGTCCCCAGCCCTCTTATTTTCTTTGAAAGGCAACAGAGTACAATAGGTAAAAGCAGTCTCTGCAACTATACTACATAGCTCTGTTGTTTAGTCTCAATGAGATATGTATCTTTCTTCTTCATTTCCTGATCTATACAATGGTGCTAATAATGTAGTCAAATTCATAAATGTGTTTGTAAGACTTTAGAGGATCCATTCTATGAAGAAATTATTTTCTCTGTTTTGCTTAACAATGCAATCCCAGTGCTGAGAATACAATAAGTGCTCAGCACAAATGTGCTGAGTGGCTATACATAAAGCACATTCACCAGACCCTGCAAATTCAAATTAGCTAATTTGAAAAGATGAGCTATTATTATTTGTTCCATCAGAAGATGGAACTTAGTACAGCTTATGCACTCATGAAATTTTTTTCACATAGACTGAATAAAAATCATCCCCCAATCTAAGCAAGTCCTTCCTCATGGTATGCTGTTAGTAAGGTCTGATCGTACATGACCCCCTTACTTATGCCATATAGTATACAAATGTAAAAATTCTGAGGATCAGATCAATAGCAGACATGTAAGAAATCTTATAGATCCATAATTAAAGTCCTTAATTTCACTCTTTCATTGTACATTTATTCAACAATAAGTATTGTGGTGATTTGAAAGGAACTGTGTGGCTTTGTTGGAGTAGGTGTGGCCTTGTTGGATAAAGTGTGTCACTGTCAGGGGGCACTGGCTTTGAGATCTCCTATACTCAAGCTACACCCAGTGGCCCACAGTTCAGTTGCTGTTGCCTGCAGATCAAATGTAGAACTCTCAGCTCTTTTTCCAGAACCATGTCTGTCTATATGCCACCATGTCCTGCCATGATGATAATGGACGAAACCTCTGGAACTGTAAACCATCCCAATTAAATGTTGTCTTTTATCAGTTTCTGTGGTCATGGTGTCTCTTCACAGCAATAAAAATGCTAACCAAGACAAGTATCTACCATAAGTTTGACCCTGTGATAGTAGTGGTGTCCACAATAATAGACAAAATAGTTCTGATCCTTGCCATCATAGAGATATGGGTCATTTCTTTTCTGTTCAGTTCATTTTTCTCATTTGTGAAATTGAAACATTAAGCATATTTAAAATAGAATTAAACAGGCTGATTAAAAATCATGGAATTTGAAATTGGCCTACTTGTATCAGAACTCCATTTGTAGTACTTGCCAGATGTTGAAGACTGATAAGGTCCAAGTCTTTATACCTTACTTTCCTCTGTCACAAAAGAATGATGACTGTATGTGTATAAATATGTATGCATATGATTATATATAATAGACATATATAAACTTCAAAGGTGGTAAGTACATAGTAAATGCTCAACAAATAGTCATTAATATCATAATTTGTCACTCTGTCCTGCACAATCTATTGATCCCAATGTGAAAATGTATTCCCTGTAAGTCCAAGCCCTGGATATCAAGTAAGGGCAATCTGCATATCAACCCTATTTTTAAGTGTATTTGGATTTCACTGTAGCCGTAAGTTTCTCAGGTCCCACCTGGCCCCACAGTCCCATGTTTCTCCAGTTCCACCTGGCCCCACAGTCCTGAAGCACTTATAAAATAATCACTCAGAAGCTTAATATTAATTGCAAATTATATGGCCTATGGCTCAGGCTTCTCACTAACTGGTCATTATAATTTAACTAAACCCATAACTATTAATCTATGTATCGCCACATGTTCCGTGGCTTTACCGACATCCCATTATATGTTGCTCCTTAGAAGGCTGTTTGGTGTCTCCCCTTACTCTCCTTTCTCCTCTCACTATCTCTCTTGGATTCCCCCCACCCCCGGCTCCATCCTGCCCTGCATAGGCCAATGCAGTTTTATTTATTAGCCAATGGGAGTAACACATATTCACAACATACAGAAAGACATCCCACAGCCTTTCACCTCCTTTTAATTATGTCAGATTTCAAATGAAATATGAAAGACCTTTGTCTTCAAAAAGAACTTTTTTGCTTACCCATGGCATATTTTTAGGAATCCTCTATATCACTAACCACCATTAAACAGCACCCCAGGAGTGTGTGGATGATTTCCAATGAATTCCAAATTTCTTCTTCTCATCTGGAAAAAATAGACTTCCCCATGTTCACTGACTTCTAAACAAGGCACAAAATTTTAATTATATTACTCTTTAGTTTGTCAAAGCCAGGTGCAGCTGCTTCACAACATGTGGGAAGGATTTAAAGTATGGTCAGCTGCCATGGAGACCTCTGCAAGGATTGGTCCAGGTCAAATATTCAGATAATAGTCTGAAAATAAGAAAATGAAAAACTACCATATGTTCAACTCAAGTTCAACCTAGGTACAGGCTCTAGATCCTTCTATATCACCTCCCCAAGGTCCAAATATACATGCCCCCTCTTGAAGTAGCCTCACTAGAGTTTTTTTGAGGTACACTATTTTCTATGCAAATTTCTGCCACACACACACAAAAAAAAACATATAAACAACATACATACACATACCTCTTTTATTCCAACACAATTACGATCCAGGGATAAGAATAATGAAAATGCCACAGATTTAAGTGTGACATTTATTTTATGAGGGAACACCATAGAAAACTTCAAACATATCATTTAAGAATAATAGAACTTGAACTTTTAAAAGTCAATGAATTGGAAAAGAGAGAGAGTGAAAGTAACCATTGGCAAAGTAGATGACTTCCCCCCATGGATTCTATGATGAATTATATAATACTTAATGTTTTATCAGGTGGAGAGAATAAAAGTTCTTAAAAAATGAGTAAACTAAGCTGAAATATTCGAGGAAAAGTAATTAACCACATTGTGCCAACTCTATAACCTCAGGGTGGGAGTGTATCAGAAGCCTAGTACTTTGCGGTTTTCCTTGGTGGAATTTCCTAAATTCTAAAATTTATCATTCTTCCTTTCCCTACACTTGGGTGTTCCTAAGTCAGCAAAACTTGGAGTTGTCTCTCATTTCTTTCTATTCTGACTACAAGATGTTCTAGTTTTTCTTTCTCTTCCTGTGATAAACACAATGGCCAAATGCAATATGGGGAGGAAACAATTTATTTCAGCTTACAGCTTACATCATGAAGGAAAGTCAGGGCAATAACTCAAGATAGGGACCTAGAGGCAGGAACTGAAGTACAGTCCACAGAGGAACACTGCTTAATGGATTGCCCCTCGTGATGTATTCAGCTTGT
Source organism: Peromyscus maniculatus bairdii (assembly GCF_049852395.1). Taxonomy (NCBI): domain Eukaryota; kingdom Metazoa; phylum Chordata; class Mammalia; order Rodentia; family Cricetidae; genus Peromyscus; species Peromyscus maniculatus. The sequence continues at coordinate 58,675,795 of NC_134875.1, read as the reverse complement.
ATTTTTCTTTTAAATACAAACCAAGAACGGCTGCTCAGGGGTGGCACCTCCCACATTGAACTTGACTCTTCCACATCAATCATTAATTAAGAAAATGCCTCCACAGGCTTTTCTTACAGGCCAATCTGATGGAGGTGTTTTCTCACTTAAGAAACTTTTCTCCCTTCACCCACATGGTTCTATCTTGAGTCAAGTTGACAAAAAATAAATAAATAACCAGCATATGGGATGATCAAAATGTCACATCCTCAAAAGGCAGTCTTACCCAAAGAGTCTTCTTTCTTCTTAGTCTCTATGAAGTTCAAAGCCCCTCGTATACTGAAAAATAGTAAATCTGTGTCTGTACCCATCACTTTATTATACTATTCTTTAAAATACTTTATTCATTGCACATACTTTTGTTTTGTGATATTTCTACCACATTCTGATGCTCCTGAGACTGACAATAAAGTTTGTTTTGAATCAGGGAAGAGTTAGCTACTAGCTGACCAAAATTAATCGTAGTGGTTTTGGAGTACTGAGGACAGATAGACACAGGAAGTAGTAGGGCAGGACTTTGATGGGGTGTCGGTCTTTTGGATGGAGAAATGAGAGAGAGAGAGAGAGAGAGAGAGAGAGAGAGAGAGAGAGAGAGAGAGAGAGAGAGAGAGAGAGACTGTTCACTTCTCCGCCACTTCTCTGAACATTCAGGTTCTTACCCCAATATCTAATGCCCGAGTTTTTTGTTGATAAAGAATAATTAGATGAATGCTTCCTCTGACTCCCCACATTGGGTGCCATGTATAAATGAATGTTTTTGGGAGGAGGCTGCCAGTTCACAAAAAATGACATGTAGACTTATTATTAATTATGAAAGTTCAGCCTTAGCTTAGGCTTGTTTATAACTAGCTCTTATAACTTAAATTAACACATATTTTGAAAATCTATGTTCTTCCATGCACTCATTACCTCATTATCCATCTCCATTATACCCATCCTGGTTATTCTGTGTCTGGCTGACAACTCTGCCTTTCTTCTTCCCAGAGCTCTCTCTCTGTCCAGAAGTCCCATTTATCTCTCCTGCCTCACTATTGCCCATTTAGCTTTTTATTAAAATAATGAGTTACACAACTTCATAGTGTATAAAAAGATTATTCCACAACATTTCACTTTTTTGTCTAAATAAAAAGGAAACATTTTAACTCTAACATAGTAAAACTATACAATAAGAACAATTATTAAGTATTGTCTCAATAGAAAGGAAAGGTATAATTTTAACAAATGAAAATATATACAATATAAATAATTATCAACTAAGAACTACATTTACAATGTAAAGTCCATTTGTATTTGGCATATTCAGAGAAAATACTCTATTGTCTATTTTATCTTGATAAATTTAAAGTTTCATGCCTATTTTTTTAGACCTCAAAACATTTTCTTATATAAACAATTTAAGCTTTTATGTCTCTCAACTTTATATACTTTTCACCTCTTTTGTGAATTTCTTTTCTGAATTTGTTAACAAGGAAAATGGTAACTATAACTATCTAGTCTTCAACTCCATCAGGGACCCAAGAAGGATACAATATTACCTGAGTAAACAGAAAGTGCAGAGCAAGCAACTTCCAAAACTATATACATATATATTAAACTTTATGTCATGATATTAATGGTCATATAGAGTACTAACTAATTCTAGAAAAAGGCTTCATCTAGCTTCTTGTACATGATTTCAGGCTTGAGTCTGAATCGGGTAACTAGGAATTAAGTTTGTGCACCCTAGATGTACTTAACAAATTGTGGTTATTTAACCTTTCTGAGATCTGTTGCATATGACAATTCAAATGTTTAAGTTTTCTGCAGTAAACCATGACCATTTCTAAAAGTGACCTTTGATGTCCCAAAAGGATGATGTAGCCCCATAACAATTCCACCTATATTGTGGTAATGCCACTAAGCTAACAAACACCACAAGAAGATCAGCTTTGGACTCCAAACTGCTCGTAATTTCAAGGTGGCTAGCTGAAATGGTCCAGCTTCATGCACTACTCCAGCCAGGACTTCAGATAAGCCCTACACTTTTCCATTACACAGAGACTGGCAATAAATGATGCAGATAGCTCTTCCAGGACTTGACCATTATCTCAATTTTCTCAGATTACCCTAGAGAGGCTGTCACACACACACACACACACACACACACACACACACACACACACACACACACACACAAACACAAACACACACACACACACACACACACACACACCAGGAAGCAGTCTAGAAAACTTGACACCCACATTCCCAAGAGATGAGGTGGGTGGTTTATGGTCATTCAGTGAGTTATGGATGCTTGTCATCATTTAGGGTGGTTGGTTACAAGTTGTTATTAGTAATGGTCAGAAAAAGAAAATAAAAACTAACCAAAGGAGATTAGATCCAGGGATTTTGTTCTGAAAAGAAAAAGAGGGGATATAGTATAGAAATGATGGAGGATAAAAGGGTGGATTGTGGAGTCTACTTTTGAACAACCTAGTTTCAAATATTGTATATTGGCATGGAATTTTGTATGTTGATACAAATGTAAGGTTATTTTTGTTATGCAGTATATATATTTTCTACTCTAGTTTAAGATATTTTTGTATATTGATACAAATTTGAGATTATTTTTGTTAGAACATGCTATACAAATGTTTATACTCTTGTTTGAGGTATTATGCTTATGCAGCTCATTTAGAAACACAATTTATAATTAAGAAATGCCAGTTAGTAGTTAGTCATCTGTAATAATCAAACTTTTAGTCATACTAGGTATGTTTTCAAAGTTAGATATATTTAAGATAGATAGATGATCTTCAAACACTTCAAAGACCCACAGAATGTAGCATTTAAAATATTTTGTTAACATAGGGCTTTTCATGACAGTGAGACACATCTGCTCCTAGCAGCACAAATCAAGTTCAGAAAAGATGATGGCTGAAAGGACCATGTAGATGCCATAAAAGACTGCTCAGTCTACTCTCAGAGATCAGGCCTCAATTTCAGTTTCCTGAGAAACTTAATTTCTTAATCAAGCAGTTTCTGGGAGGGCTATGACACAGTCCTTGCAGTAGCTCCCTTTCTGCACATACTCTGACTGCTCAAGGTTCAGCCAGTTGTTTACTGTCTGGGACTCCTCACCAACTTAAAGCTATGTTCATGGACCAATGTGAATGTGCTAGGCTAGCCAGCCCCCATGGTAGCTCATGGACAAAGCCTGGGACTTGTTCAGGCCTGCCTCCCAAATGATAACTGTAACCCCCAACCAGTAAATTCAAATGTTACACACCCTCACCCAATCATATGATGCCAAGGCTTGTACTGTAGCTAGAGTTTTTCTGCCTTGCCCACAGTCAGGACAACTCTTTGTCACCCGCCAGTCCCACAGCCGCTCAGACCCAACCAAGTAAACATGGAGACTTATATTGCTTACAAACTGTATGGCCGTGGCAGGCTTCTTGCTAACTGTTCTTAGATCTTAAATTAACCCATTTTTATAAATCTATACCTTGCCACATGGCTGGTGGCTTACCGGTGTCTTCACATACTTCTTGTCATGGTGGCGGCTGGCAGTGACTCTTTCTGCCTTCTTGTTCTTTCTTTTCTCCTCTCTGTTAGTCCCGCCTATACTTCCTGCCTAGCCACTGACCAATCAGTGTTTTATTTATTGACCAATCAGAGCAATTTGACATACAGACCATCCCACAGCATTGTATCACACTGCTTGTGGTTTTTCTCTTTAAAAATCCCTCACCCTGAGAGCTCAAGGCCGTCCTCCTTCACCTGTCTAGCCAGTATGTTGGACACAGACCAAACCTGGGTTTGTAATAAACCCCATTTGTTTTTTGCATCGGATATTGGCTCTGTGGTGATCTTGTTTTGGGGGGTCTCATGATGCAGCCACAACAATGGCCATCAAAGAAACTCCATATGGAGTTTGCTTTCATTTGTGGCAAGGTTAGCTACTGGGCCAAGAAACTGCTCTTGCCTCAACTGCTGACAGAATGCTGTCCAAATTGGACAAAGAGGACACAAAAGAAGACAACTGCCAAAATTTACCAAAACAAGGTAGGGCAGTCCTTCAAAATTCCTACTTCAAAGAAAAGTATGCCAGACCTTCTAGGCCCATAGGCCAGAGATGGGTGCTCCAACATTACAGAGGAACCTTGGGGTGACTGTCCAGTCAGCCAGATGTCTCTGTAATTTCTTAGTTTTGGAAGTTGTTTACTCTGCACTTACTGTTTATTCAGGTAATATGTCATTTCAGGTCTTTGATGGGTTGAAGACTAGATACAGTTTTACAGTTTTCCATGTTAATAAATTCAAAAAAGAAACTTACATAAGAGATGTAAAGTTTATAAGGTTGAGAAACATAAAAGTTTAAATTGTTTATTAAGAAAAAAATGTTTTGAGGTCTAAAAAGATAGTTTTAAGATGGTAATATAAGTTATAATAGAAAATGGTTTAGTATAAAGCTTTGGACTCATTAAGAGAGGATAAATAATGAAATATTTTCTCTAAATTTGCCAAATGCTAATGGGTTGGACATTCAAAATGTAATTCTTTTTTTTTTTTTTTTGATTTTTCGAGACAGGGTTTCTCTGTGTAGCTTTGCGCCTTTCCTGGAACTTACTTGGTAGCCCAGGCTGGCCTCGAACTCACAGAGATCCACCTGGCTCTGCCTCCCAAGTGCTGGGATTAAAGGCGTGCGCCACCACCACCCGGCTCAAAATGTAATTCTTACCTGATAATTGTTCTTATTATATATAGTTTTACTATGTTAGAGTTAAAGCCCTTTCCTTTTTATTTAGACAAAAAGGAGGAAATGTTGCGAGATATTTGATTACACTGTGTAAAGATATGTCCTGTGATTGGTTTAATAAAAAGATAAATGGACCAATAGCTAGGCAGGAGGTATAACATGGACTTCTGAAGAGAGACCACTCTGTGAAGAAGAAAGGCAGAGTCACTAACCAGATGCAGAGAGAGAGAGCAAGACATGCAAGAGGAGAGGTAAAAGCCACGAGTTATATGACAACACATAGATGAATAGAAATTGGCTAATTTTAGTTATAAGAGCTAGTGGGACAAGCCTAAGCTATAGTCTGAGCTTTCATAATTAATATAAATCCCCATGTCATTTTTGTGAAAAGCCTGCCTAGATATTTTTCATAATATACTTCAAAAGCTTAAGGCCCAGTTTCCAGAAATTTGATAGTTACTAGCCTTCTAATAATGGGAAGAAATTCTAGGCTGCCATCTACCAGCAGATGGTATTTAGCTTCACTGGTGGCTATCACACACTTAGTAATTAGAAAGCAAACCAGAGAGGAGACTTGCCTAGATTCCATTCAAGTAAGTACCACTACTCCAAATATGGATAAGGCTGTACTAACCAATTAATTACTTTCCCAAAAACCAATTAGAATTTCCTTTTGCCTCATTTAGCTTGGAGAAGAACAAGTATCTCCCTACTCTATAAATATAAAAGAGAACAATATCGCTATTTCAAAATGCTGCAAATCAAGTTATCTTACATGGCTTCAGATAAAGAGAAAGGCACAGGGATGGTCTGGTCTGTGTAATCAGAAGCACTTGACACTGAAAATGAATTAAAAACACATTGTAATTCACAGCCTTTACCATATAGACCTCTCAACATTCCTCACACTATCTTTCCTTGTCTCCCCATTTCCTATTGTGCTTTACAAACCAGAACATTGAGCCTCCTTAGCTTTTTACTACTGCTCCACCACCTCCCACCTCCTCCCACCCCTCTGCTTCTCTGTCTCTCCCTCCCTTTCTCCCTTAGCTCCTATCTCTCTAGAGCAGAGGTCTCACATGCTACTCAGGCTAGCCTGAAACTCCTAGCTTCAAGAGATCCTCACGCCTCAGAGACCTGATAAATTGAACTGTAATGGCAAGCCATATACAACATTCTATCTGTATTTCTACAGATATCAGATATCAATATCAGCATTTTGGTTACAAAGAGGTGGTGAAAAATATAGCCAGCTTGGATCACTTCCCATCACCTCCACAACCACCATCTGGGTTCAGCTTCCCATTGTATCTAGCCTACATTATGACAGTGCTTCCTGATTTTTCTCCCATCTTTTATTTTCAGTTATATGGACACTTTGACACTGTTAAAATCTGAGTCAATTCAATGCCTTGCTGAAAACCTCAATATTCCTCCTTTTTCTTGACCTCATACTCACATGGCTATTTGATTCTTTAGGATCTAACACAGAAATTATCTTATACCATCTCTATCAGTGCTTCTGTGACTCTTATGGAAATAAGCAGTAGCTTTCTGACTAGTTTTGTGATCTACTCCCCAAAAGAAAATAGATACCTGATCCTGAAAACCTAGTTAAGAGCCCATAGTTGGAGAAGTCATAGATCCATGGGGGAGCACACTATCATTTTGCTATGTGGTCTTGTTGTTGTCAAACTGCTTTCTAAACATCTACATTTATATCTATAGTATTCATTTCAGAAGATTCAAATTTCAGTAGACAGTAATCAATGCAGACACTGAAAACAAGGAAAATGGCCAAGCATAAGTGACAATGGATTACTTGGCCCCAACATTTATGTCATGCCCTCTAAGGCTTAGGGAATATCATGGAAGAAGGTGTATAAAGAATGGAAGAAGCAAAGAAAACAGCAAAATGCCTCTTCTGATTATGACATAGCCTTTGCACTCATGTATTTGCTACAGCTGTGGTTATCTGTAAGATTTGTTTAAGTGGGGCCCATCAACATTTTCTCTTGGATAGGGGAGAGGCTCATGATACCTCATTCCTTTCTGAGGAGTCTTTGCAGTTGATAGCTGCTTAGGAAGGGAGGGTCTCATTTTTTTCAGTGGTGTAGCCATTGATTAGGTGATATTGCTTTGATAAATAACCTCCCATTCATGCTTAGACAAAAGACATACAAAAGAAGACATGAAAGTAGACAAGGGACTTATGGGAAGAAGGGTTTCACCTAGAGACAAAGAAATATAATAGAGGGTAATAAGGGTGTTGAAAAGGATTAAAATACATTATATATATATATATGTGTGTGTGTGTGTGTGTGTGTGTGTGTGTGTGTGTGTGTGTGTGTAAATGTATTAAGGAATTTAAAATTTTAAATTAAGAAAAGAAATTATCTTGTCAATCAGCCTTACCATGGAAAACCTAGCTGAAGTTTCAGTAACCCTACAGACATTTAATATTCCTATTTTCTGCTTGTTTATTCTCCTTTCCTTAGCATTTTTTACAATATGACATAATGTATTCCATCCATTTATCTTATTTATTGTCTGTCTTTCCTCACTAAAATGTAAATATAAATTCTGTGAGGACAAAAAATTTTGTCTCTTATTGTATTCATAGCACCTCTCACAGTTTTATCTTTTAGTAAGTGCTCACTAGCTCTCTAAAGAACCAATGAATTAAAAATCACTGCTTAACAAAGATCCAGCAAAGCTGAGCCACATGATGGCTGCCACATCACCTTTGGTTTTCATCTTCACCTGTTAAATACTTGGGGCACTTGTACAATTTGGGGATGTTGGATTGATGGAAAATCTCTTATAAATCATTTATGCCTTCTCCCAGGAATGCTGCTTCTAAGCTCACCCAAGAAAATCCTGAACATACTATCCCCACCCCCCACTTTGAGAGAGATATCCTTATCTACTTGAAGGTCTTCCTTATGCCTTGGAGGTTGTGACACATAAGAAGCTAGTCAGTCAGGCTGCAAAATTCTCCTGACCACCGTGGCCTGGCTCACTTCCTTCTCCCACCGACTCCTTACTCCCTCTGCAGGACCCATCCATGGCTGTGGATGGCTCCCAACAACCTTTTTCTCACATCCTTCTATCTTCTGTTCAAATCTGGTAACAAAATCTGCAAAGTTTTTTGTTTTAAGATTTTTTATGGGTATAAGTGGTTTACCTGCATGCACCTATGTGCACGGTGTGTGTGTGTGTGTGTGTGTGTGTGTGTGTGTGTGTGTGTGTGTGTGTGTGTGTGTGTGTGTGTGTGTGTGATGCTGGAGCAGGCCAGCAAAGGATGTGAAATCCCCTATGTGAGCCACCATGTGGGTGCTGGGGACAGAATCCAGGACCTCTGCAAGAGTAGCAAGTGCTCTTAACCACTGAGCATCTCTCCATCCCTCTGTTTTGTTTTTTTAAATACCACTATTACTGTCCTACTTCACTACTTCACTTTTTATATATAAATCATAGCAAAACTTACCCACTTCTCCCAAGCATCCACCCTATGTACGAATCCATTCTTCACAGAATCTGGCATACAGACATGCCACTTTCCTCCATGTACTCAAAGTTTGCAATACTTACAATGAGACTATGACTAAGGAGGTCACATTAGGGCATTTGAGATCAGAGCAGAATGAGACTGGATACAGCTATATTGCTTGTGAAGGTTAGAGAGAGAATAGTGCTTACAGATAGAAAAAAAGGCAATGTCAGGTGAAGAGGAAAGTAATTGGCTTGACATCCCAGATGTAATGCTAAACATCAGTATAAAAAAGATTCATGAAAAAATGATTTTCTGGAAAAAAAAAGCAAAACAGAAAGATTCAAACTGCAACATTCTCTTTCAAGATGTATAAGGTATAGATAACATGATCTAAAAATGTCAAGCTAATGTGCTATAAAATATAAGTATTTTTTCTCCTTCTGAGTTGTGTTGTTAGAAAAGGATAGTCTTGTGAAGTAGGATCGAGATTGTGCTTTGTGTTAAATTATACTCTACCCAGTGTACTTATTTATATACATTCATGTAAATGTTATCTATATTAAGAAAGAAAAAGAGCGACACAATTTGTTGTGTGACTCATTGATTTTCTTCCTTTTTGTGAAGGGAAACATTCTTTCATAGCTCATGGCTCACTAATCAATGTTAAATGCTTCATTTGTATTTCAAGGGGAAAATGTTAAAATAAGATCATATCTATATAAAAGGGATGTTGATGTGAAACTATCCACTATTTGGCTTGGGAATAAGGCATTGAGTGACACTGACATGTCTCTGGAACATTTGCTACCCGGGGTGCAGGACGGGATACTCTGCACTGTGAGAAGGGGGTGTTTCTCTGGGGGATTCACAGAGTCCCTGGAGTTACAACAATATGATGAAGCACAGTAGCAGCAACATAGACCATATGCCTAGACAGCCTAATAGATTTACTATCTGACCCTTTACAGGAAAAGCTCACCCTTTGTGTTCAGAGTTGAATAAAAATCTGAGAACATATTGCAGGCAACAAAGATAAGTATTGTTTGTGAAATGTTCATTTCAGTTACAAATATGTGATGTAAAAATGGATTTCTTCCTATAGGGAGCAGACAAAAAAATTGAAAATAACTCTTGTAATCCATGTTAAGGAAATTAGATTTCATCTTAGTAAAACCATTGACAGATCTTAGGCAGAGGTGTGATTTAACGGGTGCTGTGTTTTAGCAAAATCCCTCTTGGTGCAGTGTGAACATGTGACAGAGAAGGGCAAGGAGAATGAGAAGAGACACGTTAGAAAATTATTTCAGTTACCCAGACAAGGGATGTCTGGACCACAGTGGTTACAGTGGGGAATAAAAGAAGTTGACCAGCTACTTTGAGGACAGTTCCTCGGTATTGATTTGGAGGCAAAATTACCTGTCTCTTAGTCCCTGATATAGCCATATTTTTCTGCTATATGTAAAAGGAGAATAGAAAGGAGAGAGAGAGAGAGAGAGAGAGAGAGAGAGAGAGAGAGAGAGAGAGAGAGAGAGAGAAGGAAGGAAGGAAGGAAGGAAGGAAGGAAGGAAGGAAGGAAGGAAGGAAGGAAGGAAGGAGAGAGAGAGAGAGAGAGAGAGAGAGAGAGAGGGAGGGAGAGAGGAAGTAAGTTATTATAGCATGTACAAAGCATCTCAGTGCTTAGTATTTGGGGTAACTCAGCTCTGACAGGCCTAGAGCTATATTCAATATAAGGAAGTGGTAGGCCACTGAGGCTTGCTGGATATGGACACTTCAAAACAGGAACTATTAAATGAGGGGTGCCTTTTATTTACTCTTTATATGGGAGCCCCTTTAGGAAGCTGCTCTATTCATTATCAAAGGCTTGTAAATTTCTCTTTCCTTCCCACTTACCTTTGTCTGAACTCACTTCCTAGTTTAGATACATATCAATCAGGATGCTGGCTGATTTGTGAGAACCAGACAAAAGGATCTTGGAGACTCATCAGTACCTCTTCAATTCCACATGAACTATGAAGCATATGTGGAAACCAACTCATGTTTCTGGTGACCCAGTGCTGAAAACTGAATTACCCTTTTTTTTTCATTGAGTTTTTCCTTTTTATGATGCATTTCTTTATAATGCCCCGTGGTTTCAATTTCTTTTTCAAACATGCCTTCCATCCCCATCACCACTAGTACCCCACTTTTTAGCCTTTAACTTCTCTAATCTTCTGCCAACTTTCTGCATCTAAAAAACTAATCCAGCCCTGTTGTGAACATATATTGGGATTGACTCCAGCTGTGCTGACCTGTAACACACATGAGTACATCCTTGACAGATTGCTTGAAATCCAGAGGGACAGAAGAATATAGGGTTACCAGACCTTCATTTCAAGGGCTGTTGACTAGCTAGAGTGCACAGGCTCTAAAAGGAGTCACAGTCCTGCCATGCATGACTAATGCAATTTGAAAGGGAGGCACTGAGTAGGAGTAGGGAGATGCCTGGGAGGCTGATCAAAAGCACCCTGTCCTGAAATTCCCACTGTGACAATCATTTTTCAGAGACATGACATTGCAATCCCAAAGATCTGTTAAAAATTTCTAGGTTTTTCTAGGATGAATAAATAGATGCCTTAAGTTATTAGCACCCACTATTAAAACCCTGTCTAGGAAGAACTTATCAGGATGCTTGTTGGTTCCTCAAGCATAGTTAAAGAGAGTAATACTTTCTTAGTAAACAGACATGGCTTTGAATCTTAGCACTTCTATTTAGTAATCATGTCTCCTTGAACAATCTCCCATAAGCCTGCCGAGCTTCAATATTGTTTGTATATACAATAGAGATATCATCATTTCCCATACGAGGCTGCCTTGAGGACAAGATGCTGAACTGAGAATGGAAAATGGCTCAGTAGATAAAGGTGTTTAACACCAGGCCTGAAGACCTGAATTCAGTTCCCAAGACACACATAGTGGAAGGAAAAATACTGACTCCCACAAATTTTCCTCTGATATTTACATGCCAGCAGCAGTATGTGCTCTTGCTGCACATATACACATACCCTCTCACACAAAATAAGCAATCAATCAATCAATAAATAAATAAATGCTTAAACAAAAAGCTGCTATGAGGATACTGCTTATAAAGTGTTTGGCACACAGTAGTTCTCTACGAGTCCCTGGTGCTCTAGCACATCCAGAAAACTGTAGAAAGTAAAAGGGGAGACTTTTTCTCATTAAATGGAAATACTTATAAGACAGGGAAAGTCCTGGTTTGAGACAAAGATCCATACTAGAGGACCTGGAAAACCAAAGTGAAGTCAAGGCTTCTGGCATCTGGAGGAAGTTAAGATTCTAAAGCACAAGATACAGCCAGTACCCCAAGAACTGCAGGTAACAGAGATTCTTGTCTAACCATTTCCCATCCATCATCCTTCTCCACACTAAAAATGGTCCAATCACTATGGAAATCAGCATTGAGTTTACTTAGAAACAAAATTAAAGGACAGTCATAACACTTCTGGATAAGTGTGTGTGTGTGTGTGTGTGTGTGTGTGTGTGTGTGTGTGTGTGTGTGCATGAGTACAAGAGAACATGTGTAGACTCTGAGGAATCCAAGTCAGAATACAAAAGAAATAAATATTTGCTATTGATGGCTAATTATTGTTGGGGGCCTGCCCCCACGTTTTCCCCCAGGGTACTCCTGAGCAGGGAGAAGTGAGAAATTTTTCGATAGAAATACAGAGGAGTGAGACAGTTAAAAACATAGGATAGCTTCAGGAGGGTCTGGGTCAAAATCCACCAGCCCCTTATGTCTCTTCTAAAGGGCTTTTAAAGGAATGCCAAGAGGGGCGGAGCAAAAGACCTCCCCCTTGCACAGCCAAGTGCAGACCCTTCCAAACACCTGGTAAACATGCACATGGTTAAGCCATACACTAATGCAGCCCTGCTGGGTAAAGCAAGCTCAGATCTCACTAGGAAACCTCTGTGGACCCCAACAAATCATCAACTTGATGTGATTTAGAATGATGATGAAAATAAATCTGTGGGCATATCTATGTTTATCTAAATGAAGTTAATTAACATAGGAAGACTTGGCTTAAATATGCATTAACATTGCATGGGCTGGATTCTTAGACTGAATAAGAAAGGGAAAGTGAGCTGAGAGCAAGTGTTCATCACTCTCTACTCCCTGACTTCAGTTGCAATTTGACCAGGAGCCATTTGTTCCTGCTGCCATGTTTTCCCTGCCAAAATGAATTGTATCCCCTTGAACTGGAAGCCAAAACACACCCTTTTCTTCTTAATTTGCTTCTTGTTAGGTATTTTGTCACAACAGTGAGAAAAGTAACTAATACATCTGCATTCCTATATTTATCATGGCACAATGGCAAAATTATGGCTCACCAAGAAATGAATGGATGAGCAAAATGTGGTATATATGCATTATAAAGTTTTATTCATCCATAAAGAAGAAAGCAATATGTGATCATTAGGGGAAATAGGTGGACCTATATACATTATATTAAGTGAAATAAACCACTGCCATAAAGCAAGTATTCCTTGGTTTTTCTCATACGTAGAAGTTGTGGATAGGGAAACAAAGTATGTGGAACTAAAAAAGGATCCATGATTTGGAAGAGAAAGGGGAAAAGTTGGGAGAAAAAATAATAATATATGAGGTGAATATGCTCAAAGTACCTTATATGCATATATAGAAATGTTATAATGAAGTGTGTTTTTTATAGTTAATATACATTGATAAAAATACAAAGAAAAAAGTAGAGAATTAAAGTGTCAAGAAAGTGTAAGAGCCACTTACCAAGATTCAGGAGGATTATAACTATAATGGCAACACTCGTATGCTCTTATACTAAAGAATTTTGTTTTGAAGTCCTATCACCTTCCAAGTGGTGGAAGTGGCATCCAGGACATCTTTAATCATGTCTACACCCTCAAACCAAAATAATGAAAGTGGTTAGGCCCATTTTTGTCTCCAGTACAGATACCATACGCTAGAAGAGAATACTCTAAAAGCCATCAATTCTCATGGACACCACACACAGCATGCCAATATTGCACATATAGTGCCTTACAGGTACTTTGTTCCCACTAAAAAGCAGATAATTTAGTGCTTTGGTTTCTAAACTTGAATGTATTTGAGTTTATGCTTATATAATACTGTCAGTTTCCCGTACTTAGGCAATGATCATTGTTATGTCCTAGTGTATGTCTTGGTATTCAAGTGAAGGTTCTTCATCATATGAGAATTTATTTTCTCTTCTTTGTTCCTAAGGATGAATTGACGTTTTTGCTCTGTCTCTCCTTCCCCACTCAAAAAAATAATAGTAGTAGATGGAAAAAAAAAACTCCAAGAACTTTATTTTCTTTGTGCTTTTGGTGCAGGCTAACCCAGAAGCATTCCGTTGACCTCCTATGCCTTAATTGTTTCCAGGCCAATGACAGACCAGTTTCTTTCCAATATGTCTTTCCATCTGTGAGATCATGTGAACATCTGTACATATACCAGTGTATGTTATGCCAGGGCCTCAGCATGTCTGTTTGCATTCTGATGAGACACCTATTAAAATGCAGTACCAAATCTCTGTCTATTGCTTTGACTCTAGGGTAATTCTGGGGAATAAGATACAATCTCAATTTCATACAGGTGAACAGAGATAACAGGAAGATGGAGATCCAGGAAGACAGTGGATTTCCTTGAGATCACTTTTAATTGTCTGGAAAGAATAGGTCATGCTGAAGCAATTTAGCCTTTAACCACTAAAGGCACTATTTGTAATGGTCTGATGTGCCCCCCTTTTCTCTAGATACCCCCTCCAGTTGTAGCTGGAATGAATACTTGCAGCTCAAATGTTAAGTCCTACAGAATAATTGTTTGGATAAAGAGAGCTTGTTGGAACTTTCTCTGCAGCCTTGTTATGTACAAAGTCAGAGCTTCTCCTGATGCTTCATTTTCAAACCTGGAGGCATGAAGGGGCAGCCAGGTCGTCTTTGTTTTACACTCCCTTTTTCCCAAATGACAGCCTCAACTAAAGCTTGCCCTTTTAAAAAATTAATTCTGCCGAGAAGTCCCACTGTGCAGTTGCCCCTGAAATGATTTATTTTAAAGAATAATTTTAGTGTGCTTGTTTAAAGTGGCTCGTGGGAAAATCTTCAGCATCCCAGATGTGAAATGGGTTTCCCTCCCTCCGTAACAGTATCGATAGGGTTGGCAACAGGAGGGGTTACAATGTAAATGAGTGAGGACTGACTCCAGAAAGAAGCCCCTTAATTAGGAAGTTGAAAGTTGTTTGAAATGGGAAAGGCAAACGGAAGTCTTTGCCTGAATATCAGTGCCCCTACAAAGAGCTGGTTAATTCTAAGTTCTGAGACGCTTCCACCCACAATCAAAGGGGAAAAAAAACACTCTCCAAGACACATTTCACCAAAAACTCAATACTTTTTCCATAATAGCCTTTAATACTAAAATGCATTAAATTTTTGAAGCAGAGAAAACACATTTAAGAGGGAAACAGAGAACCACCAGATAAAAGGAAACAATGTGGCAGGTAACACCATTTAAAACAGAACTGTAATAATTTAATAAAGCTGCTTTATCATCTTCATAAAATAGACAGAGTAGTGATTCTTTTTTGTCTTTTTTGTTTTTACAATGATTCAATCACTGTGAAAATGTACATAACATACAGATCAGCATATACAACCATTTCATCTTCATATAATCAGCAACAGAGACTGCTTAATGAGACGTACTGTACTTGCATCCTTCTAAATTGCCACCCTGGTTTGACAGGTAAACAGTAATAGTGTCATCAGGCTCATTCCCCTCACTGGAGGAGCGAAGGCGTAAGCCTTTTGCAACTAATACCTTAGCATTCAAATAGCACAAGGAGGTATTTGTTGCTGAATTTCTAGCTAGACCTAGTCTGGCTCTTGGTCATTAGTCTGTATCTTAGCCTTCCTCAGCTGAATGGCAGCCAGTGCCAGTAAACATCTACTTAACTGGTGCTGTGAAGGTGTTAGCTGGTTTGCTTGCTAAGGTTGACAGCAACATTCAGTTAGTAACAAGGTCATCTTTAATTGCCGACATAGCTGGAGCAATAGTCAGCATCATCAGATTGCCCTAATGACCTACAATGCTTTCCAATCAAGGTCAGGTGTTCCTCGGTGGTTCTTTACCAAGAGCGCCTTACAACGTATACTTCAGACAAGGTGGTTGATTTTCTTTGTTTTACAAAAGCAATGTGACTCCTATTTGAAATTAATTCACTTTTGCACAACAAGTGACCCACAGGCCAATTCCAGCTTCACAAGAAAACAAAGAGAGCTGCAACAACTTCATTAGGACAATGTGTTTTGCTCTGGAATATTTCATTATCAATATAAAGCCACCCAGTCCCAGTCCCACCCCCATACATCCCCTTTGAATATTACTTTGATACATACTTAAACTAAAGAACAACATCTCAATACACTTTAGTGTCAGCAGATACAATTTGACTCATGAAATGACATCCTTAAAATGTAATTTTACCAAGAAGGCAAACACTAGGACTGTATACAATGGACTTCTTCAGCTCATTTATGCCAGTTTTTCAAAGTCAGAAGGGTCTTATTACCCTGTGAAAAGAGCCAAGTGGACCAGACTTGTCGAGAGTGCCTTGGGGGAACATTTGGCATCAAAATGATCCCCATAAAATGGATTATGTACAGTAATAATCCTTTCTCCACCTTGGATGCCCAAAAAAGCTATCCCTTCCATCCCTGCCTCTCCTCAAACCACTCCTTGTCTTTCTACTTCGAGTAGACCACTTGTGTTTGGTTTTTAGTGGTATGGTAGGTGTAGAGGAAAAAGTCATCTGAATTCCCCTCTAATAGCCATATGCTGAGACAACAGGATCTGGAAGGTACTCTGGGTAGTCTCAATTTCCAAAGTTCAGAGTTACAACTTTCATTAGAGATCAGTTGGTCACCATGTCAACAAATTTGCATAAATGGCCACCTTAGATACAGTTAGTCCTATGAGGCAAGTTGCCTCTGGAGCATTGTCTCATCTAGGCATCTGTAGACAGGAAAATAAATCCTACCCCAAAACAACTAACTAAGAAACTCTAAGGATTAGGCTCCACCAACCTGTGCTTTAACAAGCCCTCAAATTTGAGTGGGCAACTGACTCATGGATTTCTGTGCCAAATCCTCCCGATTTCTTATATAGCCATCCTAGGAAGGGATAGAGAATCATCATTTCTAAGAAGTTCCCAAGTGATGTTGCTTTGAGACGATACTTCTGAGAACCACTGTTCTGCAGGAACTCCTGGATTCCATAGTCCACTATCTATTCAGTACCATGACAGACCCTCACTTTTGCTAATGGCTTCAGAGGATCAATGAAACACTCAGTTTCATTCTGAAAAGGTTGATTTACTAGTCTGCATAGGGAAAAGAAAAGTTTCCATAGGGCATTGTGGATCACTTCTCCCCATTTCTTACTGAATAGCATGTTGCTATGTTAGGGAGAAAGCAATCAATCAATGCAAACTAGATTCCCTATACCAAATAAAGAAGTTTACCTGGCCAGAAAATTTTTAAGCATGTCACACTTCATGACCAAGGGACATCAGAAAGAAGTGGAAGAGAACTCCCTAGGACTTGGGACCTAAAATTGTTCCCATGTTTAAGTGTGTAACATGTTTGCAGAAAGAAAGGGCAAAAAATATTTGCTCCACTGGCCTCGGTAGCTTTTCATCACATGTTAAAAAGGGAGGGGGATAATCCCGATTCGATGGGAAGTTTCAGATCCTTGCACAAAAGTCCTATTTGCAAGCACAGTCTGCCTGTAGAACCTGCCTACAAAGCCCTCCTAGGATGTGCTTGCACTTCCATCAGACAATTGGAGGGGGAAAGATACTTCTTTAATGAGAATTCTCTGAACAAACAAACAAAAAATCTGACTGCCCACTGAGAACAATGATTTTACATAGCTTGGAACTAAAACTAAATTCTGGGGGAAAAATTTAAGAACTGTAGTTGCTTTTAATAAAAAAAAAAAAAGGGTTAAAAAATTGCCACTGCTACACTGTTTTTAATTGGCTGGTAAGACACATGGCAGGCAGTGGCCTTTCTACATTCCAACATTCCATTTCCACTTTCCACAATCTTTTAAACACCCTAGTTTCCACTGAGCAAAGTAAGAAATCCACCTGTAGAAAGCTATCCGATCTGACTACAAAGTGACCTTGAGGTGCTAGCTAACGAGATAATATCAAATGGATCATGGCAAAGATCAGTCTAAATTGTATAGGCAGTCATCCTAACTTAAAGGGCACTTTAAAAAAAGTTGAATATGTTAATCAAATAGTCACTTGGAAGGAAAAATAAATACCTAATTCATAATCTACTACAACAAAATGAAATAAACCAGAATAAGAGAACATATATGAGAGAAAATCAAATGAAGCAAGAAGAAGACATAAAAGTCTCTAACTGTGTCAGTGTCAGGGAGAAATTTGCAGCCAACCCAATATTTTGCATGAGGTAGTATTCAGCACTGAATAGGAAATAAGGATGGATTTGCAGCTTCATTATAGGTTCCTTTTATTTTTCCAGAAATCTTCTCCCCTACCTAACCCCATGCCCAGTGCCCTACCCACCCCCTCCCTTACAACCCTCCCACCACCCACAAAAGAAAGTATTCCTAGTAATGTATAAAGCTAGGAACTCAGGTAAAAATAATGAAAACATTTCAAAGAGCTGACTGTATCTACCTAAACTTAAGAAAATAAATTCTTTTTTGAATTCTAGTGCTCTAACTTCTAGCTTTCTTTCTAAGTGTTCTTGAATTACAAAAAACGAGAGAGAGAGAGAGAGAGAGAGAGAGAGAGAGAGAGAGAGAAACCAAAAAACCTGTTTCTTTAGAAGCAATTCTTTTAAGACAAAGGTAGAGCAAAGGTGACATGTTTCTTTAGTTTGTTTTAAATAATGAACTCTTAGGCTGCAAGAATACTATGTTGGCTAGTGAATATTAACTAACAGATGATAAAAAGGGGCATTTGTGCAGTGTTAAAAACAACAAAAAGAATGAGTGGTCTGTTAGTTTAAAAAGGCATATTCCTAGCCTACAGCAAAAAAGAGTCAGCTAAATCTAAAGGATTTTTGTTTTAATAATTTCTTGTTCACATTTTTAATCAAAAAAGTGTTAGTCATAAAAAGACATGTTCAAGTGTCTGAGTGTCTCCGTTTAGAAGGCACAGTAATTAGATTAGTGATGTTAGTACCTGTCTTTTCCTAAATGTACACTTTATACTGCTTACTCTATCATTATTTATAAGCCTAAGGTAAAGAGCAACATGGAGACCTTAATTCTAGCCCATGATGTGCTTTACCATCTAATTCCAATCATGATTGGGAAAACACTGAATCAGGAAGTGTGTGTCTAAAGAGATGTTAATTTAGATCTCAAAATAGACTCAGTCATGTTGCATGAGTTTTAGATGATTGGAGACAAGGAATTTCTCAGCCTGAAAACTGATAACTTCAGGGGTAACTTTCCTGTTCAGGGTCTGAAAATTAGAAAAAAAAAATAATGCATCTCATAAAATTTTCAGCACAGAATTTCTGACAACTGCAAAGTAGATAGCAGCATATCCAAAAATGACTTTCTACAATGATCTAACACAGACCCAGGCAGAAGACCGAAAGGCAGGAGAAATCCGCTGCAAGGTGGTGAGCAATCACTACATGGATTAAAAAACGTGAGTATCCAACAAGTACTCAACCTCTAGGTGTGGGGTTGCTCACTCATTTGCTGTCTCAGTTTTCTGCATTTTGTTTTTGTCTGTATTTTTATTATTTTTTTAAGAAAAGAAAACATCAACCTTTAAAAGCCTTTTGCCATCACCACACACATAGCAGTTTGCAATATCAAATACAACAACAGCACGGCTAGCAAAAGGGTTCTTAAAGCAGGGGCGTCCACAGCAAAGTAGCGGCATTGGGAAGGACTCGAGCTTCAGAAACAACCTCTTGGGGGCTCGATTTCACATCACTGAATCAATGAACAGTACACAATAAATGACCAATAACTTGTCTACACTACAAAAAACAGTGGCGAGCTTATTAAAGGTGTCCAGAGTTTTTTTTTCTTTTTTTTTCTTTTTGCTTTTTTAAATGTAATTCTTCACAAACAATGGTGATTTATATTATCATTTTGACATATAAAAATATATAAATTCAAACACTTAATACATAATACTTTTTCACAACTGAATTTGCCTCTGTTTCCCCAACATCAAGGCCCCATGAACAACTCAAGCCAAAGCTAATTTGCTCCAACTGAACACCCCTGCTGCCTGTTGAAACGAGAGGGATTGTCACGGAATGATAGTCACTTATACACAATACATTTAGGGAAAGCTCTACAATGCAGCCACTCGAGAACCAACCATTGGTGAGCAATTAAAATGAGCAGCTGCTGCATCTTCACTAGCCAGTGTGATTTCTTTCTCTTTTCTTCCCCAGATGGGTTTACAGAATGATATCCTTCAGACGCTTCACGCCAGGAGATTCCTTGTCACGACCTTCCTTCAGAATAGGATTGACCTCACGCATGACTTTCTCACTGTCGGCTCCACGGGGCTCAGCTTCAGAAGGACGAGAGGCGCCATTGTTGGCATGGTGCTCCAGATCATGAGCTGGAGGAGCCAGGGCGACCGTGTAAGACATAGAAGGCTTGGTGGGCAGAGGGCTCTTGAGATGGAGTGGGGAGGTGACAGGGCTAATAGCCTCACAGCCATTGCCAGCCTCCCGGATAGCGCTGTTGACTTTGGGGCTGCAGATGGTCACATCGACAGTCCTCTTGCCTTTCAGGATGGGCCGCTCCTCAGCCGGGTGGGTGCTGACATCTTTTCCAAAGGTTGCGAAAGTCCGCTTGGTGGGGCCGCAGTCGTCATAAGCCTCAACATCAGCAGCAGTAGCTTCAATGGACAGAGCGATGATGTTCCTCACATGCTCAGGAGACTTGGAACGGGTGGGCATAGGATTCCGGGGCATCCAGCATCTATCAGAGTGGCCAAGAATCCGGCATTCTTCCCTGCAATGAAATCCTTCATTCTGGTCTATAAAGGGGGGGAAAAAAAGGAAGATGTCAATTTCATCAGCTTTTCCGGGGAATCACTTCAACCCCCTCTGGTCTCTCTGGTATCCACAGGCCCTTTTAGGAAATAGCACTTTGAATAGTCTTTTATTGCCTTTTGGGAGTAGTGTGAAAAAAAATGGATTTTTAAAAAGCTATAGATCTCCCTCCAAACACTACTCTTTTTTTAAAATGATCCTTGCTGTTCCCATTGCTGACAAAACAAAAATCCTAAAAAGAAACAAGTTATAATGAAAAAGTATCTTTAAAATTTTATCCTCAGTGCTAAGGTGCGGAGAGTCAGCAATTTTATCAACACCTACTGCTCAAAATCACCTATGTTTGAAATGGCATTCAGCAGAAGAGGACGTGGAAGTAACGCTCATGTTATCAAAGAAATTTGCCCATAATTTTTATGAACACTATCAACCCCTTTCCACCTTACCAGTGAAACACGGTACTTCCATTTCAATTACTGTGCATTCTTTTTTAAAACCTAATACATGGTTTCTTTTTGACCACCAGTTCCCCCAAGAAATCACTTCACTATGACATCACTATGACTAGATTTCCCATAAGAAGGAATACTCTGGGACCCCTTCATTCTGGAGAACTCACAAGCTTCAGTTACACACACACACACACACACACACACACACACACCTCTTATATATTGGGTATTATTTAATTAGCCACAAACCAGCTATTTCTCTTTTTTAATCTTCACTTTTATTAAGGACCTACTTCCTAATGTTATATAAATAGCTAGTAGGAATGAAAATTACAACAGCTATTAGGGAGAACAAAACAGAAGGTTCCTCAAGAAAAATTAAAAACAGAAAAACTAATCTACCTCTCATTTCTGGACATATATTCAAAAAATAAAAATCAAAAAATCCCTGCAAAACCAAGTATATCATTATACTATTAACATCAGTCAAGATATAGAATCACCTTAGCTGCCCATCAGCAGAGGAGTGGATAAAGAAAGCATGGTATGCATGCTTACTGGAATTTTATAGCCATAAACAAAAATGAAATCCTATCCTTTGAGATAAAGTAGATGAAACTGAAGGACATTACATTGAGCAAAATAAGTCAAGACTGAAAAAAACAAGTACCACATATTGTCCTTCATGAATGAAAGCTACAAAAATAGAACCATAGGCATTAGAAACTAGGAAAGGCAGAACTGGGAGGGGTGATAGAAGTAAGCACAAAAGCACAAGTTCTAGTATTCTAACACACAACACAAACACACAGCAGTAGCACTACAATTTACAATAACCTATTTTGTATTTGAGAGGATCTAGAAGAGACAGCGGACTTGAAGGAACAAGAAGATCAAAATGGTTATTACATTAGTTAGTACGTGCCATATATGTGTATTAACATATGGCAGTGTTGCCCCTGTGGTGGTTTGAATAGGTATAGCCCCAATAAACCCATGTGTTTGAGTGCTTGAACCGTAGGGAGTGGCACTATTAGGAGGTGCAGCCTTATTGGAGTATGTGTGGTCTTGTTGGAGGAAGTGTGTCACTGTGGAGCCAGGAATTGAGGTCTCATATATGTTTAAGCTACACACAGTGTGGCACAGCCTCCTGCTGCCTGTGGATCGATATAGAGCTCTCAGCTCCTTCTCCAGCACCATGTCTGCCTGGATGCTTCCATGCTTCCTGCCATGACTGTAATGGACTAAACCTCTGAGACTGTAAGCTAGCTCCAAGTAAATGTTTTCCTTCTTTATAAGAATTCCATGATCATGGTGTCTCTTCACAGAAAAAAAAAGCCTTAACTAAGACAACTCTAAAAATATGTACAGTTCATCCCATGCTACTATAACATAAAGGTTTTGTTGATTGCTTTAGCCCTACCATAAAAGATCTCAATAGTTAGAATTCACAATTATTACAGTAATATATTTTTATCTTTCCAGCCCAGGTTCATTCAGAGCTAGGTAATTTATTTGGCTCTCAGAGGAGCTTTCTACAAAGACTACTTTACCAAAGCATGAATGAAGGGTTAACAACTGCCTGATCATTGACTAAATATGCATTAAAATGGTTTGTGTATAGCAACAGTTTTCCAGCTTAATTGATGTTTATGACATTCTTGTATAAGGATGACCAAATGAAAATTTTCATCATATTGTACAATGTTTCACTATATGAAGCATTAATATTTACAAAAATAAAACCCTGAGGTAGGGCTGGAGGAGGTAGGAAGGCTAGAAGAAACACAAAGGCAAAGGAATTCATATGTGAATGAATATAAATTAGGTATATGTATGTCTATCATACAAACACAAAGAGAGAGAGACTGAGAGACAGAGCATAAAAATTGAAACTGGATACTGTGATTCCATTTTTGTAAGAGTATGAAGCTAGCATATAAGGGGCTTGCCTGAAATGAGTCTGTATATAACACACCAGCCTTGCACACTTGTGTGTGTGTTTCTTTAATTAAAAAAACAATAAATGGCATAGGAGAGAAAAGCCACTGGAAGTAGTTAGATGGCAAAGATTTTATCCATATTGAGTACAGATTTGAAGACAATTGTGGACATGGCACTTGATCTCATTTAAGCTATTTAAAATCTGACTAAAGAAAAAGCTCTGTGTATCTGGGTGAAAACATTACCAACATCTTTAACATAGGTATTTCCTGAACCATTTCAGTGCTCAAGAATGAAGCACTCAGAATTTTGCATATTTGAAAACAAATAACAAATTAGCATCATCACCAACAAGAATACTGTCTGTTAAAAAAATAGGGCAATTCTTCAGATGCCAGCACAGGTTTACATCATGACTGCATGAATAGCCATGCATGTGAAAAAATGAAGAGTTTGCAAACTCCAAGGGATGCCATCTACTACTTTATCACAATTCAACATGCATATGTTCCTGGGGAGGCACAAAATACGAAAATAATAAAAATATGCTGGCACATACAAAGAAGGCACTTTATATAAGCTCCAAACACATGAATGGAAAAGCTGATATACCTCCTGTCGGTTTTCTCTAAATCCTGTGCTTTCTTCAGGAGGCTCTAGGATTGTTACAGTACAACAAAATGCACAGCTTTGAAGTTTTCTAAATAAGAATACTTTATATTTTAACGTATTTTCCATAATTTTTCAAGTAACACCTATAAAAATAAGTGTCAGCTTTTGGGGTGATGGGATAGATGGTGAAGAAGTGAAAATAAACACAATTCAATAACTGACTTCCTGTGGGAGCCAGCTAGGACACCGGCTCCCACATTTTATGACGGGGAATTCTTAAGGAGAGAGGGATAAGAGATATTAGATAGAAGGATAGTGGGAAGAGAAACAGATCGAAACACAGGATACCATCAGGAGGGCCTGGATCATTATCCACTGGTCCTTCCTGTCTCTTCTAAAGGGCTATTTATAGGAATGCCAAGGGGTGGAGCAAAAGACCTCCCTCTAGCACAGCCAAGTGTAGACCCTTCCAATCACCTGGTAACCATGTCAAGCAATCCCCTAATGCAGTCCTGCTGGGTAAAGCAGGCTCAGATCTCACTAGGAAACCTTTGAGGGCCTCCACAACTTCCATTTCTATAAATCAAATCAAGTATCCCTAGAAGCCAGGAGAAAAAATCCAGAAAGCAATGGAAATGCTGTTCTTTTGGTTCTTAAATCAGGGCCTCTAAGCCATAGAGCCATGATCATGTGAGCAGATAAAAAGAGATTCTAGCCTATCATTAAACTGATACTACAGGCCACTCACAATTCTAGAGTATAACAGTGGCGACCCACTGTAAAGTAGCCTCTGCCCCATGCAATCAACCTTTTATCTCTTACAGTTTTGTTTTGTTTACTATGAGGGAGCTCTTCAAATTCCATGCAATAGCAGAATCCCATTCATGTGTTACCCTCAAATCCAAGTATGTTGTTCCCTCCCCATTCTAGGTTGCTTCAAATGAATACCATAAGGAAATCTGGATCTCTTCCATGCATTGACAAGAAATAAAAATGCCAGATACAGATGCCTCCTAGATGTTACGAATCTAGGAAAAGAGAAGTAGTAACTCAGACTTCTCAGGAGAATCTTTGCAAAAACCAGGGTAGCCTTCTGCTTATCAACTACATAAATGAAAAGGAATCACTGTCTGGGAAGAGAAAAACAAACTTGTAGAATATTTTAAGGTGTGTTACCTTTGTTTATGTTGCATCTGTTTAACTCTGTGAATCTGTGTTACTTTACCTGTCTAAAACACCTGATGGTCTAATAAGAAGGAAAATGGACAATAAAGAGTTGAATGGCAGGAGAAAGTATAGGTGGGACTGGCAGGCAGAAAGAATTGATAGAAGGAGAAATATGGGAGGAGAGGAAAAAAGGAGCAAGAGAAGGAGAGGAGGACACTAAGGGCCAGTCACCCAGCCACCTAGCCACTCAGCCAGCCACAGAGTAAGAGTGAAAGTAAGATTTACAGAAGTAAGAGAAAGGTAAAAACCCAGAGGTAAAAGGTAGATGAGATAATTTAAGAAAAGCTGGCTAGAAACAAGCCAAGCTAAGGTCTGGCATTTATAAGTAACAATGAGCCTCTGTGTGTGATTTATTTGGGAGCTGGGTGGCAGGCCTCCTGAAAAGAGTAAAGAGAAAAAACAAACAACAACATGAACTAACATAGCACCCTCAAAAAGATGCAATTATTCTAAGCATACTAACCAAGCTTGCTAAGTCCATCTCAGTTGTACATGAGACAGAATGATACACTATTTTCTTAGATTAATTATGTGAACTTATATTCACTGTACTCACTTATTCAAGTAACTACATGAATCTAAAAGATCAATTTATTAATAATTTCTCACTTGGGATTTAAATCAGATATTTATATTTTCTTAAGCACGTACCATGGATAGTGAACTTCTATTTATCAGCTTTGGCTTCAAATAGCATGATATTTGTGCCAATAAGATTAATATAAATCTAACCTAGCTTAAACTATTTATACTCATTTTCTATATAAGAGAAGTCATAGTTAAAATTGACAGAATAAATGTACTCCAAATTATAATTTAAGTATAGTAAAGAAATTCACTGTAATATTAAATGTTAGAACAACACAATAAAAATACCACCTATGACTATCAATAAAGATAGACTGCAAAAGAAAAAGGAGAAAATAAATAAAAGAAAAGATTAGTATTGTTAAAGATTATGTGCCCGCAACTACAACAGCTGGGTGTTGGATAGAGGTGTGAAAATAGAGAGGAGCCATTTTGTATCACCCATCACAAATAATCAGGTTGCAGACTCTTGCTTAAAAAGGCTAATAATTTATCAATTCTCTGCTAGGGTTCCCCTAAAAAGTATATGTGTGACTTGATATTTACTTACATCTTTATCTGAAAGTATTGGCCTAAACCTAGGCAAAGTGTAAGATTCTAAAATCCACAAATAGTTGTGATGATTCAATCTCACTGCCATACACAGATGTTTGAAGGCAGGTGGGTTTTTTAAAGATACATTTCTTTTTTATGTTATGTGTTTGAGTGCTTTGCTTCTGTGTAGGTAAGTGAATTGTGTACATGCCTGGTACCTGAAGAGGCCAAAATATGGTGGGGGATCCCCTGGACCTGGGGTTACAGATGATTTTAAGGTGCCATGTGGGTGGTGGGAATTGAACATGAGTTCACTGCTCATATGCAAGTGCAGCAACTGCTCTCAACCACTGAGCTATTGCTCCAGTCCCAAGGCATGAGGTTTTAATTCAAACATACACATGATTAAGGTTGACTGATTTGTCAACTAGTCCCCACTACTTCTGAAGTTATCCCCAGGTCTTACAAATCAGAAAAAATTACAAAGTGGGTGCATCAATTTGGAAGAGGGACATAAATCACAGTGTCAGAGAAGTCTTAACTTAAAAACAACAACAAGAAGCAGAGATAAAGCTCCAGAAATCTACACAGTAATCAATAATTCTGTTATTACTTGTTATCAGGACACTGATGAGAGAATTTCCAAGCATCTGGCAACAAATAAATAAATCTTCAAAGCATCAGTCTTGCAAACTTGTAAGAGGTATAACAGACAATAACAATTATGTCATGATGGATAAAAATGTAATTCAGATAGAAAAATCCCAGAATATGTTATTTATACAAACAGCAAAAGTTTGTACAGCAATTGCTACTGTCTTTGAGACATGAAACATCTGTCTTTTTAGATAAAGGCAAACAATGTGCTGCAACAATAGTGTCTATCCACGGTCCCATTCAAAGCAATAAAAGCCAACTCAGACTTTCCTAAGATTTCAGAGTCCTGGAAGAATAAAGGAGCTGAGAGGCTCTGGTGGATTTTTATAGGTGTCCAGTCTCAATGAATGTGGTCAATAACGCTAGTAGTTCTTTATTCTAATTCAAAGTTTTAGTGGATTGTCTCAAAGATCTTAATGATCATATACAGGAATCCAACACTACAATATTTCAAGGCTACAGTTCCAAGAGCACTGTTACCTCTTTAGAAGTGATTTGAAAATAGGAAAATGTAAAGTGAGTTTCAACTACTACAGGTTCTAAGTAGTGACAATAATCCAACATATAAACAAGTGATATATTAATCAGAAAAGTTTCCTGGATTGTACCATTACTCACCTAGATAACTTATTCTGCAAAAAGCCCATGGGCAAGACAATCTACAACCAAGACTGGGTCAGTTTATGTAAAGCATAATGAAAAGCATTGTTGTAAAGATTATGAAGAAGGTAAGTGCCATTAAAATTGGTCACCTTTGCCTAATCAAGAAAGCACAATTTGGGGTAGACAGGAGAGATTGCTTAGTGATGAAAAGCATTTGCTAATCTTCTAGAGGACACAACTTTGGGTCCAAGTACTCAAGTCATGTGGTTCATAAGTAACTGTAACTCCAGCACCAGAGAACCCAATGCCTTCTTCTGGTCTCCATGGGCACCTACACACATATAACATATACTCCCACACATATACACAAAAGCACCTTCAAATGAAACACATTTTTTGATAGGTATCCCACTTGAGTAACTTCTACTTATCTGAATCAGATATTTAAAAAAAAACTGCCTAGAAATAACTACGTATATTTTGTCATAGAATCCCACTTCCATAGGGATGATAATGTGCTTCATTTTTTTAAAAAAAATTCATTGGACTTCCTTCAAGACAGGTGTGATCATATAACTAAGATCAAACCAACCTTATGAAGGCAGGATATGATGAAAATTTGAAAGAGAACTGGTTTATCTGTGAGATTATGGGTCTTTATTTTTTCTCATTTTTTCCTATCTAGAACAGAATTATAGTGACTACAGCTACAATATATTTTTTTTTATTTTTTTTTTGAGACAGTGTTTCTCTGTGTAGCCTTGACTGTTCTGGAACTCACTCTGTAGACCAGGCTGGCATTGAACTCACAGAGATCTGCCTGTCTCTGCCTCTCAAGTTCTGGGATTAAAGCTGTTACAGTATCTGTCTTAATAGAAATGCAGTAACTCTATGAAAATCATCAGCCTTATGAGTGGCAAAATAGAAAGATATAAGGACCTTGGGATACTGAAAATCTCTAGTTACCTCATCAGATCTGAACTCATCTTATATAAGAGGCAAAATAAACTCCCCTTGATTTAGGCTATTTATTTTCTTTAGTGGAGTCTTTATTTCCAATACATGAACACAACTCATGGCGGATAACATTATTCCTGAAGTCCCAACTAGAATTTCACTTTCTCAACATTCTAAGGAATCACTCAACCATCCCTTAGACTAAGATAGGGTTCAAAGGATCTCCCTTTCATAGCACTCATCCCACTTGAAATTACTTATTTAAGTCATGTATGCTTTGCTTGCTTTTTAAAGCTTTAAATGAGCAAACACTATGCCAGTCTGATTTTCCCCTACCCAATAAAAGTAGCAAAAATGCCATTACAGAATAATAGTGAATAACAGTTTAACTTAATGGAATGATAAAAAGTACCGAAAGAATGAAAAGAAATCTAGATTGATCCTCAAGATACTATGGCATTGATGCAACTCTTGAAATTGGAAATAAATGTTCTAGCTAATAGAAACAGTTTAGAAAAGTAAAAAGTAATCTGTGTCACTTTGTTAAGGGCAATAAAAGTGGAACTTGAGAAACATTAGTCAAGTGACAAGTGGTTTGGGGTGGTTCTAAAGAGATCTAGTATGCATTTTACAATCAATTGAAAATATAATTGTTTCAACCTGGAAATTTCCTATACTAGCAATAGTTAGCAGGGACTGTACTATGATAACTTAAGAACTTTTAACTAAGTTTAAAAGTGTAGATTGTAAACTGAGTGTGCTGTTCAAATATCAAACACTATTTCTTAACATCTAAAAATTGTCATTGATTCCCATAAAATATAAGACTAATATGACCTAAGATAAGTATTTCAGATCTACAGGAGAAGCTGGTATACTCTGGCAAAATTATTACTGAAAAATATTACAAGACTTCATAACAAAGTTCATGTATCAATCTATTATGCAGGGGAATTACCAAAAGGAAGAATTATTCAAGAAAGAATTCCTAAAGGGGCTTTCAAAGCCTTCAGAGTCTGAAGAAAGAACATCTATTCTGTTTCTATAACTTGACACAGCATTCAAAGTGCTAAGGGGCTCAATGAAAAAGGGGTAAGCAGGAATGTTGATAAGCTGCTAAGAGCAGGAAACACTGTGGAACTCGGACATTCTGTGTTTGCTTGGATCTGAATGATATTTTGAGAATTGGCTTTGTTTGGATGTTCAGATACCAGGAGAAAAGTACCTTCTAATTATCTAACAAAATTCAATAAAGACTTAAGAACAACTTCTCAAAGCTATAGGGGAGTGGAGTTACACTCACTTCATAAAGTGAAAATTTAACCATAAAAGACAGTATTCCCTTTGTAAAATATGTAAAGGGACATCAGTGAAGGCTGGCACAGTTTTACAGACTTAGGAGACAATAGTACTAAGCCATCCTGTAGCCAGTCTAATTCTGATGAAACTTGAATTACAGATTTTACTACAAATAGCTACTTGTATCTTACTACCCTCTGCCTTTCTTCCCAAATCATTCATTTTGTTCTCCACTTCTTTAGCCCCCTAGTTCTTAGCAGCCCTAAGTCCTATAGCACTATGCTCTGATACACAGCAGACAGAATCAGTGGAGTGGCAGAATTGTGGTTGACATTTGAAATACTGATGTGAAATTATTTGATAGATGTCAAAAAGTGTTCTCTGCAAACCAGTCCTTATCACATGGAGAAAATTCCCTACATTTTTCATTTATTCAGGTATACACATTAAGAAATGCCAGTGGTAATAAAAGGGTCCTTTATCAAATTAAGACAATCTTTTTCCTTTGGCAATTTAGAAGAACACTGAGTAAATGGAACCCAAATTCTATGGAGTGAGGAAGAATAAAAACAGCTTCTGGTGGAGAAGGGTGGGGGTGGGAATGGGATATCAAAACAAAGTTACTGGGACTGGCAAAGGGATGTTGCCAAAAACAGAGGCCAGAAGAGGGAGAAAAGGCCAGTCCTAATAAGCTACCATGGCATTTGCAGAATGGTTGATAAACACTGGGAATTCTATAAAGGTTACTTTGGGCTCGACACGGGGAAGACAGCTGAAAAGACAGATGAATTCCAACCTTGTCCGAGACAATTTGACAGATCAGCATTAGTTATCAAATGTCACCCAATAGCCAGCCTCTGATGCCAAGTGCTACATAACCCTTTCTCCTCATTCATGGTCTGTTCACCTGCAATTCACTTAGCACCAATGGAACATGGAAATGGATTTAAAAGATGGCTCTTTCAGAATTCAAAGAAATCGAATTATCTTCAATGGAATCTTTAGTGCTGAGCTGGTTGAAGAGACAAAGTTAAAACATATTGAAGTCTAAGTGCTTGAGAATTTAATATTTATGACAGATGACAGTGTGGCATGTGCAGGTCATATGATCTAAGTTGCAATTTTGGCAATCACAATAGTTCCTGGCATTTTCATTTTTGTACTGGTGCTCAATTCAATTCAGTCCATAAAGAACAGATATCAAGACGTGTATAAGTATAAATCATTTGTGCTGACACATGGGGAGCAAGGAAATGAAGTACAGGGCTACCCAGAAAATTGAGGCAGAGGAATAAGAAGTGGGGACAGTGACTGAGACAAGCAGAGACTGAGTAGACTAAGATCTTTGTATTTGTCTTCTGTGATGGAAAAAAAAAATATGTGACAAAGTGCTGGGTTTCATCTACGTGCTTAGAAGCCATTTGAAAATGCATCTTTATAGATAAGATATGAGATGACACAGGTCCTGAACTATTTCCTACAATGTGGAGCACTGAGATACTGCAATTCTGAAGGGCATAAGACTGTTTTCAAGGGTCTCACTGTAAGACTCTCACAAAAATAAGCCCTTTAGCCCATACAAGTGGGCCTCTTACAACACCTAGTCAGGTCTCTGAAGAATTCAATCCATTTGTTTGATTTTGCATAGATTAAACACAATCAGATCATTTCACATGTTCAGAAAGTATTTGTGCTGCTTGCAAAGTGGAGTATTTACAATGTGCTTACCAGGAGCTCTGAACACAAACTTAGCTATAATTTGGTTTCCCCAGAAAAATAGACAAACTACTAGTATATTATGGAATTGCACAAAAGCCACTTTGTGGTAGATTTGAGCTTTTGGGTGCCTGAGACAAAAACACACAGTAAGGATAGCATAAGTAATGTTGGCAGATAAAGAAAGGAAAGACAGGGTAGGTTAACCAGGAGCAAAAATTCTCTTGTAGCAGAATTGGGAACATAGCTTAATAATAAGAGTGCTTGCCTAGCATATGGGAGATTCTGAGTTTGACACCCAGCACTGAAAACAAAACACTTCCGTTTTTAAAATGAAAATTTAATTTTGGAGGTGGGAGGAACATCCAGCAGCAGGGTTCTCCTTAACAGGAACTGACATTTCCTTCAGTTAAATCCCAGGACACTTGGTTTTGTGGAAAGGACAATACTGGCCATGAGTCAATAAACATATTGCAATTGTAACTTTCAGATTCCTTAGAGGTTTTTTTTTAATTTTTTAAAAAAATTTCCCAACAATTTGTAGGACTGACAGGGCAAATTAAAAGACTATGTTGGTAATTCTCCAATCACTCATTGGGCTTTGAAAATAAAATGTTTAGTAAACCAATCATGTCGTTTACAGTGATTCAAAGGGCTAGTGTGCTGTGTCTTTAGCTGAATAGTAATCACTGGAAATGATCACTGGAAGTAAGTAGGAATGTTGGGGCATTGGTATCTATTAGTTACCTAAGGTAGACTATCTGTTACCAACAGAAGCCTTACAGACTTTGAGCATTATTTTGATGGTTCAGTGTAACTCAGCAACCATCTGGAATGCTGTAGTGTGATGACACTGCTTCTGGGTACAGCAAACAGCACAAGCATTAAAAAATTCATTTCAGATATCTTCCTGCAAGCAAATAAATTTTATAGCAGTTTCAATCCTTCTTTCTTGCAACAAAGAAAAGCTTAGTTCCAGACAAATTAAAAGTAAATTGATTGCCTTAGGGAAATATATTCAAATATCACTTTTCTGTGTTAGAAATCTTTTGGGGTGGAATATTGGGTAGAATAGTGAAATAGATGCTGGAGATAATAATGTAGAACATATAGAAGTGAGTATATGAAAATGATAAGCAACATAGGAAGAGCACTCAACTCATGAAATCTTTATTTGCACAACTAGGTAGAAATCAACTTAAAATAAAATGCAAATGTGTCACCGGGGTGCAGACCTAACATTTGTGCTGGAATTTATGAATAATAACTATGAATAATGAATACTAAAATTGAAGGGATCAAACGTCACCTTCTGTTTATTTGTCATTATCTGTCTCTCATGGACAATGCTCAACTTTGTTCTTTTGCTCCTTTTCTTTAAAACTACATAGAGTTATTCTTTTGGGGTTGTCCACTTAATCACCCCACTTAGAGGAAAGCAGGCTGCATGTTATTAGGTGCTGCCTCACAATCAATAACACAAATTCAGAAGAAAGATCAATTAATGTATTCTTTGAAGAAGTCAGAAAGTGTGAGGCTATCCTACATTTGCCCTATGATCTTATCCAGAAGGAAATGGCCCTTATACCTTCTACACATGTGTGCTTCACTGTGACCCTCCTTGCCAACAGCTTTCCCCAACTCCTCACTGATGCAGAGCATGGCAGCTCCATAGAGCATTAAAGAAGCCTTGCTATCTATTTGGGCCACAGCTGTGGAGGTTTTCCCAGAATTGACTCAAAACTATGCCCACAGGAGTAGCAGAAAACTCTTGGGCTAAAATAACCTGAATTAAAACACTGACACAGTTCTAGAAAAATATCTTGTAGTAACTGATGCATAGTAAGCCTAGACCATAACAACCAAATCCACCCCTCCATTTCTCTTCATTTACCCACTCCTCACACCACCACCTACACCACTACTAGTTCTTAACAATTATTTCCATTCACAGATTAAGACAAGAGAACAAATCACAACAGTGCTGAAAAATAGACTCATAAATTTAAATTCTGTGCCCATTGGCAGATATCCTTGGCTTAATCTCTTTTTTTCCAAAAGACTGCATCTCCTAAACTCCAACCCTACTGCATTTTCCCCTTGTTGGTTAAATGTGTATCTTTCATGACTGGATCTGTGAAACATAGGGCCAATGAGCAAATTCCATGCAGTGGTGAGAGAAGCCTGGAGCAATCTGGGCAGAAAACAAGATAGCACTGGGAGGAGAGAAATGGAAGCTTCATTCAAACCTACATGATTTCCATTCTCTGATATTCCAATTTGGCAGTCAGAAGACAGAAGGTGTAGAAGTGTTTAACATGAAATGTTGGACTTTAGCGTGAAAATACTCTGATTAAATTGAAATTATTAATTACAGAAAAAGCTTCTTTGGCCCTAGAGTTTTCTTATCCCCTTAATTCAACTTTGACTTTTTTATTTGTTTCAATCAGTTGTGAACAGAAACTAATCTATGTTATCATTAAAAATGCAAATGAAATAACCAGTTTTGGGAAAATGCAAATGATGATGAGTTAAAGAGCTAAAGATCATCATTTGTTCATATATTAAGACATAGCACAGTTCTTTATCTAATCTAATATCCATGGACCAATGGGTTGGGCTGGGAGTGGAAAGCTTTGAAAAGAAAGAAGAGAATGGGACATATAAAAATGGTATTTAGAAGACTTCCGGAACACTCTGAATACACACACACACACACACACACACACACACACACACACACACACACACGGGAGGGGAGTTGTACAGAGTTGTAATGCTAATATAACTTCCTGGATAAGATGTTTATAGGACATTAAACAAACAAGGGCACTAACAAATGATTTTCTTCTCTTGGGAAATCTTTGCACTCTTCAGAGTACGAAGTTTTATACAGAGTTTATGCAAACTCAAAAGTTTGTATTTTTAACACCCTGTTGTCCATCCCAATATAGGAGATCCATGCATGGTAGCTCAATAGACTACTTAAGAGTAAACACTTTACCAGGACAAAAGTGGGCAAACTGGAACGAATCTAATTCCTTGTGTAACTGCCACTAAAAAGACACATGTGGTGACAATTAGAGTAGTCATTGATCCGATTACAGGGAAAGGCCAGGTCAGGCACCCTCTCCACTACTGCTTGGAGCCTTAGCTGGGGTCTTCTTGTGGGTTCCTGGGAATTTCACCAGCACCAGGTTTCTCCCTAACCCCATAATGGCCCCCTCTATCACGATATCTCTTTCCTTGCTCTCCCTTTCTGTCCCTCCCCCAGCTCGACCATCCTACCCTAACTGTCATCATAGAACCTTCATGCAGTAACTGATGGAAGCAGATGCAGAGATCCACAGCCAAGCATTGGATGGAGCTCCTGAAGTCCAGTCAAAGAGAGGGAAGAGGGATCATATGAGCAAAAGGGTCAAGATCATGATGGGGAAACCCACAGAGACAGCTGACAAGAGCTAGTGGGAGCGCATGGACTCTGGACTGACAGCTGGAAAACCTGCATAGGACCAAAGTAGGCATTCGGAATGTGGATGACAGTTGTGAGGCTTGGGCAGTTTGTGAGGCCACTGGTAGTGGGATCAGGATTTATTCCTAGTGCATGAACTGGCTTTTTGGAGCCCATTTCCTATGGAGGGATACCTTGCTCAGCCTCAGTACAGTAGGGAGGGGCTTGGTCATGCCTCAACTTGATATGCCAGACTTGGTTGACTCCCCATGGAAGGCCTTATCCTCTCTGAGGACTGGATGGGCAGTGGGGTAGGGGAAGGTGGGGGCAAGTGGAAGGAGGGGAGGGAGGGGGAAATGTGGTTGGTATGCAAATGGAAAAAAAACTTTTAAATAAAAAGAGACACATGTGAACCCAGTGCTTGAGAAACTTTTTTATGCGGTTTAACAGACTGAAACAAAAATTTCTTTTCTTGTCTGCATGATCATTAAAAACAATCTTTCTTTCTGGCCATGTCTGTCTACTAAGGGCATAAAGATTGAACTTGTCTTCATTCTGTACCTCCCAACTAGACACAGGAGGTCCAGAAAAAAACCTTTAACACTAACTAATATTTAAAATTAAAAATAATCACAGTATCTAAATGTTTCTGAGGTTACCCAGGAACTTTGAAGAAGCCAGAAAAATTTGAAGAGAGCTATCAAACAGATTGTCCAGTAAGTAGATGTGACTAGTTATGGTTGTACAACACCTATCATCCACTACTTGAGAGGTAGAGGCAGGAAGGTCAGGATATAAAGGCCAGCCTCCACTACATAGAAAGTAAATGTTGCTGGCTATGAAAGTGCACACCTATAATGACATCACCAGAGTGAGAGAAGGCTGGAGGCTCACAAGTTCAAAGCCAGCTGGGCTGCATTGCAAGACTCTATCAAAATAAAACAAAACAAAAACAAAAACTAACAGAAGAAGTTAAAGAAGATGCTCGCTCACTGCTCCCCTTTCTTTAAGAAAGCTCTTGAACTCACCTCAGAGTAAATCATCCAACTGTACTATTTACTTTCTTTTGACCACACCCCACAGATTATTCAGAACAGGGGAATAGTAGACTGATTATACACTAGACTGAACAATTCTGTGAACTGCACACTGACAGCTCCCACAGTGTATTTAAGACTGAACTGTCTTTATAAAATGTCATCATATCCATAGATACTGCATGAAAGAAGCTTCCACTGCTCAATGAAACTTTTATTCTGACTTCTAAATATTAAGTACTTTCATGGATTAATTCCCATTCCTGTCTGTATCTCATCTTCCTTGTCTCCATTCCATAGTGTTCAGCTCCTTTCTGCTGTGACCAAAATATCCACTCATCGTACAATCTCTCTTCAGACCTCATTTCTCTTCCTTCAGCTTTGTGGCCTTTCCTTGTCATAGCAGATTTTTCTGCTAAAAACTCATACCTCCGTGAGCTACAGGGAGTCAGTGAAAGACAATAGTAATGGGCAAGTATATGCCAGGAAAACCACTGACAATGGAAACAGTCCATTTTCTGGAGACATTTCCTCCGCTCTACCGAAGACCCTTAAGAACATGCCTGACATTTCTGTGGGGACCCTCCTATTATTAGAAACAGCTGTGTCTGGAATGTCCTTAGTAGGATATGTTACAAACACTGCTTACAAGATAAAAACCTTAAGGACAGAAATATTAACTATACAGTTAGTCTGCATACCCTATGAAAGAGCTCATATTTTAACATTTGCCATAAAACAAAAACTTTAAATCTTAGCAATGTCTTCAATTTCTAAAAAGTTGCCATAAATTTTCTATTTTTTCCAAAAGGAAAAAAAAAACAGACCATTCAGTAAACTACACAACTATTTACTCAGTGGAAACTCATAGCTTAATGTAACACTGGCCTTCTCTTGCCCTTCATGTCAAGATCATTGGGCCATCAGCCAAAGCCTAGAGAAGTTAGTTTCATCTTGGTGAATTGGAATCTTTAGTGTCAGACACAGTCAGCCTGACTAATGGGAGCCACAGCTTGCCAAAACCCACAGCCTCCCTGTCTGTTCCACCCATCAAATATGTTTAGAAGTCTATGGCACAAACCCAGCATGCTACAGATCCCAATCAACTATCAATAGCTTAAGTGTAAGTGATTGTCGATGAAGTACAAGCCAAATGTGTTTCCCTTTTAGTTGCAGGAATTCCAGTGCTGTTATGGCACACATAATGCTCACACTTAATGATTCAGACAAGCATCCACCAGCTAAGTGTTATAGAATGCTCTGCACATGAAACAATTACAGCATGCAGCACAGTTAATAGGTATCTCAGTTTGAAGTTCCAGAGGCAACACATGGACAATATTGACAAGACTTCCCACATGTCAGTTGAATATGATGGAAGATGGAGATGTCCCTAGATTTCCTGCTGGGTACTCTGCAGGCATGTTTCCATCTCTTAGGAATCCCACAGCTATTGAACAAAAGAATGCCTGTGTATGTGTGAATTTCTCTAGTGAATCTCTGACTTCACTGACATTCCAATATTGATCATCAACAGTAATTTACTGAACTTTTTTGCCTTTCTACTTTTTAATTCTTGTAGAATGACTCAAACTCAGAGTTCTATCAACACAGCATTCTTTTCTCAATTCATAGCTTCCCATCCTATGAATATTTTAAAAGACAATGATTTGAAAAGAATGGCTCGGGAAAATGCTTTTTTTTTTAATTTATGACAATCCCAAATGTGTATACAATGGATTGTGGTCATATCCATCTCCATTACTGTCTTATTCCCCTCCCACTCTGGTTGACTACCTTTTTCCCAACCCGCCCCTTTCTACTTTCATGCATTTTTTTTTGTATGTGAAGGTCTTGTGCATGTAGCCACAATTTCTGTGTGTTCACTACTGCAACAGTCTTGTTATATTCTGAGACAACATGTCATGACACTGTTCCCCATCTTCTGCCTTTTATAATCTCTTCTTCCCTTTTCTTTGATGCTCCCTGGGCCTTGGAGGGGTGGATACAAATGTCCCATTTAGGGTTGAGGATTCAACATGGCTCATTCTCAATGCTTTGACCAGTAATGAGTCTCTGCATTAACTACCACCTACTGCAAAAAGAAGCTTCCCAAACTAAGGTTGAGAAGATCATTAATCGATGAGTATAAGTAGAGATACTTAGAAGAGAATTTGTCCATTTAGCAAAGCATCAGTAGTATGTAAACCTACCAACCCTGGGCCTGTGGCCTCCTCACCCAAACTCTTCACCAAGTTTGTAGTGCCAGCCAAGAGTTCCTTCTCATGGAACAGGCTCAAATCCAATCAGAAGGAAGTCCTTCGATAGCAAGTTGTGTCAAGAATGAATAGCATCAACTGGCTTGGACCTAAATACAATGCCACTTTGGTACACTGAAAAAGTAATGTTTTTCTTTCTTCCCTGATCACAAATATGTCCTAAAATCCATACCCATTAGGAATCCAACTATCACTGTTTCATCTGGTGATTATCCCTCCCAAGAATAAGATTGGAAATCTACATCATGAAAGCCTACTATCTCCTCAGAAAGTTCATATTTTGGAGCTCAGGCATATGTATGCCTATGTGCCTTTCAATCACTAGAGCTTAGACTACTGAATTGAGCAGATCCAACTTCCTGTATAATTGTGGAGAGAGGCATGGTGGAAGGATTGGATGGTCTATAATATTTGCATTTATTTTGAAGAAATCACACTTATTCCATAATAATAATGCTCAGATTTTAGAGGTCTATAATATTATATATTAATTCAAAACTTAAATCTAAAGGACAAAGCTGATCCCAGTTACTGGTTACAACATTAAATTTCTCCAATCAGCTAAATATTACCCACCCTTCATTCCTGTCACCACAAGGAAGAACAAATGGGATGTAAATTCAGCTGCAGTTTTAACAGGCAGTTTTAGATTTTTTGGGGTATTTAATATTTTACATTTCCATACTTTGTCCAATACCTGCCATTTCTTTGTTTCCTACTGTTGTAAGTGCAGTATCATGAGGATATAATTTTTCCTAACCCTTGCCTAGTTCTCATCCCTCACAGATATGAAGCTATAACAGTGTAATTAACTCCAGCTGCCCCATCTTCCCTTCTGACTCTAGGAGCT
The DNA here is from genome assembly GCF_049852395.1 of Peromyscus maniculatus bairdii. NCBI lineage: Eukaryota > Metazoa > Chordata > Mammalia > Rodentia > Cricetidae > Peromyscus > Peromyscus maniculatus. The sequence goes on along the minus strand of NC_134875.1, from coordinate 58,637,181 downwards.
GAGCAAGCCGACCCCGCAGGGTGTGGACTAAAGTGGGTGGAAGAATGTCTGGCTCCATCCCAGCCATGGTGTGCCTCACCCAAATTGCAATCCTCCCCCACTAGACAATACCTAAGTTCTGCAATCCTGTTTACACAGCTGGAACTGCATGGCCCCCGAAGAGCACGCAAAGAAGACTAAGACTGCTCCCTGCTCCATTCTGAATTTAATCCTATTTCTTGAAAGAAGAATAAATGAATGTATTAAATTCCCAGTGTCATGATAAGGGCGACTGGGAAAGAGTCTGAATGCTCCCCTTCCGAACAGAATGTTCATTATCAGGATTGTGGCAGCCCAAAGGCGTGAGGCTTTCGATCTGCTAAATAGCAGCAGCCAATGATAACTTCCTCCAGATGGAACAGCGGTACTACCAGAAAACACGACCACCCACTTCAGAATTCGTTTTATCATTATCTTAAAAATGACAGAGTAAATTACTTTCGTGAAGCTGGGTTTCTTGCCAGTCTGGCACTTGAGAGTATAGATGAGTCTGTTCTCCCCTTCATGGAACCCCTACCTGAAATCTGTCACATTCCTGCTCAACAATGCCAAGGAGCCCTCCCCACAGCCCATCAAGGCCTAAAGTAAAGAAAAGATGAGGTGTAAGTTTGATCCTAGCTTGGCACTGTGTGTGCTGAGAGCCTAAAGCCACAGGAAGTGCTGAAGACTGCAAACGGCTGGGGTTTTTTAAAAAAAAAAAAAAAAAGGCAAACATTTCTGCTCCATTCGTTTATCCAAAGGCAAAATTCTCTCAAGAAAAAATGGGGCATGACCCATATTTACTAGAGGCACTCAAGACTTAACCTGCTTCACATCAAAGGGAAAGTTTACACCTCCACAGAACGTAAGAAGCCAGCCTTTCTCAGTGAAGTTGAGTTGTGTAAAAGGAAACCCTCCTTCTAAGGGCAGTCTAGCAAAGAGTCGAAGACTGTGCATTTTGGAGCAAAACTGCCTCAAGTCCAAGCTCTGAGACTTCATGGCACTGTCATTGAAGTTACTTAAAATAACCACGACTTCTGGATTTTTTCCAATCTGGGAGAAAAGACTAATAAGACTAACCTTGAGATTGATGGAATGATTAAAAAAAGAAAAGAAAAAAAAACACTATGCTTTAAAGAATGTCTAGAAATGTGGAAGAAGAATTCAATACATTTTAGGTGTAATTACAGACACATAGAGAAAGCTCTGAATTATTGGGAGCTATGAGTCCAAGCTGGTCTCATCTTTCACTATGTTTCCAACTACCAGTGGAATACAAAGAAAAGGATGCTAAGAAATAGTTTCTCTTAAAAACATCACCACATTAGGCTACACTGATGACCCAAACGCCACCAAGGTCATTCTTTTGTATTGGATTTACATTAAGATGCTAGTACTATTTGAAAAGGAAAAAGCAATTTGTTTAAGAGGTCCCTGGAAATAATTAGGACCTTGAAGAAACAGAGCATTGAACAAGTAAATTTTTATGTGGATAGTAAGAAAGAAGCAAATAAAGGATGTGAACACAGGGCTCTGAGCAGAAGGGTTGGTAGTAGGGGAAACTATGAAATTCTAAACAGTACAAACAGTATTTGGTGCTTGGGCTCTCAAGTGGAGGCAAGATGTAGGCAGATGGATATAGTTGCATGGTGCATACAATTGTTTCAAAGACTGGACCTTGCATACACCAGAGAATGTGAGAAATGCTATTTCACTCATGCTTGCTTTTCTTCCTAGGCACTAGGCTATTGTCTTTGTTACAGATCTCATCATTTAATGGAGGGAAACACATATATGCAGAATATATTAAAATTCAAAAAAATAGATTTCAGACAGGAAATATTGACAAGATGCCTAATATGCTATTTATGAAGAATTAAATTGAATGAGGCACTTGGATCAGGCAAACCAAATTGGTTGTACCACTCACATTTGGAAAGGCAGCACTGTGGTGATATTTTATTTGTGCTCTAACAAATAAAGCTTGTCTGGAGAACAGAGGAATAAAACAAGCCAAGCCACAAATTCTTACCACTAGGAAATCCTCAGCCCAAGAGAGCTACTTCCTGTATACTCACCCCTTATATGCCTTTCAGTGCTCTGCCATCCTACTTCCTTTCTCCTCCCAGCTTTATCACTTCCTCTTTCCACCCAGCTCTATCACTTCCTGTCTGTCTGTCCAGACCGCCAGACCTCTATGGTTAACTAGCACTGGGATTAAAGGCATTTGCCACCACTTTTGGCTCTGTTCCCAGTGTGGCCTTGAACTCATAGAGATCTGAATGGATCTCTGCCTCCCAAATGCTGGACTTAAAGGTGTGTGCTACCATTGCCTGACCTCTATGTTTAATATAGTGGCTGGCTTCTTCCTCTGATCCCCAGATAAGCTTTATTGGGGTGCAAAAATAAAATATCACCACACAGCACTAAGCTGACAGTACAGAAAGTTTTCCCATTGATTAACAGGGGGCATAATGTGAGAAAGGAGGTGAGGAGGAATATAGAAGTTGCCTTTTATTGTCAAAGCAAGAGAAAGGCATGATAAGATGAAATTCCAACAATGAAAGTGGAATCATAAAAATTAAAGGCCAGGGACATAGGTGAAGTCAAACCACCTAAAGAAAACAGCAATCACTTTCTAAAGTAGAGGTACATAAAACTAAAACAGAAAAATGGATAGGCAAGAGGGCTCTTTAAAATCAAAGTAGAGAGTCTGTGACAAATGAGGCACATTTAATTCAAGGAATATATAGTGTCTTTTCTTCTATTTCTCTACTAAAACCAAACCATGGATGCTAGGCTAAGTTCTCCTCATAGATCAGTATCTCCAAATGCTAAGCAGTGGAATTACTGGGAATAGTAAGGTAAATGCAGTTCTGAAGGATTGATAAAGCCCACATACCATATGGATTAAGTCCCCAAAAGACTTAAAGGCCCTCAAGGTAAGTTGGAGCAACTCTGGCCATAGGATTTTGGTAGGTCTAAGATACAGGAAATGGGCTAGTAGTCCTGAACTAATGGCCAGTTAAGAAATCAAAGGAAAGAGCTAATCATTCCATTTTGAGAAAGGCAGAGGCAGCTGCCAAAGCATCAGAGAGGAAACAGCTGTGTTCTTCACTTAGGGGAAAGACCTAATTAAGTTGAAAATTGCCAACTATTCAGAAATGGCAAAGGAAGATGAGAACACGAATTGGATGTACACGGAAAAGAGGACCACTTCCACAAATATACACACTTTGAAAGCTAAACACATGCAAATAAAAGCTAAAAAGAGGAAGAATCTCACAATGTTTAACACAACCCAAATTGACCGATTTTTAAAATCTCCATATCCTTCATAATAATGGAAGGATTTTTAGACCCCAAAGCCTCATAACTAAGAATCAGATTTTCTGACCTACCTTGTCCTTTAGAAACAGAGAAAAGTTCAAACTTAGAGTCCTCCAATAACCTTTTCATGCTAAATAAACTCTAGTATGCTAAATGGGACATTAGCAACAGTGAGCCCCTCTAAATTACCAACCCTACAATACAGATAAAGGACTGAGGGGCTCACAGACAAAAAGGTCCTGGAGATCATACAGGGAGTTAGTGCAGATCCACGACGTCAATCCCTGTGCTTAAACAGGACTCCCCCCTCCCATCTACACAACAACAAAAAACAAAACAAAAAAGGGAAGGGAAATACAATAATGGCTATTTAGAAATCCAGGGTGACCATGGTATATTTTAACAATGTAAAAAATATTTTTGCATCATCATTGAGAAATGGTCATTTCCAAGTTACCAGTACATATACTATCACACACAAAAAGCATGGCATGGTAGTCCATGCCTGTATTCTTAAAGCTCTAGAGAGGCAATGACTGTGCCTCAGGAAAGCTGTACTTCAATAGGCCAGAAAAGAATAGAATAGTCTGATCCAAAAGAGCCCAAGTCAGAGGAAATGACAAGGAAGAGAAACTAAAGACTGATTTTAGTAGACATTTGATGTGGCGTGGGAGTGGGGTAGATACCAATGGGAGCAAGAGACCAGCAAGGATAGAGTAGGAAGGCAAGAAGAGTTAAGCTGTGATTCAACTGGCATATTGTGAAAAATGGGATTGCCAGTGACACAAATAACACAGCAGGCAAATTCCACATAAAATGTAAGAAAGTGAAAGACCATCGACTGTAAGGATGCCGATGCAGTAGATACACCTGGTACTATCAAACATGCCCCTTGGGGTAGTTAAAGCAAACCCATTATTTCCCTCATTTCATAGCAATGCTTCTTACTCCTTGATCTTTTTGACATCATGCTAGGTTCTGCTGCATTTTCCTGAAGCAACATGTCTTCCAAACTGGAGGAGGCAGCCCTTTTATACCAATGATGAAAACTCCCTGCCAATCCAGTAGCCTTTGAGACTTCAAGTAGAAAAACAATACCCTGGAGTCACATATGTAGGAAGCAGAAACTTTCTTCTGATCTATGTTCTGTGTTACAGTCAATCATTTCACAACTAGAATCTGTAGGATGACATGGATGAGAACTTCCCTGGGGAACAAACATTGGTAGATGACTTAAATGTTTAGGAGTATTTAGAATGAATTGATGAACACTTGCACATTTGAGATCCCCTGTGACCTGTGTGGGAAACTTGAAGAAGTAAGAAGGAACCTAACTCAACCACATGAAAGAAGTCACAAAAAAAATGTTTAATAAAGGATAACTGACTTGGGAAAAATGAACGAAAATTTTCTGTGCCATTGACTGTTTCTCTGTTTCCTATAAAAGTCAAGTATATGAAGTTGTCCCTCAACACAAAGAGCATAGAATAAGGCTAACCTGAAGACAGGAGGCATAGAGAAAGACAAAAACTATCAAGGTAAAAGTATATAGAGGGAAGGGAGGGAGGAGATGTAGTTAAAATAGCAGTGGCCCATACAAGAAAGGGATGGAAGTATTAGTTTCAGAAGAATAGATGAACTGCAAGAGGTATGACCTTTTAGCCAAGCAGGAGGAGTTGTCACTCTTTAAGGAAAACAGAGACACTTAACAACTAGGAAAGAGGGAATGAACTGAGAATTAAGTCCATTGTACCCTTAAGACTTATTTGCTCCCTAATACCAGGGTTAAAAGCCTCTTCTCTGGTAGACCTTCACCAGATTTTAGCTTAACTATATTTTTTGATAGACAAGTGACCTGCTACTTCAATTTGATTTTTTACCCCAAGCTTTATGACATTGCCATTGAGCTGTTTCCAACAAATGAATGCCAAAGGGAGGAAATTAAGATGAAAGAACAATTACCCCTCAAAGCAAGCACACCATACCATCTGTTAGCTTGAATATGGCACTCATTACAGACCCACTGGCAAATGGCTATGTGCTCAGGAATCTGAAAAGGTTGTGCCCTGAACCCAAAATCAGATAAAAGAAAGCTCAGCAGTGGAAGAGCTTTAACAATTGTCAAGCCTCTCTCTCTCTTCCTGCATTTAAAAAACAGGCAAGCCATGAATTAGCATGGCAAAAATCATGGACATAGGTACAGAAGCAGAGCATCACAGAAAGAAGAGATCAGCACAGACCAAACAAGGCTACTCACAGGACTATTTTGCTCGTACTATAAAGTGAGAAAGACACATGGATGAGATGGGGGAGATGAAATCAAGAATGATTCACTTTTGGCAATTCCATTTTGAGTACCTACTAAGTAACAGGCATCGTGCTAAATGTTTGTCATACATTACTATCTCATTCAATTCTCACCACCTAGCTCCCTGGCAAATTCTACCAATAGCCTTCATTATACAGATGTGAAATCTGGGCAGGCATTTAACATGTTTATAGTCACACAGCTATTAATCTGTGAAATGTAATGAGAACCTGAAGTCCCTGACTCTTAGGTCAGTGCCCTTGTTGGTAAATGTGATCACATTGAGATGAAAGCACCCAGGTCAACAGGACATGAAAGGGAAGGGCACGGGGGAGGGGGGGCAATCTTGTAATCTGATTCACAATTATAGTGTCCTAAGAAGAAGAATGATGCATATAAACATCACCATGGTTATTGATCCTAGCCATACTGCTCATCATTATACCTCATAAACATATAAGCTGAAATTTTGAGAGGTTAGTGACTTATCCGAGGCAGAGTAATAAACAAATAATATAGAAATTTCAAGTCCTTGTTCCACTGAGCTACATGCTATAAAAATATTTTAGGGACCTATAATTATCTTTAATATTTTGCATATAGTACATGGATTTAGATTTTTAGGTCTAGAGAAGTTGTGTTCTTCCAGCTACATTTGTCATGGAATGTCAAATAATGAAAGGAAAATTATTTTCACAATGAATCTGCCTTTTTAAAACCATGGTGCTGGTCCCTGTGTTCTAAGTTCTTTGTGCATAGCCTGAATTGCACACAGTTCTCTTTTGTCCCTCCTTTCAACATTTGCATATTGACAAATGCAAATACATCATAAGGTCCTTCATAAGCCAAAACACTTTATGCTGCAAAATTGAAGCCTGTTAGCTAGACTCAATAGCATAGAACCAGTGAGGGTGAGCCATATAACTTAAAGTAATACGAGACAAACAACTATAAGGAATGTAAGGGTAGAATTATTTTTTCATTTATCATTTTATTTAATGAGGGGCTGTCTCCTAAGATTTTAAAACTTTGTAAGAGCCTGTGGTTGAAAGGGTTTTGTTTTTTTTCAATCATTAACAAATTCACTTTTCCCACTATAAAACAGGCAGAAATCCAAAGGTACATAAATTCCCATCATTTCTCAGATGACAGTGTCCCCACGGACCTGCTGTGAGCTCATTCATATGGCAAGGAGATATGACCTTTCAGGTAGGAGCTGGGCATTTTTCAGTGCATTGTTAGAAGAGGAAAAAGAACAGAAGGGATTCTTTATATTCTTTATTTGTAGGGTGACTTTTAGAAGAAAACTAGAAATGAAAGATGTGTTTTCTTTTCTTTTTTCTTTTTTCTTTTTCTTTTTTTTTTTGTGAAAGTCTGTCCATGATGTAGGAACAGCAGTAACAAAAGAATCACAATGGTATCTGCCACTTGTCAGCTGCTTAAGAGCAATGAAGCAAGAGGAGAGCAGGCAAAAGCAATATGGATGATCCTAGGGACTGAGCTGTGCATTTTGTGACCTAGGAAAGGCTAAGTAGAGGTACCACTACCAGAGATTTGCTTATGTCACCAGGGTGCCAAAATACATGAATTTCTTATTTAAATTAGCCCAGAGTTCACTTCAAATATTTCATGGACATCCTATCATCTTTTGTATCTCAAGAGGCTGCTTCATAGAAATGACTGGACAGGGAATAGAGCTCTCTAACATCTCCACATTTCACTGTGAGTAAACCGAGTAACAACTATCAAATGCTCTTTTGGACACTGACAGCTCTGAGTAAACTGGTGAGGTTGTCTGGCCTCCCTTTTCTATATTCATTTCCCTCCTCTAAGACTATTCAATGTCTATAAATCATCCTCCTTGCATCTCTACCGTATCCCCAGTTTGGAACAATATCGAATAGAAATCATTTACAACTTAAAATGAATCTGAAAACATGCATTCACTCTCTTCCTGTGGGATGCCTGAAATTTCAACTATAGTCATAAAATGCAATGTGCCAACCTCTATTCAAAGGATTCCAGACAAGCAAGCAGATAAGGAGTTTTGGAGGATAGGGATGCTGACATCAAACAAAATGAGAGGCTCGTTCACTGACTCAATCTACTTTTGATGCTTTGTACACTTACTATTTGGCAGAAAATAGACAAAGTGTTTTACCTGAATCATCTCACAACTACCCTGATAGGTAATTTCTGTCATTCTCCCATTTTGCAAATGAGTAACTAAACTGAGGCCCACAGTCACCAATTGTCAAAGGTTAACCTGGAACTTAGATTTGTCATATCCCAAAGTCTGTATTCATTTTCACTATGCTATGTGGCACGGCTGGCAATGATGATCTTGAATATTGTGGAGTCTTATTATTATTTTTGTTTTATTTTGTTTTTAATTTTTGTTTTTGGGGTTTTTGTTGTTGTTTTGTTTTGTTTTTTGAGACAGGGTTTCTCCGTGTAAAAGCCCTGGTTATCTTGTAACTCTCACTTTGTAGACCATGCTGGGCTCAAACTCACAGAGATTCGCCTACCTCTGCCTCCTGAGTTCTGGGATTAAAGACATGCACCTTTAATTACTACTGCCCAGCATGGAGTAATATTAAAGTATTTATATTATCTCATTAGAGCCAGCTCATAACAGCTAAACCCCGTATTTGTAGGGTTTACTGCATTTATAGGTTACTATCTATCTAGAAGACTCCAATGAGAAGCAGAATTCTCAGACTTACCTATGAGTGTTAGTTACATCACATCACATATATTAAGGGAAATCTTGATTATATCTCATTATATTCCTGTCAATCTTAGATTCAACCACAGATATATGTGCCTTAATTAATTTGTCTCTCATCACTTCATTCTAACATTCTGTACATTTCTCAGTCTACTAAGAGTCTGACTTTACTCCTCACTTTAAATGTCTCTCGTTGTTTGGATTTTTTTTTTATTCTATGCTTGTCTACCACTTGTAGTTGCTGTAAATGATAAATAATACATTATAACATGTGTTAATTTCACAATAATTCCAGAGACTGTATTGATTCAAATGTTCTATATTAATGGCAGTAGAAATTTAGGATGCCATGAAGACTATTAATAATGCTGCAAACTGAGTATGTAGTTTTGAACCTGAATTTCTGGTATAAGAATTTTAAGCTCTAAAGGATCCTGTGTGATGATTAATATTGTTCTCCTTGAAGATGTCCTCCTTTTCTAAATCAAGTAAGACATTGTCTAGCTTTGTAAATTTCATTTAGATTTTCCTCATCTAGATATTCCATCCCACAGAATCTGTAAACCATTTATTTTAGATGCTTTTTATTTAGAATACAAAAGAAAGAAACCAGTAAGAGGTGCTGGAGATGGATAAGCAAAAACAGAGGGTCCAACATGCTTCAAACGTTCACAATATTATTTCTTTAATGATATACTTATTTGCAAGTGTTGGACATACTAAATGGAGTGGAATATGAAACTAGGTGGAATAAATAATACTATCTTCCATCTTCTATATTGCAAATACAGTATTTTGAATGGTGGGTGGGACCATGTGAAAACCTATCATTTTTAAGTTAAGGAGCATTTCAACTTTAAAGATATTTACTCCTTCCAAAACTACAAAATTCATTCCTTGGCTCATTGTCCCACAGGAAGCACACAACTTGAGCTTCACTCAAGCAATCAAGAGAAATTCAGTCCAAAAGATAAGGCAGAAAAATATAATCACTCAAGCTTTACTTAAATGGTCAGTCATTTTCCTTCATAACGAAAAACACTAAAATAACACAATCCTTAATGTAACCTGTGTTTCTTTGAAAAAGACTGAACAGATAGTTTAAAGGTCACTAATTGGCATCTCAAAGTAAACACTAAAAGGTAAATAGGAGATGATGAGTTTGAAATGTTGGTTTATTGGTGCCTGCTCTTGTAGTTCAGTTTGTTTACAGACTCATTAGCTGAGTAGATTGATTAGCAGCTGAATTCAGGAAGTGTTCACTTGCTCTGTTAGCTGAAGACTAGTATGATTTGATGTACCTACATTCGAGTTAACTGGGACCCAATAGTAATGTTTTCTACATCAAAGAAGGAAAGATTCCCTTCCATCCAACTTCAGTTTAAATCAATTATAAATCTGAAAGTGTTTGGTGAAGCTCAGGGAGGCATAATGAAACCTTCTACATTGACAGTCTGCACAAACAAAGATCTGCCTATAGTTCTTTGAAATTCACTTGATGCTTAGGCATTGTATTTATGAGTTTTCATTTTGCCACTAAGCAAAATCACCCAGCATACAAAAACTCAGGCTTAATAGAGAACTCACAGATAATCACTCAACTTTTCTGAAATGTACAAACAGTTTGATGAGCATTGAGTCCAGAAAAATAATTTGTACTTTGAGCTGCACTCTGGACTTTGTCATCAATTTGTATTCTGACATTAATACAGCTGTTCAAGTGTTTTGTACATCAGTTTGGCTCCCAGAGAGAAAAATGGAACAGATATTTATATGCAGTGTGTCTGTGGGATGCAATAAATGCTTGAATTAAGGGGGCTAAATTTTCTGGCTAGTCATGGCAATAACAAAAGTTTCCCAAGTTTAAAATAATTTACTTTTGCATATTAATGATAGTTCAGTTTCTGTCTCTAACTTGCCTTGGTTTATCAGCAGGGTACAACCTGACTCTTAGAAGCTGGAGGCATTTTTTGTTTCAATAAGCTCATTTTTCAATTAAATTAAAATCAAAACCATTCTTTTGGTTCATCTCCCAGATTAAAGCTAACTGACAGCCTCATTAATGATTAAAAACAGCAGGTGGTGATGGCTTGGAACAGTTTGACCAGTCTAAATATCTTGGAACCTACATCATTCCCCTTCTCCCTCTTTTCCCTGTATTAAAATGGAAAGATTCTGTTGTTCACACAGGTTGGTAATTTTACAGACTGAAGAGCAGAGAGGAAAGCAATTCATCTATTAGAGTGGAGAAAAATATAGAGATAGAGAGAATGGCAGCAGAGAAGTTGGAAAATATATCTCTGGCATGGAATTTGAGTTTGCAAACTAACTCCTGGGAAGTTGCCTTGCTATAATGAATTAGGGCTACAAAGTTTTCCCAGATAATTAGAGCAACGTAAGCTTGTGGAGTTTCACTTAAAGAAACAGCATTATAAATTATCCTTTTATTCAAACCAGTTTTCAATTATACTCCCACAAGACTTATAGACTAGATTCTAGGCTACTGTTTAGAAAGCCCATATGGCTTAACCAGTTGGACTAGAAGCCCATAAACTTGTGTATAGGGCGCCAATATCAGCTATTTTGAAATTTTTCCTGTTAAATTGAGACAGAATTCCAAGTACTTTCATTTGCAACTGAAGTGGGTATTATTAAGATTAAAAACAACAAAACTTACAATTAAACAAGTTCTATTATTTTTTGTTTAGCATCCTCACTGTTGCCAAAACTTGTGAAGGATAACAGAGTTAACTATTATTTCTGATAACAGGGATCCTTAAAAGACAAAGTGTCTCTCAAAAGGCCTCTTCAGTATGGCAATGTGAATTCTGAGTTCATTTTCTGATAAACTCCTTTAGCACCTCCTAGAGCCAGTGCCCTTCAAGTCACCTCTGCTACATGCCAGCTTGTACATACCTAGAGGCTCAAAGTCAATCTCTGACCTGCTTACTTCTCAGTATGTCCAGAATTCATCAGAATACCTTAAATCTCCCACAGTACCATTTTGAATTTGTCACCTACACATACGTGTCTACCCTCAAAAGATACACTTGATAACTCTAGAGACCATTTCATTGGCATTCTTTTTATTCGTATTTAGTTAACTGATTCTCTCTCTCTCTCTCTCTCTCTCTCTCTCTCTCTCTCTCTCTCTCTCTCTCTCTCTCTCTCGGTGGGTGTGCACACATATGTAAGAAGGGATAGTGTGCACACCTGTGCACAAACATAGAGACAAGAAAAAGGTGTTCTGTGCCTTATTCCCTTGAGACAGGGTCTCCAGATAAACCTGAATTTGCCTGGTGGCCAGCAAGCTCCAGCAATCTTTTTGTCTCTACCCCCTGCCCACACTGACTTGGCTACAGGTTTGGGAAACCATACCCAAATTGTTACATGGGTTCTGGAGATTCAAACTCAGGCCATCATGCTTGAACCCAAAGTCATCTCCATGGCCCCTCATTGATGCTTTTTCTCAAGAAACTTTGAAGAACAAGTTTATGTTCTCTACACTTAGCAGAATAATTGGTTTTTGAGATACTATTCTTCCCAGTTACAAAAAATGTCTGTCATTTCCACCCACCTCGAGTATTAGAAGGTCATGTATGACCAAAGTCTAGAGTATTTAAGATCTCTGAAACCCTCTGCAAGAGCCTGTGTATAGTACTCTAACAAGCAATGCTTCTAATAGCCCTTAAGACAAACTTAACCCTTGTCTGACCTGGTGCTTGGTGTTTTCATTTTTTTCCAAGCTGGAGTTTTATTGTGTGGAAAGTCTTACAGGAAAAAAAAATGTAAAAACATTTCCTTGTACAAAATTTACCCTTTTAATGTGGATGTATCAAGTAAGCATGCCCTGGCTCAAAGTGAAGACAGAGATTATAAACACCAGGGGAATACCTAATTCTTGATGAAAGAAAAATATGTATGGCAAAAGAAAAGCCATTTCACAAGTGCCCACATAATAAAAAGATGATATATAATTCTGATATTCTTTAATTTGCTTCTAAAATCGTTACCAACTTAATTCCCCATATTTACTTCATAGTAAATGTAGTAAAGGGAAAAGAACCAGAAAAATACAAATATTCAAATACCATGTTTAGACTCATGCTTCTCTATCCTGGTAGGTTATTATGGTTCTCAGCCATATTGTTGTAGACAGTAATAAGTTTACATAAAAAGAAAATTTCCAAAAGGATAATGAACTTCCTATTTTAGTGCATCTTTTGAGCATGTGAAGCAATCCATATTATAGTATCTTATACTATGGGTCACAATCCTATATAGGTTCATGTAACTGAATGTGGAGATTGTAAAAAAAAATGGCAATAATAAAATGTTTCTTGACACACAACAACCAAAATTCAATTTGAGTCGAACACATGTTGATTCCAAGCTGTTTTAGGCAGTGCTAGTTCACATTAAATCCTGAAACAGCATTGCAGCTCTGGTTCTTAAAAAACAACATGCACACTTTGCACTGTGCATACAATGATACTGCTCAACACCAACTAACACTACCCGAAGCACCTTGGTCATAATATCAAATGGAATGATATTCTGTGTTTTTATTACACTGTTCTTCTAGAAACATCACATAATAATCACATAAAACAAAGGCTAATTAACAATTTTCTACCATCATTCCTCAGAGTATATCAAATTAGTATATTTTTAATTATATTTTCTTAGAATATTTCATATTGAAAGTTGATGGTAGAGTTACTGACTTGAGTTTCATTTTAAAAAAAATCATTAAATGAATTTTGGCTTGGGATTAGGACATAATACTGAAGAACTCTGAAATGAGCATAAACATACTTCTGCCATTTCATACTATGTATTTATGCAAAGTAGTGTTCTCTTTATTGATGATTATAAAATCAAAGTATTTGTCAACTCTGAAAAAGTTAAAATTTCTGTATCCTGCAGTACAAAATATTCATCCAATATTTAACTCTTTATGTAAAAATAAATAATTACATTCATATTATTCATTTGCAAATTTCCTTTCATTTTTAATAAATGGTAAAATATGTTTTTAAAACAAAATTTCCTATGATTTATTAACAGGAACTGCTTTATTTGTATACTTACTTGGTGTACACATATACGTCAAGTCCTTTAAACATTTTTAGAAGTGAAATAAGGTAGTGAGTGGGAAAATTTTAAGAAGCCAATATTTTGACTTTGCTCTTATCTGTTACCCTATTGGTATTATATCTATTCTTCCAGGCCTACAGAACTTACTTTTGCATGAAACATCTGGAAAAGATTCACCTAGCAAATCACCCAAATAGAGCATAATTTTATCTATCATATAATCTTGGGGTCTGGCTTCCTGTTATTTCTCCAATGGGATCCCACTGCGCCAAAGTATCTTTTAAAATGCATGTTGCTTTCCAGTTCAAATATTCTTAATTGATTTCTTCACTGCTCATATGGCAGTCTATTCCACATTGGACCATTTAGGCTATTGGTCCATAAACTCCTACAGAATCAAACTTTGAGTTGTTCATTGTGCTCCCTTTGTATAGCCTCTATCCTCTAGTGCTTAGCAACACTGAAATTCATAATGTAAGGTAGCCAAGATAGCACATGGCATTCTTTGGATGAATCTTTTATCATAACTTGTATTAATAGTAAATGTTCAAATGACCTTAAATATGAAACAACTAAAAACTCCAGATGTTAAAAAACATTTGTGTGTGTTTATGTGTGTGTGTATGTGTGTGTGTGTGTAGACTCGTGAACGCACGTGTGCACACACATGCAATTCATTTTCCTATCTGAAGGAAGATAAACAGCTGGTTTTATTCCAAAGCCTTGCATGGAAAAACTGATGAAAAGGTATAAAAATAAATTTTCTGATCAAAAGGCCTATACCAAAATAATGTTAGTGAACAAGTGCTAACATCATGGACGTTTCCACTAGTTAAGACCAACTTTTTATTGCAATGACTGTATTGTCAATAAAATATGAATAATGCTTTTGTAGGGATCTGATTATCTAATACAAAAATGTAGTTGAAATAAATAAAAGCTCCACCTCTCACCTCTTTTCCTAACTTCAATGTTATCTTTGACAATGGGAACAAGGCAGTGAATACCCATAAGCCAGCAAGGCAATAAATCTATCAGAAAATTCAACCTCAGAGCACATATATTTTAAAAATGTTTCTAATGTTATTGTGCAAAATTAGAATATCAAGAAATATATTTCATGATGTTTTCATAAAATAAGAGTTGTTAGTCTTTTGTATCGGCATAATATTTGAAAGGCCCTAACCCTTCAGGCTTACACCCCCCAAGCTCCAGGAGAATAAGGAACTAAAAAGAAAACTAGTTCCAAGGGCAACCTGACTCAGCTACTACTCAATCACCCCTGTAACAATATAACAATGTAAAAAGATTTCTGTTAAGAGATGTGCTCAACTGTGACTGGGATAGTTGCAAGTGTTCCAGGAAGGACCACTGTAACCTTTGTGTAAACTCCACTCCTGCCTTGATACCCCCCCTTGAGGTTTCAGGAAGAATGTACATGTGGACATGACTGTACCCACTCTGTGATCAGACCATGATCTTGTGAAACGAAATTGTATGGGAATTGTAATCTTATGGCTTTTGTGGGTTTTTCCTTTAAAAGTACCCATGTGACTGTAGGGCGGCACGACTCTTGCTCTCTGGAGCTGAGTTTGCCCGACTGTACAGCCGCAACAATAAACACCTCTTGCTGTTGCATCAACTGGATTGGAGTCTGGGTTCTTGGGGTGCCCACTCGAGACCCTAAACTTTAGGGTCTAACAATATTAACAATTTTATTACTGAGGTCATCTCAGCAGACCCTAAATACGGCAAAGTAAAAATATAGTACTTTGGTAGTCAATAACAGCAGAGTTAACACATTGCCATACACCTCAAAAATATTGTTGAGTGACAAATGGCAAGATAGGTCAGTAGGTGTAGACTTTTACAGCCAAGCCTAATGGATCGAGTTCAATCCCTAGGACCATATGGTGGAAGAATAGAACCAACTTCCCCAAGTTGTCCTCTGACCTGAACATATAACATGTTTGTCACTACATGCTTGAACACTTTCTCCTCACTCTCTCTCTACTTATCTATCTCTACCTCACACACACATTCAAATACATAATAAATAAATAAATATAGCATGATTTTTTATTTTGAATGAAGTATTAAAGTGTTTTGTGAATGTATTATTCCTTCTTAATATCAAAAGACTATACTACCTGGGGCAGAATGAATGAAGCTGAAAGATGCATGTATAGCAACATTGTAAACATGATCCTATGTTCAAGTAATTAAACATTTCAATGGGTACATTTGCAAGAAGATGATAATTCTAAAAGTTTCTATAGGAACAAAACTGGGGAAGAAATAACCACATGAATTGCAAAACAGTATATCTAGCCTCAAAGATGCTAATTCAGGTCCAAGGGGATCTAATCAACCTCTTTGTTGAAGTAAAGATAAAACTTTTTGACAGCAAATGGTATTCTGATAAAATGGAATTTTCAATTACTCTATGAACATCTGGTCCATATTTCTGGAGCCCAGCAGCACATTGCTTTGCAATGTCACAAAATATTCTCCATTGAGAACTCCTTGTTTTGCCAAGAGATTAATTGCAATGAGTGTTTGGAAATTTAGTGAGGTGAGAGGTAAGTCAGGGGATAGATAAAGAGATAAAGATGTTCAGTCACTGAATTATAATTTCATTAAAAGGCTAAAGAAACTGAAATTCTACATTGGTGATAGAGTATTGAGGGTGCAAACACCTTAATATACTTGTGGTTGACACTAGTCTGTGCATGGAATGAATAATGTGGGACATTTTTATGAAGATTTTGTAGCAGGG
This sequence comes from Peromyscus maniculatus bairdii, assembly GCF_049852395.1. Classification (NCBI taxonomy): domain Eukaryota; kingdom Metazoa; phylum Chordata; class Mammalia; order Rodentia; family Cricetidae; genus Peromyscus; species Peromyscus maniculatus. Next base: position 58,620,915 of record NC_134875.1, on the reverse strand, counting down.
GTAACATTAGGTGCACCTAATGTTCTTCTGATCCACGTTTTACACAGAAAATATGTTGAGTGATAGTTAAGTGATAAGTTTTGTAAATAAGTTAAGTAAAATGCAGAAGAATGTAACACTTTCCAAAATAAGGCAATGATTATCTTGCATTTGGGTGTGTTTGGATATAAAACATAGATAAACATCACTGTAAATTTCTATGCATTGCTTCTATTTGATAGCAATTAGCATGGGAAGGAAAGCAACTCAGTGTTATAGTGAACTCCAAAATAGGTGCATATTAGTGCAATTACAGTCATCTTTTCAGTAGATGAATTTATAATCAATAACTAAAATCACAAGGAATAAAATTGAGTGTGATTTGAAACAAATTACTTGGGATTGGAACTAGAGTGTGATTCTAAGATGTGATCCCCATAAACTTCAGTTTCATGTCCATATTACACATTTAAGCACAATGCAATATCCACATCACCACACATGACCTTGCAAAAAAGGGGAGAGGGAAGCAAGAGGTCTACTAATCCCAGCACTATTCATGTCAAAGAAACATGGGCTAAGGAGAGATTCAATCTGGCAATGCTCTCAATTATGCAGCAAAACCATGAGCCACTGCCATCTTTCCCCACACTACTTGTCAACTTCAGACATTAAAGGAGTCAATATTCTTATCTTCTCACGAAGGTTGTAAATTTACTGAATAAAATCAGATGGGGAAAGCATTGGTTAAGAGATGTGCTTGTGACTCCCAAGCTCAGCATCAAATCACCTCAGGAGCCAAGTCAGAAGATAAGCCTGCCACATGTGACAACACTTGCTTGTTCTCAAGGTACTTTGGGAGCAATTGAGAGATAATATTCTAAACAGCACAGTGTGTCAAGAGAAAGCACATGTTAAAAATGTTCCATTATCTTCCTTTCTGGGAAGCCACAAGATCCACAGGACTGGGGACAAACCTAGATAGATAAGCCATATTAATTCTTGGGCATGATGGATGGCCAAGAAGTCTGGAATTGTGTGGCAACTAGGTAATTAAGCTCAGCAAGTTCACCCACCTCCTGACCTGATTTCAAACTTGTTAAGAGAGATGCCAGGGTTGAACATAATGTAGAAAGCAGAGGCTCTTATCATTCCTTTGTTGCCATGCTGACCCAGCTCACAAATATGTTTGTGGGAAATAATCAAAACGCAATCCAAACTTTCCAGTGACTAGAGTTTTGACCTTTGAATTTGAAAGCCCTTTAGTCTCCTTCCTCCACTGAACATAGTGGGTCTGGGGTTCCTACGCCTAGGAAGAGTTTCATAGAAAAGCTACTGAAAACTAAGACATTTGGGCCTTTACTCAAGACAAAAATCACCTTGTCATTCACACTGAGCATTCTTATGCTGTAGCAAAGTTATAAAAATACTGAAGAAACCTGGGGCAGTACAATGAAGCCTAGGTGTCTCTCAAAAAGAGTGGACCAAATATAATTTGTACATTTTAAAATACTGACAATACAATATGGGATCATATAAAAAGCCATTCCTGCCTGCTCAAGGAGAAAATAATGGGTGCATAAAATAATTTTTGTTTGATATTCCTGGGATTTCCCATCAAACACATGTCCCCACGTGTACAGCAAAGGGGGCATACTAATGTTAAAAGTAGAAATGTCATAAGGAAGACCCACAGTTATGACATCCAAGGTGAACCAAACTTGTCAATACAGTGGTGTAAGGTAACCTTTATTGGTTGCATTTGGTGTGATGTTGCACTGGTTCTCACAACCCAAAAGATTCAGAATTTTGCCTGGGGAGTTCAAGATCAGGAATGTGTAGTGAATTTACCCAGTGAGTGTCTTTCAACTACTGAACCTGAGGATAAAATAGGATGCACTTACATGAATGCACGTTTGAGACAACAAATGCTATAAAATGTTAAGTGGTTGGAATAGCTGTTATTTTTGGAGTCATATAATCAACCTAGGTTAGCTGGTGACACAGTTCCTGTGGCAAGCCTGGAGTTGATTTGGAATACACAGTTACATATCATTAACAGAATCATCGGAAGTTGTGGGGTATCACACATAAAGACTGAGATGTAAACAAGAGTTCAGTTCCTTTTGTCACTCAAACTAGAAAGGACCAGGTCAAGGATTGACTCAAAGTGTAGCCATCACTGGAACAATAAAAAAAATGAAAATAAAAGCATGTAAATAAAATAATAAAAAATGTAAAGGTATTGTCAGAATGGTATATACTAAGAAAAAATGTGTCTACATGCATGAGTGTGTGGGAAATCATCATTTTTTTATGTAAGAGAGTCTTTGGATATTGTTACATATTTGTTTTCTAATATTCTTGATGTTATTCAATCTACACAGTACATAATGCAACCCATTTATAAGAAACACTCGGAACATCTAGCTGCAACACACTGATATTGTTTTCCTCAAGAAATGTGACAAAAAATTAAAACAGATGTTGTTCTAGCCAGGCATAAAGTGAGAATCAATTACAACTATTTTCTTTCCTGGAGTCATTTCATTTTGGAGAGCCTCTAACAGAAAACCTTTCTGATCTAAATGAAGAACGCATTTCTTTGAGATACACATGAGTAAGAAATGATACATATCTGTCTGCATCCTCTGAGAATTAAATTGCCTCTGTTTCAGCTATATAAATGTTTAATTTTTCATCCTCAGTCATATAGTAAGGTTTCCCAGAAAGTATATTATCTCTGCAGATGTCACCACTCTCCAATTAAGGAAAGGAGCAGGGTACAATTGGTAGTGACCTCTCTATATTATAGACTTTGACACTTGAGTCTCCTGAGGAGAGAATGGATCCGACAATTAAATAGAATCTACAGTGGCTAATTTTTTTCCATGAAAAACATTTTGTTTTGTGAATCATGCATTTTTTGGATTCATTTAGAAAACCAAAACAAAAGCGTTTAATGATGTTTACAGTGAAATGAGACAGCTGAAGACCAGCACGTAATCACCATATTTTGTTTTCTCATCTTTAAGACTTTTAGCAGTGGGGCTTCCAGCTGAGCATGAGACTAGCTTTTCTCAAGACATAGCCAAGCATTCTGAAGCTTCACTGAGCCTAAACACCAAATTGAATTCATACTTCTTAATTGGGAAAGACAGGCTGTTTGCATACTATGTTTACATCAGTAAAATATTGAAAATGACATTTGTGCCCAAGTCCATATGAACAATCTGCCTTCGCTGAACTCTGCTAGTGTTTTCATACTCTGGTTTCTGCCTATCACAGTTTTAAAGAGCATCTCTTCCTAAAAGCACTGTGTCTGGGTTCATACAAATAGATTCTCTGCATACATGATGATGTGGGCTCCTGACATGTGCTTTGTAACTCGTTCATTTCACAATACCAGAAGGCTTTGTACTGACTCAGTCACATTCTCTTAGCCTGTCTCCCCTATATCCAGTGACATGGACTTCTGCAGTAGCTCCATGGCCTTGGAATAGCAGTCCTGTAGGTGAAATGGAAAGTCTAGCAATTTCTATCCTCAGGAAAGACTACAAAATCGGTGGGAAGAGAACAGGGTCTCTGGGGAAAGTTCGCCAGACTAGTAGAGAAATAAATCCCACCCCTCTGGTCTCATTAGAGCTGTGTTCTATGCAATTTAATTGATTAGCTGAATCCATGGACTGTAGCATAAAAGCCATTTATTCCTGATGAGAAAGCATCTGCTTACTTCCTATGTGCTCAATACAGTTATTTTTTTTTAAAAAAAGAATGTGAATCCAGTCACCTTAATCACCTTATAAAATGCCCATGCCCCAACATTACATAAGGAGGTAGATTTATCCTGATAGATGTTATAATGCCTCAAAACTCTCTAGATGCTCCTAACATGTGAGCTAAGTGAATACCTTCATAACATGCACTGCAGTAAAGTAGTACAATATGTCTAGAAAGAGTCTGGGTTCTTTGGAACATATAGTTTCGATTTAACATTGTCCATCCCTTACCATGGTCAGGCATCTGAGATCCCATGGAGGTCACGCTGGTGTTCAGCACATCGTTCACAGCAGTATCACAGTACAGGCTCCTCTGGACATCATGCTCACTGTCAGTCTGGTCGCTCTCCTCATGTCCACTATCCTTCAGGCTGTTGCCCTCGAGGTCCTTGAAGGTGGAGCTGCTGGGTTGAAGAAAGTACATTAATTTACAACTGTGATAGATCTGATTTTTAAAATCTTTCCAAGCCAGGATGATGTCAGCTCTGTAAGGAGGCCAGCAGTGGCTAGATTGTCCAAAAGGGTAAAAATATGGAGAAGAGACATTTCTGTTTGAAGATAACGGAACATAACAATACAGAGAAGTTCTCAATATTGGATGCTGATCCAGCTAATACTTTCATTTGCTTCTTTTTAGTGCTTCACTACAGGCGAGGTGGAAGAAGATAGAAATCTCAAACCACTTCTAAAGAATATCACCGTTGCAGTTTTTCTATTCCGATACAGTTAAAGTCAAATAGAAATAGCCAATGTTTTCTGAGAAATTACTGTTCATGAGTTACTGTTTTAAGAGATCAACATTAACTTTTTTATGCCACTCAGGCTGTATAAGAAAAAGGTGCTAATAATATTATTATTTGTAGATGACATAACAGAGATACACAGAAGTTAAATAACTCGCCCAAGGTCACACTACTGGAAAAAAAAGTGTAGTACATCTAAGATCAATCCCAGCTTTTCAAGTTTCAGTGCTTAAAATCTTAACTAGTATGTAAATTGCTTCTCTAGAGAGATCTACTAATCATCAACTATAAAAAGCAAGAATGGCAGAAATTGAGGTAGTGTAATTAAAATTAAAAAGATGATCAGAGTTCGAAAAACCAGGTCAGTTTCCTGGTTGTTTGATTGCTTGTTTTGTTTTTAAGACAGGGTCTCATTCTGTGCCCCAGGCTGACCTGGAACTTGATACATAGCCCACACTGGCCTTTGAACTTATGATAAGGATAACAGTTTCCTCCTGCGTCCTGGGATTACAAACCTAAACTGCCATACCACATGGCCCACTTGTCAGTTTTGAGTAAAAATGGCAGAGGGACCAATTCAAAGAAAAGGAAGACTGGCAGTAGCTGAGGAAACTGTTGGTGCATGGAACGTGTTTGGGGTAATTTTATGCATCTATTTGACTGGACTAAGGGTGAGCCAGGTGGCTACTTAAGCCTTATTTTGGAATGTGTCTTTGAGCGGGTTAGCTGAAGAGATTAGCATTTAGATTGAAGAACTGAGTAAAGCATGTATCTTTCACCAGTGTTGGTGGGACTCATCCAATCCATTGAAGAAGACCTGAAAAGAACAATAAGCAAAAGGTTGAATATCCTTTCTGCTTGAACTGAGACATCAATATTCTCCCATATTCAATGCTCCTCATTTTCAGGTTTTTAGGCTCAAACTAGAATCTCTACAAATGGGTCTCTAATGCTCAGGCTTTCAAATTATACCATCTTCTGCTCTGGCCCTCTAGCTTATTAGTAACAGAGCACAGAATTCCTGAAGATTCCACAACTGCATTTATCAACGTCTTAAACTTTAAACATTCACAGACCTCCCTCTCAGAGACATAAGAACATTCACTACATATGGTAAAAAGCTATGCCATGGACACAAGGATACACTGTCACTCTGCACATTTGTCCTAAAGGAAGCACACAGAAAATTAACACATGACCAACCTGGATGTTGAATGATTGCTGACATAATAAAAAAGTGAATGATCAAGAGGGTAGTAACTGGAAAGCCATGATTTTAACAAAATGCAGTTTGATTATGCAAAGCACTGTCCTATTAGTTAGTTATTTCAGAAAATACATCTTAGCATCAAAGTCACTAATATCCAATAACTCAACAGGCCAGTACATTCAGCTCTGCCAAATTATGTCACAGAGGTAACTCGGTCCAAATAACCTATCAGAACACAGGTCTATTTAAGAAAATCCTACAGTTCTTTCATGGACAAAAAGACCAATTGGAAACTCATGATTTAGAAGTGGTTCACTATTTCAAGCTTCATGGCACAGACTCTGTCTTCCTGTATATACTAATCCAAAGTTTAAGTAGATTCAAAGTTTATATTTTAGAAACAAAAATTGGGCCTGCCTACAAGCACTCATATACCTCAAGAGAGAAAAAATGACCTGCCTGGGTGATATTATAGGCCGTTCCATTTTTATAACAAATATTAGCTTTTTAACCTATATTATCTGGTTCTGAAACATAATGAAAAGTTCTTTAAATCCTCAGCACAAAAACTGCCGTGTTAAGCCAAAGAACTCAAGTCTAAATTGAATGCATTTCAGCAGTTGCCAAAATTTGCTTGAGAAATATGATGGTGAATGAAGTAGTCTAAAGACAAATGTAATTGGCCATCCCTTAGAATAGGGCTTCTTAATCTTGGCACTATTGAGTTTTTAGGTCACACAATTCTTTGTTGTGTACATCCTGTGCATTATGAGATGTTTAATGGACCTAATGACCTTTGCCCATTAGATGCTAGTGATGACCCCCATCAAGTTTAATAATGAAAATTTTCTCCAGGGTGACACTGCCAAATCACCCTCAGTTAAAACAACTGTTCTACATTTTTTCACCAGTATTCTTATAACATAGTGTGCAAGAGAAAGCACTGAACTTGGAGTCATTAAAGCAAGTGATAACCAGCAATCTACCACTTTGTTTATGTGGCTCTGGGCTCCATATCTAATCCTCAATTTCCTTGCCTTGACAAATGCACTTGATGAAGTCTCCCTCACAGGACCATTCTGAGGACTCAGTGAGATACTTTGCATGCAGAGTCAGATAGAAATAGGTATTCAATGAAATTATCATTATTTAATATGATCATTATTCTGTATTATAATGCCTCATTCACATCACAGTTAAATAGTATGTATGGTTATGGTATTTTATGAGATTGGTATAAGAATTTTATATTTATTTAAAGAATGTTCCTATCTTCTGTAAACTATTGTCAGCCATTGTCCATTATTCTATTTCTTCTAAAATCCAGGGACAGAAAAATGTCTTTCCTGTAAAATATGTGTCCTTGCTTTATTGAATGATAAAACTATATGACCTGATGCACTTTTCATTTTGTCTTGGCTTCTCAAAATCTTCAAGCTAAGCATAACATTTAATTGCACCGAGTTATCTCATCTCCCTGGAAGCTGGTGATCTCTATCTCACTTCTCCTAATTGGTTTTATATCTGCCTTTTAAAAATTTGGTCATCTATTTTATATGCATCAGAATGCTGAAATCTACCTCGGGACTTCTGGGTTTGTTTGTTTGTTTGTTTGTTTGTTTGTTTGTTTCTTTCAGGTTTTAAAAAATGACATAAAATATTAAAACTGTGAATGATTAGCTACTAGGATCTAAGGAACTGCTGGGGTGAGCAAGAGAAGAAAAATCAAAGGTAGAGCCACTACCCTCTCAAACCTCAGGATAGTTAACTCATTTAAAGATCAGTTTGCCCATCTGACAAACTAAGTGCCGCTTACTGTGATCTTGTAAGGACATTTAGTGGCTTAATGAATGGATTTGTGTAAGGCAGTTTAAGAACCAGTGAGCAAGATGCTGCAAACAGTAAAACAGCCTGGTAAATGGCTACTCACCCAAAACAAATAACAATTTATGCCAGACATAAAAAATGCTGATTTCACTTGCTTTATTGCCTGTGTACCTCTTGGGAGATGAGAGACTTGTAAAACAACTTTTGTGGGACAATAAATTAGGGGCACCTGTTTCCAATGGTATTGTAAATGCAAATGTTTCTATTACTGCTCTGGTGCCCAGCAGAGGAAAAAGTTCAGTTTAAAACACCTTGAATAGGGTTCTTTACACAAGAGTTAGTCTACATGCTTGATGAAAGAGCATTACACTAATACTAACCTGTGTGTGCCCTTTAAAATATTACTTTTGCAAAAGATAGAAGAACCTCAGAGGATACTGGTCATATCTCCAATAGGTGATCCCACATACATAGAGAATGCCATTTGCAATGGAGAAGAGAAAGTAAAAAGAGTATTGTAACTGGCTTTTAAAAAGTGTAATCTCGAGTGTTTTCTGGACCATCTTTGCCATCACCTTGTAACCTGTTAAAATTGAAGCTTCTCTAAGGATGGAGTTAAAGACAGCTGTTACCAATGCACAGAATTGTTTAGAAATTGCTGTTTTAAAAGAAAGCTTACTGCTGTTTTATTTTAATGGTAAAATGATGATGTTTCCTTTCATTCTTTTCTCTTATTTATCTGAAAAACATGTACCAAATACTTACTATATACATGGCACCATACCAGATGCTACAGAACTCTGGGACAGTTTCTCTTAATGAGTCTCTTCAGTAGTATTTTTAACTCCTTGTTCTTATACCAGAAAAAAATGAAATGCATCTTGTCCCATCCTTTTATTATTTCATGTAGAAATCCTGACTGCTACAAAAAAAGGACCAGGGATGGCCAGTGCTCAACTATCAAATGTAGACAGGTGTGAAAGAATAAAAGTGTGTGTGTAAGATTCTGGCCAAGATTTTGGCTATTATGAATAATTCTTCTATAAACATAGTTGAGCAAGTGTCCTTGTGGTATGATTGAGCATTCCTTGGGTATATGCCCAAGAGTTATATCATGTGTCTTGAGGTAGATTCCCAATTTTCTGAGAAACTACCATACTGATTTCCAAAGTAACTGTACAAGTTTTCACTCCCACCAACAGTGGAGGAGTGTTCCCCTTGCTCTACATCCTCTCCAGCATAAGCTGTCATCAGTGGTTTTGATCTTAGCCATGTTCATAGCAGCATTATTCGTAATGCTGGTTTCCAGCCAGAACCTGGAAACAACCTAGATTCCCCTCAACCAAAGAACAAAGAACAGATTTTCTTTTTCTTTTTCTTTTTCTTTTTTTTTTTCTGAGACAGGGTTTCTCTGTGTAGCTTTGCACCTTTCCTGGAACTCACTTGGTAGCCCAGGCTGGCCTTGGACTCACAGAGATCCACCTGCCTCTGCCTCCCGAGTGCTGGGATTAAAGGTGTGTGCTACCACTGCCCGGCTCAGATTTTCTTTTTTAAATGTAGTACATATACACCATGGAGTACTCCCCATGGGAGGCCTTACCTTTTTGGAGGAGGGAATGGGGGATGGGTTGGGGAGGTGGAGGCACAAGTTATTCAAGATCAGAGAATCTGAGCTTGCTTTACCTAGCAGGGTTGCATAAGGGGATGATTTGACCATGAGCACAGTTACCAGGGTCTGCACTTGGCTGAATCTAGCAAGGGAGAGGTCTTTTGCCTTGTCCCTTGGCATTGTTATAAAAATATCTTTTGAATAAAGTTCTGGGCCAATGGGTATTGACCCAGGTCCTCCCAAAACTATCCTGTATTTCTGTCTTTCTTCTTGTTGGCTAGGCCTATCATTCTACTGGTAATTTCTTATCTCTCTCTCATCAAGAGTACCCAGGGTAAAGTGAGGGTAGTTATCCCACAGAGAGGGAAGGCTTGAGGGGAGCAGAAGGAAGGAAGAGAGGGGTATCTGTGGGTGGTATGTAAAATGAATAAAAAATTCTTAATAAAGAAAAATGAAAAAATATTTTTTAAAAAAAGAGTCTGGCCAAGAAATCCCAAAACAACATTCCAAGAAATGTCCTTAGATAGCTAGAAATTGAATGTAAGATGAGAAAAAAAATGTATAGGAAACAAATTCTAAGAGTTAGGCTGAACTTTGCCAGACATTTTTAAAATTCAGAGGTTTGTTAATAAAATTAGGATTTATGACAAGATCAGAATTTCCTGTCCAGGAGCTTTTTTTCAAACATGGGTCTTCAGGAAAACATAAACATCTCTTAAACATCTTGGATGCTCACTTCCCACGGCTTGATCCCTTGGGATCAGTGTTAATATTAGTCACCACTGTCATTTCCTACCATTTTACACTTGTAATGGTTATTCTCCTGAAAAGGACAGCACACAAAATATCCTGTATCTTTTTAGGTATTTTTATTTGTCTAAATGCAACTGGCCCCATATATTCTAAGACTTTCATGGGTTCCCAAAACCGTCACAGTTCTATAAAAAGAAACTGATGAAAGTGTGTGTGTTCCCAAGCTTTCAGATGTTTCCTCTTAATCAGGTGGTCCCTGATAAATAAACTACTATCTTTGATTTTGGGCCATATCTGGAGATATTTCCTCCAAGAGCTCACTCAGTCCAGGATGTAGCTTTTGTGCGCATGTATGTATAAAAAAAAGTAAAATAATTAATCAAAATCAAAGGTTTCTAGTGAGTCTCAAAGCTGTCGTGGAAATACTTGTATCCCCAAAGCTAAATCCTTTAACATAAGTCTTTATCTCATAAGTCTGCCTTGTAAGTTGGATATTTGGAGCTGATCTAAGATGTGCAGGTCCCCAGGAGTCTTAGCCTTCTACTAGGCTATGAAAATCAGTCTCATGCTATCAGTTTAACCTAGTCAGAGAATTTCCAGGTACCCAGAATGAGCTAGCTCCAGAGACCTGTAAGGATCAAGCAAGCCACTGTTTTTACCAGTTCAAAAAGAAGCTTTGAAAATAACAGTCCTGAAGCAGAAAACAAAGCAGTATTTTCCTGCAAAGCCCCTCTAATCAGTACATACAAAGAGGCTTTTTCTTTCTTCCTAAAATAAATTTCTTAGCTAATTTTCATTTCCTTACCTTTTGTCCAGAGGATTCTTCCAAACAACTCCAAAATTTTCTGAATTATACTATGATTGGTAATACAAGGATAGCCATTTTAAGATGACTAATGATCATCACTTAAGGTCACAAGCTATCCCAAGCCAATATAGATAAATCTACTGTAGTTTGGGGGGTTACTGCAGCATCATAAATTAAATCAGATGTGAATTCAAGTTTCTTGTACAAAAAGCAAGGATTTTGTTTTTTGCTTTGAATCCCACTATTACAGCGATATAAATTTATGGGATTACAGCCAGCAAAATAGTAGAATTTTCAGATCTTTCCCACTGCAGTTCTATTATACCCTGTTTGTTCCTCTGCTTTATTGCTATTATTTTAACAAACAAAACTCAGTGTTCAATTTTAACTGCAGAATAACTACTGGACCATTCAAGAGGCTATTTACATGAAACAGTAATAAAGGCATCATCTGAATGGTCAACTTCTGGCTTACTTTTGCACACCAAGTTCTCTCCTTTGCTTAGTTCTACCTCAATAGAGGGTTTCCTAATCTCATCTTCCTCCCAATTGTAAGAATTTAGGACCCACCATACCAGGTGGAATCTTGTCAATATTCACCTCTGCTTTGTACTCAAAATATAGCTAAGTTATAACCAATCAATCATACAAATTTCAGATTTCAACCAAAACATTTCATAGTGCCTTGACAAATATAAAGTTGGAAATTTTTCTTTTCCTCTTTTATCTAGAAAATATTATAAAAGATATTTCATCTGTCATTTAAATATCTTTAAATTTTCAAAGCTGTCAAAATAATAACAATCTTAGAACATACTACAAGCTCCACAAGAGAACAAAAGTTGAAGCCTCCTGTTATTTAAATGAGTAGCAACAAAAATTTGGATATCAGTATGATTTTGAAAGTTTTCTAATTTTTCTGATCTCTCTAACATTGATTCCAAAATCACCATTAAATATTTTATGTTATCCCAATTTTATTTTTAATTTTGCATATGTTTTGATGGAAATAAATATGATGAAATACCAACAGTGATGCTCTTTGTGTGAGGGAATTAACAGTGATCCTTACTTTCTATATTTTCTCTAAATTCTTCCGAGCATAAGCACATAGGCATTCATCATAACATCCAAAGGAGTGGAGTTCTTAAAAATTAATGTTTTGAGGTTTTTATATTAAATCAAGCTAAGCAGTAGAAATGCAAAAGCAAACCAACATACCTTTTGATTAAATGGGCACGGCTATTCACGTAGTTGGAGTCAAAGGAATAGTTTTCAGTCTGCAATGAGAAAGAAAAAGATTAAAAGATGATTCATAATAAGAGTCCAAATGTTCTACTTCAAAGGACTGTTTTACTGTGCAAAGCAGTAATGGGGCAACAGTTTGATGAATGTCTTCTTTGGGGCCCCCAAGGGCCCTCCAAAAGCAGCATCTTACTTCTGCAGGCCAGGGTGGACTTGGTACAAACATTCTCTAGAATATGGCTGGCTACTGACCATGTAACCACTTAGAGACAAGAGACAGTATGACTCACAATCGTTACAGAAACTAATTGCTTCCCATTCCCCAGTGGAGACCATTTTATGCCCATCAAATTGACTATAAGTTCAAAGGTATTTTTATTAGAAGTAGATAATTAACATGTTAAAATATTTATTCCAAAGATATGGAAATGCGGCAAGGTAATCCCCTACTGTGGATTTAAATGCTGCACTTCCCTTTGTTTTAAGACATTTGCTCGGTATCAGTTACACAGGATGGATTTCATTTTATCACAGATACAAAGGCAAACAAGTACTATGCCCAAAACAGGGTAAAGGGCAGTCCACAGGGGGTACCAAAGTCTTTCATGTGAAACATGAAGTTTGCAAGCAAAGCCCTGTCTCAGTTCCTATCATTAAAACTCTACTGTGTAATCTGGTTACAGTAGCTGGTTGGAGCAAGGGTTTTACAAAAGCAAGTGCAAGGTACCTGAAAGATGAAAGAGATGGAAAAACAGCTTTTGAGCACCGGGAGTCTGGACAGATTGAAGGGGGGCAACCTTAGAATGGGTAGAAGCCAAGGAAACATCTATACTAAAGTCAGTGTCCTAGAAAACTTGATCTTACACCCAATGTTAAAAGCACAGCTCTTGTTGAACCTTTGTATGAACTCCAAATGCCCAAACACATCTCTTCCCTCATCCTGCCATTCAACAATTCCCACCATTCTTTCGAGGCCTTCTGCAATCCCTTCAACTGAAAGCACCTGGAAATGGAAATACAATAGCTGTCTAGAGAACAAAATAGCAGATTCTTTTCGGATGACTACCTGTCAGACACTGACTGCACTAGACTGTTAGATGCAGTACTTACATTCAAAGATTCACAGTTTGATAGAGGAGAAAATGAGGCAGGTACACCACATGGACACTAACCAGCCAACTGTCAGGGTAAGTAAGGGCCCTAGATATCTACAGAGTAGGTAGGAAGCTGGCACTAAACAGTTGGGAGGATCAAAGGAGAGAGAACTGGGAAGGAAACAAAACCCTACCGGTGTCCAATAGTTACTCACATATGGCCATGTTCCCTACATGGCCCTCACTTGAAGACAGACTGCATACTATCTCTTTACACTGTTCCTGTCTAAATGTTTAGATACCCTTTAGTGTAAACACAAGTAACTTCTGATGATATTGGAAGAAATAGTTTGAACGAATAAAAATAAAAATGGTCAGTCCATTTCTAATTCATTGATTAGTAAGTGAATGCTGAGATTGTGACAAAAGTAATTAGTGGAGAAGACTGTGTTGGAAATATGACCTTAGTATTTGCTGTAATAAGTTATTCAGAAGTCACTTAACTAAGAAACATCTGATTTGATTCATTTTACCAACACAATGGGAAAAAATGGTGTTACATGTGGGTTGTTTTATTATATTGATTACAATACTCAATTTAACAAGAAGTTATCACCTCCTAAAAATCATGCTACCCTGCCAAAATAGGGAATGGACTGAGCATTCAGTGATTTACTTCTTGGTTTCATGGTACAATCTATGTTAAATTACTTAATTTGTCTGTGCCTCAGTTTCCTCCTATGTGAAGTACAAACCACAGAAACATGAGTTCAAAAGATAAACTCAACAGCATTTATCAAGGCTCACAATGAGATTCCATACAGACACTGCTTTCTGTGGAGCTCAACATCACAAGCAGAACTAGGAATTTATTTCATTCTGGTAAAGAAACAAGTTCCTGTCCAAACTTACTAGATCTTTACAAGTAAAGTGGCAGAAAAAAATACATAGATACACAAAAGCACTAGGAAAAAAAAAGAAAAGAAAGTAGAAGGTATTGGTTGGCCTTGCAGAAAACTCAGGAGCAATATTGCAAGCTAATATCCTGTGAAGAGAAACGTATTTTCCAGCAGAATATTTTACATGTGTGCACAGGTGAAGGCATCAAATCTCTGTACATTGTGATGACCTGACCTCCATGCACCGTACAGAAACCACATGTTTGAGCAGAGAGGAATAACCATGCAAATGTTAGCTCTGATGACTGTACTATTTTTCACTCCTAGGGGAATATCTATCTCACCATGAGGTATCCCACTCACCATCAATGAGTTAGTAGTAGAGAAAGCTCTAGAAGTCCTGGTTATAATGATCTTAAGAATTCTCCCCACTCATCAAGGTTCACAAATTGGCTAACCATTGAGAGATGCAACAGGTATGATATGACATTCAAGGCAGAAAAACATCATTGAACTTTATCACCTTCCTCTACCTTTCCTCTTCTTTAAACTTAATGAGTAAACTTCCCAGTCTTGAGAATCCTGAACTCCAAATGTGAATGTTCCATTATCTGAAGCAGCAGATGGACCATGTTGCGTCCTAGTAAAACAGATTCTCAAAACAACTTTCTCAGAATAAATGGAGCTATTCCACCTCATCCATTGTCTTTTGCCTTTACAATCAATTTCAGTACCTAAAGAAGTAACTTGGTTGCAATTACAGGAACAATTTATGCAACAGAATCATTCACATGAGAACAGCATCCACTACCGGCTTCAGTACTACATTCAGAACAACTGAGTTAACTGGCCATGAAGGCCTATTTTATTATGGATCTATATTTATTAGCATCAAAAATTCTAGCTCAGACTGAGGAGATGTCTTAGCAGGTAAATCATTTATTGTACAAGCATGAAGACTAGACTCTGCATGCCCTGGGACCACATAAAAGCCAAATGGGCCTGGCAGCCTACCTGTAATCCTTTGGGAGGCAGAAATAGAGAATACCCAGATCACGCTAACTAGCTGAAACCCTGAGTTCCAAGTACAGTAAGGAACACGCCTCAATGTATAAGGTAAAGAGTGAAGAAGATACCTGACATTAACCTCAGACCTATACACACATGCAAACCTACCACACATACACATATATGTACAAAAGACGTTCTGTCTCATACTGGGTCCAGGTGTGTACTCAAATCCAATTCTTGTGCACTAAAAGAATCAATTTTTCCTTATCTAGTGGAGTGAATAGTGATACTTAGAGCACCCTGAGAAAGAAACCATCTTGTCTTAATGAACTGGAACAACTTGCACATCTTAAATGAGAGTTTCTCGGCTCTAAGTGCATATCAGAATCATCTCAGGAGCTTTTTAAAAAAGTACCATCTATGAAAGATGCTGAAATAATTGGCATGGAATTCATACTAGTTTTAAAGTTTTCCTGATAAATCGAATGCACCTCCATGGTGAAGTCCAAATGTCATAAACAAAGAACTAGCTGCAGCCTTTGGCCAAATGTCCCATGTTTGTTCACATAAGCCAGTCATCATATTGTCCTACCAGTTGATCATATGATAGCACTTCTGTAAGTTTATCAGCCAAGGTGATCTCAGTGTAGGACAAAGAACCACAGAAGGAACAGACTTTTCAAGAAATAATGAGAGTTTTACTTTTGTGTGTGAATATATTAGCTCCTGGTTAGCCTTATTTAATCAAAATTTGCTTGACATTATTCCAGTCCCATCTCTAAGTATTCTAAATGGCAAATAACATGAAACACTTGAGAGAGAGATTTTTCTCTAAATGTCACATTAATTTCACTAGGAAATGTCCCCATCTCTAATGAGACAGCCAGGTTAACACAGAAACACAGCAAAGAGACAAGAACAACATTTGTTTCTGAAAATGTAATTTTGACATTAAAAATGGGTCAAAAGCAAACTTTAATTTCTAGTCTTGATGGGAAATATGTCACTTTTAAAATCACCAAAAACACTCACAAATTCTTTCTCTAACTAGAAGCCTTTTTCCTTTAGAAATTCAATGAGAGCAGACTTCTTGGCCTTGAGTTAGTAAAACCTTGGTTTTTCTACAGCTATTAAAGAACGAATATTTCTGGATAGCTGAGATATCCAAAGGTTAGGGATTTTCCCCTTTAAGAACTGAAACTACGTTACTAAATTAACTTTTCCTACTTGTTTCTGAAATGTATCACCAAATTCCCTCTGTATAGTATAAAAAGTATGATTTTACCTTTTCTTGGTTATTTGGGAGTACCCATCTAAACATAAAATACCGTGATGTGCAGGATTAAACTCTACCCTCAATGACCCCAAAACACTATTTTGGGTAGCTCATAGCTTTAACTTGAAGGGGAACCCTTAGTGTTGCTGCTTTTCAGGACTCTTTTGCCATTTTTCCTTGAATGTTTTTACTCTACCGTGTTCTGGAAACAAGTAAATGTCTTAGCATAGTCTAAAAATTGAGCTAACAAGTTCTGAGTAGAGAGCGTGGAGATGTACAGGTTCTAAAATAGGAATTGCATGGCCTTCAGTATACGGACTTTTGTGCAGCATTTTGAGTTTTATGATTGCTTTGTGTTGCGCTTGCTTAGGCACCTTCTTTGTTAGCTACTTTTTCCTCAGTATCCTTCTGGATATAGGAAATTTGGAGTGAGACTTTGGGGGTGGGTGATATGTTATGTTTCTATGTTAATAAGTCTGGCACATCAGAAGTCAAATACTTCCACTTTGTCAGGCCCTCAAGGTAGCAGAGAATGCCCTACTTTAATTGTCATTTTGTATTACTTTTACAGTTCACTGAGTTGTGCCCTAGTCTCTGGAAGAGTGACTGCAGCTCTCTCAGCACCACATTTATCACTAGAAGAGACTTAAACCCTAAGGAGAAAGAAGCCCAATAAATGCAAATATCCAGGACTAGACTCTTTGCCCAGTGGCACAAATCCCCAGGCCACTACAACAAGCTATAAAAAGGTTTCAGACGCTTGGGTTAAAACAGAGATTTTCAGACCTAAAGGTCTGTATTTCAAAAATGAACAGTCTTTTACATTGCACCTTACAATTCCCACCAAACTGAAGAGCATAGCAACTGTAATTTACTCTTTTGAAATGGTTAACTCTTAAGTCATCTTAGTGACACAAACTTTGAAACTAAATCCCCAAATCAGATGCACAGCAAAGTGATTTTAAATTGCTGCCTATTTTCTTAACAGCTAACTTCCAATAATGATAATTGTGTCCACTGATCAATGATGAAAAGACCCATAACCTTTTCCAAAGCCGAATACTGTTTTAGATATTCAAATGACCGTCCTTTCACGTGTTTTTTAATGAATTGACAAATGACTTTTTCCTGCTTCCTCTGCCTAACACATAAAAATGAAAAAATGTAAGTTCTGCATAGCGATAAAGCCAACATGCCTCCAGCTAGAATGTATATTCAAAGACTCATCCATCCACACAGCAACAGTTAAAATAGGAATTACTGGCAGCAGAATAAAAGACAGCATCCCAGAGTTCCTATCACTAGGAAAGACAACTACTAACCACAGTAAATCTGATGTTTTATATATACCCAAGCTCCAGTTCTGACACACAAATGCACATATTTGCAAGCAGGCAAGCATGTGTGCACACACACTCACACACATATAATTTGACTATAAAGAACAGTGTGTTGTCAAAAAGGAACCTAAATTTTCTACCCATGGTTGTCATTCCCTGACAGATAACCTTGGATCAACCATTTTGTTCCTAGAGAATTTAACCTATCCACCTTCAAAGTGAGATTAACCAAAATGATCTTAATGCTTCCTTTCAAGCTCAAAATGTCTAGGCTTCTTAACAAAGTGATTCTTATGAATTAACTCATTAATTCATCCATTCAATAATTATGTTCCAAACACTAAGGGTAAGAAACAGCCCATGTCTTCCAGGAGCTCACAAGCTAACAGACTTCTTTCCAAGGATCATCAACCTGATAAAATACACACAGTGAGGCTGGCACATAGCTACCTGCACATACATGCATATTATTGTATACACAGCACTGTACATGCAATCTACAGAATTACATCAGTACTCTTTAGAACTAAATAGCATCTTAACAACTTGATCATGGTGGGTGACACACAGAAAAAAAATGGCCATTGCAGTTGTTACATGTGCATAACACACATCATAAATGTAAGAAACATCTCTCTCCTACCAATCATTGTAAAATGTTTAAGATTTTAGGGCCAGATCCTGATTAGTACCATTAGATTCTCTTAGTACCATCTCCACAGTCTGCATCACCTGCCACTGTTGCTTCATTTCCAGTTGTTTTATGCTTCAGCCCATTGTGCAAAATGCTGTTTGGATAATCATTCTTGCCATCACGACACTTCTGTTTTCCAGTCCTACAGTGATTCCTTGTTATTATTAGCATTAAATTGGAGCAAATCCACCCTTAGTTAAACAGTCATCCAGTAAAAGACCTTCACTTCCTCACCTTCCTCATTTCTACCTTCTCTCAAGTCTAATATATATGTCCATTACTTATCATCTCATATGCTTGTCATGGTCTCACACTCTGATTACATATTGTACATGCAATTATGCATTTTCTCAATGTCTATGACTATTTCACATGTAGCATGTCAGTTTCTCTTCCAACTGGGCTTGAGGCTCTCTTTTGAGGAACCTATGCCATCTGCTACAATCCTCGATAGCAAGAATGCATGTGATGTTTTAAGAATAACCAGAGAAAAGGTGGAAGTGATTAAGAATAAGACTACTCACATGTGAAGATAGATGACCAATTCTGTTAACCCAAAGTGGTCCTATTTTCTTCAGAACACTTTCATACTGCATACTGTCTTCTGTAGCTACAATTTCATTCTTTTATCTCACCCAATCTCAACCTCATGTGTGCATACAGCCTAAATACTACTGTCACGGATAAAAGTTGATGTAGTAAGTGTTTTCTATCCATCTAAACTCATCAGTACTCTGAACATGTCTTGGAATGACTTGACATTTTTTCTACATCAGGATAGATTATAAACTCTATCAGAAGATAAGTATTCATTTATGTAGACCTCAGAGACACAGCCTGCCAGTTTGGCACCCACCTACTTTTCTACTTGTGATAGAGAACTAAATGTAGGATACTACTGAGTTTCAGGGCAGGGCTGTCAATGGGTAACATGGGCTACATAGTTAACACACAAGTTGAACTGAAAGAGTTCTTACATGGCATCCTTTCATGATCATTCAAAGCGTGGCTGGCACAACTGATGTTGTCAGACTACCAAGACATAACAGAGATGTCCTAAGAAAAAACACTATTCTCTCTGGGTTGAAGTTCTGTGTTTTGAAGCTCAATTCATGTCCTTTTCCAACAAAGGTCTTCTTAACCAGCCTCTTAGTTTTCTACAGGAATCTGTGTAATTCTAATGCAAAAGTCCTGCTGAAATACTGGGATTGAATGTGGTACCATCAAGCAAGCAAATACAGGCTTCTGCATAAGGTTCTTGAACCTATCACTAAGTCTTTGATGGGACATAATACACTCTGATACAGGATCTGCCTATAGAATGCTCTCTGGAGCCATTTAATGCCTACTGTACATAAAAATACAAAATCAATAAGGCCACAGTATGAGTAGACACAGGTGAAGAGTAAACAAAATGAAGTCATGGAAGGCAAACTACATCATCCCACATAATCAAAACTCAACTCAAGGATTAAGTACCTATCAACCAACCACATGTGAGAAAATCCTGGAGTTGAAGCACCATCCCAAATATGGAGCTACAACACATTAAAGCTATTTTGCAGGCAAGCACTAGCACGGAATGCTTTCATCTCCAAATATCAAAGTCCTTTACAAGCAGGTGCCAACTGTTACCCTTATCCCTCTAAAAGCCAAGAAAACAAACACACGGGATAAGTACTACAATCAGTTTAAATACTGACTCAGCTGGAACATGCCTTAACAACAAGGATGACAAGAAAACCACCAGGAACACTGTTCCTGGCATTACCTACTACTGAAACGAAAAACAAATATAAGACTCATAACATCATCAGTGACGTAACCAGCCTGTTTCACACTTTCTTTTACTCAGAGTGACATTGCTTGGCTGCTTCTAATGAAGCTGTGAGTAGAGTGTAGTCTATCAGTTAGACAAAGGGAAAAAAAACTTGGCAGTTGGCACTAACTAAAGATGGTTCCCCAGACTCAGCTGAAGGACCCAGTCATGTGTGTTAAGGGATCCAGGAATGAGTAACTTCCTTCCCTGGATACTCGGTAAGCATTTCAATTGTCACTTGGAGGCAATGACAACCATCTTGAGAATGAAAACTAAGATAACTTGCTATAATTTATACAGCAGTTTCAATTTCAAAAGCTATGATTTGATAAAACTGATACATCTTATAATAAATCTATTTGATCCTCAATACTGCAAAAAATACAAAGAAAACAAAATCCATATAAGACCTCCCACCAGCAATGACAATTAGGGATCCACAGTATGAGTTACATTGGATCCTGAATTCCTCTGGCTCAGAGAAGGCCCTGCACTCTCAGAACCTGAGGTGGTCCATTCTTTTCCATTAAGTTCTCCTTTACCAGTTCCTCAATTCCCTGCTACTTAGCAACTATAGAGCCCTGGCTGCCTACAGAGTACAGTTTCTATTGAGTGAGCCTTGTCAGCTGAAAAGACTTTCAAAATATTTGGAAGGTAAGTGGCAGGTGGCCCTGTCCCTGTGAGCCAAAACAACACCCCCAAATTCAGTTCCAACCCCAATCCCATTATTTAGATTATACATCACTTAAAACCCAGTTGCCTCCACAAGCTTATTTAAAAGTAAAAGAGGATCAGTCTTTGGCATAGCACTCACTCTAAACTCATTTCCCTTGTACCAGCTTGTTGCTCAAGTCTGTGATATGTGATCATGCTGGCACAAAACAATGGAGCAATCTCCCATCTTAGAAATAGCGAGTGCATTAGTTTCTAATATTGATATTTTCTAATTAGATACAATAGATCATTTTCTTGTTTGTGGTCAATGAGAGCCTCCATGGTTCCCTTTTGTTGCAGATATTCTAATTACTGCTATGGCAAACCGAGCAGACTCTCATCATACCAGGATGAATGGAGAGAAGCATGTACACATAGAGCATTCACATGTATTTTCTGCCACAAGCATATACATCGATTATTTCTGAACTTTCAAGTACTAATTTCAAATTTAATGAGGCACAATAAACATTTCTCAAAATTGGGGCTGCATGGTTGCTTAACATTGGCAACCTCCTAATTATGACTGTAGTTTAAGTAAAAGGCACTTCATTCTATATAAATTATTAGGTATTGAATGAAACCCACAGTAGCCTCCAGTTTTCAGTGTGGAAAGAAAGCATTGCAGGAAATCGGCATTAGGGGGAGAAGCTTTATGAGCTGTAAAGGAGAAGTAATAATTGCATTCAAAAGTTGTGGTGGAAATGTTAACTCATTCTCAAAACGCCCCTACCTGTCCTCCCAAATTTCTCAGACCTTCTCATTTTCTGTATGGTAGAAGGGTGAGAAGGAGGAGGGCATATAGACTTTGACACATGTTGAAAACAGAGATTCAGGAAAAGGCTACCATCTGATGTGGAGTTCTGCCAGCCATGCATGGAGAAGGCCATAATTTGCACCTCACAAAATGGCTAGTTTTATCAGCAGCTTGAAAGTGTCAAATTATTAGCAATCTGTAATGCAGTTATGGAAAGAACCAAAAGCACAGCAATTACTAAAGCACCTTGTATTTATATGGAGCCTTTTATCAGAAGACTTCCAGAAGGTTTAACAGGCTCTCATGGAAAGGGATCATTTCCCCCCACAGCTGAGACACAATAGACATTCTGCACTAGTAACAGTAAATATAAAGGGTTGCTGGAGAGAGGGGAATTACTAAACCTTACAGAAACCATGAAGGAGAGGAATTATTTTTAGACAGGCAAAAAACCACATACCCAAGTTGGAAACTAGGGCTGACAGTAGCAACATTTTTTACAGAGCTCATGGCACAGAACTGAAGAATTTTGCTTATCATTCAGCCAGCAAGACTTCTGTGAGGTGCTTAATGACTGTAATAGAGCAGGTGCCTCCTATTAATAAGAATTAGCATTTGAAAATGAACACAATGCACAAAACTTGCCATTCTTTTCCTGAAAGCCTTTTTGCTAACACGAACTAGCTAATCCTCCTGTTACCATTATGAGCTAAATAAATATTATTAACTCTACTAATGGCATGAGAGAGGAAGTGAAGAGATTCACCCTCTACTAGAAAGAGGTGCTGAGCATCTGCAATCAATCTAGAACTTGAGATGTTCACACCAGGTCCCATGCTCACACCACCAGGCCATACCTCATTAAGATCCTGGAAAATGCAACGAAATGGAAGTAATTAGGACTGGCTGACTGAGTACACTCCTTAGAAGAAAAAAAATTATCCCCAGTCTGCTTAAACATGACAAGTCCAAGGGCAGTGAACACAACTACGTCAATTTCCTCCCGAAGGAAGATTAAGAAATAATGAGGGGGAACTCCTCACTCTCCCTCTGTCATCAGATTCCCAGCAGCAAAAACAGGAAGAATTCCAAACTCAACTGTCAAAAAAAAAAAAAAAAAACATTGTCAGAAACATAAAACTGTGCTGTGTCAGTACTGCACTTCAGCCTGGGTTGTTTATGTCTCCCTTCTTTGGTCCACATTTGCCACCTCCCTCCCCAGCTCTTCCCAGATCGTTTTTTCCAAGTAGATTTAAATCTCCTTGGCTTTACTCATTCTTAATTAGTGCAACCACTCCTCATTCTGGATAGCTTGATATTTGTGTCTATTTCTATTTTGTTGATTTGCAGCATGGTCTCACGTAATCAAGGCCAACTTTGAACTCATTTCCTCCTGCCTCCCGAGTGCTAGGGTGACTCATGTGTTATACTGTGCCCAGCTCTTGTGCCCTCTTAGTAAAAGATTAAGTAAAAGACTATTTGGTCTGGGCTTAACTCAGTACAAATAGATGTGGCAGTTATTTCTCAACACACACACACACACACACACACACACACACACACACACACACACACACACTTTTTCTTTTTCATGAGGGAAATAATAGTGTATGTTGTGTTTAGATGTTTCAATTATTTTTCTCTGGTATAACCAGCTACATTTAAGGCAAAAGTCACCCTGGAGACAGTTTACACAGATGGTTCTAAGCTTAGGAAAGATCATAGAACATTTTTTAACTCACAGAAAGCTTTTGAAATAAGGCAAAGATGGTTCTTACTAAATGTTAGGCTTGTTAACAACATGGACTCTCTCTAATTCTCAATTTCCTGAATTACAAATCTATAAACTGGAAAAAGAAAGTGCCTGTCCTAAGCACCTTGATAACGTTGTTATTAGGGTCAAATGGAATAATGCATGTGCAAATGTTCTCTAAAGCTGTGATTCCACAGATATGTAGCACATCTTATTAGCTCATAAACTTGCTTTCTCTTGAATATTTATTTCTACTTCTAACTAAATTCTCATTGAGAATTGTGAATATATTTTTCTACATTTTCCTGCTGGGATATATTATCTTATTCTTGTACTATTTCTTCAATCAACAAAAAATATGGTGAACAATCTCTCTTGTCATAGAGGACTGTGGGGTGTGTGTGGTGTGGTATGTGTGTGGGGGGGAGAGAGACAGAGAGAGAGACAGAGACAGGGAGAGAGGAGGGAGAGAGAGACAGAGAGAGAGGGAGGGAGAGAGAATGAGAACTAGCTTAAAGAGAGTAGAAATGACCTCACACTATGAAAAATCATGTGAAAGGCAAGATTTGAGACGTTTTAAAAGCTGTTATATACTAGTTTTCTTTCGCCCCATTTCCTTCCTTTGTTATGATTTAACTGTCACAGAATATCTTTTCTTTAAAAAAAAAAAACCTCATCCCAGGGTTAAGTAAAGCACATTAGCATGCATAATTCAGAGCTGTCAGCTGGAAATGAGCCATTGCAAGGCTAGTATAGTCTGTGGGCAGGAAAACAGGATTAAAGGACGGGACAGCTGCACCAGAGACCACTCAGGACCAACTAAGGGCCCACTCCTTGAGAGCTGCACTATATAATAGCATAGATGCCTGCAGCAATTTGAATTTAAATGAACAAAAATGCAATTAAGTTTATGTTTGCTTTCTTTGGTCATAGTAACCAGGTATCAAGAGCTCAATAGTCACGTGCAGCTAGTGGCTCGATTCTGTTTGTAGACCATTTATTTCACCACAGAAAGTTCTAGTGGCAGCAAGAATGTAGAGGACAGCTGTCGGCTTGTGACTCAGCATTCTCCAGTATTGAAATGTGACACACTTAGTGACCTATAGAACACACTCACCTCTCTCATGTCACAGAATACCTTGTATTGCTCATTTACATACTACCCCCACTGGGCAAGACAATTTTCAAGGCTAGGACTATGTCCTCCGGGCTTGTCAGTGGTACTTGCACAGAGCAGACACTCACAGACTGGTGTCAGCTGATTTAACCACCATCTGGGATAGGAATATCTCTCACCTGTCTCTTCCTGGGATTGAATTGGGAATGTCAAGTCTTATATGCTCGTTCAAGATTGATTATTTCGTTTCTGAGACAGGTGTATGTTTGAACATTTTGCAAGAATTTAAACAGGAGGGAGGAATGACTTAAGTCAAAACCCGAATTTTATGTTTCCTTATCCCTGTTTTTCCATCATTTTCATTTGTTCAAAGTATCATTTATAAGCCTAAACAACAAACCAGTGACCTCCATTTGTTCCTATTAATATGCCAGTATGTAACACAAATAATTCTGAATACAATATAATCCTTCAAAGAGAGTGTTTTATAATTTAATAGAATTTAAATATTTTTTAGGCTGTGGGTCTCACTGACTCTATCAAAAAACATTATTTTCTCAATAAACATCCTGTATTGGTATGGCAATAGTTTTTACAGAGCCTTGTATCAAATGGTAAGTCTTAGGAAGTGAGGAGGCAAAGTATTAGTCTTCCTTTAAAATTGACAGAGAAAATGAGGCTCACAGTTTCTGAATCCATGATCAAGTATCCAAGTATTGAAAGAGTCAAAGCAAGAGCCCAAGACTTTCCTGCTTCCCAAACAAGGGGAATGTCCTCTAAATTTAGAGAGAATAGGAAACAGAAGCCCAGTTAGTGGGTTTACTGCTTTTGCTTTCTATCTATAGTCCCTTTTGAATTCTACCTTTCATAAATTAAAGAAATATACTCTTTATGCAATATTAATTATTTCTTCAGCTCATGGTGGAGCCTTCAGTTGCTTGATTGCCAAATGTGGTCATTTGGAAAGGTTTTAAAATCATCACTGCATCCTGACAATGATATGCTGTCTACTGTAGACTTTGAAGAATTCCTTTTCTGTCTCAGGACCAAGACAAAATCATATATTCAAAGGTCACTAAAATTCAATATGACTTTAGCAATTATCTAATATCTTAACTACCTTCTTCTCTCTCTTTTCTCCCTCTCCATAGCCCTCGATTTATCCCCCACCATCAGCATTCTGAACACAAGAAAACAAGCCTATGAGGATCTTCCAACGACCCCAAGGCAGCACAACTGGTTACTAGAAACCTAGGCCTGAGTACAGAACCCATCTCTTCCAACACTGACATCATAGCTCATCTCTTTCCACTTGCCCAGCTCTCTCCTGTTAATTTTCCAAAGAAGCCCCAGAAGAATAAAACCCAATGCTCAAAGTCCTCTCAGCTAAATTTCTCATGGGAAAAAAAGTAAAATTTAGTGCAAATGATATTTATAAGTCACTTTTTGTCAATTTTCTGTCGTTTAAGAAAACTAATTGTGCCTGGGGAAACTGTAGAAAGAGAATATATGATCCACCCAAGGAAACAAACTGTCTTTAGCTTAGTGATTGGGAGATGTGGAATGATAAAGCTCTCTGAAATACAGCCTCATTCTAGAAAACGACTTGCTTGGTTGCCACTTAAATTGCTCATCTATAATTGCTGGAGATAAACTGCAATCAAAATATAGTATCTTCTATTAGTTTTGCCCACTGGGGGTTGTTTGATCATAGGGAGATTATCGAAAAGGTAAATTTTCTCATTTTAACTGCCTCAGTGGAAACTCTGCGGCATTAGTTGGCGGAAGGGACTGGACTGGTGCTAAATATTGCATCCAGGAAGCCCTTTTCCTTTCAGAATAGGACTGGGCAGGTAACTGTGGGTAACTAACAACTAGGTAGGAAAGGAAGAGTCTGTTCTGACCACTTCCTAATAGCATCCACCACAGGCTTACTTGACTCACCATATCAGAGTCACACCTTTGTGGTTGGGTCTTCACTCATTCATATTTGATGATCATTCAGATAGAAACAGACTGCCTTACACAAATTTTAAGTTTGCTGGGCAAATTGTGATGTAAACAAGTTTACATGGGAAGTGTTTAAACTACTTAAGAGAATAAATTAAAGTACTTTAGAAGCAATTTACAAATAATAAATATGTTAATTGCACATCGCTCTTATTTATTCATTAAAACAGGTCCAAGGACTTCTACTTGGCAAAACATCCTGGCAAGGACTTTGTTAGTCTACTTCTTATTACTCTATGAACTTGAAAGAAATAAAATTGCATTTACTTTCTATCTATACTTCCGACTGGCCTTCCTCCAAGTTAGTCTCGATTAATCAGATTTGACTGTACTATATAATACTAAGTATGATGACAAAGCCACCAGCCCATGTCAAAAGACATTAAAGTCACGGGAGTTCTTATACTATGTTTAAGATCTGTGTTTGTACAAACTATAGGCATCCACTGGTACAAAGGGGTAGATGGAAGCAATCAGCGGGTAGAAGAGAAAGCAAAAAGAGATAAATCATTCCAAGATTTCACAACCAAAAAGCTTTGCTTCTTGCTTTCTGGATGTCCTTGATGACTGCAGAACAAATGGTAGCTAGGACAGCTTGAAGCTGAAAAAGTCTATGCAATTTAACAGATCCTGTTAAGAGTAGGTGCAAGCTCCATGGTCAGTGCTAAGGATACAGACTGCCCTCAAGGAGAACACTTAATGTCATGTGGCTGAGAGTAAATGAAGAGGCAATTACAATGCAATGCTGTGGGTGCTTCTGTGGGTGGTATCTGAGTATGTTTACAATGCTCTAACTAAAGGCCTAAGATCAAACAATCCACAAAAAGCAGAAATTTGTTTTCCACAGTTTTGGAGGCCAGAAAATCTAACATGAAGGTGCCAGAAAACTGCATGCATGTCTGATGAGAGCTATTCTCTACTTCCCAAATGGTACCTTGTTGCTATACCCTCCAAAGAAGATAAATACTGTGTCCTCACATTGTAGAAAGCAGAAAGGCAGAAAAGACTAGATAATCCTTTAAGCCTTTTTATAAGGGCACTAATCCCATTCATAAAGGCAGATCTCTCATAACTTTACCTACTAAAAGCCCCACCTGTTAATAATATTGTATTAGGACTTAGGTGCAAATATGTGAGTTGGGAGCAGGGGCAAAACAAACATAAAATCCACAGTTACAGTACATGCAGAGAAAAAGAAAGCAACAGAGAAGAAGTCCTTGTCCCTAGAAAGCATGTACCATGGAAACTTCTTGCAGATATGTGCAACCTATGCAAGAACTGAACTGGGAATAACCTTTGGTTTGAAAGAAGAGTGCTTTGCTCTAGGTCTAATTCTTGATTTTGTGACTTAGATAACAGTATGGAGGAGAGAGAAAGCATAAGCCATGCTTAACAAAATCAAGGACCTCTCTAGAGCCACAAATCCAGCTGGATTTGGGTTGGCTCTTCTTTAAACTTTGGAGGACAAGTTAAATTCCATACTAGGGCAAAAAAAAAAAATCAATGTCCGAAGGGTTAGCTAATTAAACCTCAGAGATTTATTTTTGATCCAGTAAAGGTTTTCTCTAATGGTCAAATGTTCTTGACTTTCAAATTCTTTTTGCAGCCTTTGCATAAGGATGAGTCCTGAGACAAGTAGACCCTAGCTTGAATAATCTCTTTTAAAACTAACTCTAGCCCCCAAGATAGTAGAGGGGAATGGAGCCCTTTCTGGCAGAAGCCTGTAGGTGCAGGCCTTCACTTTCCCAATGGGTCAGATGGGCTCTTAGCAGTACCAGTAAAGACAGCTATAACATGGCCTCATTTCTTGGGAAAGAGACAGCAGTTTCTTCTCTCTTTATATATGGTTTAGGCTTTCATGGTTGCTTTTTTTTTTTTTCTGTTCTTCTCTTGGTTGGCTAGCTCTGTGTCTTTACTCCAAAAAGAAACTCAAGTGCTACTGGGGCACCCTCGTGTATTCCATTTGTGATGGAGCCCTAATCACTCTGTCACTGTCCAATCAACTGTGTGTCACATCTACAAACCTCATCCTATACAATGCCCAAAACAAGGGATGGTCACAAGAAGCAAGAGAAATTGTGGCTCACTGACAAACACAATGTCTAGACAGAAGAGTGTCCCTGGGCTTTCTCTGCATGAGTAGCAGAGTCTGGAAGATTCTGAAGACAGAATCTTTATGTCCATTACAGGCCTTCGGTCAAAAATGTACACAGTGTGTTACTGTGTAAACATGGATTACTTTTGTTTCTTCTTTCTCCCAAGTTTCACTGCTGTGCCAAAAAAGACATGAAAAGATAGAGATGAAGAAATAAGAGTGGCTGCTCAATGTTCTATGTTTTCTAAAAGGAATAAGGACTCTGTCGCAATTAATTATTTCATAAGATCTGCCTTTTGAAATGTTATTTTCATAGATTAATGTTTCTTCTATAATTCAGGTTTATTGCCATTATTACTACGTATGACACTGAGAAACCTTGAATTTTTCTTCCATGTAGCTACTAGAGAGATGGGAAAAGGGGCAGGGAAAATAAGAAAGAGTATTAAGTAGGGGAACATGATCAAATACTATTATGCACATAGATTAAATGACATCTTTTATGTTGCACAGTTCTCAGTATCTCTAAAGGAAAAGCCAGTCAACATCTAAGATCTTCCTAAGTCATTACTTTCTTCCTAGCCCCTAAACCATGCCACTATAAGTCTGCAGATGGTGTTGTCTTACTCTGTTTTGTAAAACAGAATACCTGAGACTTGGAAATTGTATAAAGACCAGAAATTTATTTCTTTACAATTCTGGAGGCAGAAACATCTAAGAACAGAATGACAGCACCTGATTGAGGTTTTCTTGCCATATCATAATGGAAGGTATCACATGATGACAGAGAGCAACAGCAGGACAAGTTTGTCCTTCTATAAGAAAAGAATTCTTGTAGTATTGAACACACTTCCACAGTATAGGCATGGATCCACTTACAAGAGCTTCACCTTTGTGATTTAAGAACTTCTCAGATGTACCCGTTCATAGGACTGCCATGAGGATTAAGCTTCTGGCACATTAATTTTGAGGAATACATTAAACCTACGGCAGGTGTCAAAAAGATGGAAGACCACACAACAGCAATCAGTCCTACCCTCCTAGAACACTTCTATCTTCAGTAGTGAGCGCTTGTTTTTTTATTTTTTTTAATAAAGAAATGTGATATAGAGCACTTCACAAGAGAAGAATAAATTCCCCAATCACACAGTGGACAAAAGACCCTTTCCCCATTTTTTGACCTTGTTTAATGTTCTTTATAGTCCATGAGTGTTCCACTTAAGAGAAAGCATCCAGAAATGAACATCATTGTCCAGATGCATTCTGATCAGGAAAGACTTCAGAGGGGCTGATGGCCCCCATAAACACAAATATAGATTTCATTAATGAGACCTAAGATTCCATTTATTTTAGCTGTCCCTTCCATTACAGCATATCTACATTTCCAAAGACTCCTTATCAACTCCACTCTAAATTGACATCAGAGACTAATTCCCAAAATGATTACCAGACAGGCAAGTAGAGACACTGAAGGAAAAGGAGACCAAAAGGCAAAGTAACCAATCTCTCAAACAAAAGAAATTCTACAGAAAAGGAAAGTGAACAGGCCAGTAAATATGTCATCAATATGCCCAAATGTAGACTTTCAGATCTTCACTTATAAACAATTGATTAATCCTGCTCACCAAAACAACTCCATATCACAGTAAAAACAGAAAGCAGCAAAACTAATCTATTGCCTACTTAGTAAACTGAAAGAAAAAAAAAAACAGATGAACTACATTTCATAGACACCCATTTTGTTGGCCTTTATTGAAAGTCAATATTCTCTATATGCACATCCTTTGGACAAGTCTTTTGTTCTTCTGTCTCGCCCACTCACCTCTCTGCACTATTAAGAATTCAGTAAATATAGTCAATTATTCTAAAGGTGCCAAAACTCTCATTTCAACTGGTTTCCCAGTTAATGTACCATAACAGAGAATGAATTGCTATTACAAGGAACTAAAAATAAAAATGTTTCAGAGTCCATAATTGGCTTGTCTTGTTGGACTTTTTAGGGAGCCAAAGTACCAGTTCCAGACTATTAGCCCTTGGTTTGTAGGAGAATAATATATTTCCTCATTAAAATACTTTGCTCTCCACAGTTTAAAAGTAAAAAAGTTGCATTTTGTCCTGTAATTTTTCATTTTTAAAAGGTTTTGAAGCTTTGGAGGCACAACGAAAGAACCAGAAAAAAACAAATAGTAACTCTGCTGTGAAAATCAGCCATTACCTTCATTAATGCTTGCCCTCCTCCTAAGTCTGTTTTCTAGCAGCTCCAAAATTTACCACATCCAAAGGTCTTTCATTTGCTTCAAAAACAGGCTATGTGTTTATGTGTTTGTGTAAAGAGGCACATGTTTAAAATAAAATGCCAGTGATTAGCTGGTTTAGAGGTCTATGGTATCTCTGGGCAATTACGGCGACCACACAACTGAAATCACGAATTGCCTAATCGAGCTGGCACTTGCCGCTTTGCAGTCATATCCTGCAACAGCCCTCCCACTGCAGCCCCGTGAGCCTGAATGTCTGGTGGTCTACCTGTGGCCTTTTGCTGGCCTCCATGAATAAGCAGTGTGTTGACACTGAGTATGGCTTTGTATCACACTGAGAATGATTGCAAGCAATTATCTGTGTGATCATTTCGAATGTTTCCTGAATTGTGCTCTGTATTTCTAAAGGTAACATCTCTTTCGTCCTTAAAGGGGCTTAGTAGGACATAAGAGTGTATAAGAGTGGCACTAATAAGTGAGGGAACCATCAGACTAACCGGAGGAGAGAGTATGTATAAAGTGTAAGAAACAAAATTAAGACTTACTGAAGACTTACCTAACTGTCCATTTAAATCGTTCTCCACTCTTTACTATCACCTATTTTGGGGAGTGTATTTTTCCTTTTTGGGGGGGTGTATTTTTCCCCAAAATAGCATTGTTTTTCCCTTACTGATTGTAATGTCCCCGTCTTTCTACTACAATGTTTATGTGATGTTAGAAATCTTTGTTGATTTATTTCTTGCACTTACAGGCCTGAAAACAGATCCTCACACAAATTAAGCATCCCATAAATATTTGTCAAATGAATGAATGTTCTTTATGTATTAGGCAAATGGTCGTGTTAAATTTTTAAATGTTAAATGCAAAATACACTCACCCGTTTCTAATTTGGTGAAAATACATCATAGAAACGGTCCTAGAAATCCTTCCCCTTTCTTTCCTATTTTCAACTTTCAAAAATGTAAGCTCATGGACATGATACCTGACTTACTGGGACATGGATACCCAGAGAGAACCTAACCACATCCACCTGTGCACTCTGTGAGTACCGCCAAGACACTCTCAGCAACACTTCACCTTGTCTTTTCCTACACATAAAACACAAAGATGGACTGCCTCTTCCTGTTCGTGAGACTCCAGCATGGCACTGGAAGAAAGATTTCTGTTCATGAACAAGTCACCTGGAATTTGCAAAATCTTAGAAGCTTGGAGTGAGTTGTGTTCAAGCTGGTATACACAAAGTACTCGGGATCTTTGTCTTGGTTTGACTTGGTTTGACTCAAGTCCTGATTATGTGGAGACATCAGAAAAAATTACACAGCTTACATATACTTTAGTTTCTTCAAATATCAAACCAAGATGCTAGCTAGCAGTTTCCAGGATCTTAGGGTTGTTGTAAAAATTAATTTAGTTAATACATGAAAAATAAATCCATTAAGTGACAGAGGCTACGTATTGAAATAATGTCTTCAGTTCTCTTCGCTTCTCATGTCTCTTCTTATTTTAGGAAAGACATAAGAAATAAATTTGCTATTTAAAACCATTACCAGAAGTCTCCAATTCTTTTTATGAACAATAGTATCCTCTGAAAGAATGACCTCATTAAAGGAAACCGATTTCCTTTGTAATCTCTCTTTCCTCTGTCTTTGCACTAACAGCAGGAAAACAACTTAACATTCAGAGATGTAGAGAAGAAACATGGACTTTCCAGTCTATGTACTTGGGGAGGGAGAACAAAGGGAGAAAGATCTTCACAGCTACATCCTGTTTGTTTCTTTAAAAAAAACAAAAGAGCAAAACCACTGTCAAGCAACATCAGATGATCCCCCAAGGCATTACATACAAAAGGCCTCCAACAAAATTAAAACTTGGAAAGCCTCAGAGGGGCAGAAACCCAGGTGAGAAAAACTCACAACTTCCTTGTGAGGGAAAAAAAAATGAGGAAAGAAAACTGATACTGTAGCCAGACTGCAGAGCAAGGCAAGAAAGTTCTAGATGAGACAAAAACAAAGCAGGGCTATGATAAAAGTGGAAGCCAGAGGGATGGTCCCTTGAGAGCTCTCACAGGTGACTGAGTGAAAGGAAAGCAGTGGCCTCAGGGAACTGACTGGTTAGCTCCTCTTCATCCCTTTCCACTGTGGCTTGTACTTGCTGACTCTGAAACATCCAGGAGTAGGAAGAGATCCAACAAAAATAAGGCTTTCTCTAGGGGAGCCACCTCTGAAGGGTGGGCAGCTTTCATTCATTTCAAAAGTAGCTTCCATAGAAGGATTCAAACTTTTGTTCGAACTTTACCTCCCCCATTTTGATAACATTTAGGCAATACCTTGGGAAAAGGGGGCCAAATAACAGATATTAATTACCCTAATTAACCCAATTCAAAAGACATATTTGTATGGCTGTCATGACAACTGCTTTGACTAACTTGCCAAGAATAGCTTAGCTGTCCATTCAAATAAATCCCTGATAATTACCAGTCTAGTTTACTGGGCTTCTGTGATAATAATAATTAGTGCTACTGTGCAAAAGGTCGCACTAAACAATTTATGAATGATGCATTTTGCATGGTGATTATGTGAGTCACAGGCAATGTACAGAATGTTCACTATTATGCTATTAATGTGAAGGGGGTGGTTGGATTTGAGGCACTGACTGACTCTATGGTCTTTATAGATAAAAAAGGAGAAGGAGGAGAAAAGTGGGAAATTCTGCTGTTAAAGAAGGCATATCCAAGAAATAGTGGGGGTACTTTGCAACTACATATTTCTCTGAATCTATACTCCATATGTTAGGGTCACAAGTCTTGGATTCAAAAGAGAATCATATATGAAATATTTTGAGTTATGAAAGTGCACATCTTGGTTGTAGTATTTGTTAGATTAGGAAGATACAGCATTGCACAAAAGGAGCTCAGAGAAGGTTTGGAAACAACATTCAGAAAAGGGGAAGGTTTATATTGAGATGTGCATGTGAAGCCTACATAATAAAGTAAGTTTCCAAAAAGAAAATCTCCCTATCTTACTGGTGATGTCTATGGTCAAACAAAAGGACATTTTATTTGAGGATGAACATGTTACTCTAATGAAACAATGATATGGTCCAAATGCTCCAAATAGTAGCAGACCTTTGGAAAATGAATTCTGAATGTTGGTGTCATGTTTCATTCTAGTAAAATCTCTTTACACCAAACAAGTTAGATTAGGAAATACGGATATTACACTCTGTTTTAGACGTGCACTATATCTGAGTAGATACAAAAACTGCATATATTGAAGGAGCAATTGCTTTCCATTCTGCCTTATTTTCGGGTTCCTTTCTTTCCAGATATTTTAAAAGATGGCGCAAGAGACTGGGAGGAGTGCATTGGGGTACTGTCTTATGGACCGATGTGACCATCACACTCATGAACACACAACAATTGTGGTTACCTGCACAAGAACAGACCAGCCAAAATTCTGGCATAAACAAGGGAGGTGCTCCCCAGGCCACAGCCGTTGATGAAAAGCTATTGGCGGTTTAGAACTGTCGGAAGAGGAAGACTCATTCTCTTCTGAGGATATGGCCACTGGTAAGTTGCCCATACTCCAGTGAGTGGCCCCACATGCATGCATATATGGGCAGCACTGAATGGACTCGGGGGATTATCAAAACAGATAAAGACATGAACTTGGAAGGGGTCTTGTTGAGGATAATACAGAAGGGTTGGAGGAGAGAACTGAGGAGTGGATATGATTACTTTCTACTCTATACATATATAAAATTCTCTAGAATAAAGAAAAATCAGGAAAAAATCTTTTGAAAAAATAATAGTAAACTGGGTGGTCTTGCATGCCTTAAATCTGAGCACTCAAGAGGCAGAGCCAGACAAATCTCTGAGTTCAAGTTGAGCATGGTCTATCTAGTAAGTTCCAGACCAATCAGGGTTATATAATGAGACCCTGTCTCAAAAATATATAAAAACATAAAGTAGGGGCTAAAGAGATGGCTCAGAGGTTAAGAACACTGATCGCTGTTCCAAAGGAACTGGGTTCAATTCCCAGCATCCACATGACAGCTCACAACTGTCTATAACTCCAGTTCCAGGGAATCTGGCACCCTCACATAGACATGTATGCAGACAAAACACCAATGCACATAAAATAATAAATCATTAATCAATAAATAAATACAGTAAATAATTGACCAACATCTGTGTTTTTATTTAATGCCTATGTCAAATAACGTTAATTACTGCTACATTTCTTTATAAATCATTATTTGTTATTTCAAGCTTCAGACTAGCCTATGAGTACAGTGCACCATCAAATCAGAAATTTGGCATTAATGAAGCACTCCAGTTGAGTTGGCAGAAAGAGACACAAAACACATCCCTTTGTTGCCAGCAAACTTGTTTTTTTTTTTTTAAACTACAGCAAATACAGAAAAGAAAGGTTCATTGGTGATAATTACTGGAATGCTACAGTAAGGCACCCGGAACAAGGCCTGACACAGAGGTCAAAGAATGTGAAGCAACATGAGGAAGGAATCAGACGATAGTCACACTGCTATGAAAGGTGAGATTGTGAGCTTACCCCCAAGTTGAGACTCCTGAGAGCTAAAATTACAACTGCTAATGCTTCTTCCACTTCTGGGTGCCTGTGGGAAACCATGACTCACTCCACTTTGTATTAGTTCTTTATCCTTAACTTCCAGGGATGAATAAAATTGCACAATATTTTATGTCAAAGCATGTCGAGGCATGTTAGAGAACAGTGCACACATGAATTATTTCTCTTTGCCTGATAACTGTCTTTTAGAGTGCTCATGCTGTGTTCAGTCCCTACGAAAATAAGACTGTTAAGAAAGTATTTTAAAAGACCCAACAGTTTTATCCCAACTCTGTCAGTAACTTCAGTGGATTCTCCTAGATGTTTTTTACTCAACTGTACTACTTAATTCTTTTCATTATGAGACACAGGGTTGTCATTATAGTGAACAAGCTGCCTTTTAAAAGGCTTTATGCCAAATACCAAATGGTTTCTAGAAAATGAATAAAGCCAACACCTACCCTTCATATAGAAGTTCTTCATCTTATGGACTGCTCTGCCCTGCCTCACTCCAGGAGATTACATTCCTTGAGGACGTGGGATATTCTGCATTCCTTTGTAAATGCTGCATCACTCAGCATAGACCCTGATGCACAGATGCGTGATTCCACACAGCTGTAGTAAACTGAATCTGTGAGCAGGCATAACTGCCTGAGGTACTGAAGTGTGAGGTCAGAGCTTGTATAGAGCTGCACATCAGAGAATGTGCAACAGAAGTGAATATGCAAGAGTGTAATTAGCAACCCAGTAACTGTTGATGAGATAAAGAATTCGATACTACACAACACCAAACACAACTTAAGAAGCAGCAACCCATGTAAGGGAACCTAATACTCTATACATTTTGGAGAGAAAAATCCTGCTAGGCAGTGAGGTGTAAGGGAATCTAATCTACTATGAATGGAAGACAGCCTAATAGGGGTTGATGTGATTGGAAATGCAATGTACTGGAGTAGAAGGAAACCCAATACAGACTAGTAGTGAAGAGGGAATAAGCTTTGGTGATTAACCAGACTGGTCACTGGAAGTTTCCTTTGTTCCAAAAACACATAATCAAGCAGGATGAGTATTCAGCACAGGATGGCAAGTCTTTTGAGAAAGGCCAAAATGACCCTGACTATACAAACACTTTTCTGGGGTTGTTCATTTAGACCAAGAAGCAGCCTGGGCCCAACTCCCAATACTGCTCGAATTGTGCAAAAGCCATCCAAAAGTGAGCAAGCTGGCAGCAAGTACTCCATCACAAACAGTTACTTGGTAAATTCCCTTTGTGTTTGTTAGTATTCTGCTGGCACACAAAGCAATAGTGCTTCTGTTAGGTACAGAATCTAGCATGTGGTCTGCTCAAGTAGACCTGTGAGAAAGAGCAGATACCTTAGAGCCCCAAAGGGAAAAGTTGAGAAACATTATAGTGGAAAATAGTTCTCATTTTTTAAATAATCTGTTCTTCGATACAGTTCTTTTCCGAGCTCAGTCATGGTAAGAAAATTTATATGAAAAAAAATTGACTTTAGATGACATGACCATTATTTATGAGCAGCCATGACAATTCTTGATTCTATACGTAAGCAGAATATGATAAACTAAATTGTACCTGTTCCTCATATATAACTATCATTATGAGACTAATTGGTTATAAAGCATCCTGGACTTGTATTAACGTGCAAGACAGTACAGCCACCAGCAGCTAGGCAGTTCTTTGAGGCACCAGAATCATTTGAGCAGACAAGAACAAAAGTCAGGTTAAGACATCAGAAGGAGAGTGGCGCTTGGGGCAGTGGGATGTGAAGTGTGGGGGCTGTTGTCAGAGAACCGCATTGAGCTGCATGCCTCCTTACTCCCTGAAGCTGAGCTCTGGGTGTCTTCTCTGATTATGTCGTTGACACAAACAAGTCTCCACTTTCATCGCTACTGCCATGCAAAGACACCCTTGTAGGGACTTACACTGTCTCTCCTCTGCCTCTCACATATCATCCATAGACTTGGCAAAGACATATGCAGATCTTTCTCTGTGGCCCGTGATGTTGGACACAGACAGACCACAGCTGGATACTCTGACCTTGGGCAGAGTGAAGAGGGCACACTGTTAAGAGGAGACAATCCTCTGTGGAGTGCAGCAAGGGGCAGATTCAATGAGGAAGTCATACTGGGAAAAAGCTGAATCTCCCCCTGGCCACATCATCCTCATTATTAGGATATGTCAGGAAGCGGGGCAGCTGCTAGCAGGACAACAGCCGGGGGAGGAAAGCAAAGAGGAGCCCAGACTGTCTGCTTTGCTACTAGCAAAACAAGTCCTTTCCAAACCAGTCACGTAGGGTACTAGTAACTCCCAAGATCTTTCTCTCCCTCTCCCTCTCCCTCTCTCCCTCTCCCTCTCCCTCTCTCCCTCTCCCTCTCCCTCTCTCCCTCTCCCTCTCCCTCTCTCCCTCTCCCTCTCCCTCTCTTCCCTCTCCCCCTCTCCTCTCTCTCTCTCTCTCTCTCTCTCTCTCTCTCTCTCTCTCTCTCTCTCTCACACACACACACACACACACCACACACACACACACACACACACACACACACACACACACACACACACACACACACACACACACACACACACACACACACACACACCATACACACAAGGAGGGTGAGGGAGGCATGCACAT
Source organism: Peromyscus maniculatus bairdii (assembly GCF_049852395.1). Lineage (NCBI taxonomy): Eukaryota > Metazoa > Chordata > Mammalia > Rodentia > Cricetidae > Peromyscus > Peromyscus maniculatus. The sequence continues at coordinate 58,582,891 of NC_134875.1, read as the reverse complement.
GCATAGAGTTCATCCCAGATCTCAGGAACAGTTCCCCGCCCTCCTCTGGTTATCTAGACAGTACCCTTGACCCACCCTTACAAAACAAGGGGAAACTGCTTGTCCTTGATGGAAATATTACAAAGAAAAAGAAAGAAAGAATGCATTCCTATCTCTGAGGAATGTAAAGATGAGATAAAGACAATAAAATTACTGTGGCCAAGGGAATAAAGGCTGGGTTTTGGTGCATTTGTGCGCCCTCTGCTGACTTTCACGCAGAACTTCACAGAAAAAAAAAAGTTAAGGGAGAAAAGAAACTGAGATTGGAAGCAGAAAATAGGGAAGAAAAGAAGCCTTTCTTCTGCGGAGTCTGCAGTTTGTGTGTCTGGCTGGAAGGTGGGGGGTTGAAAACTAGTTTCTTGGATTAGTATCAAGAGTAGTCAAGGAAATAATCATAAATGCTGTGTTGCCCCTTTCTGATCCCACATCACTAATGTGACTAGCTAAGGCTTGCATTGTATCACACATGCCTTTTCACTGAGCTGCATCTGTACGCCACCCACCAACATAGGGTGAGGCAGAGGAGTGTCAATACCAAAGACCACCAAGCAGAGAGTGGAAGATTTGTCGCTACAAATCAGCCATCTGAAGCTGGCTGCAGGCTGCTTCTTTCTTTGTCTTGAAATAGATTTCTTTGCACGGCTGCTTTTCAGGAATAAATTTGCTTTTTGCAGAATTCATGGTAGACTCTGGCATTGGAACTACAACCTTCCTGCCTCAGCTCCTTTCCACTTTCATAACCAATGTATTAGATTCAGGGCATTTTACAGGAGGAGAGAGTCACTTCATGAGGCGAGGCCAAAGATTTCATTCCAGATCCACACCTCAGCAACCACAATGCCATTCCATCACAGCTCTCAAGCCTAAAACCTCTGGCCTCACCTTTGAAGTCTGAGCTCCGACATGACATCCCTAATTTCCTGGACTGAGTGGGATCAGCCTACTCTTCTCTCTCATAAGAATGTATACTTTTCTCTCATGATATGTAACTTTTTTATTGGTCGGGTTTCATCTTCCCACTCCAGAAAGTCAGAGCCATATCAGTTTTGCTTATCACTGTTTAACCAGTATCTAGATTCTAAGAGAAGAGAAGCATGGAATTAAAAAATAAATATACCCATGCTAAACCAAAATAACTCAATCAACATAAAAGACCTACTGGGATTGATTCAACCCTTAAGAAAGCTTTGTGAAACATCTCCCCTAAAGTCTCTGTTTTCTGGGTATCCTTCCTCTCCAACAGCCAGATATATTTCATCATTTTCAGACATGCTGGCAGAAATTTTATGCCACAGCCTACTTTCTGCTTCAATCACCTCTAATTTTGTTTTCAAATTCCAAATCGAAACATTTCTCTCTGCAACAACTTATCACTGCAACTGTTTATGCTATGTTTATTAATTTTGCAAACCAAGGAATTGATAAAACATTATCTTGGTAATACAATTTCATTGTATCCTGCAAACAAGCTACTAGCTGATACCAAACCAATTAATATTGAGTTCTAGGTACTCTCATTTGGTCTAATGATCACATACAGTATTCATAAAGTTTATTTGGCAGCAATAAAAAGGGTTAAGAATTATATGATCTATATCTGATCTTTCAAATTTTGCCTGCTTTGAGTCCTTATCTCTAAGACAATTGCCTACACGGGGCTCTCTGTGCAGTTTCTAAAGTTCGAGGCCAAAGATACACTATTCTAAAATTCATTTGCTTGCTAGTGGGCGAGTAATTACAAGATATTACCCAGCCTGCAAATGTTTACCAATCTTAAGACAAAGCCAGAATATCTGATCTTACTGGAACTTCATATGCCTGACTTAAAAATGGACTACCACATTGCACCAAAGGAAGCATTTAAAACCTTATGTATGCCATGCACTCATCATAGTAAAAGACAACAAACTCTGGCAAACTGAAACCTCAGGAAGACCAAAATTCTTCTGGTCCCCGAAGATAGATTTTTTTTTTCTCCAGTACTCAAGACAGCAATATTAAACTTCATTTGGGTTTATGTTGACTTGATTTACTATAAAAGGAGTTTTTCTCCCTGTGGCTCTTTGCTTTCACTAAGAGAAAATACAGTCTATGGAACATTTTAGGTAGACTGTCAGTGTTACAGGGCACAATGTATACGATCCACTTCTCTCTTGGTACATCGTTATCAATCACTAAATTATCTTTGGCCTGAACAAGAAAACAAGAATCAAGTGGAGTGATCTGTTTATTGTAAGGAACTGATTTGAAAAGGACAGGCAAAAGGAGCTCTCCACCTGGTGTGAATCATTAGATAAGCTTTGCATTTTGTACATTTCACAATAGTTAGGATGATGTAATATGGGCAATTACACACAAGCAACTAGAAAGTTGTCGTCGAAAATAGCTACAGCACAGCTGAGGTTTACTCTGGGCCTGTGGTTTAGAGCAAAGCAACAACCTACCCAGTACACAAAGCCAGCACAAATTCAAAGGAAACCTAGAGCTGCATTTGGATAGCATTTTAATCATATGTGCACGGATTACAACTCTGTAAGCTGGAGAAGAGGGAAAAAGGCAGCCTGTACTTAAATGAACAGAAAGTGATTGGTACTCACAGCTGCATCTGGTAGGGAAAATAGCCATTTAAAAGAGAAAACTGCTGTATTAGAACTATAGAGTACCTGGGTAGGAAATAGTTACAACAAACTACTTATTTTTTAAGGTTTTTTTTAAACAATTTTGATTATTTATATTGCTTAAAAAACATACTTGAAGCAGACTAATTAACCTAAAACTCCATTTGCTCACTACTCATTTTAGATAACTACTAATGTTTCATGAATCATTTTCAAATCTATCTTCCCCTTAATTCTTTTTGGACTAGAATATTTTAAAACAATCCAAAACATATTTTCCCTGAAAACACTTGTATCTCTGATACATGAAGCCTCTTTCTTTTTTCCTGGAACACATTTAGATTTATAGGAAAATTAAGAAGATAATACAGAGAGTCTCCACGTACATAGTGCCTAGTGTTATTAACATCTTCCATTAGTATGGTGAACATGTTGCAGCTGATGCATGATAGAGAAATTATTATTCAGCTACCTGTTATTTCGTTGGCAACAATTTACTTGCAGTAAGAGTGTTCTTTTTTTTCTCAAGACTCAAACACTTCATCCAGTTTAAGCATTGTAGGAGAGAATCAAGCTTTGGCTCTCCTCCCTTCACCAAGCCTCCTGGCCTTTCCCTAAAGTATAAATTGGTCCCCAAGTGGCCAAAGTGGAATTCAAGTCCCTGCTCTTGGCCATTGCCATATTTTATCCTGGAACTAAGAACATGGTATAAAGTATTTCTAGTAGGATATCATGCCCTGGGGTGAAGAAAGTGTCTGGGACAGAACACTTTCCTGGGAACACAAGCTCTTCACCATGAACTAGCTTTTTAAAATTCATTTGCAAGTCACTTGCATGAAAGCAAGAAGAAAAGGCAGTGGCCCTGAAACAGAACCCAGGTCTGCAGAACCAGCAGGTCACGGGAGAAGAAAGGTTTGGAGGCAGGATTTATTAAAGTGCAGGTCACAACCCCAAGCCAGTGGTCCATGAAATTGCCATCTCCAGAGCTTCCTAGCTAATGGAGATGCCCAGCACAGAGTCACATAGGAGAAAGGTTGAAAAATGCCATATTAAGGCCTAAATTGATATCCACTGACTCTGGAAAGAAAATACAAGGGGGATAACATCAGAGAAGGGCCTTTGGCTTTCTCACCAGCCCATCTAGCTAACTTTAATTCATGGAGGACCTTCTCCAACTTTAAACTCAACTATCAAAAAGCGTTACAGTAAAGAACAATGAGAAACCCTGAAGGAGCCACTATGAGCACAATAAATACTGTTATTTAAAAAGAAATTTTTCTAACTCATACAAAAAGGTATGCTGGGATGGAATTTATTTGCAGTACTAAAATAAATGGAAATTTCCTTATTTTCATAAGTGGATGGTGTTGTCCCATTAGCGTGCATTGCTGATTACCTCATTTCAGACAAGAGTTATAAACTGGATACCTTCCTAGGGAAAAATGAAATGTTGCCAAAAATAGGTACTAAACAGTTATTGAGGCTTACTAGGTGCCTGCCACTTCAACACTCACATTGAATGCTCTCTCTCTCTCTCTCTCTCTCTCTCTCTCTCTCTCTCTCTCTCTCTCTCTCTCGCTCTCTCTCTCTCTCTCTCTCTCACACACACACACACACACACACACACACACACTCACACACACACACACACACACACACACGCACACACACACACAACTAGTCTGTGAACCTATGAGGTAATCACTATTGTTCTTATTCTATAAATGAAGAAGCTGAAGCAAAGGGAATATAGTTTCTGTACAGTCACTCAGCTACTGGTTTTAACTTCTAAAAACAGACAGGCAATAAACCAAAATAACTATTACATGAACACCTAAAGTGGCAAGCCATGTCTAAAAACAAAAAGTGCTTAAGACAAAATGTCGATACATGTATCAAGACTATTCCTCCAGACTCTGCCACCTCTTTTGGATGAGAACATGTAAGCGGGAGCTGCTCAGTAGACAAAACTCTTAACAAAAAAGTAATGAGAGTTATGTAAATGTACTGATGCCATTAGAAGAAAACATGACTAAATAAGATTTGATATTCCCAATTATTTGTCGGGCATCTTTTAGTCAAAACCTTAATATAATATTTTTTTAATATTTAACATGATTTCAAATTTCACCTGAGAGAATTAAACAGAAAAACTAAAATGCATTTTAAAAGACCAATGAGGAGAAATTTTCCACACGATCTATTAAAATCTGTTATAAGGTATTAATAATTAAAACAGTATGGTGGCAGTACAAGACTACACAAAGAGATCCATTCAAAGCTATGGATAGCTTTAAAATGTCCCTAGACTATATAAAAACTTAAGATAAAATGTTTTTAGAAGCACCAGAAAATGGAGGGTAAAGAGTAATAAATAGTAGTGAATCAACTAATTGATCAGTCACAAACAGCTGTAATTGTTAATTCTGTACATATGCACAATAAATTTCATAAAAGCACTCACTCGAAGAAATGCTGCATATGAATTCAGAATGAGTTAAAAGCAATAGAAGAAATCACAGAGTCAAAGATAAAAATGTTGTCTATGTGTACATTCTAAAAAAGTATAGCTAGGTGGTAGAGCTTAGCATGGTCAGTGCTCTGGGTTCAATTCACAGTAAAGAGTCCCACAACAAACTTAATAAATTTTTTTATATTAAACAAGACAAAGGATTTACTTTAAATATATGTATATGTGTATATATATGTATGTATGTATGTATTATTCCTCATTGATATGTTATTAGAAATAAAAAACAACAAAGCAATTTTTAAACAAAAATGAAAATCAAAACTAAAATTAAATACACATTTTCTTATTTTTCCTTACTGAAAATAGATTCTTTTTCCATATAATATATCCTGATTATAGTTTCCCCCTCCCTCTACTCCTCCCAGCTCCTCCCCAATCACCCCTCCCCTCCAGATCTACTCCCTTTCTGTTTCTCATTAGGAAAGAATGGGCTTCTAAGAGACAATAACCAAATATGACAAAATAAAATATAAGGTGAAGTAAAAACCCTCATATCACAGTTGGACATGGAAACTCAGCACAAGCAAGGAAAAGGGTCTCAGGACCAGACAAAAGAGTCAAAGACCCACTTGTTCTCACAGTCAATGGTCCCATAAAAATACTAAGCTAATACATGTAACATATATGCAGAGGACATGGTGCAGACCCATGTAGGCCCTGTGCTTGCTGTTTCAGTCTCTGTGAGTTTATACACATCTTGTTTAGTTGATTGAGAGGGCCTTGTTCTCCTGGTGTCCTCCATTCCCTCTGGCTCTCACAATCTCTCTGCCTCCTCTTCCACAGGATTCCCTGAGCTCTAGGGTGATGGATTTGACAAAGACCTCCAATTTAGGCTCTCTTTCTGCATAATGTCTAGCTGTGGTTCTCTGCATCTATTCTCATCTGCTGCCAGAGGAAGTCTCTCTGGTATTAGATACACATTTTCATCTATGAATTAAATCATTCTCCCTCCCGCTCTATCTCCTATTCTCTCTGTTTTTATTCTTCCAATAGGTACCTACTCTAATTAATTACCCATTTATTCTTACATACATTTTCATAGATATGAAAACCAGCAAAATCTGTCTTCTCTTTCCCTATTTTTAAAAATGAACTTATACTATGCTGTACATATCCCAAATCTTCATTTCATTCATTATATTTAAAGAACTTTGTATATCAATATATAAAACATTCTTTTATTAATTTTTCTACCACTAAACACATTTTCCAATTTTTCTATTTCAAATTGTATATATATATATATATATACTATAAATAATCATATATATTTATATATTATGTATTATGTATATATCATGCTGCACATGGTCAAGCATGTCTGTATAATGAATTCCTTAAACCTGAAATTGCTAAGTTAAAGGGTATGTGTATTTGCAATTTTGAGTGAGATTGACAAATTGCCTTCTACTGGGACTTGTACCAATTTAACTCCCAACAAGAATATATAAGACTGCCTGTTTCCCCCAGTTTCCCAATCTCAGCAGTGATAGTTAAAATATAATGATATGACTAGGGGGGTTATATATGGTTGTGGTAGAATTCTTGCTTAGCATGATCTATGCCCTGGGTTGATCCCCAACACTGAAAAATAAAGATGATAATAATGCTTTATGACTACAATAAAATCAGATCATATACATTTCTGGGGGGGGGCGGGAACCATAACTTTTTTAAACCTTTAGACCAAAACAACTTCACTTCTATGGAATTTATTCTAAGGAAACAATCAAAGTGCACAACATGATTTGGTATAAGAATTTTGTCACGGGCCGGGCGGTGGTGGCGCACGCCTTTAATCCCAGCACTCGGGAGGCAGAGCCAGGCGGATCTCTGTGAGTTCGAGGCCAGCCTGGGCTACCAAGTGAGTTCCAGGAAAGGCGCAAAGCTACACAGAGAAACCCTGTCTCGAAAAACCAAAAAAAAAAAAAAAAAAAAAAAAAAAAAAAAAAAAAAAAAAGAATTTTGTCACGGTTTTATTTATATAATATAAATTTTTTTAAAGTTAAATAGCTTCAAAGTTAAATGTTAGAGACTGAATAAAAGCAAGCCCTACCTATGTAACATAAGAATATAATTCAATGACTATAAAATTTACTTAGAGATATTTTCTACTTAAATACAAAAGTTCATACAGTGTGCACTACAAAACTCATACTTTTGCCTTGTCCTTTGGAAATGATGAATAATAACTCTTGGATTCCATATCCTAGCAAAGCAGCTTTCCCCCATTCTAATAATCTGTATTTTTATAAAATCACATGTGTATTTTTAAGAGATTTTACAGCTCTGTGTAAAGTGATTTCTTAATAAATAAAACAGATGTTCAATGGTTTTACTCAGAAATTCAGTGAATAAATATGATCTAGCCTCCAAAAATGTTCACAATATAAGATAATGACAAAAAGAAACAACCTCAACATTAAAACCATTGAAATTTTTCTCAATAATTAAACAACATTTGTATTTGCTGAACATTTGTATTGTCTCAGGAATTGAGCAGAATGTCAATGTGTCTACTCTGGAATAGAATTATGGTTAACAACGTCTTCAAATATTACTAAAATTTTCATTTATTTCACAATCGACATGAATTGATTTCATATTGAGTAACCAATAAAAACAATCATAAAAGACACTAGGATCCAACCCACTTCCCCCAGAGAGCAACATATTCCTTAATAATTGTCAAGTAAAAACAAAATACTATAATATATTCACTCCCTCATGTTATTAACAGATGTGTCTTCAAAGATGTCAACACATTAAAAATCACCATTTGTTGAAAGGGGCTCTCGTGTATCCATAATTTCTTTTATGTGTTCATCTCCCTTATGTTAGCACTAGTGAAAAAAATCTCTCAGGTACAACATGTCTGTTCTTGGGCACCAGCAGCCATGGAGGGTGAAGGATAGGCCTTTAGAGCTATCCAGGATCCATGAACACGTTTAGAATTGGGCCTTCGTACCTATCATGTAGATATCAACATGTAAGTGACAAGTGTAAATAGAATCAGAAGAAGAGAATAAAGAAATTCCCTTATGTTTCTGTCATCATATTACAGAGTTTTATATTTACTGGTGATATGAATTTACATAACATTACAGCTTTTATCCTTTGCTTTACTATAGTAACTTCTTCCAAATCCAGGCTTAAAAGCAATTAAATATTTTAATTTCCTGGAAATTCTCTTCTAATCCAAAACCTTTCATCTTCTCATCACAAAGAAAAATATTAATCTTTTCTTTACATCACTTCATAATGTTTAACATTCTCAATATTTCTCCCAATGAAGATAATTTTACTTTAAAAGACTTACAAATGGGGGGAAGGGTGCGCCTCAATTTATAGTCCCTTCTGTGCCATCACACATGAAAAGTGAAATGGATCACTATTTCAATAAAAACGCATCTTGTCATAACAAGAACAAACTTACAATTCAAATCTCTAGTCATTTAGTTAAATGGCTGCACATAAAAGAAGTACAGTCCCAAGGAAGACTATTGGGCAGTCTACATCTTTAGGCTGCAAGTTTTTTTCCAGAAAAAAATGGCAAACACTTCATTCAGAATCTGGGTGGTGCCTTGCAGGCTTCTCTTCTGTCAGCTTTGGGGTAATGGGTGTAGCATCTGTATGTGGTTTCTTTGTTCCATGAGAATTTTTCTCACAATATCTCTATACTTTTGAAGTCCATCTATAGAGATCCACCGAAGTAAACCTTTTACATTTAGGTGTATGGCTTGCCATATGAAGTGGAAAAAACTATTCACAAGGAAGCTGTGTTTTGAATTTCTGGCATTCAAAACTGCAGTTAGTTATGGAAGCAATCAAATGATTTTATCTTTCTTAAAATGGTTGAACCCATTCCACCTTACTGAAAATGGTTCAGATTCTTCAATTTCAGCATCTTAATAACCAACAATTCATTAACTCCCTCTCTTTTGTATGAAATTGTTGAGCTATCATTTTAAATAGTCTGTATGTCTCAGAATTAAGAAGCAGGAACATGAAATCAAACAACACAGAATACTAAAAAGAACACATCCACAAATTATCCATTGGGTACTCATTGAGTGCCAACAAAGTCTTTGCCTAAAGTGGTCTTTATAATGCTACAGGCTAGCCTATAGCATTTCTACAGTATTAAAATCTGTACAGGTTGTAGTTAAGTTATTATCTTAAAGCTAAAACTTAAAACGTTTAAACCAAATGTCTAAAGCTTACGAGAGCATTCTACTTTTACAAGAACATGCAAATGGGTATGAAAAAAGAGGAAAATATTTTTCCTAACACTATTTCCCACATTTTAAAAGGGATTGTTAAAGAAAAGCATTAGTTGTAAATATAGTCCTTTATGTCAGTTATTAATTGGGAAAAACCTCCAAAAGAAGAAATATAAGAGGAAAAACTGCCAAAATTTGATTGAAAATGAAAATAAGAAACATATTTGTTCTAGGCCTCCTCAAATAACTTATACAATCTGTCTATGTCATCTCATTGGTCTTAATACTGTACAGTCTAGCACCTTTTTTTTTTAACTAATTGGCTTTTCCAAAAAAAATTGCATGTTCAATTAAATGTAGAAAATTTGGAAAATTAGCATAGTATAAATGTATAACCTGATTTCCGGTATCCTACAATAGACGTGTGTATATTCAGTTCAGATAAATTAATGCTTGGTAACATCTGTCTTTGCTTCAAAACAATTGGAGCCAATGTGTTTACATTGTTCGCTTTTCTGTTCTGTTTCTTTCCAGTTAAGATAGATCATGAGAATTTTCCTCTATCATTAAAAATTTCTCAGAAATCATTTTATTCCCCTCACATTATTCTAATGTATGTGTATATATTGAATCATTCACACAAGATGATACTTGAATATTTCCAATGTCTTACTTCTGTAAGTTATACTGAGATTAACACCTTATAACACCATTAATTCCTATGCAAATCTAAAATTTTTTCTTTAAGATAAATTACAAAATTAGAAATAGATAGCATAAGGCTATCAATGTGCACTGCCAAATTGCCCTCAAGAAAGACATGAATTTCACTGATTATACTTTATATAGCAGCAGTATATCCTAATCATGTCCTTGGCACCCATGAGTATTGTTTTGCTTTAATCTTTGTTCATTTGATAAGTAAAATTTGAAATATTGCTTATTAAATTATTGTCTGTGATTGTTCTAGGTAGTAAATTGTTGAGGATAAAGTTGTGGAGACTAACTTAGTACTTCACACACTTCTTTATTACTTGATCTTTTAAGTAATATGCATGCATCATTTTTGCAATTAAAAATTAATAATGCCATTCCATTTCTATTGTCTGATTAACATAATTGAAATATTTTCAAATGCCATGGCTATTATCTGATTACTAAAACTAAAATATTTTCACATATATTGCCATCTTATAGCTTCTCTATGAAAAATATCTTAATGTTTGCCTTTTTATTGATTGTAGCAGTTCTTTTGAGGGTATATTGTTTGTGTCTCTTTGTCTAAGATGTCCCACCTGAACTTCCTAAAACTGTCACAAAAACCTAAAACAGTCCTTATGCTTCCTTATTTTTTCATGTTTCCATCTAAATTTATTTATTTATTTGCTTCTACTCATAAAAATGTAAACTCTGTGGGAACCAGAAATTACATTTGCTCACTTTTATAGCTCCAGTGCTTTGAGTAGTGACTAGCATGTAGCATGCACTCTACGAATATTTGAAAAACTAATGAAATAATAAATGTACTTTTTAATCATAGAAGCAGATAGAATGATAGTTAGTTGAGATTGTGAGTGGGGAAAACAGGAAGAAACTGACCAAACAGTATGAAGTTTTGACTATAAAAGTGTATTCCAAGTGTCTGATATGCTGAAGGGCCATTATCGTTGACAACACTGCATCCTACATTAACACTTGCCAGAAAGGTAAGACTGAAGTGTCCTCACTATTTTAAAAATGACAACTATATGATATGGCACATCCATTAATTCGATTGGTTTTGGAAATCATTTCACAGTGTATATAGACACCAAAATATCAAGTTATGTACCTTAAATGTATAAGACTTCCATTTACCAAGTAACTCCAATAAAGCTGTAAAACAAAAATGAAATACACTTTCTTGATTGCTGTATGAACTTAAAATATTTTCTCAGCTTATGTGTTTTTAATTTAACTCATGAATTTCTGAGACATAGACTTTACTAAATTCCAGATAGTGAGTCAGAGCTATAGATGTTTTTGGTTTGTGTATATTTCCACTTCATTTTCATTTTCAAAATTAGATATTTGACTCCTAATAATTTTATTGTTTTCATTTTAACTCTTTATGCAAAAATCTATTTTGTGATATAATGGAAAATATTTTTTAATTGTCAAGTAACTACATAGCACCATGGAGTAACATCTCTTTTTGTATCACCACTGATCATCTAAGCTATGAGGGTAAGTACTTCCTATTCTTTCCATTTCTCAGAGCTGAGTACAAGAATGGTAAAGAAAAGATGATTGCAAATATTGAGTGGCTGCTGAATGGATAGATGTTTTCAAGCCAAAATATTTTTTTTGAAAAGAGCCTAACTACAAAACAGTACTTCCATTCACTAAATTCTAGAAGCAAATCATCACAGCGGGCCAGGTTTTATCTAGAACAAGTGAGTACCCTGTAAGAGCAGGGCTCTTTAACCACTACACTACAGAGCTAAATTCATCAGTAGCAAAAGAGAGTCAATAAACAGCAGATGCTGTACAAAGGGAATGGTACACAATTGACCTGCCTCCGAAAAAACTCCTGAAAATACTTTTTCAGAGGTTTTCAGTAGAACACCACTTCCCAATTGGATATTCACTGACTCCCCCTACCCCTGAAGTAGCCACTGACTCTCTTAAGAAAAAGATTGTCTTACTGCAAACAGTGCCCCAAATCCTGCTGAATGCAATCTACCAGCCTCCAATATAGATTGGATTTAATAATTCTGGAATCAAATCCAGTTTGCAAAAAAATCTAGCTCTTTTTTTTTTTTTTTTTTTGGCTCTCAAGTAAAACCCCAAGTGCCCCATATTGATTCTGTGAGGCTAAGTTAGCCTCCTCCTATGGACTGAAATTAAAAATAACAACAACAAAAATACATTTTTATTGAATTCTGGCTCTTTGCTGATAATCTATAGCAAACAACAAAATGAGCAAAGCCAAGCTGAACTGCCTGTCATGCCAACAAATCCCACAAAGAATGACAATCGGTGAAACATATTGTTAAACATGAATTGTAGCTGAAATATTTATCTCAGCTGCAAGGTATTAAAATGTGAAAACTTTCCAAGTGGAAGCGTCAAACAATTGTATTAGAAGTTGCATAATTTGGTTAGATTGACCTCAGAACAGAATAAAAAGCTGCTTATTCCATTATGTTGGCCTTCGTTGATATAAAAGGTTATATAATTTATCAAGATACACAAAACCTTTCTCAGGAACACCTAACTTTGAAAGGAGAGCCCGCTGACTTCCAGCTTATGAATGTTTAGGTAGGGTGATAACCATAGCAGAATTTATATATACATGAATCTGTCTTCTCTGCAAAACCTCAGTTGGTCAGGCAAGAGGAGTCCATCTCTTATTTATCCTTAGAACAAGTGCATGCGAATTGAAAGAAGATGAGGACATTCGTTGCTGCCTTCATGGAAGAAATGGCATTGGACTGAAAGACATACTTGAATGATGCAAGTGTTGTGCTTGATACTCGACACCGATTGCACAGAGAACATGCTATCCTCATTGAAAAGCTAGAGTCATGCCTACAGTGTCACTAGCCATAGCTAAGCTCCTTACCCTTAATACAACCAACAAACTGGGTATTCACATCAATAAACTCAAACCTTAATGCGGTTTATGAAGCTTTGTGAAGCCCTAAAACCAATACTGCAGAAGTCCATACAATTGTCCTCAGAGATGAGATGAATGAGAGACTGGGATACACTGACCCAGTCCCTTTACATATTATTTTAGGTTTAGTATAATTTAGTATTTGTTTGACTTCTTCAAAATTCTTGATGTCTTTGATTCTGAATTCTTTACTAATAATGTTTCAAAAAAGCAAACCTTCTTTGTGAGGTTCTGAATTTTGTTTCACCTGTTTTGCTAGTATCCTTCTCCCTTATCACAGGACTGCAGATTGCTACATTATCTTCAGGGATACAGTGACTCAGGGTCAGCCACACTCTTGAAAGAAGGTACTGATGAAGTTTTCCAAGCTCAGAGAGTTAAGAGGACAAAATGTTGCAAGTTTCCAATACATTTTTGATCAGGTACCCCCAACTAGGAGAATATGTATAGTCACAAACCTTTGCAGTTCCGGATTTTTCTCCACTTGCTATGATCTCTTCTTGAGGATACCTGCTGATCAGATGTAGATCATGCAATAATACCCAGTGCCACAGCCTTGATAGCGCACCAGCTTTTAACAACTTTTCTCTGGCAAGTCACCACACAAAGCACAGTTTGTGAAAAAGCAATTTCTTTTTCTTTCCAGTTCAAGTATACCATACCACGCTTGTACTGCAATGAAGCACACCACCCTTTTCCAATTTCTGAAGAATTACCAGTAGAGGCAAAATTAAAAGGAGTGACCCAGAGGTCTAAGAACACATATCCCAACAGTAGTCTCACAAGCCATGAAGAAAATTGGGTGTTTCTTCTATTGAATTTGACATTGGTTTCTACAAAGATGTAACTACTTTACATTGTTTTGCAACTTTAAATCCCCACTATGGAAGAAAAAAATCATTATTTAATACTGATATCAACATGTTCTCTCCTAAGCTCTTAGGAATGAATGTGACCATCAGCATACTCTGTCACTTAAAAATCTGTACTTGAGAAAAAGGAAAAGCACTGATTGAGGAAGTGATCAGTACAGCAATATCACATTTGATGCCAGTGCCAGTCATATGAGTACAGTGTGCGCATGTCTTCACCACTGTCTTCCAGTAAGTCAATAAGCACTGCCTGTAGCCAAATGCAAACACCCCCTCACAGGTGTCAAACTCCAAATATTGCGGCTATAACACAGAGATTTTAGTTATTCAAACATTGCTCAAGGGTTAAACCAATGCCTGTGACTACAGGCAGTCTGCCTACTCATGCATCCTCATCAGAAATGGTTTTATAGCAAACTGCCTATACATTTGGCAGTCTAAACCAGTCAGACTTCTCCAATCCAAACCATGAGAACAAATGTGAAAGAGGAGGGTTTAAAACAAAGACAAACTCAAAAGAGACAAAAAACAGTCCTCGGGAAATAATTTCCAAGAAATAAGCATACTCACTGTGGGAAATACTTAAGCTGAGCTTCACGTGCAGCAGTGATTATTTGATAGTGTCTAACTCAGAATTCTCAATTAAAAGTCATTCCAGAAAGGCCTATCCTTGGCCTCACATTTGAGTGGTAGCATTCATTGTTTTTTTCCCATAGGCAGCTAGCAGAGGGTAAGTGAGTGGAGAAGACGGCTCTGATGATCTAAAAATCATAGATGTGTCTATGATCAGCCTAGCCCACAAAAATTACCATAAAGGCCGAGAGAAGCAAAATTTGTTCTCTACACACACACACACACACACACACACACACACACACACACACACACAGACATGCTCGCATGCACACGGAGGGAGGGAGGGAGAGAAAGGGGGAGAGAGAGAGAGAGAGAGAGAGAGAGAGAGAGAGAGAGAGAGAGAGAGAGAGAGAGAGAGAGAGATCTAAATTTTCTATTAAACTTTTCCCCCTGCCAGCTTAACTCGGGGAATCCATTTTGTTCAGAAGAACAGGCTACAATCTGAGAAGAGGTGCCCTTCATGCTCTGGAAATCAGATTTAGGCTCAAACAATCTAGAAAGCTGAGACCGCCAAGGCCAGTTACTGGTGGTGCTGAAGGAGACCAGCTTGCCACAGAACAACAGCCAGATGGGGCCCAGTGGGAGAAGCTGAAAACTGGCCACCCTGGCACTCAGAGGCTTAATGGAGCATCAGAAGACTATGCACAGGAAGACAGTGCTTAAGCATCTGACATTAAGAAACGCTGGTGCTGGTCTACTAACGCTGAGCTCAAGGAGCACACAGGCTCGACACCAAACTTGTTGTCGGTTAAAATCCTAGCCATGCACAGGTCTCAAAGGTAGCTGCTCCTAACACTTGTTTGTCAGTCTAGCAGTCTCATTTCTTTTGAAAATCCATTCTCTCCCTCCCCAAATTCTCAATTTAAACAAAAGTTATAAAGGAAGCCTTTATATTTCATATTTCAAAGTAATTTCTGGGTTCTACCTAATCCAGGAAATCCTCGCTGACCTGAGGAGCTTTTGCATCCTAGAGGGAAAAGGAATAAACTTAAGAAGAGAAGGTCAAAAGAACTAAAAACATTCCAGGCAGGTTTGTGCCATAGGCTTAGGAAGAGTATAGCTGGACTAAATTGGGGAAGCTCTACATTTTTATTTCAATTTTTTTTAATCTGTAGTAAGTAAGTTTAGACATTTGCTAAATCTACATGATATGTATCTGTCTGGTCTTGACTTTATATATTTTAACTATTACATAATTGTATTTTTAATTAAGTAAAATCCAACTAGGAATTAACCCATGAGAATTCAGGGGCTGCTGTTACCTTCCAAGGGAATAAGGAATTTGGCCCAGCTTTCAACACTTATGTAAATCTTGCCACCGTAATGAGCCTGCTTTAAGCAAACAAAATATGTAAAACTCCAGACTTACAAAGGAAATCAGTTCAAAGCTGATTGTTCATATTATATTAGGACCCTTTCCTTAAGAAGGAATCCACCATAGGTTTCTTTAAATACAGAAGGCCACCCTGGTTAGATAACAAAGGGTCTAATTTGCAAAACAAACACTGACTGTCAGCTTTTCAGGAACACACCTACCAACGGGGGTTTATCTCTAGATGCTCCTAAGAGGACGGTTGATTTTCGGTCCTGACAAAGAAGGCACTCGGAAGCTGAAGAACTATAGTCAAGCTACCTGCGGTCTGGTTTGGTCACAAATAAATGTGCCTGGGCAAGTCATTTGCTCTGGGGGGGTGGGGGAGAAGGTACTGGGTACTGAAGCTAGGGTCTCATGTATGCGCCTGAAATATATTCTTAGCCCCTTTGTTTTACTTTTTATTTTGAAAGGAGGATTCAGTGAGTCACTTAGGGTGGTCTCAGATTCACTCTGTAGGCCAGGCTTGGCTTGAACTGGAGACTTCTCTGCCTCAGGCTCCCTGGAGCTGTGATGACACAGCTGTGCCACCAAGCCCAGGGCTTTTGCCTTTTCTGGAACCACATTTTCTTGACCGAAGAGTCCCTTCTGACAACTATTCCAGGAATTCTATGGAGCTTTGTGGGGGCAGCCAAAATGTTAAGCAAACCACTAAACGAGAGCCAAAAAGGCTTCTTCATGGGAACCCAAGCTTCTGGAGCTGACAAAACCCATCTCACCAGTGACAAGACTGTTGCTCATCATCCCTCTGGGGGATCCAGGGAGGCAGAAGCACACTGGAAGCTGCTGACCCCACTAAGCAGTCGGCACAAAACTCACTCCTCATACTCAACAGGAAATGAAACTTGAAGAGCATTTCCCTCTACAAACAACTGACCCTCTGGGACTTTCACTTCAAACCTCTCAATTGTTTGAAGTAAATGAAGCAAGCACACATTAAAGGCCGGCCAGTCACATGTCAAGATCTCCAGCCTCTTCTCCATGGGGGAAATGGCTGCTCCAGCACCAGCCTCCCACCTCTCAGACACAGAACTCTTCCACAGATGCCTTTATTTATCCACATCTGAGACACTATCCAACCAAGCCTGGCCTCCCCTAAGCCATGGAAGCTAAGACTCATAAGCAGAGGGGTCAACATCTGAAAGTCCAAGCAGGTTCCTCAGCTCTAAGGCGGCCCCATAAATGAAAGATTCTATCTAGTTTTGCCAGTAGGTAACGCCATCTTTTTTCATTCCTCTAACTCCTGGTAAGCTATCATCTACATGCCCAGTTTCAACATCTCGGTACCATATATGGACTCAACAGTAGATCCAGGCAAGTTTAGGAAGGAAATGGGACAGCCCTTTCACTTTGCAAGTCTGACTAACAGAAGAAAAGCAGGTTGGGCCACAATGGTCCTGAGATAAGAGGAATTCCAAAGCCCCAGAGCTTTCTCTGGAAAATGTCCTGCCTCCAGACCCCTGGGGAGAAAAATCTCAGGATCATTAGCAAGCACTCTGGCTAAGCTCAACTTCAGTGAAGGTGTACAGGGAGAGAGATGATCTCTCAGGTAACCAGTTAATTGCCAATAAGGAATGATAATAATAAATTAGCAAATACTAATGTAAACTAACTCAGTTCTGCAGCAGTTGCGTGGAGACGACAGAGGAACAGTTTATTCTGGAACACATCTTGCTAGCTGCTGCCCTCTGGGAAACGCACTGCCTCAGCTAGATGTGAACCAGGCCAGTAAACATACAGTAGGCAATGGGTGGCCCAAGAATATCCACTGGTAGAAGCAGAGCCCTGGAGTTTTGAAGAAAGCCAAAGGCTTTGTGGGGATGCATTGTTTCCCACTGCTTCATCCTGTAGCCTCGGGATTTCTGTTGACCTTTGACTTCAATGAATCCAAGATCCCATAACAAGGAAACGTTTTTGAAAAACTAAAGCTCACTGGAGGAAAGGTTTCTTGGTTTGCTTTAACTGCATGTAAAACTGTGTGGTATCCAGACTATACAAACTAGCTTCATAAGATTTACTAGGTTATCACTTTTCTGGATCTGCTGTCTGTCTAAATGGCTTGTGGTTATCCATAGCCCCAAATTTTTCTCAACTCATTGCAAATCCCTAACTTCTTTGTTTTAAGGAACAAAGCATGCTGAGATATTTCTTTCATTTTTTTCCAATGTTTCTTCAAGGCCTAAATGATGTTTTATTTTCTGTATTTTCTATAACGTAGCCATGCATTCAAACATTTTTGCAGAGTAACTGGAAGCGTTCATTCCCGCCTGTCACACAGATCCTTGTTCTGCAGATTCTTCCTCTGCTACATTACTGCTTGTAGAGCTGCACAAACAACTTGAGTAAAGCAAGCAAGCACACACACACACACACACACACACACACACACACACAATTTTGATGCTTCACATCAAAGGTGCTACATTTTGCCAGCAAAGAGTTTCAACCTAAAACACAAGGAGAAAAATTCAAGATTGAGAGTAAATCAAAACAGAATTCTTCTGCATCTATGTGGAAGCTTTGGCAGTTGCTGTCTACTATCCACCAGGCAGAATTGTCTTCTCCAAATCATTCAGTATCAGAAACTCAAATATTAACAAGTCTCACAAAGGTTAAATATGTTTGGACCACTTCACCCATCCTGAAAGTCAAAGGAGACAGACTCTACCCAAATCTCCATTCTTCATAGGAAAAACATGAGTTCTATTTGCTCCCTCTAATGACCAGAACCCCTACTGCCCAAAAGAGCAATACAAAAATGTTAATGTGCAAAGGAAAAACATTTTCTGGAAGCCAGAAGCACTCACTATTCATGCTTCCATTAACAAAACATCAGAAGAAAAAACATGGCACACTATGGGATTCACAGAACAAATTCAGATATTTTCAGAAAAATATTAGCAAACTAACAAACCTAATATCTTTCTTCTTTATCAACCTCCTTTCTTTTTCTTCCGTCTTACACACACACACACACACACACACACACACACACACACACACACACACCTCATTTTCACATAAAGTCTATAAACTAAATAAACTAGAATGCCAAGGAATGTGAATCTCACCTTCCAAGTTAAAATATTTAAAATGTGCACAGCATCACTAATTCTAAAAAAAGCCTTCTGCAAACAGCACAGACACCTTCCACTTTACCCCGTCGTATGTGTATACAAAACCATAAAATTGCCACAGCTGGCATCCCAAGCAACAGCAAAGGACAGGAAAATATTCCCATCCAGTTCCACAGGAGACTATCTATACAGCACTAGAAGCTAAGTTCCAATTCTCTAGACCAGTGCTCCACTCCCTTTACCTAACCTACCAAAGCACGTTCAAAGTCCTGTTTCCATGTTCTTAGACCTGACAGTGTTCAAAGGTAACTAGGTTTATGGATGAAAAAGTCACCCTCAGGGCAAAGGGTCATTAGCAGAGCATCTGGCTAACATGTACATAGCTCTTGGTTTGAGCCCCATCACCCAAACAAAAGCCATCTTCAATTCAGCACCAAGCCGAGATAGTGCAGCAGCAAATTTGCATAAAAATACTATCATCAGCCTTGCCTTGGAAGGAGAAGTACTAAGTAGCATACAAGAGAACAGGTGGTCGGTCAAAAGCTATCTTTTTGTTGCCTGCTTGGCAGTTGAATCCTTTGAGTGATCTTGGCTCCCCCGCTGAACTGAACATTCTGCGGGAGGGCAGCAGTTTCTTTCCTCTTACATGTATTTGGAATATCCAAGCTACCTGTTACATATAGCTAGGGACTCTGGGCATTAGAAAAACACTTAGTGATTTGGTTTAACGCAGTGGCGATCCATTTCAAAGTTCAGTGGAGTGGAAGCAGCAAGGTGCAAGCACAGTAGTTCTGAGTCTACTCACTTGTCTAATTACTATTTCCAATAAGCCCTATCACCATACAAATAGTAAAGGGAGTGTGTGCCATAAAAGGCAACACAGCAGAAGAATCGAATATGCAGTCACCTTTGGTCCCAATCTGACAAGTAAGAATGTCACATATGCTTAGGAAAGGCACATTATCCAGAATTGAAACTGTATTATTTGTCCGTCTCTCTTAAGCTGTCTGATGTCAAAGATCAAGTGTTTTAACTTTGCATCACTAGCAAACAGCAGATACAATATTTGGCACAGTCCAACCATGCAATAAATGCTAGTTGCTTGAGCTAATGAGCAAACAAAAAATGGTTTCATGAAATAATATAAAGGATAATTTTAATGTAATGACTTAAGAATCATCTATTTACTACATCATAGCACTTATCATTCAGTACTATAATTGCTTCATAAATGAATTGTTTTTTGGATGAATTAGTTAACTAATGAGGAAAGTATAAAGGTAGGATATACATCAGAACATTATTATTCTAGGAATCCCACTGCACAATATAGTAACATTTAACGTCCCATATTGCAAACCACCTGTTTATATGCTGGCCTCACTAGAAAGTGCATTCATTGCATTCATTGTTGTTTTGGGCTTGGTTTGGTTTGGTTTTTTGTCTCTGGAACTACAGACCCTACAGCAGTACCTTAAAAGGAACGTACACTCAACAAATATCAGCTGAATAAATGCACTGATCATTCCTGTTCTTCCAGTCAATGTTCAGTGGCTTCTAGTTTGAAAGAAAAGGACAAGTGTCGTTTTCCCTATTCAAAACTTCATGCTGGATACAGGTTAAATATCATGGTGGATGCTTAGCTATGAACTCTCCAGGACTATATACTGGAAATACACATGTAACCTCAGCCTAACCCTGCATACCAATTTTGCTGGACAAAGAGGATATCAGTGAAACAATCAGAACTGAGACTTTAGCTTTCTGAAATGCTTTGTTTTATCCTGCCCTTAGGATAAATGCAAAAAGGACGCCAAGATACTAGGTGAATCAAGAAATCATAGTTACTAACTCCTGCTTCTTCCACATATTCAATAGACATCACAGCTCCCTTTTCTTAGGAACTTGAATTGATTGCAAAATGATCACTAAATCTTCAGGATTCAATACTTTTTTGTCCATTTCCCAGAGCAATAGCAAACCAGCAATGGAATACACAATAGTAGCACTTTTCATCTTCATTGTTCAATGATCACTACAAATCAATGGTCTGCTTACACCACCTTGCAGGTATTATCTACACAGAGCCAGCCTAAATTCCTATTTGGTTATAAGAGCCTGGAGAGACATACTCAAGTGAATAGCTCGTTGCCAATGGTGATTCTCTAATTTTCAAGTAAAAAAGAAATTTTTAGAGATATCTATGAATCATACACACTCCTTACAATTCATAATGTTTTATTTCTCCTTGGAAAAACTTTCAATAACAGATGTGCCCACTTTTTTAGATGAGGAAACAGAGGTTCAGAGAGGTTCCACAGTAAAAGGTGACTCCAGGATTCAAAACCATGCTCTGTTTGATTCTACTACAAACCCTTATCTCTCAATCACTGACTGAATTATTAGTGGCCCACAGCATCTCTCCAAGCAGTCTATGGTTAAGGCACTAGCAGTATTAAGGGTCATTAATACTTAGAAGTAAGTTTATGTGAAATAATACTAGACTTTCAATAACTCTTTGTTTATGGAGTTAGGTATTTTAAATGCTGGTGCTTTTGTTAACAGTGGAATATTATGAGTTGCTCATTAAAAATACTGCTTTTCCATGCTATTAATTCTAGTAGGAATTATTTTCCAGAAACTAGGAGACAACAATGTAACAGTGTAAATGGTCCTAAGCACCCTTTGCCCTACAAAACTGATAAAAAAAAAAAAAAAAACACTAAGTCCATTTTATGTTCACATGATTGCTTAGGTATGTCGGTGTGAATCATTTCTAAAGGCAGAAAGTACCACTCAAACACTAAGAAGTACAAAGCAAGGTGATGTACTCCTCCCGTTCTGTGTGATCTTCTCTCTGAGTCTGAACAAGTTCCTCAGCATCTCTGAACCTTTGTTTCATCTTCCATCAAAGAGAAATATATCAAGATATCTGATTGTGGGTTCCTAATAAGATGATGTTTGTAAAGATACACTGAAAAACTGTTGAAGTGTTCTTGAAATCTACAAAATAGCTTTTGTAGTGACCTGAAAGAGAGCATGTCTCCCAGTGTGTCAACTTTCTAACCAAAGAGGGATTTAAGCAATTCACAGAAAATGAACCCAGTTTAAGGACTTGATTTTAGCCTTCTACTCGATCCCCCTCCTGCTGCCCCTTCCACCATCACTGGTTTATCACCCTACTCTCCCAAAATATTTCCATAACCAATAAACATTTGACCATATTGCGTTGTTAAAAACTCCTCCATGAAAACACCCAAACTGAAGAGAAACAGTTCATTCAAATTCATGGCTACTTCATACAATATTCATATTAGTGACAGTTTCAACATCCTCAACTGTCAAACGTTATTACCAGAACTGCTAAGAAACAGCAATCTGACTTTTTAAATTTGATTGCTTGCATCCTTTTAACCAGAGTTCAGAAAGATGGTAGAGCACAGGAGTATGAGAAGAAAACGGCAAAGCTGGGAGTGGCTTTAGGACTCTGAACCACGAGAGGAAACTGGAATTGAAGCATTACAGGGCTTCCATCATTTTCAACACTGCTTGGCGACCCAAAACTGCTTCAGTCTCCAAGCTGGTACCACTGGCTTTTGAGCGTGCATGTCTGCAACAGGTGGAGCAAGCTTTTGCTGTGCTGGGACATTATGAAGGCATGTCAAGGCTCAGATTATTTGAGTTCAGACTCCCAACACCACCCCCTAACAAAAGCCCTTTATGTTAAATCACTCTTTGTCCCAAAAGGCGCTATTAGCAAATACTGAGTATGGGAATGGGCTTAGACAGGTGGTATGCCTCCAGAATGGCCCATGGTAGAACAACCAGCTTCAGAAGGAGATCTTGGAAGACCTCACAAAACTACTTAGCCGCACTCACCTCAGGCAGGGGCACACCATTGATGATCAGATCTGGCTGCTGAGGGCCCTGGCTGTTGAAGGAGTGGTGGTAGATGTGGTTGGCAGTGGTGTTGCGGGTATTCTGGTTCTCCACGTTCAGGAAAGTGCTCTCAGAGCGTCGGCAGCCTAGGGGCAGTGTCTGCTGGTGGTAGTCGAAATAGTTGAGGGACGAAGTAAGGGAGGAGCAACTGACAACATTCATCTTGTCTGTCTCCTCCACATCCCGAGGTACAAGGCGGATGTCATTCTTACTAATTTTTTTCTTCTTACTTGATTTCTTTTGATGCCCATAGGAGTATTCAGCGATTCTATGTGACAGAAAAGGCAGCACGAATAGATAACACCTTCTCAGACCATATACTGATGAATAAACATTAAGCACCCCAGAGGGTTGCACCCCATCTCTGCTCCAGCTCCTTATTCTGGCGCATTACATCATCGGGTTTCTCCCTGTGCTTTTTGCATGCGAAAACAAGCTGAGGGCCATGAAGTCTTCATATTACATACTAACCTCCCACCACCCCTCCTAAAGAAATTTTCATACTTTAGATTTGGAATTTTTCATTGTGGGTGGCCAGTGAGCAGGGGTGGGGGATGGGGAAAGTTGAGCCTATGGGAGAGAGCATGAAGATGCTCAAATCTGAAGCTTCCCTGGAACCCAAAGGACATACTGGGTGAAGTAAAGAGTAAGTGCCAATTAACATAAAAGGAGATAGAGGGAAGTAAGAAAAGCCCTCGCCACTGCCTCCAAGAATTTGTAGTGTGGCAAACACCATGGATCAGCTTCCTCTTTGATTAAAGTGATCACTTTTAGATGAGGGTAGAGGTTCAGACCCTGTCCTCCAACAGCTCCTAGCTCTGCTCATCCACACCCTCCTCCCTGCCTTAGCCCAGCTCCCTTCTACTTTCCACCCTTCCCCCTCCTCTCCTAGAGAAATCTGATAGCCAAACCCATTTGAATGAGGGGAAATGCCTTTTTACCTCTTTCCCCTTAGGCTCACTTTCTCCTCTGCCTTTTTGTCTTGCTCCTCGCTAATGGGAGAAACCGAGATGCAATGCAGACACTTGCTGTTTTGTCCTTTTATAAAACAGCCGAGGAGACAAGTGATGGTTAAACAATTACTGCAAAGGAATTTAAAGGTTAGTGCATTCAGCATCCTTCTCCATTCAGGTGTACCTACAAGCAGCTGTGCTGCAACTGGAACATAAAAAGCTCAATTTAATTAACAGTGACACAGATCCAGGAACGTGCACCAAAGACACCAAGCATTAAGAGACTTGTCAAAAGAAATACATTAAAACGTAGCCAGATTCTCAATGTCATGTATTACTTTGCACATAATGAATTCAGCTTATTGTTTGAGAATTCAATCTCTAAGCAATAATCACCAAAACAATAAGGTTAATAAATAATACAGGTTGAACTTTACAAGGGAAAGAGTGTGTCTTGTATTCTCACTCCACAAAGCTAATTGTCAGAATATATATATAAAAAAGGGAGCCCAATTCAGTCAGCAATTGCAGATCATGTCACAAGTCTCATAAATGAATGCATTTCAGGAAGAGATCCTGCAGGAGCAAAGAACTAGACACCTCTGCCTAGTCACATACATAGAAAGATGGGCTCCTGAACTTTAGGATTCTAAGAAGTCTGAGCAGATGGGGAGTTTGCGTATCTACTCATATCTACCAAAGCAAATTATTACTCTGTCCCTGGGATCTACCTAGAGCTAAGCAATTTATTTCATCTCACCCTTTTGCTCTCTGCCAAGTCTGACTTGAAATGATGGCAAATTGATGATACAGAGGATGAGGAACAGATAAAAATCCCCCAAACCAAGGGACTAGGGTTACATTTCTTTTCTAATCTGTTTACTGAATCAATGGGAAGTTCTAATCATTTTGTTTACCCATGATGGGTAAGTTTGGCAATGCCCCATCCAATTATTCAGCTGAGGCATTCATTGCACAGCCCATTCTGTATTGACCAATTATTTAATTAAACTGTACTTCATTAATCGCAAGCCATAGCAGTGAAGAGTACTTAACAAAATCCACATTTGGGTGAAGTTGGAGAGCACTGAGATTTGCACTTTTTCCCCCAATTCAAATGCTCTCTTCCTTGTTTAATGATCTCCCTGGCAAGCTCTCAGAAAGAGCTCTTACTTCTAGTCATATATCACCAAGAAGTGGCAAAGCCTTCAATATCTTTATTCCAAGCTGATTTCTTTTTCATCGTAGGTAGGGTCTTATGCATTTACTTTATCCTGAGAAAATGGCTTAAAAAGAGTCCCCTCTATCATTATCTCCATATAAATAAAATTTTATTGACCCTGCATTTTTCTCCTATAAAAATCGCCATTGGCAGTCACAGGTTTCAAAGGTAAGAGCACTATTAATTTCCATTTCTTCCATCTGAAGTGACTTGGTACTGAAGGAAAGAAAAGTCACGGCCATCTCACTAGTAACAGGATTAAAGCATTTATGAGGCATTGCAGCTGCTCTTTTATGGCACCTGATTGATATTCATGTGTGGTTAGCATTTGTCTACTAACTTGTGTAATGCAGAGAATAGTAAAAGGGAAACAATAATTGCATGGCTGTTACATATTCAGGGAGCTCGGATTCACAGAAGTGTGTATTTCAGATGGTGTCAGATACAAATCGGACCTACAGGAACATATTTTGACTGATTAACATGCAAGCACAGATGGCACAAGATACAGTGGATGTGTAGGTGTGTTGAAAGCACACACAAGCACACACACCTTGGCTGGAAATAGCAGCACCATTCATTTTCAGCAAAGTAAAGAAAATAAAAAAAACTTTTTTCAACTGTTTCGATGAGACACTGCTGGAAAAAATTATATGCATTATCCTAAGAAGGATTCTAGAAATTCTTAGACTTATTTCTTCTATCAAATTGCAAGAAGTTTTCAACAAGAACCTCTAATATGTTAATCAAGACTTTAAAAAATATTACATCACATGCTATTCAAGTTTTTACATTTCTCTCCTCTCTTCTTTTTCCTCTGCTCTTGTTTTCCTACCCACACACACATCCCACTCACACTTCAGAGAAACTGTAACACAATAGCCCATAGTGACATCCACTGGTAGCGACCAGATCTTAATGCCACAGCACAGTTCCACATTAGAGGAAAGCATAGCCAACTCCAGAAAGATTGCTATTTTACAGAAACATCTGGATGCAAACTCTTGTCTCTCATTGGGATGTTTGGTCTTCACACACCAACCAAGCAGATATTTGAAAACATACAGATGCCTGACAGAATTTCACTTTGTATAGCCAGATGTCTGGGGACTAGATACAAAACAAGCCAAGAATACACTAAAACCCACTAATGACCTGCTTCCCCACACACTGCTTTCTCTCTTCCTCCTACTCTCTGTTTCCCATCATAAACTCACTCCCCAGCTCTCTCTTGAGTATAACCCTACAGCAGGACAAGGCAGCTGTCAGTACTCCATCTCCTTTCAGCTATTGTCTGCAAAACATTGTGCTCCAGGAAAATCAAGCCCTCAAATCACCATACATAGAACTTTAGCTAAAAATACAAAAATCTTTCTCTCTGTAGCTCTCCCTCCCTCTTCTCCCTCCCTTTTCTTCCTCCCTTTCTCCTCTCCCTCCCTCCCTCCTCTCTCACTCTCTGATTCTCCCTCCCTCCACCTCTCTCATTTTTTCTACCTTAACTTCATTGGAGACAGCTGTGCAAATTTTAAAATGATAATTGCTTTTCTGCTCATCATCATTATGTGACAGAATCCATTCAAACAGTAAATGATTGTCTTCCAGCAAATTGTCAGATCAAAAGAATTGATCAACTTGGACTGTCACAAACTTTTCACCCTCCACAAAGAAGCACTGTGAGTATGCTGCATGCATTTAAGTGGGAAACAAAAGCACTGAGGGTTTTACACAGACACAAATACACACACCTTACTCATTCAAAACACAGAAGAAAAGAAAGAAAAGTTAGCTCTACCTGCAGTTATAGGTCCGGATCTCTTTGTTGTCTCGCTTGCACTTGATTGCCACGAATATCATAGTGACAAAGAGGATGCCGGCAATGGAGCCCAGAGCGATAATGAAAATCAGGGATAAGTTCACAGACCCCATTGACTCTTGGGCATCAAGAGCTGGGGACAGGTAGATTAGGACAAGGGCAGAGGCAGAAAGAGACGTCTTGCCATGGTCATGGGCCACCACTATCAGCTCATAGGAAGCCTTGGAATTCTCATTAAAGGTGCGAGTGGTTCTGATTTCTCCGTTGATCTGGTCTATTTCGAAGAAACCGCGGTCACCTTCTGTCATGTCATAGGTGACTCGGCCATTTTCGCCCTCATCATAATCGTCTGCCTTAACTATAGTCACTAAGTAGCCTATGCCGGCGTTTCGAGGAATATAGACCTCAGCAGTGCCATTGATCAGGGGTGGGGCAGTGATGACTGGGGTATTGTCATTGACGTCGAGGATAATGACCCTCACCGTGGCGTTGCTTTGCAGCGAGGGCAAGCCGCCATCCTTGGCCAGCACCTTGAATTCAAATGCCTTGGTCTGTTCATGGTTGAAGGATCGTAGCGCATAGATATCACCAGAGTTGGGATTGATTGAGACATAGGTGAAGACGGGCATGTCTCGCACCTGTGATGGCACAATTTGGTAGGAGACACTACCATTGAGACCCAAGTCGGGGTCGCGGGCAGAGACAGAGAGCAGATAGGCGCCAGGAGTGTTGTTCTCCTGTACAATGACTTGATAGTAAGGCTTGGAGAAGTGTGGGTGGTTGTCATTCTCATCAGTGATGCGCACAATAAAGGACTTGGCACTTTGCAGCATAGGCACACCGCTGTCTCGAGCCTGAATCGTAAGATTGTACTGGTCGTGCTGCTCACGATCTAGCCGTCCATCAACAAGGATAGTGGAGAAGCTCTCATACTCCTGCAGCCGAAAGGGGACATTGCCCAGCAAGCGGCACTGCACACGTCCATTGAGACCTGAGTCGCGATCAGACACCCGAACCAGGGCAATCACGTAGCCCGGGGGGGCGCTCTCGCTCACCTCCACAAGCTCGCTATTGACCGATAGTAGGTTGATAATTGGCGGGTTGTCATTAGTGTCTAGTATGCTGACGGTGACTTTGCAGTGTGCAGGGATAGAGTTGGGCCCCAGGTCCTTGGCTTGCACATCCAGCTCGTACACGTGTCCTTCTTCGTAGTCTAGCGCACCGGTGACAGTGACTAGGCCGCTGTGTGGGTCAATTTGGAAGAGTTCGCGTGTGCGATCATTGACATAGCCGTAGAAGGAGTAGACCACCTGGCCATTGGTGCCCTCATCTGGGTCGCTGGCATTCAGGCGGATGACGGGTGTATTGGGAGGTGAGTTCTCAGGCACGCTCACTGAGTAGGTGGACTCTCCAAACACCGGGTTGTTGTCATTAGAGTCAGTCACCTTGATGCTGAGGCCAACTGTGCCCAAGTGTGGTGGGTCACCTCCGTCGAGTGCTGTGATGCGAAAGCTGTAGTGTGACTGTGTTTCGCGGTCCAGGCTCTTCTCCACCACGAGTTCAGCAAAGCGTGAACCGTCACCCCGCGTCTTTATCTCCAGGCCAAACAGCTCGTTGGGTGTGAGCTCATAGGTCTGCACACCAAAGCTGCCCGAGTCCGGATCATAAGCGCTGTCCAGTGGGATGCGCGTACCGGGACTGGCTGCCTCAGAGATTTCTAGCTCAATCTGTGCGGCCGGGAAACTGGGAGCATTGTCGTTCAGGTCCTTGATCTCCACCTTAATCACACAGATCTCCATTGAGCTGGACATGACCTCTAGCGAGATGATGCACTTGGGGCTCTGGCGGCACAGCAGGTCTCGGTCAATCTTCTGCTTGGTGACCAACAGACCTGAGCTGGGGTTGATGTCCACCAGGTGCGGAGCTGAGTT
This sequence comes from Peromyscus maniculatus bairdii, assembly GCF_049852395.1. NCBI lineage: Eukaryota > Metazoa > Chordata > Mammalia > Rodentia > Cricetidae > Peromyscus > Peromyscus maniculatus. Next base: position 58,554,002 of record NC_134875.1, on the reverse strand, counting down.
GGACACCACGCGGAACGCAGAAGCCTGCCGCGTATCCATCGCGAAGCCTGCCTCCCGCGCGTCCTTGGCCACGTTAGCGATCACTGTCCCGGCGCGCTGTTCCTCTTCTACCGAGTATTTGAGGTTAATCAGGGCTGCCGCCTGTGTCCACAGTACCGCCAGCAGCAGTAGCACCGGCAGCAGGAGAGACTCCATGGCTGCGCGGGGCTCTGCCTGGCCTCGCCTCTCCACACCCCTCCGAGACCGACGCCGCCGGCGCTCCAGCTTCCCGCCGGCTCGGGCCGCCTGTTGCGCGCGCCCCGGGGGCCCGGAGGCCGCGGGAGGAGTCCCGCCCAGGGCGGCCCGGCGGCGCGCAGGATGAACCTGCGCGGGCTCCAATGCTGAGGTTGCAGTGGACTCGGCGGGGGCTTTCTGGGGGTCCGGGGGCTCCGTGGGGCCGAGGGAGCGCCGCGCGGCCCCGAGCCCCCTCCCTCCAGCCCGGCTACTCAGTTTTCCCCCTTTAAAGTTAGCCAGGCGCGACTGGCCGCAGCGGCGCAGGGCTGCGGATCGAGTGGCGCTTGCACGCCCCAGACGGCCACAAGCTGCAGAGTCCAGACTGTACTTGGGGCGCGGACGCCTAAGGCTGTGAGAGCTCAGCCTTTCAGGCACTGGCCGACCAGCCGCAGCGCACCGGCACTGGGGCAGGCGAGCGCGTAGTCTGTGCACCTGGCATGCGCAAGGACCTCCCCCCAGCGCGCCCAGCTCACTGCGGAGGGAGCTCCCGCCCGGTACGCGCCCTCCGGGCTCCGGGGGGGCCACTCTGGCCTCTTCGAGGCCTGTTGGGGAGAAAAGGGGGGATCGTAGGCAGAAGTCTGAGTTGCTGACAAGATCCTTGGGCGCCTAGGGATCTGGCTGAGCTGGAGGGCTGTCCCGGGGCGGGCAGAGGAAGGGGGAAGGGAGAGATGCTAGAGCACTGTCCCTGGCGCTGAGGTTGGAGTCCGAGGGCGTGGGGGGCGCGACTGCCCGGGATCCGAGGTGGGCACAGGGCTCCTCCCACAGAGCGGTTGAGGGGCTGCGGGCGTTTATATCTCGGAAATCAAAGTTACCAACGCAGCCCAGGCCTCCGCCTCAAGTTTATGAAAATGGGAAGATGGCAATTTGTCCAAAAAAAAATCAAAGTCCTGCTCTTTCCAATTGCCCTGGGGGGAGGGTACAGGGAATGAGAAGGTGAGGAAAGGAAGCTACTACAATACCGGCCAGGAGAGGCGGGACTGCAGCTGCGGGCACCCGGGGTTCTTCGGCTTCCCGGGTTTGGGCTGGGGTGTCGCTCCAAGGACCGCCGCCGCCGCAGCCGCCGCCGCCGCCTCCGCTGCTGCTGCCGCCGCCGCCAAAGGAAGCCCTCCTTAGTTCAGTTGCATGTCGCTGGGGTCCGCCTCGGCAGCTGCCAGGGTCGACGGTTTCTGTCGCCTCCAAAGTTTACTTGCGGGAGCGTCTGGATCCCATCCTCCAGGAGAAGCACCGTCCGTCTGCCCTGCTTAGGGCTTCCTCCCTCCCTGGCGCTCGCGCGCTAGGGAGGTCTGTCTCTCTCAGTCGGGCTGTGCGTGGATGTGCCAAAGGGAGGAAGAGTGAGTGTGTGGATGGGAAGTGTGAGTGTGGAGTATGAGAGAGCAGGAAGAAATAGGACTGGGGTGGGAGGTTTCGGGATCTCAGATGAATCGGCTCAGCTGGAATGCCAGAGAGGACAGCGCACCGACGGCCCGCGAGGGGCTAAGGGAGTGGATGCCGGGCCCCCCCGGGCAAGCCAGGCATGGTGAACGGTAGCTGGTGCTGCCGTCTGCGCCGGCTCGTCCGTCTCCCCTCTGAGCAAGCCGCCGCCGCTACTGCTGCTGTTGCTGCTCCTCCTCCCGCTGCCGCAAACTACTGGCCACGGAGTCTGGAGAGAGCCAGAGAGAGCCGGAGCTGCCGAGCGGGGCTACGCCAGGCACTAGCCAATCAGCGCGCCGCCCAGCGGGCTCCGGTCTTGGGGCGGGACCAAGGCACGACGGGGGGAGGCGGGGAGGCGGGGCCAAGCGGAAACTTACACACCGGCCGGATCGAGTAGAGTACCCTGCCCTGCAGAGCCCTTGCGGGAGTCGGCGGGGGGGCCTGACTGACACGGGACAAGCAGAGTTAGGAAGGGAGGGTGGGCCGGACTTGAGGTGTGCTGCCATTGATGCTGAGTCCACATAGGAACTGAGCGTCTCTTGCATCTCTTGTTTGCAGAGATTACAGAAAAAAAGATGAGGGTTTGAATTTCTTGCTGTTTATCTCCCTCACGTATCTTTCTGTCTTAAATGCAACATTCTCTGTCCTCTGTCTCTCTTTCTCTCTCCTTTGTCTCACCGTTCTGCATTTCTGTTTCTGTTTTCTCTTATTCTCTGGTAGTGGAAAAAAGAGGAGCAAGCGCCCCCGCGATGGTCATTCATCAAGCTTTTGGCCAGTGTGTCTTCACTTTTGGCAAGAGCAAGGCCGCCATCCAACCAAACCATTATCCCTATCCCTCCTCACTGGGAAGATGCTGCACTCTCCGGAACACCCCAACACACACACACACACACACACACACACACACACACACACACACACACGAGAGAGAGAGAGAGAGAGAGAGAGAGAGAGAGAGAGAGAGAGAGAGAGAGAGAGAGAGAGAGAGAGAGAGAGAGAGAGAGAGAGAGAGAGAGACTGGGGACTGGGTTGTTGGTCCGGTCTGACTCAGGTCTCTACTTAATCAAATTGGATCTGTGGCTCAAAGAATGAGCCTCCAAGGGCTCTGGATACATTTTCTCACCCCTCACCCAACCCTGTCGGATAATTTAGCTCCCTATAAATAAACTACGTTTGAGAAATCCAGCGGAGCGGACGCCGCCGTGCCGCGCCGCACCGCGCCAGGAGAGCCTGGATCCGGATAGAAGCTGTGGAGTGGGCGCGCCGTCAGCCAAGGTCCCTGGCAGCTGTGAGCGGGCGCTGGTGTGGTGGGCGCTCAGCCTTCCCTGGGGGCCTGGTCTCTCCGGGGGTTGCCAGTTCCCCTTGGGCGGCGGTGGCAGCTGCGGTGTGTGCCAGTGCTGGGAAACGGGAGGGCGGTGTGGCCGGGGTTGACATGAAGCTTAGGCTGCCTTCTGAACCAAAGGCACACTAGAGACAGAGGGGGACTCCTCCCCTCTCAAATCTAAGGCTCTTAATTAAGATCGCGAACTGAAAAAAGCGTCTTCGACGAACAATTTTTTCCTGTTTTTTTAGAATTACAGTTTAAGGATGGGGAACAGCTTCTGAATTCACAATTCTTGGAAAAGCAAACCTTCCTTCTGAGTTAGTAGTCTCTATTATTTGAGAGTCTCGGTTGAACAAACTCATAATTAGCTCAGCTACTTTGGCCCGAACCTATGGGCTCAAAATAAGACTCGCTTCTGCCCTTTAAAAAACATTAAACAAGAAAAGGAAAAACGCATTTGGACCCATAATGGATTTTTTTTTTTTCAAAACTGCCATCTTCTTTCCGAGAGCAACCCAGCTGCTTAAAAGAATATATCATCCAAAAGGAGCTAGTTTAGCAGCTTTTACCTTGTCGTGGGGAGGGGGAGGACAGCTTCCTCCCACAAAAAGGAATTATTTTGGCAGTGAGGTTGAGACCGGACCCACTGAAAGTGTAGCCAAGGCCAAGGGGAAAGCGCCCGATCGCTTGCCTCGTGGGGGGTTGCTTCACATTACAATGTAATTCAGCCCAGAACATCAGAGAGAAAGTCGAGGCATCTGCAGTGAGAATCATTTCATTTTGATCATTTAGAGCTGCGGGTAGACGGCTGAGAGGGTGGCTTCAGGGAGTCCGGTGGCCCGCCCGGTTTTCTGCAGACACCGTTAGAGAAATGGGCAAGTAGTGGAAGAGAATGACAACATGGCAGGCAGCGCGGGCGCACCTCGTGGGCTGCTAAAGGAAGGGTTCCATTTGATTTATCATAGTTATTTACCTTTGATGTCAGCGAGTGGGAATGAAGTACAGCTTGGTCTAATTAAGAAGGTCTAAAAAGGAATTTAAAATGGGATTGCTATATGATCATGGGATGTGAGTTCCGTGTTTGGCAGCTTTCTAAAATATTGCTGGGACTATTTAAACAGAACAATTAGCAGCATGCTAAAATGTTTGCATGCTATTGCTTAGAAGCTCTTAGCTGTAAACTTTAAGGCGATCTGTTCCCCTTTAAGTTAAAAAAGGATGATGCTGCTTCCTTGTGGCGAAGGCTGTCAGGAACCCGCTGATCAATAAAAGTAAACTGGCGCCTCCACGGCTTGATTGAGCGGGAGCAAAGAGTCTGAGAAGTAGTCTCGGCCATTAACAATCCCCCAGGTAATGAGAAATGGAAGAATTACTCAGGTAAAATGATTAACATTGCCGTGGCATCTGAAAAGATGCACACAACAAGCTAAGAAGACTGCGGACCTCTTACCTTAGGGAGTGCTAATAGAATGTCTATATTCTGCTGTCTTTTTAAAGATAAATAGGAGAATTCAATTCATGTAGAATGTAATTGCAATCACATTGTAAAGACATGTTCTGCTTGCAAAGACAAACCTCTTCACTAACGCAATGGCACCATTTCCCTGGCTTCCTGCTCACTGCTCACATTCCAGGCACCCCTCTTATTCCAAGCAGAGCACCAAAGTACTTTCAGTTACCAAACTGCTTTTACAGAAGGCCAAATGCTGAGAGAGGCAGGGGGCGTATGTATCTGCTTCCTTTCTTTCCCATCACCTCCTCCACCCTCAAGCTCACAGTGATAGTTACAACCCCCCCCCACACACACACACAATAGTTCTTCCATCCCCCACTCTATAGATAATCCTAACACCCTTTGCTTTCTGACTCGTTTTTTTTCCTAATATGTGCCAGAGATTATTGCATTCCAACAATCCTATTAACTAAATGAGGGGCCCCAAACCACCTTCATTATCAGGAATTTATTAGCTAGCTGAATAAAAGCATCTGCATGTAGATAATAAAAACAGAAAGAAAGTTCTGTTCGTTTTAGCTTCCGTTTACTTCAATCCTGAAGGGAGCCCTGCCTCCTCAGCCTCTTTAGAGACACAAGAGGGCCATCTAGTGACTATTCCTGGTATTTTTTTCTTCATCTAACTGCTGTCACAGGAGGCTCTGGGTACTAGCTGCACAGCCTGCCACAGCTTTCTAGGCCAAGTCAGTTCCTTAGGCTACTGAAGCCAGAATCAAAATTGGTAAAGGAATTGCGGTTTTGTCCTTAGAATTTCATGCACGCCACTAAAATAGTCCATAATGGCAATAGAAGAAACAAAAATGGGGAGATCCTTACATATAAATCAAGCTGATGTGTGAGTGTAACCTTTGCTGCCCCAAGACTCAGAAAGATAAGTTTGGTTCAGAAAAGTTTAAATTGATGGTAGGAAATGAGATATCAGAATATGAGGGACTGAACAGAAAAGTTTAAATTGATGGTAGGAACTAAGATACCAGAATATGAGGGACTGAATACCTGGAGCTTTCTGAGATACATTTACAAAATTATTTGTTTCACTTCCCCCAAAATAGCATTCAAACAACTCCAGTTTCCCTTGCTCACCACCTCTCTACCTCTTCCTTCTTTTCATCACTGACCTTGCTGCAGAAAACTGGATGTCTTCTGGCTTGTTTTTTTTTTGCTTTGTTTTGTTTTGTTGTTTTTTTTTGTTTCATCACATGAGCATCCCATTCCCCAAGTAATTTGACTGGCTTCCTGACAGCATTCTCTTAGGAGAAAAGGGGGGTCAACTTAAAAGCTAGCCAAAGTCAATCTCACTTTTCCTGACTATGTATCTTCTCTTCTGACTTGAGATACACTGTCTAGAATACATAGAATAAAAGAATGAAAGGGGAGTGAGCAGGGGGAAACTGGAAAGTGTCCTCACTAAAGTCATCATCTTCTTGAAGCTTTACAGTAACCCTGGGAGGTAAAAACTCTTTGCAGATGTGGAAGCAGAGTTGCAGAGCAGTCCAGTGATTTGCCAAGATGACCTCATTACACAAAACTCAACCACTTTCCTTGTGAGATCAACAAGTGCTGGCTGTGTGCCCAGCATTGTGTTAGAGACTAGGGAGTTTTCTAAAGATGGACCTTGTCCCTGTGAAGATTAAAATTCAGTGCATTAATTGAATAACAGCATGGAGTTCTATACACTATAAATATTCCTTGAGAAAGAACTAAACGGGGCCGTATTATGTTGACAGCTTCCTGAAATTCTAATCCCTTCTCCCCCAAATGATTGCCCAATTTGTAGTGACTTCCCCTCCTCCTCCCTCACTGACTCAGGCAGTTGAAGCAAAGACAACATGAGCAGCAGTCAGGGATGTGGGCCTGTGGAGCAGGAATGAGGTGTGGTTTCCACTGTGAGACATGCTGTTTCTGATCCTTTTGGAACACCAGGAAAACTGGAAAGGGGGGCAGGGGGCAAGAAAAGATGTTGCGGTCCGTTGTACTTTTTTCTTTCTCTTGTTGCCAAGCCCCAACCAACCCTTGCCCTGTTACAAAGGAAAACAGTAACAGCAGGAGTTGCAGCGCATAAACAAAATACAGAAAGCGTTCTTAAGTGCTAAAATGGCTCACTGTGGTCCTGATGCCTGCCTTTTCCAAGAAACACAGAAAAGGTCATGGACAATGGAGACTAAAAGGCTGTTAATCACTCCAAGTCTTCCCATTTTGACAAGGCCAGCATCCTTAGAGAAGCTGAGTCAACCCTGACCCCAAGCCTTATGCACTCTCTCTTTAGGAATTCTGTTTCCCACAGGGCCAAACTCCTGCTGCTGCCAGACTCATAACTGTCCCTAAATAAACACACATCACGGGGACCATTTAATTAGCAAAGGCTAAATCAGCATATACATTTCAATAAATGACACTGCTCCCTAACACCTTCTGCACTACCCTGCAGTGATCACCTGTGAAGTTCTGACAGCACCATTTGGGCTCTCAGCATTATAGCCTCTGTCTTTTCATGTGAATTCTCTCCAAGTGGATCCCAAATGCCAGTTTCCTAGGTGCAATCTCATGCCAACTGTTATTGTTCCCACCGACACCATCACATTTGAAAACAGATAGCTTTCCCTTCAAAGGCAGATTGCTCACTGCTGCCTCTCTCATCCCTAAGAAGAAGGAGGATAAGAGTGACACTCCACAGCCTCCCAGAGGAAAGGCTTTTGGCACCTTGAAAGTGAGGGGTCCTCAAATTAGAGACCAAAAAAATTGAAAATGGGACCACCATGTTTACAAGAAGAGGGGATTAAAAACTAGGGATGTTTTCTTTTAAGATAAACACATTTTTCTTTTATTTAACAGTTTTCATCACTGCTCCAAATCCATGATGCCACAACCTAGTTTGACAATCCCAGAGACTCTGTCTGTGTAACGCACTTAGATTAGAGCTCCTTATGGGAGCAGAGCTTTTGATTCTCAACCTAGACTTCTCTATCTTTAAGCCAGTTCTGGTTCTTCTAGGGCAATTCAAGTAAAGTAAGAACCGCAGCAGAAATACTACAGAAAGGAATTGTTTAGGGTGCTGAAAGAGGCCTGATCAAAATATCAGCTCTACAAAGTACACCCTGAAGATCAGCTTTCCAAATGTATATATATTTGGAAAACCATATATGCACATATGTCCGTTCTTTCAGTTTGTTTTGAAAGTGCTAACATGACTGGAGAAAACAGATCTTTTAAAGACTTGAGATAGGGCGTGGGAGCTGAAAGAATGTGGATCATACACGATAGCACTGGGTCACATTACGTTCAAATGAGTGATACTAGCAAAAACAACTTAGAAGAGGAATAAAAAAGTCAAACTGATGAGCCAACCTCCTGAGCTTCTTTACATATCTTGGGCAAAAGATGATTTCAGCAAGGCACTAAGGTTATGGTATACTTTTTAATTCTAGATAGTCAGGTTGGATCTAGATTTTTCTCTTGACTCTTCCAAAGCTTCTCCCACCACTCAGAAGTAGCCTCCTGTAGCCTGTAGCTCCCCAGGAGTTCCAGATGCTCCACCAACTGATTTTTCACTAAACTCAGAAACTTAGTAGTTGACTAATGCTAACATAAGAAGGAAAGGAAGAAAAAAATAATATACAGGAAGAACTGTCAGTTTGACAGCTGCAGTTACATTACCCAGGCTAGCAATGTAAGTACCAAAGGCATGTCACGTATGCCACTAACAGCGCCATGCACAGTATCTGTTCAGGTTGACAAGCCCTGGGGCAGTGGCAAGTAAACTGAAAGAGGGAGATCTCAGAAGGAGGCAGAGGGAGCACCATAAAGGGGACAAACAGAGCAGAAGTGACAGAAAAATCATTTCAGCGATAGGGAATTTATGCACCTTTTTTTTTTTTTTTTAGTGAGAAGAAAACAGTGCCTTGCCAGCTGGGAAAGCATTCCAATTTGGGGTCCAAGAGTTTGCATCATGGTACACTGGGATCGGGGGAAAGGCATATTAATTTGTATCTGCTTCCAACAGCTCGAGTCAGAATGGCCATAGAGGGCCAATGACCTTTCTTCTAAAAGCTGGGAGTTAGGGGGGAAGAGGGAGTGTCCTATAACACTGCTTTGAACTTCTCTGGTTTCTTTCAGCAAAGATCACAAAATGTAGCAACATCAGTACCAAACAGTATCTACCCTGAGATGGCAGCCTAGGCAGCAGTGAACAAATTAAGTCTTCTGCCTAATGATGGGTTGGTGAGAGAACTAATGATCTTAGTGGGGAGTGGGCCCAGCTTGAGGCCTGTGTAGCTCTCCATGTTCTCTGCCTTGGGAAATCGTGGAACTTCAGAAATCCTTGCTGTCTGGCTGTGCAGTTTCATTTGGGGAACAGGCAATCAGTTCTGGAAGGCTGACCGAATAGAGTGGACAGAATGATAGCTCAAAATGAGATCCATCAATGACTTTGTTGCAGCCCCAGCCAAACAATCCAAAGCAAATAGTCAGCTTCTGAAATCAATGTTTCGTGAGCTGATGAGCCAACCAGTGGCGTTCACATGGGGTGGAATGAGAAGGAGAATTGAGAGGGAAAGCAGAAAAAATTTTTTTCAAGCTACCCACCAAAGCAAGCAGTTGCATTTCCTTGAAAAGGCAAATTTGGTTCCTAGCAAAATCAGAACTGTAGTCTCCTAGCAGAACAAAACAAAGGAGCAGGGGGCGAGACATTTTTGAAAACAGGAAGGCGTTTTGGCAACAATCACGGGAGGGCTGGTAAGCCATTGTGCTCTTGGGATCCATCTGCTAAGCTCCAGAACATCCTCTTCTTTCTCCACCCCCATCTAGCTCTCAGATTGCAAACACAGGGTCAAGAGCGGGGTCACTTGTGAAGAAACAGTAAAGTGGAAAAGACGGACTCAGCCCAAAGTTGAGGAGAAGAGCCCGGATCCAATTTGTTTCACTCATGAAGGATGTGGTGGGAGAGATCGGCAAGCCCTTATTCTGGTGCCAGTGTAGGGGAACAAGAATGGACTTAATTAAATTGATAGAAAATGCATTTAAAAATTAAAGCTGGTGTGCAACTTCTAATCAACCTAGAATCTACTACAGTGAAGGACCATAGATAAGAAGATAGTGACTGCATCTTTAAGGACCTGAATAATTTTATAGCTATTAATAATTTTGTTAGTCATGCAATAAAAGCAAAGACTAGCAAGGTAATCAAATTGCATGCTCCATAGCAGAGATCAGGACAATCTTTGAGGGGAAAAAAGAGCTTTTCTTCAGTACAGTATATATGAAAACATCTTCTCCAGACTTTTCTTTCTAATATAGAAAGAATATAACTTACTTCATTAAACATTATATAGATCTGTAGATTCATAATATATAATAGCTTTTTCAATGAAAAACCATACTTAATCTCATAATCTGAGACCACCAGAGCAAGACCCTAGCAGTGGCAATTACCATTAAGACTCAAGAGAATTCATAACACCAAATTTAACATTTTTTCTTTTATTTTTTATTATGATTTTTTTTTGCTACAGGAACTCCATACATAGCCCAGGCTGGCCTTAAATTTGGCATTTTCCTGCCTCAGGTTCCCAAGCACTGGGATTACATGTGTCACTCACTGTGCCTGGCTTTCAAATATTTCCTTGTTCATTCCAGGCAACACATAGCCACACGCAAGCCACCCTTCCTTTATAGCTCAGGGTTCCGAATATTATGTAGTGGACCACTAACCTGCTCCAATATAAAGTTAGATTTTCCTAGCTAAGGGGAGTAAAATTAAGATACTTAATTTAGTTTTCTTTTCCTAGAGAAATAAATAGCTGTCAACATCCAGGACAGAAGGTTTTGTGGACAGCTTTGGAACTTGGGAGATCAATGAAATCTGATCCTCTCATGAGAAATAGAGCTCAACTTAAAGTTTTAACCAAAGATTTCCTACCAGAGGCAGCCTGTCCTTGTCAGGAAGCCTTTGAAGACCCTCCCAGGTTTCCTGTTCAGTATTGTTTGATGTCCAGTGGACATTGATTATTGTAAAACCACTTTATAAATGGAAATTACTCTGTAAATACAAAATAAATTTGTTCAGCCTGGGCAACTAATTCTTGATTTCTTCAAGTTCCCATGATGTGGTCTAAGATAGATAGTAGACAAGGAAAGATAATTCAGTCTTTGAAACAGATTGCTTTGTAAGGATGATGGTTATGATGGTGACTAACTACAACTTCTTTCCTGTTCTTTCAAATGTTCATTCCAATACTAATACACTAAAGGGTTTTCACGTTCTGATGTATCCGTGTGTGATGTAGATCACCGATCAGTTGTAATTATTTATAAATTGAAATTCAATAGTCAATCTCAATTTTAAGCCAGTTTCATTAGAAAATATTAATTGATCTGCCTACACTGGATACCATGTGCTGGTGAGATATATTATTTGGAGACATGGATCTTGCCTTCCACATGCTTCAAGTCTGCCTGCCAATATTAAAAAAGAAGAACCACAAACACAATGATATATTTATCTGAGCAGAAAGGTTCAGTATTGATGCACAGTGATGGTTAGTAACAGAAGCTGTGGGAATGCCTTTCCAATGAGTTAAAGGATGTTTATGAAGGCATATACACTACAGTAAGTCATGTGTTGAAGAAACAATGAAGAATATAATTTGGCTCAAGCACTTATTCTACTAACATTATTGAAGTGGTGTGGTGCAGTCATAAGGATACAAGCTCTGTAGCTGCACAGATCAGGATTCATGTATTGGTTCTACCCTTTCTCTGGTTAACTGGCATTAGGCAAATTAATACAGTATGTATTTCATAAAATTGTGGGATTACATGAGATGATACCTATAAAATGATTGCCATAAAGTATTTCAAATTGGACATGCTTAGCATAAAACATAAAGTTATTGAGCTTTAGCAGTCTTATTCATAGAACACCATGATGCAATTTGACAGATACAAATCTCAAAATATCAGGTTACTAGTAAAGAAGAAGAAACCTCTGCCCTCAAGAATCTGAAGGAAGGTTTATACAACAGATAATAAAAGCTGAGGTTGTAAGACAGGTTCAGGCTATTATGCAGAAGTGATTGCTGTGATGAAGAATTAGGAACTTATTCTGGAAGCCAGTGGTGTCATCAAAGACTTTTGTGCTGTAAAATAACTGAGTATCATTTCTTTGATTTGTGATTAATGCCAAAGTATTAATGTTGGCTTCTTCAGCCTTTGTCTGCTTCATCTACAAACTAGGGTAGCTCACTTCTTTCACAAGTCAAATTCCAGTACACTGTACACTAATGCAGCATAATGAACAAGACATCCAGATATTGTAAGCTCTAGCTTCTTAAACTGGTTTGTGACCCTATGTGGAGTTCTGTGACTGAATGTCAGTGGTGTGAAACATTAGTAAGATATTTGAACAAATTGTGCAAGATATTTGAATGTATAACAACCCAAATTAATTGAAAATAAAATGTATAGTAAATTTGAGGTATTTCAGGCAGCACATTCCTGCTGTATCCTGAGATTTGACTAAAGCTTCCACATTTAATACACATCATGTACACTTTATACATGCACTAGCATGCAATGGACCACAAAAGAATGCTTCCTGAAACACATTAGCTCACATTCAGTATAAACAGTGTTTATGAGTTGCATTGGTTTAACTATACATACAACATTTTTCACATTTTAGAAATGTAATAGTATATTTGTAGAAAACAAAAGCTTTTTAATATTTTCTTACCATAATTTCTCAGCATATATGAAAGTAGTATCACTCTGAATTGGATTCTATTATTATGATAGATTGTTTGATTTTGTAATTTTTGAAACAAGGTCTCACTGTGTAGCTCAGCTAGCCTTCAACTAACTATATAGCCTAGGTTAACCTCAAAATGAAGCCTAATCTTCCCAAGTACTGGGATTACAGATGTGTGCTATTATGCTTGCCTAGAATGTTTGATTCTAATAGCTATTTCTTGAGTTCCTGACTTGAATGTCATAAAATTATTAAACTAATTTTGATTTATGATCAGAACAGAATTTTCAACAATTTTGAACTGTCCCTAGATTTTTCTGCTATTCTGTACTTTGTATTTGTGTATAATATTAATCACAGTATTGACCCTAATAAAATAAAAATATCAGTAAATTCTGAAAAATGTTAAATAAACATAAATGCAAAAGCTATAAATGCATAAAGATATATCCTTCATTATCAACTATCTAGTCAAGATTTAATTCATTTTGTTTACTTGTTTGGTCTGTGTTTGTATGTTTTGAGACAGGACCTCATGAAGCCCAGCCTGGCCTTTAACAGTTTATTCAAGGATGACTTTGAATTGACCTTTATGGTTCTATCAAGATTTAATTCTTTATGTTAAAATAAACAAGTACAAGCACCTCAATACAAACATACTTCATCTTTAAGAAATGGTAAAATTATGTATCAATGTACCAAATTGTTTTGAAATAAATATCTTTGTAGTTTATTATCAGTAACTGATTCATATGCCTATATTATACCTATATATCCAAAGTTACATAGAAATTTCTTTGATTAAAAAGGAATTATGAGCAGAAAAATTTAAGATGTGTAGCTGGAGTTTTCTCCAGTCCTTCCTGGGCCTGCAGCCACTCAAAACCAAGTAAACACACAGAGACTTATATTACTTATAAACTGTATGGCCCTGACAGGCTTCTTTCTATCTAGTTCTTATATCTTAAATTAACCCATTTCTACTAATCTATAAGTGGCCATGTAGCTTGAAGCTTACCAGTACTTTCCACCTTACTTCTCATGGTGGCAGCTGGCAACGTCTCCTGACTCAGCCTTCCATTTCCCAGAATTCTCCTCTCGCCTTATCCTGCCTACACTATACTTCCTGCCTGGCTACTGGCCAATGAGCATTTTATTTATCAATCAATCAGAGCAACACATCCACAGCATACAGAAAGACATCCCCTGCAAAGATGCTCAGATGTAAGGTAGCAGGAGCAGATAGCAATAATGGCATCCATAAGTCTAAGGCATTGTACCCAAGGAATTAAGTCTCAAAATATTTCATGGAAGCAGAGGATAGGACAAGTCAACAGAACAATGCATATAACATGATTCTTAAATATTTGGCTAACTGTGACAAAAGGACAAGAAGTAATATCTAGTAATTGGAGGTTATAATAACACCAGGGGTTCATCTACTCTAAATTTTACACTAAGATAAAGGGACTAAGATAAAGAGACTTTGCAGTATATTAAATTAGTTAATATGTCTGGAACTTCATAGTTTTGTACTCTAGACTAAGTCTTAGACATGGCTTAGATGATTGACTGCTGCTCTCATCCCAAGCCTAGAAGTGAGTCACATTAGTAGACTTAGCTGAAAATAGCTGGAGCAGGCAGATCCAGTAGTAAAAAAAGGATGGGCTGACACAGAGACTCATAAGTGTTACCCTGGCATTTTGTTTATAACAAATCTTCCTTGAAGTAAAATGCTCAATTGGTTGAGATCTACAAGTCTTTTTTATTTAAGGAGACTTTATGGTACTAGGAGCTGAAGGAACAAGATTTATAATATTTGAATTGTTTCAGCAAACGGCCTTAAGTAATCATTCTTTCATTTGGTAAATGTTCATTGAGTTCCTATTGTGTGATAATCACTGTGGAAAGAATGACCAAAGCAACTATGATTTCTGTTCTAATGCAACATTCAGAATAGTAAAGGAAACACTCAAACACTCTTAGAGAAATTTCAAGTTTTAACAAGTGCTATGAAAGTCACAGACTAGACACAAATGATGATGATGATGATGATGATGATGATGATGATGATGATGATGATGGAGGTGGAGGAGGAAGAGGAGAAGGGAGAGGATGAAGATGCCAGTCAGCTACTATCCTGATGCTTTTTGCATTGTATTCCTCAGGATAATACTCTGAAAAGCACACTAATATGTATATTAAACAAGTAAGGAAATTGAGATGTAGAGGGGCCAAGTAACTTGTTTTGCATAGCATAGCTTAATGATAGCCAAAGCCAGAAAATTGATATGTGGTTCTATAGCATGTTTTCTTATCTGTTATACCAAAAATGAAGTAGTAAAAATTAGTTATATGGCACCATGTTCAGGAAAGGCCTCACTGATGAAATAACATTTAATGGTGGATCTACAGACCATATAAGGCAGGCTGCATTGACAGGAATTCATAAATGCCAAGAGATGACATGTCAAACAAACTTTATTTTCTTCAGAATGTTTGCTGGAGATTAGACTAGGAGGATTTTAGAAAAATTAATACAATAAGACTATTAACCAAATTTTATACAGAATAAGGGAAAAAAATCAGGAGACATGGATTAGTATAAAGCCTAGTGGTAACAATGAAAAATTATTAACTCTGGGAACTCGAAGAGTATATCTCTAAAACTGTGTGTCACAAGGATTTACATACTATTGGGAACTGAAGATCCTGGGATAGAATTCTCCTGTGGACTTCTACAATTTCTACTTGTGTCAGATTTTATGACTCTACCAGATATATGTTGTTTTCCAAGCCTGACTTATCTCATTTTAGGCCTTGCCTTGGCATAATGAAAATTAAATATATGTCTAAGAGAAACCAAATGACCAACTCTGACAACTAGCCTTCCATGTGAACTCAAAGAACGCTTGACTTGAAGAATGGATCTAGAAAATCATATCATCTTGGTGCTATCCACATGCTTGTTTTAGAGTTGACAGGTGAGATAGCTTCAAAGTTCAGAGGATCACTCCTTTCTTTAATACTGCTCTTGTCTGAATATGTATGTCCCTCCAAATTTATGTCAGAAGAAGTGGGTGGACCTTTGGGAAATGATTGGCTGACAAGGGCAAAATTATCACAAATGTGATCATCAAATTTATTTAAAAAAACCAGGTCTTTTAAAAATTAATTTTGCCTATCCATCCTTTCTCCTATATGATTACACAATCTTTGTCTCCACTGAAGGACAAACAACATAGCATTGTATAAGAAGCAGAGAATAGCCTTCAGCAGATAGTGAACCTATAGCACCTTGGTCTTGACCTTCCCAGTGGGCAGACTAGGAGATACATTTCTATTTCTGCTATTTATAAATTGCCAAGGCCCAGGTATTTTGTCATAGTTGTACAAATGGCCTAACGTAAATTACCTGCCCATCTTGCACTAGGAGTCATTTATCTATAAAAGGGAATCATTACAATTTTTCTAATCACAAAGAGTGTAGTAAACTAAGCAACTAAGTGCATTTTTCTGATCTTCTGCCATGACCCAAAACTAAATTTTGCCAAAAAGAAAAACTACAGTTGCCCCAAACTGATTGCTAGGAGCATAGACAGAATATAAGAAGGCAAGTAGCAAGGTCATCAGCACAGAAAGATAACAGGAAGCTGAAGATCAATCAACTTCCCCATACCACCGAGGTCTTACAAAGTTCTCCAACTCTGGATTCTAGAAACAATTCCCACAGAGGTTCTCAGTATCCTTTGATATCTAAATGTTTTCAGACAAGAGATTCACAAAAAGAGATGCACTGCCATCCAACCACCAGATTTTCCATGTCCTAGTGTTCAGAGATGCACTGCTTTATCAAGCTTTATGACTGGAAAAGGGTACAAAAGGCCTGCTTAAGGATTCATTACTGTCACCTTGGTATATTGTATTTAGTACCTGAGAAATCAAACCCCATTCCATAAAAAGAGAATTCCTCCCACAAATCAACAGGCTTTAAAAAAAAAAGAATTTTTTTAATTTGCTAATTTTTAAACTTTAATTTCATAAGTGCAGATAGTCTAAACTCTCACTCACTCAGTCTTTTTGTGGTTATGCATGTATGTGTACTTTGTGTGTATAATTTGTAATCTAATTTTGACACCATGATTCTAATTTTATGAGTTTATAAGCTTGGGCATCTGGAAAGATTTCATTTGACTAAATGAATGTGGGAAGGGGTATTTAGCGCTAAAAAAACTTGTCTGTTCAATAAAGTAGATTTCTCAAAGTTGGAAAAAAAAAAAAAAGAATTTTTTTTCAGACAAGAGAATAAACCCAGCTCCATGATAACTAGAAATATGAGACTTGAAATATGCCAGCACCTTACTGTCATGTCCAACCTGCAGCCCATGAACCATACACATACATGCATTCCAGGATAACTATAAATGTGGCCCAGTATAAAACCATAAACTTAAAAAAAACCACAAACATAAAAAAAATCTGCAGGATTTTTGCAATTTTTTAGTAATTCTATTTCATGGTTCTCAAATAACAATGTCATGTCACAATGTTAAAAAATTGGACATACCTGATAATATTTCCTAGACTCCTAAAATGAAAGAAATAAATTTCCATTGTATAAGACACACCACTTCAAATGAAGATACTAATGATCACCAATCTTCATGAATATACAGACTTTTTTCCTAATCAAAATACTTTAGACTCCCACAAAAGAATGTTTGTTCTTGTAGAAGCCACTGATTTAATACAATGAATCATTATCATCCACTCATAACTGAATAATGTTTTTAATGATTTATATTTGTTTAATCAAACAACACTATTATTCATCTAATAATGCTAGTTAAGTACATGTTAAGATAATATTTGTTAGTATATATAAAAATTTATAGCTCCTAAATTGTAGCTCAAGAACACTGAACCACCAAAGCAGAAAAAACTGATTCATTATAACAATATAATATAATTAAGCACAGGATTGGAAATGAGACCCTGAGGATTGACAATGTACATTGAGGTAGAGATATTTGCTTTAGGTAACTGAAAATCAATGCTACCTGTCTTTCTTTCTGTCTCCATTCTTTCTTGTCTAAAATAGGATAATAATATCTACTTCATAAGGATATCACAGAAATTAAATTAGGCTATACACATAAAATATCTAACATAATGTCAGTCATAAATTACTAAAAATTATGGATTTTTAAAAATTACCTTCATCTTTCAAAATTTTCTGTATTTTTGAGGTTTAATACATGTATACAATGAAATAAATAAAAGATAATTTTAAGAATCATCTTCTACTAATCTGTCTTAGCTATTTTTTTCTATTGTTGTGAAATAACACCATGACCAAGGCAACTCATAGAAGTTTATTAGGACTTAGTTTCAGAGAGTAAGTCCATGGCAGCAGGTAGGCCCAACATGCCTTTGGAGAAGTAGCTGAGATCTTACATTGCATCCACAAGTACAAGACAAACAGAGACCGGGGGGGGGGGACTAGGAAAGCTTGGACTTTTGAGGCCTCAAAACCCATCCCCAGTGACACACCTCCTCCAACAAGGCCACATCTCTTAATCCTTCCCAAATACTTCCACCAGCTGTTGACCAAGCATTTAAATACATGAAAGTGTGCATGTCATTCTCATTCAAAACACCATTTAGCCAAATGTGTTTATTACATTCCAGTGATCTTTTTTTTTTTTTTTTGTTTTGGCTTTTTGAGACAGTGAATCTGGCCTGGAATTCACTATGTAGTAGAGATGATCTTGAATGCCTGATCCTCCTGCCTCCACTTCCTGAGTGTTGTAGATTAGAAGTTACTCATGTTTTGAGGCAATGTCTGCCCATGTAGCCCAGAGGTAGAGTGGCCTCAAATGCATGATACTTCTGCTTCAGCTTCCCAAGAAGCTGGGATTATAGATATGTGCCACTGTCCCTAGCTGATATATGGTTCTAAGACTATCAGTGGCATTTTAAACATTGAGACTGCTACTAGCTTCAAGGAATCAGTACAGAAAAACTTGCAACTGCAATAATTCAGAACAAATGTGGTATGATATTTCTAAATTAGATTGTATTTTCAAACTCCTTATTTCCAATCCAGATCAAATTTGCAGTTTCTGGGTGGACATAAACAGAAGAGGGTCACTGTTCAACCCACTACACTGAGAATGTAATCTTCCTCTGCTTCAGCTTCCTGATTAGTGAAATACTATGTGCTCAACATATTATGGAGCATCTGAATATTTGGATCCATATTTTTTACAATTTCCAATCAAAGTATAATCACGATATCCTGGCACAAAATAGTTCATGGAATAAAATCAGAAGTATCTAGGTTTGTTGTTCAAGCAGATCAGTTAAAAAACATTAACAGACCATAAACGGTCAATTCCCATTCTGTACCAGCACTAGGATAAATGCTATGACAGTGGGGATTGAGAATTCCATGTATTCTGAGTAAGTAATACCTTGCACCGTGGGTGCTTAATAAGTGTTTGTCATCATCATTATCATAATTATATCATAGGTTGCCAACAGAGATAGCTAGTGTTTATTACTGCTCTGTTTAGAGGCAGTCTCTGTGGGGAAAGTAAAAGGAGAAGAATGTGTACACCACTTACCATACACTGCCCGATACAGCAAATTTTGCCTCTGGACAGCATCTATGAGAGTTTTCAACTGCTGACCCCTTAACATTCCCACCTGTCACCTACAACCGTACAATTACCATACCCTAAAAACACAAAATACTGAAAATACCAATAATAATGATTTTTTATTACCTATGAGAATGAGTAAATATGAAGAAAAGCATTCATAGAGCAGCATCAAAGTATCTTGGAGGACAAAGACTGCACTAAGGGTTTAGAAATGACAATCTTAATTCATGGATATACTATGTGTGAAGTCTTGAATGCGTTTCATAGGGCATACAAATTATTACAGACTGGATAATTTAAAACAACAAAATCTTCTTGCAAATTTGTAAGATAGAATTCTCAAATCAAATTGTCATAAGAGTCATGATTCCTCTGAAAATTCTAGAGAACAGTCAGCTTCATGCTTCTCTCCTAAGCTCTGGCACTTCCCACCAGTCCTTGGTGGCATTCTTGTAGCTGGATCTCTGTTTCAGATGTCACATGGACTTCTTCCCATCACAGGGTCTCTTTGTGTCTCTATACCTCCTTTTCTTTACAATAACGCTTTTCAGTGTTTTTAGGGTCTATCTTAATCTAATATTTGATTTTAATTACCTTAATTACATCTGCAAAGACAGTCTTTCCAGATAATGTGCTTAATTCACAGGTTCTGAGTAGGCATAGATTTTGGAGCAGAAAGTATTATTCAACCAATTCTACCAAGGAACGCCATTTAATCTGATTCTGTTTCCTTATCAGTAAATTGACAGCCATGATTTTGTCCTTGCCTGTCACACAAGTAGAAGTTGTACCTTTGGGGGAAATAAAAACCGGGATATACTTGTGAAATTGTGTACCCACATTTATAATCCTAGAAGCTGTTTGAAAAATATTTTATTTCCTCCCTCTAGAATGTAAGTCAAAGGGGAGAGCTGTCCCTGAGGTCATAAGAGTGGAAGAGCTTACTCATTGATGTAAGGGGTGAACTAGCCAGGACAATGCTGGAGAGTTCACCCTGGTAGCAAAAACAAAGTCAAGAGATGGTTGGCCAACCAACCCTGCTACTACCTAGGCCCAGAACCAGGGTTATGTGTTGGCCCACCCCAACATCCACCCCATCTGTGATCTCCTGGAGCATTGGGGGAGGGGTCAGTCCTGAGGACCCAGGTCTGTGCTGCAAGATCTCCATGACAGAGCATAATTGAATGTTCAGGAAGGCCCAGTGAGGATCCAACATCAATCAATGGTATAGCAGAGTCCAGGCCTCCAACCAGACCAATGATTCTTCAGTATGGATACCTGCATGTAAAAAAAAAATCTATGGATAAGGAGTTTACTATGTGACTCACTGTGTTACACTGCAGCTTCCATGATGAGATTCTCTCTTTCTTCCTTTTTTCCCCTTCTCTTAAATTTTATTTTGTTTTTTTTTTTGGGGGGGGGCAGAGGGTGAGGGAAATGGGTGAGATTGGGAGATATGATGTGGCGATATTATGTGAAAGACACAAAGAATAGATCGAAAGTTAAAAAAGAATATGTCACTAGGGCTGGAGAGATAGTTCAGTTTTTAAGAGCACCTGTTACTTTTGCTCTTGCAGAGGACCCTTGCTAGGTTCCCCATATCCACATGGCTGCTCACATCTGCCTTGTTAACCAGTTTTAGGGGATCTGATGCCTTCTACTGGTTTCCATGAGCACACACACACACACACACACACACACACACACACACACACACACACACACACAAAAGTAAACATGCGTATATGTAAGCAAACATTCATACTCATAAAATAAAATAATAAATCTTTAAAAACTACAAGTCAAATTCTTAAATAGTATTTGTGGTTGGTTGCTTGCCATACGAGGCACAGTTGAAAGGAAACAGAAACATGGCATGCTACAAAAGCTACAGGTAGGTTTCCATAAAACAATCTGGCATATTCTACATTATTGAATATAACCATGTTTTGGAAAAAATCTCCTGTGAAAAATAAAATATACTACCCTAAAAATGACCTTACCAAGCCACAATAATGAAGCATAGACTTTGAGGTATTTCCCACAACACAAATCATCCAAGCACCCTCCTTTTAGCAGTCTCCATAGAATAGATATAAACCCAAGGCTACTGTAAGATCAGTCTCTGGCCATTTCAAGTGGCTGCCTGTACACTCCAGACTCATTTAAAAACTGAACAGTTGTACTGACTCACCAATAAGTTTATCATTATTTAGAGCTAGTCAACAATGAGCTTTAAGGTTAAGTTGAATAAATGGAATGTTCTTAGCTATAGTTTCCTTCTGTTTGAGGCATTCTTTCTACTTGGTTCAGTGAAACTGGTTGTTGGTGTTCCATGTGTTCATGTGGGAAGATATGTACATCACATCGATGTACATATCTTCCCACTACATCCACTAAAATGAAAAGGAATGCATCACAAAAAAAAAATCAAGAAATACACCTTTGGCCTAATCCTTGAATAGTTTCCCCTGTTCCCCCCATGTCCTTAATGATGGATTGATCTGCCATACCACAAGATTGAGAAAATCCACCCTTTCTTTCAGCTCCAAACATCTACTACCCTTTAGTAATGGCTTCACTCAAATTAGGAGAACGGTTTCCTACGAAAATTAGGAAAATTAATCAGCCAAGTAAAAATTGTAGTAGAAGTTTACCCAAACAACACATGGGCGTTAATTCTCAATTCAGTTTTTTCAATTTTTCTTTATTTTTGAGGATTTAATACATGTATCCAATGAAATATATTCACGTCTACCCCCTCACTTTGGCCCTTCACCTACCACTATATTTCCCTCAATATATCCCCTCCCATCTCCACATGCTTTTTAAATAACCAACTATGTCAAATTAGTACTGTCCATGTGTGCATGGGTGTGAGACCATTCAATGGAGCCTAGAATGTAAATAGTGGCCATATCTTCAATAAAGAACTAACTAATCTACCTACCTCAGTAACTATCTACAGACAATTGCTCTTTAGAGTGAGATGGGACCTAGGGACTATCTACTTCATCTCTGTCAGGATTTTCGCTGATGAAGCCATACTTTCAAGGAACTATAGGAACTATGTAAATCTGATCACTTGGGGATGTCAAAATAGTCCATTTCTTTGATTAATCAGACTGGCTTCACTACTTAAGCACTGAAAGGGAACCAGGTTGCTCGGCTTGATTTGGGTCAGTATTTGCAGTTGGGATCTCCTTAGTTCTTCCCAAGAAATATACAGCTATCTTGAATGATGGCATATACTCACTAGGGCCAGACTGTAATACTCATATAGGGAATATTTATTTGATATAGTCTCCTCTAAAATATGTTGGAGAAAGTACTTATGAGCTCTGGAATACAGAATCTCTGCATATGTAATTTAGATAGCCTTTGTGTAGCATCCCTGCTTCAGTTAGGGCCAACCTGGAACCATGTACAAATTATAGGAATATTCCAAAAGATGTTAATTTCATATTTGGTATTTTAAAAGCAAATTCAAATTTTTGAGCTTTCTACTCTCACTTTACAGTTTAATATACCTTTTATTTTGGAGTTAGACTTAGTGCTTAGAACCTCTAAATGCCAACTTGACCATGATGGGAGCACATGGTACAGATACAGCTAGAAACATTGTTAAAAAGATGTTGGAGGAAGAAGGTTGATTTGGGTCAGTATTTGCAGTTGGGATTCAACGTATATTTGGAGGTTTCAATTCAATACAATTTGGAGGTTTAGAGTTGAATAATTTTCTCTACAATCAAAGACCTATTCCCACTGATCCTATCAGAAGCTAAGTGCCTATTTGCAGCAGGTTAGTTGAGGGACTGAGATAAGACTCTCAGACTAGTTTCCAGAGAGCAGATGCTAGCTGGTGAACCCTGTTTACCAGGCCATGGCAGTTCTGCCAAGCAGGAAGATCCTGTGGAGAGGCCGTGGGCTAGAGGATCATGACTGAGCTGTTATGAGATGGTCCAAGGCCTCAGAACTGCCAGACAGGCACCTGCTCCCAGCATTCAGATTAGCAGAGAAACCAAGCAAACATTCCCATCAACCAGTATTTAGCCTCCTGGTGCTCAGAGTTGAGCTTTCTTGATTCACTGGGGATGCTGGGGAAAGTAAAGAATCAGTAGGGCATGAGTCCTCTACAGGCTACTGCCAAACAGGTGAAAGTTCACTCCCTGAGAGCAGTCAGCACAAATCGTATTCCACCTCACAATGTGATTAGAGGCTCACACTTCAACCTCTCAATCAAGAAAATTAAGTACATTCAAATTAAACAAGCAGAGGCTCCAATTTTTACTCCAGGCTCTTGCCTGTCTCTATGTTAGGCAAATATGGGAATCCAGTTCAGGGTTTTCCTTCCACAGTCACGGACTGAAGTATTAACTCCAAGAGTTGGCCTAGCCAGACAACTCATCCATACTTGAGCCAAGGCATTCACTTGAAATAATTTAGTAGCAGGGGCTTTCACCTCCAGCAAGTCCAGGTAAATCCTGGATTAGCAGTCCTTGTCATTCTTAAATGGACTGCACATCTCCTGCTGCTGGGCCTTCATTAACAAATCTCTGAAGAAAAAACAGAGGGAAATAAACAAGCCACTTGCTGAGCACACATGTGCTCACAAAACTCCTCCTCCTTGGTTTCTCTTGCCTCCTGGGATTCTCACTTCATGCTGGGTTCTTTGAACAGTATTTTCCTCGGTGCCTTTTTATACCAACAGCAAGCCCCCCCCCCTTTCAGCTCTCCTCCCTTCAACTTCTCTTTCTTTGCCTTCCAGCCTCACAGTGCCATCATCTCCCACAGATTTCTTTTTGTATGCTCTGTCTACAGTTACAATTCATGCTAAAAAAAAAAATAGAGCTCTTCCATCCCTACCTTTTGCCCTTCCCTCCCTCCCTGAACAGCCCTAAATAACAATTCATGCCATTATAGGCATGGTGATCAAGGCATGTGTGTTTCACAATGCCATAATCAGACTAGCCAGCTCCGTTTCAAAAAGGGTCCCGAAGAAGGAATTGACAGAAGCAGGTGTACAAGGACTTCTGAGCTTGGTACCGGCTGTGTGACTTTGAAAATTCTGTGAGAGTTCACTACACTTCTCTGTTCCCATCTGTTAAAAAAAAATACACAGACATATTGAAATGCCAGCTACCTACACATTTCACAGGACACTTAGAAATCAGTTTAGCCAACAGAAAACTTCTACAAAAAGTGTAATGGACCCTGTGAATCTCTCTTTGGAAAAACAGGAAGAGTCTTGATCATAAAAGAAGGCTAATTGTGCCTCCATAATTCGACTTTGATTGTCTTCCCACTCCATTCTTTCTCCACAAGTACTATGTTCTGGGTGTTTGTAGTTCCCTCAAAATTAGTATATTAAAGCATAACCCCAAATGAGACAGCTTTACATAGTGGGGGTTTTAGGAGGTGAGTAGGGAACAGGGATACAGCCTTAATGGATGAAATTAGTGTTGCTATAAAAGGAATCCAAGGAAACCTGGACATTCCACCATTTGAGGACACAGTGATGAGGAACAGGCTCTCAGTAGAAAT
The DNA here is from genome assembly GCF_049852395.1 of Peromyscus maniculatus bairdii. NCBI lineage: Eukaryota > Metazoa > Chordata > Mammalia > Rodentia > Cricetidae > Peromyscus > Peromyscus maniculatus. Next base: position 58,529,526 of record NC_134875.1, on the reverse strand, counting down.
CAAATGTGCTAGCACCCCCAGAACCATGTTTAGAATTTAGCAAGACTAAAGTATTTTGTTATAGTAGCCTTAGCAGAGTAAGATATCTAACAGTCTAAATTTCAATCATTATAGTGATGCCTTTAAAGTCTATATCTCTAGGCCTGATTCTCTGGTAAGCTCTGTTTTCATATATCCAATTGTGTGTTTATTGTGTATCACACTTAAATGTTCCACAAATATTTCACATGTAATTCATTCCAAATCACCTTCTCTTGCTCCTTAATTCATGAGCAGCACCATTAACTATTGGATTATCTTAGTAAGAAACATGATTAAAATTTTCCTTATTTTCATCTCTATCTAGCAACATCATCTCTGCTGCTGTAACATAACCCTTTGTCCCTTCTTCTCCATGCCCACTTTGTTCCTGAATGCCATCATTTTTCACTTCTATTATTGCACAGTCTCCTAATGGCTAATGAATCTTCACTGTTGTTAATCACCCTTTGTCCACTTGTCATTGGGCTTCCCTGGACCAGCACTATGCCAGCCTTTATTACTCTAAGTACTGACTAGTGTCAGGCACTGAGCTAGGATGTCAATCTGTACAATCTTATTTCATTCAAACAATAACTCATCAACTTACATGCTATTAATATCATTATTTACAGAAGAAGAAAATAAATAAATTTAATAACTAATTTCAATGGAATTGCAGGCCCACCAACTTCATAGACTACATAGCTTCCCTTTATATGTCAGCACATCTAGAATTCTTCATTGGAATGATTTGGTCTTTCCATTCATTTTAAACTACATTTTTCAGTTTGATTTTTGCTTTTTGTTTTGTTTTTGATTTCTGGGTTTTGAGACAGAGTGTTACTATATATCTCTGGCTAGTGTATAACTCGATATATAGACCAAGCTGGCCTCCAACTAACAGATCCACCTGCCTCTGCCTCCCAAGCTCTACACTATGTTTTGAACACAGGCAACATATATGCTGCGATTCATTCCTGCATCTCTAGGGCAAAGCATGGTGTCTGTTGTCTGTTGAGTCAATACATAAGCACTAAATAAAAATATTGACTGACTTATCAGAGAATGCTTTTCAGGAGTTCATAGATCTCTTTTTCTTACTTCACATTCTTACTGGGGTACTAGTTCACATGTCTTGGCCAATATGAGGTGCATTTTTGTCTCTAGAACCTGGCGAGAAAGCGTCAGACTTGTTTTGCTGGTTCTTCCTCCATATCTCCTGCGATAGCCCAAGATCACTTTCAAGCAGCTAGATTTCCTTGCCCAGTGAAAATTTTCCTCAGTCCCAGGAAAACCAGGAATGTGACCGAGATGACTTGGTTCTCAGTTACCACTAAGATGAAGGAATAAAGAGTGGCTTAGGTCAATCCTCTCCAGTTTAAGAGAGAATAACACTATGCCTTCCTGAGGTAGTCAGAAAAAATCAGTCTCACCAAATATTACACATTTTAACCAATAGAATTTGGCCACAAGCCACCATTTTGTTTAATGATGCAAGACATGCTCTTGGCACTTGAACTCTAATAAGGACTGTACAGGCACTTGGCAGCACACATTCTGTCAAGGGGTTTTGACAGCTAGAAAGCAAACAAAAGGACAATTTAAATGTAACATCATATCTACTCAGGCTGTCACTCAAGTGCCTACTAGCAATCTGACACCAAATCAATAGTATTATGGTTCATTGAAGTTGGATCAATGGCTTCACGATGTCTCAGAGCATCAGCAGCAGCACAATAGCAAACTTCATGTCTCCTGTCTATTATTACAAAGGATATAATCACTGTCTGGCTTCTTGGAGTGCCAAAGCCTTGGCACACTCCTTCCTGAGGACTCTAGGACTCTAGTTGAGATCAGGGCATAAATAAGGTTATATTCTCCCCACCTCTTCCTTCGATTCTGTCTCCTCCTCCTCCAGGAAATAACTTGGAAAGCGTTTCACCTATCTCGACATTAAAAGCAGGGATATCCCATCTTCCAGGAGCTTTGTGAGAAACCATGACCAGAGTGCAAGATCCCAGAGAAAACACTATTTTTCTTCATTTTTTGAGGCAAGGTCTCACTACATAGCCTTGGCCAGGCTGCCTAGAACTGCTAAGAGGTCGGCCACCACTGGTTCTAGTTTGGGAACTCTTAGGTGTTTCTCAGTCCCATAAATACTTATGTATTCACGTTTCTTGACCCTGTGACCAAACAAAAGGCTTCTGTTTTCAGCTGGTGGAGGATATTCCTGAAGTAGCCACTTTCCAGGGTTTCCCCCCATTTCCTCGTGCCCTCCCAAAGTTGACACACTTGAGTATCACTTTTCCAGACATTTCTATAGAGAAATGTAATCATTTGTACAACTTCATAAGGCCTGTGCAAATGTAACCTCCCAAGAAAGCTACATGAAGAGAAAACACAATTTTCAAATGTCCCCCAGTCCACTGGAAAGAGGTACCCAGGAGTCTAATAAAGTTGAAAAGCATCTAGTCACAGGCTAGAGCAGCATTAGACAGGTGGCTCAGACAAGGCATACATTGATTTCAAGGCTCAAATGAATTTCTCCCCCGTGCCAGAGCACCTATTGCACTTGCCAACCTAGCCAAAGGCCTGCACATCAATGAGATGAGGATGAATTATTGAAAAGCTTCTGTATAAAATGCTGCACTCTGCCATTTCCTACAAATCAAATTATCGAAGGAGATATTTGATTGTAAACATATTTAGAAAATGATTTCATTGTCGTTAGGTTGGTTTTGCTTGCACCCCCTCCCTTAAATTTCATTTGCATTAAAGTGCTACAAAGTTAAAAAGGTCACACACACACACACACACACACACACACACACACACACACACACACCACTCCCAAACAGGAGCTTGCACATCAGCTACAAAAGCAAATAAATTCAATCAGCAAAAAATGAAAACCTATTATAAGCAATAGAAACCCCTTTAAATCATGCTTAACATCCTTAAAACAGAATTGCCTCGGCCTTGCCCAGGCCACTAACACATAGTTATCCTGAAAACAAATGTTTTTGCTTTGTTTTGTTTTTAACATGAAGAGACCTAAATTCTATTTATAGGTCTCAAACTGCAAAACCTAACAGTGTTAAACAGGTTTCCCTCCCTCCTACTCCACCCTTCCCCCCTCTCTGTTAGTGCAAGAAAGTTCTCAATTTCAGTCATAGCTCATCTTCTGAGACTACTATCTCCAGAGACGGAAGTGTGGCTCCTCCCTGCTGTAGGCTCTACCCAGAGGCACAAAAGCCCACTCAGCTAAGACTGAGCAGCTTCTGTTTCTTGCTGCCTTGGGCAGAACAGTCATCAGAAAACGAGGCATCAGATGACCCAAAGGCCAAATTGCTTCTGTGGAGAGACTTGCTTAATGGCATTCAACTAGAATGCCTTTGCCTAAAGGAGCCTCTCAGCAATGCCTTTGGCTCGAAGCACTTAAAAAACCAAGAAAGGATGTGGACTTCCCTGCCGAGAAATTGGTGCCAAAGAGAAGAATCTAGTAGAAAGGGTGAAGGACACATTAATTCAATAGTCATTCTTTATTTTCAATTACATTTTGAGTGCTTGCCATATATCAGGTACTGAACCTGTCCCGGAGCTGTGAAATCCCACCGTCAGATTTCCATAGCCCTCACACTCAGTGTCCCCTTTCTAGAATAATAGTAATGTGTGTTAAGTTATTGAGGTATCCTGGAATTTGATCTATTGGCAATGAGCTCTAGGGAATGGGGAGAAGGCTCAGTGGGTAAAGTGCCCATCAGGCAAGCAAGGGGACCTGAGATCAGATCCCCAGCACCAATGTCAAACCCTGTGTATGACAGTGCATTCCTATAGCCCCAGCACTGGGCACTGCAGAGACAAGCAGACCCCGGGGCGTTTCTGGCCTGCTACTCCATCTGAAACAGCAAACATTAGGTCCAGGAACAGACTCTGTCTTACAAAGATAGAGAGCTGTGGAGAAGGACACCTAGAGTTGACCTCTGGTGGGCCTATACACATGAGTACATACATGTGTATGCCACATGCACAAACATGCCCACACAGAGAAATAAAGAATAAATAGTTAAAAATGTAAAAGAAATGAACCTTTATACAAACAAATTGATGACTGTTTAGCGATGTACTTATAGAACGTTCACTTTGTCCAAAGAGTTGAAGCAAGCACAGTGACCAATTAGAATAGGGATAGGACAGGAAACAAAAGCAAGTCGTGTGACTAAGATGCCAGTGGGGCTATCAGAGGAATAAAATATACATGAAGCCAGGATCCAATCACTAAGGTGTCTTCACTACAATTAAATATGGCCAATTTGTATATTAAGTGTATTTATGAAATCTCCTTTTAAAAATACTTGACTGTCTGTGCACTTAGTGCAGTATTTAGCAGCTTTGGAAAGTAGAAATAACGACTTATTTGATACCATCCATTAATTGAGAAGCTAATATATGTCAGATTCGGTGCTAAGTAAGTATTTTTATAGCTTTTCAATTGAACTCTCACAAGAACACTGTGTTTCAAATGATCTAGTATGTGATAATTTACAGAGGTCATTTTACCTACAGGAAGTGCTATCATCCAGTAGCTAATGATGCCTTATATGTAACTTAAATTAAATGAACAACTTGCAGATAAGTACAACCCTAGAAAACATTACTATTTTATATTGTGTATCCTAATTGTTTTCACATTCTTGGTAATTGTAACAAGTGCCAGTACCTATTAAAGTTCCACACAGGGTCTGGAGAGATACTTCAGTGGTTAAGAACCTTTGCTGCTCTGGCATATCAGGGCTCAGTTCCCAGCATGCACATGGCAGTTCATAACCTCCCAAAACTCCAGTTCCGGGCTATCTGGCACCCCTTTCTGGTCTCCAAGGACACCAGACATGCACACAGAGCACACACATGCATGCAGGCAAACCATTCATATGCATAAAATAAAAATAAATCCACTATTTAGGGCTGGAGAGATGGCTCAGCAGTTAAGAGTAATTGCTGTTTTGTCAGAGGACTTGAGTTCACTTCCCAGCACCCAGGTGGCAGCACACAAGTCCATAACTTCAGTGCCAGGGGATCAAATGCCCTCTTCTAGCCTCCATGGACACTGCACACACATGGTGCACATACATACACACATGCAGGCAAACACATGCACAGACAACACACATATAAAATAAAAATTAAATCAAATTTTAAAAAAATTAAAAAGTACAAAATGGTGTGATCCTATTTTCCAAAGAAATGTGAGGCATAAGAGATGAATTAACTTGCCCTAAATACCACAGGAAGTGAAAGGCAAAGTTGGTACTCAGAATCATCTGACTAGTTCCAGAGTTCTTTCCAGTACCTGTTCACCACTGTACCTTCAGTTTCTTGAGCAGGGCCTGGAACATAGAAGATATTTAGTAAATGCCTCTGTGACAACTGTAATACCAGCACATACAATGAAACAAGAGGTATTACATGGCTTTGTAATATGAGTGAGTGTAATTATAAGAACTCAACATTCAAAGGAGGAAGCAGTTAATCTAGGGGACTATCAGATGGGCATGACTATCAGACTCCTCCTTGAGCAGTGTGAATAGTTGAATGAGTAAAGAACAATCCAGCAAGGTGGACACTTGGCATCAGAAGAGGGGAACTATAGGAGTGAATATTCCTTGGCCCAGTAACAGTGGACAGCCCAGTCTTCTGGAGACTGATAAAGTAAAACATAAAGGACATAAACATAAAAAAAAAAAAACATGAAGTGCCAGGTGGCGGTCGCGCACACCTTTAATCCCAGCACTCAGGAGGCAGAGCCAAGCGGATTATTATGAGTTCATGGCCAGCCTGCTCTACAGAGCGAAATCCAGGACAGGCACCAAAACTGTACAGAGAAACCCTGTCACAAAAACAAACAAACAAACAACAAAACCCATGAAGTATAAAGCTGTAAGAAGATCATAGAGATCGCTGAGTAGTAAGCTAAGAAGCTTGGCATTTAAAGAGAAATATCTCAGAGAAAGAAATACTTTTTAAATAAGTGAAATAGGAGTTTGTGCTAGCTGGTTTACGTCAACTTGAGCTAGTTGAGGGAACCTCAACTGAAAAAAATTTCCTCCAAAGACTCAGCTGTAAGGCATTTCTTTAATTAGTGATTAATGTGGTAGGGCCAGCCATTGTGTGTGGTGCCACCCCTGGGGTGGTGGTCCTGGGTTCTATAAGAAAGCAGGCTAAGTAAGCCATGCAGAGAAAGCCAGATAGTAGTGCCCCTCCAAGGCCTCTGCATCAACTCCTGCCTCCAGGTTCCTGCCCTGTTTGAGTTCCTGTCCTGACTTCCTTCAGTGATGAACAACAATGCAAAAGTATAAGCCAAATAAACCCTTTCCTCTCCAACTTGATTTTTAGGTCATGATGTTTCACCACAGCAGTAGAAACCCTAACTAAGACAAAGTCGTCAGGGAAACACACCATCATTTTATTTTCTTTACGATCATCATCATTGGTGTAGGAAATTCTGGAAAAAGCATATTAGGCAAAGAGAAGAGCAAATATTTGGAACCCAGAACTTTATTTGGTAACAATATGGAATCTTACAATGAAGTGCTCTCTCCCTCTCCCTTTCCTATGTGTTGTATGCTATCAAACACACTACACCTCAAATCCAGTCTCTAATTCCTCCACTATATCACAAATTCATTTATATAAGCAGTCCTAAAACAACTCTACATGCAACAATCTCTTCTCCCCCTTCCTTCTTTCCTTCCTTCCTTTCTTTTTCGTTTTGTAGAGCGAACACATTGCTGAACGTGTCTTTGGATAGCCCTGTCTTAGTGGTATTGGCAACAGCCTCTAAGCGTGTCTGGTGCAGTCTGGGGGCTGTAATCCATCACAGAAACTTAAAGCAGGTTTTTGTTTGTGCACAGCACGAGTTAGTTATATGTGAGAGTGGTTGTTTTTTTTTTTTTTCATCTTCAGTTGTCTCAGATGCAGCTTATATAAAAATAATTATTATTATATTAACTGAACACCACTCTATAATTGCAAAAGTGCAACTGTTTTGTTGACATTCTGAATGCTTCTATGCAAATACATGTTTTTAACTAAACAAACAAGCAAACAAAAACCTCTGCATGACAAGGATTATCTTCACTACACAGATGAGGAAACTAAAGTTAAGAGGTAGCTTGCCTAAATCTACACAATCAGGACTGGTTCATCCAGAGAAAGTAAATCTTAGACAGGAAAATCCTTCTCTCTGGCATTACTTTTTTTTCTCCAGTTTAACTTCATGAAGATTCAGTAACCAAAAGTCGTGCTGCCGCTGATCAATCCCCTTATCAGGTAGACTAGACACAGAGAATATTTTGCCACTGTTAATTTTTCAAACTCACAAACATGCTCACCTAGAGCAGTTCTATTTTCATTTAAATTTGTCATGTCCCCCAGCAAAACAAGTTCACAAAATAATGGCCGATCCAACTTCAGAACTCTCAAAATATGCCATTTAACAAACCATGCCCAAGCACATGCTGCCTTTGCACCTCCTATGAAACAGCCAGTTCGCATTGCATTTCTGCAGACTGTCAGGTCCTTTCCAGAAGAACGTGCAAGTTAGCAACATTGCCAAATGTGGGAGAATCAGTGGCGTCCCTCCCTAGGGATGCTGCTAAATGTGCTCAGCTGAAAACTGCAGCGAACTGTACAGGTGTCACCAGTAAAGTCAGAAATGAGGACTTTAAATTTGAGGGATATAAAAGATACCAGAAATAATAATAGAATCTCTTTGAATAAATTGCTAGACATGCAAATGAGATGTGAGTCTGGGGAAGAACAGCATGTGTGTTAAAGTCTTAGGGATAGGTACTCCTCTAGCAGGGACAGTGTGTGAAGCAAATGAGGGGAGGTGCTCAGAAGCCCCTCTTTTTTTTGTAATTATCTCTGCCAGTTGGTTATTGTTTACACAAGATCAATTTCTGTCCAGGCGGTAGAAACACTAACACATTGCACTTCAAACATTAACATGATATGAGGTGAAGGAGTCATTCAAGCATAGGTTTGCTTAATTGTTGAAGTGATAAGAACACTGAATCTTAGCCAAAAGGCCAACCAATGATGACTTAACTTTTGTAACACAGGTAAGGTCAATACTTTTCATTCAGAGCACACAGACTTCATTTGTCTGCTTCCTACAAGAGGTCAATGGAACATAGTATTCCTGTCATAACACTTTATTTTTAGACAGAAAACACTGGGGAAACATAGCTATTCTAGGATATGGGTGATTTCAGGGCTCATGATAAACCGAGAGGCAGATGAATGAGGTTTACAGTGTAGTAGAACATGCTTCAGCTCTACACTGGACCATTCCCAGGTGACTTCTCCAGTTTCTAGAAAATGAATTAGGCCACTTAATTAGTGCTCCAGTTGCCTCTTAAGCCTTTAAAAGATCAGCAAAAATATAACTGGTAATGTGCAAGATATGCACAGAATTAAAAAGGGAAAACTTAAAGTTGCTGTATATAGCCACAAAACTAGATCTCCTAAGTTGGGAACCTTAGGTTATTTATTATTGCATCTACCACAGGGATGGACATAGTGCCTGGCACTCACAAGGTATTTGATTAAGTTTCCTATAACTGAATTGAAAGGAACTGATAGAAACGATCCATTGTAAAAATATTTTAACTGAGCAATTTACATCCTGACTATACCTAGGGCACCAAGCCGTTGATCTCCTGCAGCTCTTAATTTGAAAACTAAAGCCATCCAAGTTGTCCTAGTACAAGAATGGGTAACTAAACTGCACATCACACTATCTTTTTATCATCACAGCTCATATCACAATGTTACTAGAAACTTTGGGGAGCCTCACTTTAGATCCCACATGTTACTGGGGAAATTCGAGTCCTCTTAGGGTTCTTAGTCTACTTATTAAAAAAAAAGATTAAGAACAGACTAAGGAGGAAGTTTGAGGAATTTCATTAGCATTTCAAAGAAAAACCACAGGTCAGGCAAACCTTAGCTGTTGCTTGGAGGAGAAAGATGGAGAAGAGAAAGCCATGCCTTTTAAGTTCACAATGGAGAGTAGAAAGAGTGAAAAGGCCCAAAGTAACGGAGAAATCATACTTAGGCTATGGCCAGTATCCAAAAGAGAGACAGAAAAGAAGGAAAAGTGAGGTTTTTCTGAGCAGACCTAACCAACCCTCAAGGCAGCTCCACAGCAACTGCAGAGAGCTGGATTCTGTGAAGGAAAAGTACATTATCTCATTAAGTAGATAATTATTCCTCCCATCTATTTAGCATGGCCTTAGATAATTCCACCTTCCTGGGGAGTAGTCCCTTGGCTGGGTGACTGACAAGCTCAACTGGATTAACTCTTTTATGTTTTGGGTAGCTTGCAATTCTAAGTCTCTACCTAGGCCCAAGGAAGATACTATTTTCTTAACCAGAAGGAAATAGCTTTCCCTTAACGGCTCTTAACAGGGCCTTGATCAAGGTTACTGTAACAACAGGGCTTTTAAATACAAATCCCTTTAAAAAGAAGCAATATGTTCTTCTTTTGGTCAATAACTGACTCATTTTAAATTATAAAACCATAACCCTATATAGCATCATGTGGTCCCTGACATTGTTCAAGTAAATTTTCTAACTTGGAAGTAGTTTTTTTATCTTGTTTATACTAGCAAATTATTCTGACTTAAAAAATGCAAATAGGGGTTAGAAAGATGACTCAGAGGTTAAGAGCACTGACTGATCTTCCAGAGGTCCTGAGTCCAATTCTCAGCAACCACATGGTGACTCAGAACCATCTATAACAGGATCTGGTGCCCTCTTCTGACATGCAGACAGAACACTCATATACATGAAATACATACATAAATAAATAAATAAATAAATAAATAAATAAATAAATAAATAAATAAATAAATCTCTTAAAAAATAAAAGAAAATACAAATAATAAAAGCTGATTGCCCACAAATATATTCTGTGCCTCCTCAATCTTTCCTGATTCAATGTTGAGGAAATGATTTCAGTGAAATATTTGCTAGCCATAAACCTTCCCTTTAATTTTATATTTTTATTTATTTATTTATTTATTTATTTATTTATTTATTTATTTATTTATTTATTTATTTATTTATTTTGGTTTTTCGAGACAGGGTTTCTCTGTGTAGCTTTGCGCCTTTCCTGGAACTCACTTGGTAGCCCAGGCTGGCCTCGAACTCACAGAGATCCGCCTGGCTCTGCCTCCCGAGTGCTGGGATTAAAGGCGTGCGCCACCACCGCCCGGCTCTTATATTTTATTTTATGTGTATGATATTTGTCTGCATGTATGTCTATATACCACCTTCATGCCTGGTGCCCATGGAGGCCAGAAGACAGCATCAGATCTCCTGGAACTGGAGTTACAGACTATTGTTAGCCACAATATGGATGCTAAGAAGAATCAAATCCAGGCCACATGGAAGAACAGTAAGTGCTCTTTTTTTCCAAAAAAAATAAACATTTCTCTAACTCTATTTTTTTATTTTTATGATAGTTTTTTTCTTTTGTTGAAAATAGAGGGTTTTTTTCTCACATAATACATCCTTATTATCATTTCTCCTCTTTCTACTCCTCCCAGCTCCTCTACCTCCCTTATCACATGAATCCATCCACTCCCTTTCTGTCTCTCATTAAAAAACAAACAGGCTTCTAAAGGATAATAATAAAATAAAACAAATACTAACACATTGGAACTGGAAAAAAGAAACGGAAGGAAAAGAGCCCAAGAGAAGGCACAAGAATCAGAGACATACTTGTTCACACACTCAAGAATCCCTTAAAAACACTAAACTGAAAGCCATGATATGCACACAAAGGACCTGGTACAGACCCGTGCATGTCCCATGCATGCTGTCTCAGTTTCCGTGAGTTCATATGTACTTTGGTCATGTTGATTCTAGAGGACTTTGTTTTCTTGGTGTCCTACATTCTCTTTGGCTCTTACACTCTTTCTGAGTCCTCTTCCACAGGGTTCCCTGAGCCCTGAGGGGAGGGATTTGATAGAGAGAGACATCCTGTTTAGGACTAAGTGTTCCGGGGTCTCTCATTCTCTGCATAACACTTAGCTGTATGTCTCTGTATTTGATCCCATCTGCTGCAGGAAGAAGCTTCTCTGATGTTGGCTGAGCAAGGCACTGATCTATGAGTATAGCAGAATGTCATTAGCAGTCATTTTATTGCCTCGCTTTTATTTTTAGATCAACAGTATTTGGTTTTCCCCTAGGTCCCTGGCCTATCTAGTTTCAGGTTCTTGGCCACCTGAGCAGTGTCAGGGATGGATTCCATCTCATGGAGTGGGCCTTAAATCCAATTAGATAGTGGTTGGTTACTTCCAGAAGCTTTGAGGCACTATTGTACCTGTGTATTGAAGGGTTTATAGCTGGGTTGGTGTTTCCCATTCCTTTGGTAGCATGCAGAGCACCTTCCAGTACTATAAACAGCAGTGTTGTAGGGGAGCAGGTTCAAGGTAGGCACCAGCTTGACCTCTCTTTGTTCAATGAGCTGTATGTGTGTTCTCTTCAGCAGTGGCAGCAAGCGCTCTTCACCACTCTCCAGCCCAGAAACACGTTTCTTAATCAAATAAATGTACATATCTAGGTCCAATAGAAAAATCACAAGGTACTTTAAAGTGGGCCCAGTGTTTTATGAAGGAATAAAGAATTCCAGGTGTCATTTGTACATGGCTTGAGCATGTCCCCCTAAACATTTGAGCTTTAGAAGCTTAGCACCCAATGTGGTGAAGTGAGAGGTGAACCTTGAAAAGGCAGAACCTACTGAGATTTGGCTGACTCCTTGGCAGTGCACTTAGGATGTGTTAAGGTCGGTCGCTCAGGGCTTTGATTCAGTTCTCAAAAGAGTAAGTTATTTTAAAAGAGCCTTCCCTGCTCTTTGACCCCTTGTCTGGCCTTGTGATCTCTCTGTCTTCCCCATATGCTGCCACCACTGCAGTGCCAGCTGCCAGGAACCCTCCTCATAGCTATCGTGAGGCTAGGTCCAGGTTCTTAGTTGTATACAACCATGAGCTCAGTAAACCTCTTTTGCTCACAAGTTACTCAGCCTCTGGTATTCTGTTACAGTAAGAATAATTTGAGTAATGGACATAAGAAAATTGTGCATGGCTTCCTAGCCTGGGTAGCACAATAGAGCCAGCCCTGTTGCCACAGGTGTGGGTGAGCCAGCTCTGAAGTTTTGAGCATGGGAGAGCTCTTCCAATTACTCATCTGTCTTGTGGCATTCTGGGCAGGAGAAAGATGCCCTACCCCTCCCCACATCAATGCCTGAGGCAAATGGGAGAACTGGCCCTGAGGTCATAAGAGGGGAAGAGCTGTCCCTGCTCCCCAACCAGCTGTAACACTCAGAAAGCAGGTCATGCACCTCCCCTGGGCAACACAACAGAGCCAAATATGTTGGTGGAGGTGTGGGCAAGCCAGTCTCTAAGTTGTGAGCAAGGGAGAGCTGTCCCCATTACTCATCTGACTTGGGGCAGCATGGGCAGAGGAGAGATGACCTCTCCCCAGCTCCCACCCATCAATGCCTAAGACAGGTGGAGAAGCTGCCATGGGGTCAAAAGAGTGGGAGGGCTGTCCCTGCCCCTCACCAGCTACAGCACTCAGGAGAGTGGCCCCTGTACCTTGCTGGGGCAACACAGTAGAGCTGGCCCTGACACGGTGTAGGTGTGGGAGAGCTGACCCTGAGGGCACTAAAGCAGGAGAACTGGCCCCATCCCTTGCTCATTGCTGGAAAAGGTGAGTTAGCAGGGGCAATGCTGGAGAGCTCACCCTCTGGTGAGGACAAGGGAGAAATGGCAGGCAGACCAACCCTGCAGCTGCCCAGGTCCAGAACCAGGCTTATGACTTAGTCCATCCCAACATCCACCCCATCTGTGATCTGCTGGAGCACGGGAAGGGGCCAGTCCTGCAGACCCAAAGCTGCAGGATCTCCACAGCCCAGGGCAACAACTGGAAATCGAAGAGGAGCCCCAGTGAGGGCCCTGCATCTACAGTGTAGCAGAAGCCAGAGGCCTCAAACCAGACCAATGACTCTTTGCAATGAACACTGGCAAGTAAAGATGCATGGACTAAAGGGGTTTACTGTGTGACTCGCTGTGTCACGCTGCAGCTTCCATGATGACATTTTTAAATTTTCCCTTTTTCTCTTAAATTTTGCTTTATTTTGGGAGTGTGTGCAGGGGCAGAGGGCAGATTTGAAGGGACGAGGAATCTGAATGGGATCAAGATACATGATATAAAAAACACATAGAATAAATAAAAGAAAGTAAAAATAAATAAAAAGAAGACTGTGCACTGTAATTGGATGTTGTTGAGACTGTTAACTATGAACTTCCTTCACACTGCATTTGTAGGAGTAGTGGAAATTGAATAGCCTACAGCAAAAACAAAGTTAAATTTACTAATTCAGACTTTCTTATGAAATTCTCTTAGTGTAAAATAAATATGGCACCTGAAAAATTAATACACAGATGTCTTTAAGTTGGAAAGCAACTTTTCTCCACAGAATATACTCTAGAGTACAACCAATATGCCTCAGGCCTACCCTCCTATAGTAGCCAGTACTAATAATTTCTTTGATAGTCTTCCAGAAATTTTCTATAAATATACATACAGATGTATACTAATTATATTTGATTCCAGTAAATAATATCAACTTCACTGATAACAGCCTGGATTTCCAACTTAGTATTTCTTGGATAACTTTCTTCCTGAGATGGAGATAGATATAGGTATAGTCATGTTTATAGTAGCTACACAGTAGTCCATAATCTAGTAACTGGCATTCTATTCATGATTATTTGACTGTTCTAGCTCTTGCTATTACAAATAATCATCTTTCTATCCATCTTTTCACATATATGTTAGAATTCTTACATGAATTATAACATGTGGAAATGTAAAATGATGCAATCACTTTAAAAACAGTTTGGCATTTCCTCAAAAGCTTTTTCATAGTTACCAAATGATCTAACAATTCCAAGTACATATTGTAAAAGTGAAAACATACTTTCAGGTAAAAACTTGCATGTAAATGCTCATGCCAGCATTATTCATGAAAGCCAGAAAGTAGGAGCAACTGAAATGCCTATCAACTAATAATGGATAAGCAAAATATGAGTTACACATAGACACAGATTTATTATACATACTGTGAAATATTCCTCAACCATGAAGAATAATGGCTGAGAGCCGTTCTACATGTTAGTATTGATGAAGCTTGAATACAGCTTAGTGAAAGCTCTCACATTGTGTAATCCTATTTATAATAAATATCCACAACATAAATATACACATATACAAAATTGATTTGGTTATTAGAATCTGGAGGGAGTGGGATCAGGTTGTATCTTTAGGATTTCAAAAATGACATAAGCCTGTCGATGTACAAAAAAAATAACCTACTTGAATGCCTTAAATGAGTGAATTTTATGGAATGTGAATTATATCTAAATAAAACAGTTTTTTTTAATTGGTAATATGAAGTCTTTCAAAGAGGGACCAGTGTAGAATATATACTTTCCAATGGAACATTTTTACATTAGGATATTTCCCCCATATACCCCAGAAAAAAATTCCTTTTAGTTTCTCCCACCAGACAGTTAAAATGCTTCTGCTCATTTTCCAAAGGAAATGACTGTGTTTAAATTTGAAGAGAAAAAAAAATTAAATCAAAGATTAGCTTTCAGAAACAAGCTTGAATGTCTTTTTTAATAGTTTCTGTGCTGCTGTTGTTTTTTTCTAATTACAAACGCAGCACATACCCAGTGTATGAAATTTGGAAAATTTGGAAAAGACATAAAAGCCCAGAGAGAAGCAAGTAAAGATTATCTGTTACCCTGCCACGCAGGCGTATACACAGCTTTATGTGTGACTTTCTTATTTTAATATTATGATATCATGAATGCTTTCTTCTATCAAAATCCTGATTTTTAATGGAGGCATAGTTTTCTAATACAGGCCCACACCATCATTTATTTGACCACTTTCCAATTGGGGGTAGTTAAGTGCTTCCAAATTTTCACCTCCACAATTATTTATGTAAACAAATCTTTTTGTGCATCCTCAATTATTTCCTTACGATAAAGAGCTAAAAGTGAAAATGCTGGGCTAAAATATATATCCTCAAAGTGTCCTTCAAAAAGGTTATGACAATTTATAACTCCACAAAAAAGCAAGTTTTGTATCTATTTGAAACGGGTCAATTTATAACTCCACATAAAGGCAAGTTTTGTATCTATTTCAACCTGGTCAAAAGTGGCCGAGGTGGCTTGTTATGAATTTGGTAAGCCATGTTAATGTGTTGAACATGAATTATGCACATGAGTTCACTATTACTTTGAATGATGTCTGTTGGCCAGTTTGATTCAGTTCTTGGTCTTTTGTTGTGTGTAATGGTCTGCTCATCTCTTTTATCATTTTGTTAATCTGTGAGAACTCTTTATATACTATTAAATGACAATATCAGAATTTTTCTATTCTATATGATCACATTTTACATGCCATCTCCACATATACAGCACCACAGTGCTTCTCTGGAGTCTTTATGTCTTCCTCAGGGTGAAAATTCTCCAAAATCCAAAGCGGGGCGGGGGGGGGGGGGTGACAGAAATATTTCTTTTCCTTTCTTTCCACCACATACTAGAAGATATAAGGAACCCACAAATGATCTTTAAAATAAATGGACCATGTTATTAGAGAAATAATTCAATCTCCCCTGTGGACTCATTAATGGCTCCTATAAACACCTTTTCTCCCGTGTCTCTCTGGGCACCTAATGCTTCTTCTAAATCAATAGCCCCGGAAGTTAAGGAACTGCTCAAACCCCCCTCTTTCTACCAACAACTCAAACCGAAGCTTTCCCCATTGTTCCAGGCTCCTTAGCACTTGATGGTACTTACAGAGCAAACTCCTGAGCATCTAATCACCACATCTAATTGCATGGAAGAGAATATTTTCACTAAAATGCTAGTAAATTACTAAGTTAACTGAGATGCCATGCTCCTGACAACCTGGTGATGTGGAGTAGACTGTTTCTGGAAATGATTTCCTGAATTGTATCTGTAAAAGGAAGATTTTCTTCTTTTTACTACACAAAGTACTTAGGAGTTCCATTGACTATATCCATGCTGAAGCATGCACTAGCATGGGGTAGAGAGTGACACGGGTCACGAACAAAATGCTATTGGTTTAGGGCTACTTGAGGGTCCTGGGTTTCATATATTTATGTATGACTTACTATCATATGAATTTTGTCCCCTCCTCATTCATGCATTGAAACTCCCATACACTAACAATTCCTATACTACCCCTCCCCTCTGTGTGATGTATTTGGAGGTAATGAGGTTGGAACTCTCATGGCCATATTCCTGCCCTTACCAGAAAATGAAAGAGACAGACACTAGGACTACCTCTCTTCACTTTGTGAATACATTATGATAAAGAGGTCACACACAAGCCAAGGAGAGGTCTCTCTGCATGAATCACATAGGGGAGCATTTTAGCTTGCCCTTTCCAGCTTCTACAACAGTGGTTCTCAATCTGTGTGTCCCGACCCTAAATGGTCGCATATCAGATTTTTACATCACAATTCACAATAGTAGCAAAATTATAGTTATAAAGTAGTAGTGAAATAATTTTGTGGTTGGGGGTCACCACAACATGAGGAACTGTATTAAAGGGTCACAATATTAGGAAGGTTAAAAACCAGTGTTCTAGAAATATGACAAAATAAATTTCACTTGTACAAGTCAATCTGTCTTTGTTATTTTATTGTGATAACTTGAGCTTTCAACACACAGCCAGCAATTAATGCTAGAAATTCATTCCTTATGAGTTTATTCTGAATGCCTAGTGCTCAGTTCATATGCAAGCAGCCCCATGGAGGAAGATTTATCTGTCAATGAATCATAAGAGTGAAGATACCCGGTTCCTTTCATTGGGACAGCAGTAAATAATGCATAGGAGAAAAAAAGAGAACAATTTACAGAGTGCTTAGGTGTCTACATGAAGTGGATCTGGACACACACACACACACACACACACACACACACACACACAAACAAAACAAAAAAAAAAAAAAACAACCAAAAAACTCGACCAGTTCATAAACCTCTCCAAGGCCGGCAATGAAAAGGAATAGCTGCCAATACCCTCACCATGATGGTTCAACAATCCTGGTGAGTAATAGTTCTCTTCTGTAGCCAACGGTGTTGCTGTTTTGTGTTCTTTTGACCTAAATAAGACTCATCTTTACTCAGCAACTCAAAGACAGAACCAAATACCTAGATTTCTTCCATATCTTCATTAATAGAGCTTTTAAAATAATTCTATTGACCAAGAAAGTTCTAAACACTTTCAGGTATGTCCAGCCTATGTCCTGTAGATGGCATGAATCACTGAGTAGCTATGAATACTGTCCAATACGTTTTTAGACCACAACATTATATTACAGTGTCAAAAGGTTGGACACCTCTGCAAGTTACATGTCTAAGCTAGCTAATATTTCACAATCACCTATCAGGGTAGAAAGATATTAGTATCTTTGATTTACATATAAGGAATAGAGAAGAGGTAAAGCTAAGATTTGGACTGAAATTTGAGAAACCCAAAACATAACATTCTAATTCATACTTGGAAGACATTTGTCCATTGTTAAAGAGCTAGTATTCAAGCCAAAGGCAATTGTTGCTCCTGTATTTCTGCTTTCCTATTAAGTCGTGTGTGTTCTTGCAATGACTAGAGTTAGAAGCACCTAGGAGATGTTGAGGCATACCTCTGGATATGACAATGATGATGTGTCTGGAAAGAATTATCTAAGGGGGAAAGACCTGTTCCAAATGTAGTTGATACCATAATGCAGGCTAGGGACCCCACAGAATAAGAAAGGAAAAAGAAACATGCTAACAAGGGACAGGCAAACTTTTCCTTTGCTTCCTGCTCTGCTGTGACATGAACTATTTGGTTCTACCACATCTTCCCTGCCATGATGGAACAACACCTCTGAAAACATGAGCCAAAACAGATCCTTCCCCTTAAGTTGTCTATACGAGGGATTGGGGCCATGGTGAGAAAACGTTAATAAAGTTCTTTTTGGAATCTTTGAAATGTGTGTGTGAGAAACTTCTCAAGAGACTTAAAATGCTCAGGAAAATGAGTTTTGAAATCAGATGAACTTGGATTCAGTTACTAACTCTGTTATGCATTAGCTCTGTGCATTTCAGCAAGTCACTTAAGAGCCCTGAGCTTCAGTTTCGTCAGCTCTAAAATCGGTTGGAAATAATGATTCCTACTTCTTTGGGCCGGCGATTATGTGAATTTTGTAAAGGGCTAATTACAGTGTGCAGCCCCTCCCTGGCACTCAACAAATAACACATACTGTGAAAGCTGGAGAGGAGGGCTTGATGGTCACTCTAAGGTTAAATTCCGGTCACATTGTGAGTACCAAGAAAAACCCAGAGAGTGCACTACCAGCAAACAAGGAAAGCCTCCGCTTGAGAAAAGGAGCCAGGCAGCAATCACCCACAGGGACAGACAGCTGCAGCGCCATGCTGGCCAACAGCTCAGTCTATTGACTGATGGAAGTGGACTAAAGAGGGAATAGACAGTAGCTCAGTCTTCACTGTCATACCCAAGGAGTCTCCTCTTTAAAACCAGAGAACAAAGCTGGCCTCATCTTCAGTTTGTTTATCTTATTCACCAGAAGTCTGTTTATAATAAGCCTTAGGGAACTCAAAATGCAAGACTTAGTTTCCTCATCTTCAGAGGATGAAAATGAAATAAGGAAAATATGTTTATATTCAGAGGCAAAAATTCTAATTAATTCATTAAGCCAAGGTTCAGTTTATTTTGAGGCATTAACTGAACTTCCCTGAATACAATTTGCTGTGAAATCAGGGACAGTAGAGGTTGCTATAAGGAACAAATAACATGTTGCATATGAAAGTGCTTTGCAAAGTGTAAAGGATATACAAATTGTGAGTGTGCTAATACTGCCAAACATATGCAAAGGAAAGCACTAAGACTCAAAATTGCAGCAGGGGTGATTAAAAACACTAACCAATAATGAATTGTCAACTGTGAATCATTCACATATTGTTGTTGTTGTTGTTATTTTGACTTCCAAGATTTTAGAAAAGGCAAGGATAATTTGATATAAGTGAAGAAGTCAATAGAGTCCTTTGGGAAATTTTTAGAGAAAGCTTGAGGGCAGTTTTTAGGTCTGTAGATGGCAGTAGTTCTTCAGAATATTTCATTCCTTCTGTAAATTGCAGAGCATTCCGTTTTCTTGAGTTGCAGGGAAGAATGAAGAACTACACAAATGACATGCTCTCCAAGACCCTAAAGAAGAGCAAAGTGTGCACAGGTATATTTTAAGACTAAAAGCATGAACTTCACCTCCAAACCCAACCCCTGAACAAATCTCCCCTTGCCTTCCCTGGATCCCCAGCTGAGCCCAGGCAGCCAGGGCTGCATTGACATCATGTGGCCACTAGGGGCCATCTTAGTGACCCCCTAAAATCATGTAAACATGTGGAAGCAGAGCTACTTTTCTCCCTTGCTTTTCTGAGATAGGCTAAAAATATTTCAAAAGCGACCTCATGGAGAAGCGAAGGAAAAACAACCTTGGAATAAGCAAAAATGAGTCGAGAGCAGAAACTGCAATGGGTTCTGACAGCATTAATAGTCTTTCTCTACTTTCATTAACTCTAATTATATAACTTGGCAGTCACCTACTGAAATTTACATGAGCATGTTCTCCAGCCAAGAAATTCCACTTTCAAGTTTCTACCCAGAGCAGTTCTTGCTCATGAGCAGAACGAGGCATTTGTAAGAATTCTCACTACACTACTCTTTGTAACCTCAGAAGAAGGGAAGTTGGAGATACAAAAAGGGGCGGGGGAGAAAACATAAAAAGTAGAACATTTATAGCATCTGGTTTATCCAAACAATAGAATACGGTGCAAGTGCATAAAATGAGATAGATCTGTCTATCATAACAACAGAAAGTGCTATGACACATATTGTTCAATGTATAAAACAAGTTGTAAAACGATGCATAGAGTAGGATGTTATTTATGCAAAAAACCACAACACCAACAATATACTTCTGTTTATGTGTGTATATATAGTAAAACTCATATAAAATTTTGAGAAGCTGCACATCAAACTGATGGTGGAAAGTATATTAAAGAGAATTTTTGCTTTTTCTTTATTGTGTGACTTTAAATGAGAATGTATTTCAAATACTTACGCTTTCACTTTCAGTTTATCAATATATTTGTAAATTCCAGGCACAGACCAGAAACAAGGTATTTTGGGACTGGCACTCTAACAGCTCAACGCTATATTCAGTGCAGCTCTAATTGGCATAGGCTATCCTCTCTGGTACAAAGTGCATCCTACTTTAGACTGTGGCCTTCCTGGGTTCTTCAGTAGTCTGGTTGAAATTTCTCTCTGTAGAATCATTTCATTTATTCAAATCCATCAGCAATTGTTTTTACCCCTCAGTGTACTGCAACACTAATGCTCTTATTTAATAGTAGAAAAACAAAAAAAAATTGTCATCACTTAAAGAATTGAGTACAAAATATCTTGTATAAATTAAAAGGATGAAAACATTTACATGTGTAAATGAAAACATGCTTAACTCAAGGCAAGTAGCAACTCATGTTGGGCAGAAAGGAAAACACCAGAATGGGCTCTGGGTCCTAAGGCTTGAACTTCACCACCCAGATTGGCAAAACAGAAGTGACAGCTAGTTCAGAAACTCTTGCCAGCCTGAAGAAATCCTGGAATAGTTAGCTCTGACGTTAACACCCTGCCCAGATCACCACACTGGCTCACACAGACCCTCCAGGCTGAGGGTTTCTTTTCCATACTGGTTTTTCTCAGCCACCAAGTCACCAAATCATACTGACGAAGGGCTTAAACCAAGATAGATATGGACAGGGTATTAAACATGTACCAACAAAACAGTTAACAGAAATTCAAGGCCAAAAATCAACAACAAATTTTACAACCTATACCTGATAACAGTTGCAAGCTTCAAGGACAAACTTCTATTCAAAGACCTATTTAAGTTTCATGATACTAGCACGAGGTACATAAATTTGCTAGGGCAAACTGATACTACGGAATCAGGTCATGCAGTAGATGTTTGGCACCTCCTCCTTCCATCTAGAAGCACTTGCAGTGGATGATGCAGGGGTCCAACTCATCAAAATCCTGTTTGCTGATCTAGATCTTCTGGAAGGTGGATATCAAGACCAGGAGGGACCAACCTACTGAATACTTTTGCTCAGGGAAACTATGATCAGTGGCTTCACCATGCTGTGTGCCAGAGCTGTGATGTCTTCTGGCATGCTGGCAGTAATGCCTGGGTGCGTAATAGTGGCATCTACCCATCAAGCAGCTTGTAGCTCTTCACCAGGTTTGTCGAGGAAGAAGCTATGGTTATTCCTTACTACTCCAAGTCTCTGGCACCATGGACCATCTTTTCCTTGAAGTCAGCACAATTCTCTACTCGGCAGTGTTGGGGAAGGTGTACTTGCTCTGTCGGGATCTTCATGAGGTAGCTTGTTACCTCCTGGACAGCCAAGTCCAGACACAAGATGGAGTCAATAAGGAAGGGCACAACCCTGGTAAAATCAGCACTCTCTGTGCGACTCTATTACCCAAGTCCATGACAGTGCTCGTGGTGCACCCAAAGGCATATGGCAACAGCCTGGCCTGAATATCCAGGGTGCTAGAGATCTCAAACATAATCTGCATCACCTTCTTTCTCTTAGCCTTTGGGTTCTGGTGCAGGAGCAGGGTTGCCCATCCAGTATCAGATGTTCCTTGGAGGGAATGTGCACCTCACTGTGGAAGACAAATAACCTGATCTCCTCCACACCATCTTAATAGGTGACTGTGTTGTACGGGGATACTTCAGAGACAGGATACCTCACTTGCCCTGAGCTCCATTGCCTGTATAGGAGTTCTTCTGACCCATGATGCTGTGTGTCAGAAGTTACCAACCAAGGAGAGGAATACAGGAAACTTGGCACATGCCAGAGCCATTGTTAATGACAGTCACTACAGGTTCCTCTTCCATTGTGGTCCATGAAGAATGGAGCAACCAAGCAGCAAAAGGGCACAGAGTGGAGGCCAGCAGTGTGAGTGACAGCCATTGGTTACATCTGGGTGCCCACTATTTGCTAGGGAATGAAAATAGAGTTACCAGATAAAGACACACACAGTCGGTCCTATGATCTGGAGGCTGACATTAGTATTCTCAAGTGGAAAGAGCTTAAATTCAAGACTGGATGGGAATAAACACCCCAGATTCCTTGTCTATAGAATGGGATAACAATGTTGCCAAGTTGACAAGGCTGTACTAAGGGTTCAAGCAAGCAGGATAAGCAGCTCTTTGAGCAAAGCCCATAAAATGAAAACAATGGTTTATACATTGTTGTACTAATCCCTCTATAAACATAGTAATTGTTAGCTGGGCGGTGGTGGTACACACCTTTAATCCCAGCACTCAGGAGGCAGAGCCAGGCGGATCTCTGTGCATTTGAGGCCAGCCTGGTCTACAGAGTGAGATCCAGGACAGGCACCAAAGCTATACAGAGAAACCCTGTCTCAAAAATGCAAAAAACAAAATTGTTTTGAATAGGCAAACACATGGTTTTTACTGTGTTATGTACTATTCTGTCTTATTTATACCTGTCAACTAATTCAATCCTATGTACAACATAGCAAGCCAGGCCTGGCGGCAAGACCCATAGTCCCTGACACTTGGGAAGCTGAGGCAAGAGGACTGCAAGTTCAAGGCCTGCCTATGTTGTACTCTGAATTTAAGGGCAGTGTGGGTAACTTAAAGAGATCCTGTATCAAAATACAAAGTAAAAAGAGACCTGGAGCTATTGCTCAATGGTACGGCATCTGCCAAGAATGTGCAAAGCCCAGGATGCCACTCACAGTCCTAAAAAGTGAGAGCAAAATTATGCCCACTTCCGTGCTCAGATAAGGAAATTGAGGCCCAATTTAACCATCTTTCCCAGAGGTTCTCAGGATTTGAAGCCAGTCAGTTCAGCACCAGAATCCGATTTGGTTATTTTGTTTGTAAATTTTTGTTGTTTTTTTTGGGTTTTATCATAGTAAGAGTTGGACACAGGATCTCATTCATGTTAGGCCAGCGTTTGTTTTGAGAAATTTTGATGTTTTTTGTTTAAGTCCTGAAAGAATTTCCATAGTATCTCTCTGTCTCCTCCATGTCCTATGATCCATTTTCCTTTGTCTTTAGCCCCCAAACAGACATTTATTGAAAACCTACAGTATACCATGTACTGTCTTAGGCAGAGTGTCATAGTAGTGAAAAGATAAAGTCCCTGCCACCATGAAGAGTGACAAAAGTCATCCCAAATAAATCATCATGTAGCAATCTGTGTTTTGGAAAAAAATAATACAGAGATGAATCCTGTTTGTTTTGTTCAACAGTCCCTGGCTGTATTTCTTTTAGGAGAAAG
Source organism: Peromyscus maniculatus bairdii (assembly GCF_049852395.1). NCBI lineage: Eukaryota > Metazoa > Chordata > Mammalia > Rodentia > Cricetidae > Peromyscus > Peromyscus maniculatus. Next base: position 58,505,947 of record NC_134875.1, on the reverse strand, counting down.
TTAGGTCTGCTGTCTGTTCTGAGCTGACAAGGAGGCATGACAGCTTCTTCTTCACCTCATGCCCTCTTGTCTGCTGGGAAAATTACGCAAGCTCCCTTTCACAAGCTCAAATACCTGAAAGGTCTGCCCACGTTGTTCTTATTTGAATAAGAGCCAAACCCTACTTAGTTCATTTACAGGACCAAGATTGCAGATTGCTCTGATCTCTCCTAGGTCATCTACACTAAAGAATCTCTTTTTAGCACCCCCTTCTCGAATGTATGATCTCACAACATTCCAGCCAAGCCAGTATGCTATGATTAAAATATTTCCAACATTTCAGACCCATTCATTCCATGTCTGCCTGTCCCTTTAAGCCTGGGCATTCTGCTATATATTGTTCGATGTGTCTATAAAAGTAAGTCAAGCCAGGCAGTGGTGGTGCATGCCTCCAGCACTTGGGAAGCAGAGGCAGGCAAATCTCTGTGAGTTCAAGGCCAGACTGGCCTACAGAGTGAGTTCTAGGACAGCCAGGGCTACATAGAGAAATCCTATATCAAACAACAACAACAACAAAAATAAATCAAATGTATGCATGCAGCAAACCCAATGCATCAAAAACATTCCATAAATTAACAAGTGTCTCTGTTGTGGGCCCTGACAGTGCCTCCCATGAGCCCGTTCCAACTCCCCTTTTGCAGCTGCTTGATCCAGCAAACTGTTTTCAATCACTCATCTCATTTTACCCTAGGCACACTTCCTCTAAGAACAAACTGCTGATAAATGCCTAGGGGCCCCTCCTTTCCAACAGCTGGCATAGATACTAACAACTGGATGCTGGGGTCGGAGACTTTGGTTTGCATTCTTAGCTCTGCCGCCCATTGTCTGTGTAACAATGAATCTTGGTTTCCACATCATTATTCCTACCTCTTAGGGATATTGTGAAGATGGAGTGACTTAATGTATATAAGTTTATGACAATGCACAAACGTTTGATACATTTATAAGCATAAAACTCTTAAATATAAAAATGTTGGCTATTCTTCAGAGTCCTGCCACTGGCTCTCTCCTCACTTTTGGTATGCACTCCAGAAAATCCTTTCTATTCCAAAGCTTCAAACCTTGGACATATGTCAGTGACTCCACAATCTCCAGTCTAGCCCAGAGCTATCTGTGCAGAGATTCTAAGTAATGGTCCAACTATGAACTAAGGAGATTATTCAGAATGATGTAAATTAATGGTATCCTTTCTTTAAAAGAAGGAGGATCTGAGTTCAAATCATCAGCATCCATGCAGAAGCAGGGCATGGCAGAATGTGAACCCACATGCTTGTAATCCTGGTGTTGAGAGGCAAAGACAGGCAGATCCTGGGAATTCCCTGGACAGCCAGCTTTGCATTGATATGCAATAAGAGTCTCTGTCTCAAAAAATAATGTGGAGAACAATAGGGGAAGATACCCAGCTTACTCCTCTGGCCCTGACAGGCCTGAACATTGGCATGCATGCACACCCACACACATACATGACATGCACACTCATACACACCAAACAAAATTTTAAATCAAGAAAGTCTATTTCACTTTACTAGCATGATGATTTAGGTCATAAAAATAGAAAAGAAACTGTGGTGATATTTCATTTGTGCTCTAACAAATAAAGATTGCCTGGAGATCAGAGGATAAAGCCAGCCACTATATTAAATATAGAAATCAGGCAGTGGTAGTTCATGCCTTTAATCCTAACATTCAGGAGGCAGAGATTCATCGGATCTCTGTGATTTCAAGGCCACACTGGGAACAAAGCCAGACATTGTGGCACACACCTTTAATCCCAGTGCTAGTTAACCATAGAGGTCTGGAGGTCTTTATAGACAGAAAGGAAGTGCTAGAGCTGGGCAGAAAGAAAAAGTGATGTAGCTGGGCGGAGAGAGGAAACAAGATGGCAGGGCACAGAACGGTATAAAGGCATGAATATACAGGAAATAGCTCTCTCTTGGGCTGAGGATTTCCTAGTGGTAAGAACTTGTGGCTTGGCTTGTTCTATTCCTCTGATCTCTCAGTTTTCACCCCAATATCTGACTTCGGGTTTTTTTAATTAATGAGACCATTTAGCAATTTGTGTTACAGGGGACCATGAAAGAAGGTGGAGGTGGTAATGTTAAGGTGGAATGGGGACTAATTGGGAAAAAGGAAGGAAGGAAGGAAGGAAGGAAGGAAGGAAGGAAGGAAGGAAGGAAGGAAGGAAGGAAGGAAGGAAAGGAAAGGAAAGGAGGGAGGGACAGAGGAAAAAAGGAAGGAAGGAAGGAAGGAAGGAAGGAAGGAAGGAAGGAAGGAAGGAAGGAAGGAAGGAAGGAAGGAGACAAGCAAAAGTGGCACAGGAGGACAGGAGAGGGTAGTCTTGGAGAAAGACAAATAATAAAGCATGTATGTTAATTTTAAAAAACAATAAACAAAAGTCTATTTCAGTGATTCTCAATCTGTGGGTAATGACCCCCACAGGAGTTGTATATCAGATATCTTACATACCAGATATTTATACTGAGATTCATAACAATAGCAAAATTATACTTATGAAGTATCGACCAAATAATCTTGTGATTGGGGGTTGCCACAACATGAGGAACTGTGTTAAAGGATCACAACATTAGGAAGGTTGAGAAACACTGGTCTATTTCTTTTTAAATTAGCCAAGCTGGTCAGACATGATGGTGTACACCCCCAGCACTCAGGAAACAGAAACAGACGAAGGATTGAAAATTAAGCCAACCTGGATTACATAAATTCCTGTCACAAAAAGGAGTCCGCTGAAACAAGTAGTTTGCATTCCCTCTCTTGTCACACATTGGCAGCTAGGACTGTGTGGACGTAAAATAGCAAAGCCTTCTCCAACTAGATGTTCCTCCAACATCCACTTCTGTCCAATCGATAAAAATCAGCTAACAGTGCTTGTCCTTTGAGAGACTAGTGTCACAGACATGTGCACCGCCATTCCTGGCAATCTCCACCTTGATTTCTCTGATGTCTACTATCACATCATAGATTCCAGGTCCCCCTATATTATGTCTTGAGGCCTTGATGAGTCTCGTGACTCCCTTCCTAGCTTTGGAAAGTTGGCTTTTCTGCACAATTTTTAGCTTTGTTCACATTTTAAAGAAAGGAATTCCACTCAAATTTTGATTCCACAAATCCCAATCCATCCTTCATCAGAAACTGAGTTTGACAGCATCTTGCCTAAAGCCCTTGGTATCAGTGACACTTTGTCACTCAGCCAGGATTAATAGTCTACATATTTTTGGCTGAAGTTAGAGACATAGTTGGGAATTTTGGTCCCTCTGCCCTCTAAATCCTCCTCAAATTAATACTGGAAAATAAACTATGTTATCATGTGCTTTGTACATGTTCTAACATACAAGCACTTACCCACCACATTTGCTGCTCCAGAACTCTGTTACTTGATAAAATACAACTTGTTGGGCTTTGATCTACATTCCAATTCCCAATCACAGGAAAGGAAGATTTTCTGAGTTCCCATGTATCAATACATAGGAGGCTGTCACTCACAGCCAACTCTTGGTCAAAAATCCTAATTGCCAACCCAACCAAATCAAGCTGTCAAGCTAATGAATATATCCTCACCTAGGTAACCAAGTAACCCTTGAATACAGCCTGCAATTACCAACCATTACAAACTCCCAGTTTCTCCTAATTTTTCACCTCTGTTCAATGAAAATCCCTGACTTTTCTTTGGCTTGCAAAATTATATCCTAAACATTTCTTCCCATTATAACCACCAGCATTGCCTGTCACCAACCTAGTTCAGTCCTATTTATCTTTCCACTGGGGCTGAAAGTGATTCCTGACTTCTCAAATTTCATCCACATCAGACAGTTATTCTTACCAAAAATACAACTTTTACATTTTCCTGTAAATGTACGCTTCCTGTTTGTGATTCAGCCACAAGAATGGGAACTATAAAGGGCAGAGACTTTGGTTTTACTTAATCTGTATCCATGCATTAGCTTAGCTCCATTCATATAGTCAGTAGTCCATTAAAAATTTGCTGATAAATGGCATGAATGAATTATTATTATGGATCATTTCTTGTGAATCCTTGAACTCTGGAAATGAGTCTGTATCCCAGACAGTCCTAAAGCTAAACCAAGATATTTAGGACCTGGCTCAGATTAAAGAAGGCAACAAAATGGAGAGTTCTTTTAAATCTGACCTCAACATGAGAATAGTCTTCCCTTTCACAAGGCAGTGCCATTACTGCTCACCAGTAATTACTGAAGAGGTTCTGTACTAGTTTGTTCTTTTTGTCAACTTGAATACATTGTGAATCACATTTCCCAATAATCCTCTTCTCTGTGTGGAACTTACTTAGAGTAGAACAAAAGTTAGGTTGTGTAAAATGTCAGTGGCAGAAGTAAAACAGAACACACACACACAAACACACACACACACACACACACACACACACAGAGTGTGATCTTTGGTTAGAAGTGGTAAGAGACAGCATAAATGCATGGATGTTCTCCATGTTGTATTCACTTTTTCCTGTTCCTCTTCTATCTCTTCTTCTCTATTATTGGACCTGCTGACCAAGAACAACCTGAGGACCACCAGATGCTTGACTGCCTTCTCACAGAAACAGAGGAACCATACAAAGCCAACAACTTTCCATAGTCTACTACATCATCAGTGTTCAACAGTCCAATTCCAGTAGCCTAATATTACCACCTTCCAAAATTTCCTGTAAGCTCTGGCTCTTCCACATGGTCCACAGTGGATTGATGGTCTTTCTGGTGGTTTTTACACTGCTGTCTTTTACACCATTGTAACCCTCCCACATTTACCAATTGCAATTGTAAGAGGTATAATTCTTTATGTGTGTGTATGCATGTATGTATATGTATATATAAATATATAAATATATATGTATACAATGTCTTCCCATATATAGATATACAATTTCTTGTGCTATAAAACTATCCCCCTGATGACACAAGAGCCTGTACAAACTTCCGCATTAATGTATTATTGGTTTTTAAAATCACACCCGCAGTGCCAAGATGTGCTGTTTAGTTTCTGTTGTCAACTTGACACAACCTAGAATCACCTGGGAACAGAGCGTCAGTAAAGAATTATCTAGATGAGGTTGGCCTGTGGAGATGTGTGAAGAGGATTAGCTTGATTGTCAGGTGAGGTGGAAATCTCTTAAATGAGAGTGGCATCACTTTATGGGCTGGGCCCTAGAGTAAACAAGAGTGGAGAAAGCTAGCTGAGCATAAGCAGTGAGGAATCAAAGATGTGTTGATTCTCCCCACCCCTCTTGGCTATGGTTTGATACTTTAAGTTCCTGCCTTTACTGCTTTGCAACAATGGACTATAACTTGGAATTGGAAACTAAATAACTCCATTTCTTCTCAAAGCTGCTTTTGTCCACAGCATCCATCATAGCAACAGGAATGAAATTAGAACACAAGGTATGAAGATAATCTCAACTTGCCTTTATTTTCTGATACTTCTGTCTCCCTTACCTACCATTTCTCATTTCCCAAATGAAAGCTCCCAAACCATTACTTACATTTAATTCAAACTTTTCAAATTACTCAAATAGCAAACGAATACAATCTCATTAATGCCAACCACAGAGAAATATCTGAAGGGAAATGAAAACTTTTTTTCATCAGTGCTTTCTACCACCACCCCAGAGGCAACTTCAAAGCCAACAGCACTGTGGATCATTCCAGAATTTTTCCCATGCATGTGCATACCCATACATAATGTTCGAGGCATTTTCTTAAATTAAAATGAGGTCATAGCCTATATTTTATGCTACTTAGATATTTCATCTAAAATATGACATGGAAATTTCTCTATGGAAGTACATTTTATTTTCAGTGGTAAAGTAGTATTTCACAGCCAAAAGATAATAGTCTATATAATCTTTCTACTACAGATGGACCATTAGGTTATTTATAATCTTCTAAAACTATAAACATCCTTGTACAGATGTGCAAGCATTTTTGTAAGGCAAATTACTGTATCAAAGTAAATTTGCATTTTAAAATTAGATATAATGGTTCCAAATTATCCAACAGAATGATTATATGTATTTAAATTCCCACCAATAATGTGTAGTAAGTTTCCCACACTCTAGTCAACATTGCATGTTATCAGTAATTTTTATCAACACATTGGGCATATATATGATTTCTGTATCGTTTTGCATTCTCCTGATTACTATTAAGAAATAGAATCATTTAATATGTTCATTGACCATTAGTATAACTTTAATGGATTGTATCTTCATAGCTTTGCTCATTTATCTAATATGCTATTTGTCACTTTCTTATTGATTTGTAGAAGTACTTACTATATTATGGATATAGCTCTTATTCAATGCAGTGCTCAAATCCTTAGCTATAGCAATTAGATAAGAGGAAGACATAAAAAGAATAAAAATATTAAGGAAAGAAGTCAAACTAGCCTTCTTTGCAGTTAACATGACTCTTTACTTAAAAGATCCTACTGAGTTTACTGGAAAACTCTTTGACCTAACAAACACAGTGAAGTTGCAGGGGCACCAAATCAATATAAAAAATCAGTGACCTTCATTTATACTAACAGTCTACTTTCTGAGGAAGAAATTAGGAAAAATATTCCATTCCAAATAACTCTTGCCAAAATTATGTAGAAATACATCAAAGGAAGTAAAAGACCTCTACAAGAAAAAATTCAAGATATTAAAAAAGGAACTCACACAAGATACTGCACAATAAAAAAAATTTCATGTTCCTGGATAGGCGGGATTAATACTGTTAAAAATGTCTATAATAGCAAAATCACTGTACAGAATTAATTCAATACCTATCAGAATACCTATGACATATTTCACCGGTTTGAAAAAATAATATAAGAAGCCATATGGAACCACAAAAGATCATGAACAGACAGAACAATATTGGAGGTATCATAAGACCCAACCTCAAATTATACCATAGATTAATAGTGATAAAGAAAGCCTGGTACTGGCAGGAAAACATTCAGGTAGATCAATGGATAGAACAAAGGACCTGAAAATAAAACAGCAAAGCTATGCTCACCTAATTTTAGACAAAGGAAGTGTACTTTGGAAAAATATAGCCATCTCAACAAATGATGCTGGTAAGACTGGATTTCTAACTGCAGAAGAATGAAATGATATTTACACCTTTCTTCTTATACAAAAATCAATTTAAAATTGATCAAAGACCTTAATTTAAAGTCTGAAACACTAAAACCTTCTAAAGAAAATGCAGAATGTACCCTTTTAAGATATTGGGGTAGGCAAGAACTTTTTTAATAGAGTACCAACAGCACAGAAACTAGCCTCAAATATCAACAAATGAGACTACACAAAAATAGTTTCTGTACATCAAAGGAAAGATTCAGCAGTTAACATTAACAGAATTAGAGAAAATCTTTACCTGCTAAACTTCAGACAAAGAATTAATAACCAGAATTTACAAAGAATTACAGAAATTAAATACCAAAGAAGTAAAACAACAAATGAGCAGTAAATGAGAAGTAAGATCAACAAATGAGCAAATGAACTGAACAAGCTTTTTTTTACAAAAAAAAAAAATAGCCAATAATCATTTTTGAAAGTGTTTCAATGCCCCAGATCATCAGAGAAATGCAGATTAAAAGTACTTAGTGACATTACCTCATTCCATTCAGGATGGGTATCATCAACAAATCTGAAAAATGTTGAGGAGGTTGTGGAAGAGAAAGTACTCTTTATTCACTGTTGGTGGGGTGCAATTTAATACAAATACAGCCATTGTAGAAATCAGTTTGGAGATTTCTTTGCACCCCAGTGTTTATTGCTGCTTCACTCACTATAGAAAAGAATTGAAATCACCTTAGTTATCCATCCACAGAGGAATAGATAATGAAAATTCAGAATATATGTAAAATGGGAAAATACTCCACTCTAAAGAAAAACGAAGTTAAAAATTTGCAGGAAGATGAATGGGATTCTCAGAAAGATATATAGTCTCCCATATGCATAGTCTAGCCAATAATACATACACATGTATGTGTGTGGGTACATTATATCATGAAGAAAAGAGAACAAGAAGGGCTAAGTATAAACGGATGAGGAAGAACCAAATAGGAGAAATGAACATGAGTTATGAAAGAAGATATAAAACTAATCATTTTCTAGTTCTAATTCTGTAATACTATTTTTTTGGTTTTGGTTGTGGATAAGTGCTTAAAATATATTTGATAGCAAAGTGTAAAATTTAATGTGAAGCACCACAGCTTCCGTTCTGAATGCATGTTCTAACTGAACAGAAGTTTTTTGAGTTGTGTAGAGTTTGAGTCTGGTTAATTTTGTTGTGTTTATGTCTTTAATTATTTGCAAGTTTTTTTTTAAAATAAAGCTTATTAAAATATGTTGTTTATCTTTATACATATATTGTAAATATTGCTTCCAATATGTTTCTTGTCTTTTCATTTTGTTTCATGGGTCACATGCTCAAATAATTACAAGGACCAGAAAGTTGAAAATTTTGTGATTCTAATAGGGTATAAGACAAGAAAGAAAATTGCAATAATGTCCACCTGGTGGTTTAAACCTGAATGTTAAAAGCTCTCTGCATGTATAGATAATCATCTGTAGATATAGCCAACCGTCTTATTAAATAAGAAACACAGAAACAATGTAAAAGAGAAAGCCAACAGGTCAGAACTCAGAGCTAAAATCTCACCCTTCCTCCTGCTGTCCCACCTTCCCGAAAAGAGAGCTACTTCCTGTCTGTGCGTCTTTTTTATAGTATTATTGTTCTGCCTTCTCATTGGTTGTAAACCCAAACACGTGACTGCCTCGTCACTGTCTGAATGTACAGCCCCCTAGGTCTTAAAGGCATATGTCTCCAATGCTGGCTGTATCCCTGAACACACAGAGATCTATGGGATTAAAGGCGTGTGTCACCACCGCCACACTCTGTCTATGGCTCTAATAGCTCTGACCCCCGGGAAACTTTATTTATTAACATACAATCAAAATCACATTTCAGTACAATTAGAATACCACCACAGTCGTCATCAGTTTGAGACCTAGATTTTAGTAAGTTTTTGTTATTATTATTCAGATGCCTTTTGTTGCTGATATTCTTTCACATATGTTGTATTGTGGGATTTGCAAGTGTTTTGTGTTCTTACTTCTATATTTTCTTCAGTATCTTGCTTATGATGGAATTGTGCATGTGTATACATACACATCACACATATACATATAGGTATATGTGTACATACATATATACATACACTATATACATACACACAAACACACACACATATGTACATAAATATCCTCAGTTAGCTTTCAAATAGGTGCCAAGAACAGATAATACATAGACTGTATCTTCATCCATTGTTGAGTTCACTGCGTGGAAGCTTTTAAACTTGATGTAATCTGCAGAGTGAGAGACCTTGGAACACTCTACCCTAAATGGGATGTCTCCATCAAATCCCTCCCCTCAGAGCTCAGGGAACCCTATGGAAGAGGAGGCAGAAAGAGTTTTGAGAGCCATAGGGCATGGAAGACACCAATAAAACAAGGTCCTCTAAATCAACATGAGCAAAGCTCATGTGAACACACAGAGAATGAAACAGTATGCACAGGACCTGCACCTGTCTGCACCAGGTCCCGTGTTAACATAGCATGGCTTGTAGTTTAGTGTTTTTATGGGATTCCTGAGTGTGAGAATGAGTGGATCTCTGATTCTTGTACCTTTTCTTGGGCTCTTTTCCTTCTGTTTGTTTGTCTTGTCTAACTTAGATGTAATAGTTTTGTTTTATCTGATTATATTTTATTTTGTTATATTTTTTAAAAAATAAATGAAAACCTAGCTACTAGAATAAAGGTTAACAATTAAACTGTTGTCCCTTGTACTTGCTGGGAGAAGGAAAAATTAGTTTTCTCCAATGGAGTGACACTGGGTATATCAACTATTCCAAGGCAGGCCTCATGTTCAGAAGTAGTTGGCCAACATATAATGAACTCCACCGGTTTTGTTTGCTTGTTTGCTTTTATTTGGTTATAATTTTCTAGTTTTCTTTTTACTTTCTTTGGGGGGGGTCTTGTTTTATTTTGGTTTTTGGTGTTGGGTTTTTGCTGTTATACTCAATCTTGGGGTTTTTTTGTGGAAGAACTTTAAGTTGGGTGGACTGAGAAGAGGAGAGGATCTACAACACCTTGAGAAAGGGAAGAATATAATAAATATATATTTAAATTTAAAAATTGTTTAAATAATAAAAATTATAATAAACTAGATGAAGTCACACATATATTTGCCTTTGTTTCTTGTATTTTTGGAGTTATATCAGAGAAATCTTTGCCCAGATAAATATAGGTTATTCTAATTATTTTACAGTTTTGTCTTGTGTTTAAGTTTTTAATCTATATGAGTTTATTTTGTGTGTAGTATGAAATAAGGATCCAATTGCATTTTTCTGTGTGCAGATACCCAGTTTACTCAATAATAATTTTAAAGGGATTGTCTTTCCTCATGTGTGTTCATACCATCTATTAAATTCATTGTTTTTATAGCTGAATAAAATTCAACTGTGTAAATGTATAACATTTCACCATTCATTCGATAGTTAGTGGATATCTAGGCTGGTTACATTTCCTAGCCATTGTGAAGGGGGAAGAACTGAACCAGGATATGTAGGAATCTCTACCATATGGTATAGAATCCTTTGGGTGTATGCCAGAAGTAGTATAGTGCTCATAGTACTAGAAGATGCTATTCAAGCTGTTGTAGAGGAAAGTCTGCTCTTAACTGTAGACTCTGTATGCTATGGTACTGAAATGCCTGGCAGAATATGCTCAATAGTGAAATAGTGGCATGGGGGTTATCAGAGGATAACCAGTGGCTTCTGGAATAAAACTGAGGCCTAAATTCTAAGAAGGAATACATAGCTACTGTCCTAGTTACATCTTTTTGTCAATTTGACATGAGCCAGAATCATTTGGGAAGAGGGGACTACAAACTGAAAAAAATTCTGCAACAGATTGGCCTATAGGACTTACCTAAGTGTGTGGATGATTTTCTAGATTCATAATTTATGTCATCCTGCTCAGGTGATCTTGAATTGTATAAGAAAACAAGCTGAGCAAGCCATAGGAAACAAGGCAATAAGCAACACTCTCCATGACCATTGCTTCAGTTCCTGACTCCAGGTTCCTGCCTTGAGTTCTTTTCCTGACTTCAGTGGGTGCTGGCCTGACAATGGCAATCTTAAGTAAACCTTTTCCTCCCCACATTCCTTTTGGTCATGGTGTTTATCACAGTAACAGAGAAGCAAACTCGGACACCTACCCTTGTAGAACTGACCAAAATCTAATGGCTAGGAAGATCACAGGCCATATGGGGAAACCAACAACTGATATTGTGCCAAATGGACATGTAGTTAAATTGTACTCTGAAAAGTTAGGCTTTTATTCACAGACTAGTGCCGCTCTCAACCTAGGTCAGAGAAACTTCTTTCCACGGGGAGATAACTGTAGAAGAGAGGGCTGAGAATAAGTAACTGCTGCGTGTTTGGCCTTAAATGAGACCTCTATGATGGCATCTTTTCTGAGGCCTGGGGAACATTGCAGAAAAGAGGATGGAAGGACTGTGGGAGCTGAAGGGTAGAAAGTAGTGTGGGAAATGTCACCTGCATTTGACATGATCACTGCAACAACACACACAGCAGTTTGAACTGCCTGCATGGGCTGGGAAGAAGATAAGAAAAGGAAAAGAGGGAGATGAAGATAGGTAGAGGACTAGTTGGGAAAGAAGGGGGTCAGTGGACGTGAGAAGAGGAAGAAAGAGGGTAGTAAGGGATGAATGCAATCATAGTGTATTATATACAGGTATGTTACTGTCAAAAATTTATTAATCCTAAAAGGAAAATTGCCATATCATCTGTTATTTCACCCCTAGCTATATTTGCAAAGGAATTTAAATTAGTATTATAGATAGCTGCACTAATTGGGTTGATTTCGATCTTATTCTCAATAGCCAAGATAAGGAATCCATCTAAATATCTATCAGTGGATAAATGAATAAGGAAAATGTGTTATATGTGCAAAATAAAATAAATTCTTAAACATAAAAATGAATGAAATCTTGTCATTTGTAATATGGATAAAGCTTCAGGACATTATGCTATGTGAAATAAATCAGGCACAAAATGAAAAGTACTGCATGTTTTCAATTATATTTGGAATATGCATGTGCACATATACATGTTTGTGTGTATATAAATATGTGTAGGGCATGCTTGCACAGTATACACATGTGTGTAGGCTAAAGGTTGACAATAGGTGTCTTCTTCAGTTTTTCTCCACCTTATTTTTTGACACAGTGTCTCTCACTGAACCTGGAGCTCATTATAGGCTAAGCTAGCTAACCAGAAAGACCCAGGGGTCCTCCTATCTCTGTCTCCCCAGTGCTGAGATTATAAATGTGAGCTGTTACACATGATTACACATGGTATTCTTACACATGGGTACTGGCTATCAGAACTTGGATTCTTATGCTTACACAGCAAGCACATTGTCAAACCAGCTGCCCAGCACCTGTATGTGGAATCTTCGAAGAGTCGCACTCACAGAGCTAGAGAATAGAATGAAATTCCTAGGGTCTAGGTGAGTAGCACCTGTCAGACTGTTTTCCATAGCAGCAGGCTTCCTCAGGTTCTAGCAACCATTTATGCTCTACTTTGGGGGTCTCCTAGTAATAACAGCTATCCACTATTGATACACTTAAATGTTTCATTATTCTATGGGTTCTTTAACCCTGTCTCTAACAATCTCATTTAAACTGTCCTTAGTTGAACCATGTGATTATGTCCCTTCTTTTCTTCCTGGCCCAAAAGAATAGAACCTAATCATTTTAATGACAAAATTAGAACTGTGTTGTCAGGATTGAGCTGCATTTCTAGAGGGCTGCAGCTATTGTCAAAGATAGGACAGGGGAAGTAAAAAAGGAGATCAGAAATACTCTAGCTTTTCCTTCCTGAATTTCAATCTCTTCTAACTCATTAAAGAGAAAAAAATATTGAAGTTAGTCATCAAGAGAGACCAGGAAAGTCAGTCTAAACAGCAGACTAAGAACAGGTTAGTGTTGGGGGACAGAAAAAATTCAGCATTGTCTGCTAGTCTCTCTGCAAGATTAGTGAAGGGTTTTTTGTTCATTTCCAATCTCAGAAAGGAAGGATTTATTTTGGCTCACAGTTTCAGGTGTTCCATTCTTTCATCCTCAGCTCCACTGATCCTGGGCCTGTGGTAGAGCAAAATGTCATGGTGGCAAAAGCATGGAGCAGAGACTGTTTACCCTGTTATGGAAACGAGAAGAAAGACAGAAGACAATCTGGGAGGAGTCACCACTCCCAAGAACTTGTCTCCAGTAATCCACTTTCCTGTCTTTTCCTCACAGCACCTCACAAAATACCATTGTCGACTGGAGACCTGGGTTTCAACATATGAACCCTTGTGGGACATTTCCTACTGAAAGCAAAACACACACACACACACTCCTTAGTTATACATGAACTCTGGAAATAAATTACTCAGAGTTTTTCCTCTAAAGAAACTATTCAGAACTTTTGGGTTATCCAAGGGGTAAATTAAAAACAAGGTTAAAAGCGTGAGCCAGTTATGCCTCAAAAGGAGTAATATTTTATGTCTCATTTCATAAAAATATCCTAAGAAAATTACTGAAATGTCAACAAATATTTGTGCCCTAAAATTTATAAGGCAGAAACTGCTGTCTATCTCACCAAAATCTCTCTTCTCCTTCTTCCATAGCAATTGAAGTACCAAACACATAGATGATTAACTATGCTAGAGTTTTAATGTTCACTTGCTGTCTATGGCTGTTTAATTAAGAAACACAAGACACAGTATATGCCACTCCTGTCCCAGAGCATATCCCAACCCTGTATCACTTTATTTTCCTGTGAATCTGAGTGTAGATGTTCTATGGATACAATTTTCAGCAATATTTATAGAAAGAAAAACAAATCATATCTGCATTCTTCTATGACTTTGTTAAGTAAAACTGTGACCTGACTTGAGAGAAAAACAAATTTCTCTCTTTTTACATTTAGGCAGTCTTTTTTTTTTTTAAACAGAGATTGGCATTGTCCCAACTAATGCACTGCACTGCAGCGTCATCAGTATTAGGAAACTATCAAAACAATCCTAGCATTAGGGAACTTCCAAAAATGGAAAGTGCTGTAGTCCTCATAAAGGATGCTTATAATAATTCACAGCGTTTGTTATATAAGGTGAAATGAGAGAGCAGGACACACACACACACACACACACACACACACACACACACACACACACAAACACACACACTATTCTTTTGTCCTTGGGTGAATAAATCATGAGTGAGCTTTTCTCGACTGATTCTTTTCTGTAATTTCCAAATTTTCTACAAAAATTATAGCGATAATAATAAGATTCATGATTACAGTCATGAAATTTTCATAGGTAACCATATGAAAACTTGAAAAGGAATGTAAAGATTACATAAAGATACTGACCATGGAACATGGTTAGGCTACAATGCTACTCGATAAAGCACAGAATGCAACTGTGCAAAAACTGTCCCTGCCTTTGAATGCAGACCGGAAAAGGAAATGGCAAAGAGACCATAGCTGCTGTGTTGGAGGCTTCAGGATGCTCCCTTGTTAGAAAGCTTTCTTTCCCTATAATTCAATAAAACCATGGTCATTTAACCTAGTTATCTCCAAATGTTTATACTTCTGGGTGTTTATTTAACTAACCACTGAGATTTTATTCTCAGGGGTATGTAAGACTTTTCAAGATCAGGTAACTCCAGTGCTTTCATCTAGAATGTTTTGTTTTGAGTTTTTGCCTCAACTTAATTGATCCTGGGCCAATCACTTCTTCAGATTCCAGACAGGGTAATCTGAAGGAAAGAAAGAGGCCTTGCTGGTGGCAAGTTTATTTAACCTAACACCGTGCTGGCTATTTGCCTTCATCTCCTTTTTTTTTTTTTTTTTTTTTTTTTTGTGTGTGTGTGTGTGTGTGTGTGTGTACTACGATTCAGCTAACCGTTCAGAGCTGTTTACAAGCTAATAAAAGTGATGATGCAGGCATGCCTCGTATCCTCTGGGAGCTGGTGATGGGCTTTTGGCAATGGCATGTCCTCCTGCAACGTTGGCTGCTTAAAGCCTATTAGTGGGATGCCACATAGACTGAGAGTGTTTTACTTGGAAAAGAACACATAAGCCTTACTGCTTTGAGCATATGTTCCTCCAAACACTCCACACAATGCTAAAATGCTGCAAACACACCCTGATTTCCCCTGCACCCATTTGAACTCTGTGGGCAGCCATCTGCTACTTCTCTCTTCCCAGTTGTTGATTCATCCCAGCTCAGTTGAAATAAAAATTGACAAATCCTTTTTGGCCAAACAAGCTGAAAAGTAATGATGGAGGTGTTTGTGGTGTCTACCTAAGCAAGAGGGAGGAAATTCAGCCATTCCTTTAGCTTGCATCTTGTTTGTGGGACTGCTCTTGAGCTTCAGAAGAAAGCTACTGCCTAGCTACAACAGATCACCCGGGGAAATTTTAGGAGGAGTTCGAGCACACACTAGACCCTGAAAATGGAAATTTCATCTTCTTTGCTGCAATCCTTAAAAAAAAAAACCTCTTTAAATAGAAAGTGGTTGTGTGTACAGTACTCTAGCAATATGTGCAATGTGCACAAGAGAACTTACATAGGGTAGACTCATTTTTAAAAATAATGTTTAGATAATTGGCTGTAACCCAGTATTTTGAGAAGAAAATCAGGCTAATCTGAACTTGTCCTTTTTCTTAAAGGAAGAAAAAAGGTTCTAGATTCATTAAGGTGAGTTCTGCTAAGTCAGAAATGCTTTCTATAACTTGGTACAAATATGGGTAATCCTTCAAGTACTTGAAAGGGTACAGTGTTTATATGTCACATAGTTGAGAGTATCGGAAGCATTAAGAATAATCTTGCTATAACTTTGAGGTAAATTTGCCTTAAATTCTTACTTAAGTAAGGTGAGTGTTCCTTAGCAAAATTAGGAAGTCGGTGACTTGACTTCTGTATGTTCATCTCTTCTTTTTCATCCTCCCGGGCTTACTTAGACTTCCACTGCTCGCCACTGCTCTAGCCTCTCTTTCTGCAAAGAAGATATGCTCTCTGTAGGATCCAACACCTCCACGCAGCTTCGGCCATGTTAGAAAAGTGGGGGAAAACCAATGGTTATGGAAAGAAAAGATCTATCTATCCTTGTCTAAAATAATTTTAGTCATCTGTCAGTAGATGGAAGAAGTGATGGACTTTTCAGAATGTGACACTGAAATCTTACCCTTTAGTCCTTCACTGGCTTGAGCAGATTTTGAGGCTACAGATAATCCTCTAGGCATACTCCTGAGGTCCAGAGAAAGTATTCCAACAGTATTTCATCACCCCCTTCCTTTCTGGTGAGTCTCAAGTGCTGATGGAATTCTGGAAAACTGTGGTCAGTTTTCCTGTGTGTTCATCATTTTGAATCCGGTACATTGGTTTATCCGTTGATTATGACTTATATCTAATGTTGGCCAAAAAACTGTCCTCATTATAAAGAATCCAACTCTGAACTTAAATTCCAGGCAGAAATCCATAGAAACTGATTGCTTGGCATTAAAAATATATTCTCCCTGGAAACTCGAAAGAAGGTAAAGTCATCACTGACAGGGTGGGACTTGTCGAGGTGAAGAGAAGACCTCGAGACAGATTTCACTGTGATCACAAGTTTCCAGCCTGTCTGAGGGAATTTACAAAAAAAAAAGAACTAGAAGAAGAAGAATATTCCATCCTCAACTTCACATAACAAAGGAACTTTTCATGGTCACGTTTCTCTCCCGGGAGTGCAAGCTCTTCCAAGCACACCACGCCCTTGAACTATGCAGGCCAACAAGAGTTAAACTGAGATTCTTTTAAGGTCCCACGAGGGACTAATCCTGCCAAGTTTTTTTCCAGTGGAAACTTTCAGATGTTTCTATTTCTGGTCTAATGGCAAGGGCCCTCCACTTTCCTCCCTGTTCCCCTAGCATGTTTTTTTGCTGTTAGTTCAGGTTGAAATAAAAGTATAGCCCTTAAATACGTAGGAAGGATAGTGGTAAAATCCAAGGGTCTTACTTGTTCATGCTTATGTAGATTTTTATCACCTAACACACTGTTATCCCTCTGTCTCATCTCTTTTCCTACAATGGAATTTGGCCTCCCAACTCCTTCCACTGTTCTCATTTCTCTTCCCCTGGTTGCTTTATAGTCTCCCCACCTCCCAACCCATTTATCCTGCCACCAGTCTGTAGGTCCACTACAGCACTTGACGGTCAAAGGCTGTCCTCGGGCAGATTCCTTTCCGCTGGGATCTTCAATGATGAGCCCTTTTCCTAGTTTGTGTTCCAGGACTCCAGGATTCTACACATTCAAAAAAGGTCCAGAGAAAATGAAATACTTTGTTAGAATAGCCTGAAACATTTCTACAGAAGGAAGATTTTTGTGAGGCAAGCTCAAAGGCTTTAACTTCTTGGCCCCTAACAGTTCCAAATTCTATATGGAGTGACAAATACAAGTGAGGAACTCAGTTCCCCGAGGAACCTGGCACAGTGAGTTCTGTGAATTCTTCATGAAGTTGGTTCTCTTTAAAGCAATGTCTTAACTAAGACATCCAGGGAAGCCACTGTTGATATGTTTTGAGAAAGCTAGTGAGAAACAGTGCTAAGCATTTGTCTATCTCTTGCTGTGCTTGTTCCATCTGCTCTCCTGAGCTTGAGAGAGACTCTGCAGGCTGATGACATCCTGCAGAGGACATTGGTTTTCCTCATCAGAGGGCAAGGAGAAGTTACCTCTGAAAGTGTCATGTGCTATTGAGGCTGAGGTGTGCCATTGTCCACCTTGCCAAGGCAACGCTGTTCAAGAGGACTCTGTCTAGAAATGAGCTTCATTTTGATGTATTCAGATATGTTCTAACACATTGGCAAAATTGAATCACACCTTTCCTAGATACAACTGTGCCCTAAATAAGGAATCTAGATGAGAGCTTGCACAGAGCTAATTAGAGATACTAGCCTTGTGACCTGGCCTTACTCTCTACTGCCTAGTAGGAATCATTAACCTTGCTGGAAGGATACTTTGCCTTCAGATATTGTCGATCAATTACTCAAGCATAGGAACAGGAAGGAAGGACTACTCAATACATCAAAATTGCCAGCTACACTGCTCTTAGGTTTGCCACTTAGAAGAGCCAAGGATCCTTTTTCACTTTTCCACTCTCAATAGACAGCCAAGGAAAGAGAAGCTGTGCATCTGATGAAAGAGGCTCTTAGGTAACCCCTTTGGTGAATGGGATAAGAGCTCCAAAAGAAAACATTTACCTCGAGGAAACTGAACAGTGGCATATCAAAATAAGACAATGAGATAAAAGTCCAAATATAAAACTCCATTAAGAATAAATACCAAAGGAAACGGACATGATCTAATTGTGCATGCCGAATGGCCTAAGAGGCCAGTTATAGTATTAAAGGGGTCACCAAAGTTAACAAAGGAAGGAAATAACTGAAGAAAGGAATCTCCTGGAAAATAGTCACCACTAGTAAGAACGGAAACTGTTCTTAGGAAGACTTCAGCCACCTCCATATTGATGCTACATTCAGAGGAAACTTCCTCATCTCCTTACTTTATAACTCAAGTGTATTTAGCAGGCCTGAACACTTCCTTCTTTTAATAGTCCTTACTGCCCTGACGGGAAGGCCACTGCACTTGGCTATTTATGACTCCTTACTGGTCTTCTTTGTTGAGGCCTGCTCTCCATGCCCCCCCAACTGTGATAAAGCTCCAGGGCTTGATTCTGAGCCCCTTTTTTCTTGCAATATGATAGACTAGTAGTTGAGGAATTATCCCAGAAGGCTAACTACATAGTTTTGAATCTTATCTGCTACTTACATAGTGTGAAATTGGGCAATATGCCTAAACTGGTCAGCACTTTAAGCTCTTTATTTGCAAAGTAGAAATAATCATATAACCTACCATATAGCATCATTTTAAAGATTAGAAGTGTTAATGTAGATATAAAATACGTTGAGCAGTACTTTTTTTGAAAAAAACTTTTGAACAGAACCTGGAACTTTTACAGGTTCATTATTGCTTTATCATTATCTTAGTCATCAGTATTATCATCACCATCATTTTTATTCTTGTCTCCATACTCTTACTTAGATAATCTCACTCATTCCCATAATCTTAAGTGGCATTTATCAGTAAATTAACCTTAAATCTGATCCCTCCAATGACCTTTGTATTAGTCAAGACTCCAAACAAACAGGAAAAAAATAGGAGACAGAAGAAGAGAGAGAATTCATTATGGGATTTGTCTTATATGGTTGTGGGGGCCTTAAAGTGTCACTACATGCTATTCAGGCTGGAAAAGCAGGCTGACCAGCGGGGGAAGCAAGTTTGAGTCAGAAGACAAGAGAACCAGGAAGCTAGTGGGAAAGGTCCTATGCTGGGACTGAAGGCCTAAGAACTAGGGATTGTTGCTGAGTCTGAAGGCTCGGGAACCAAGAGCTCTAACTTCTGCCAGCAAAAGAAATACTTGAGTTCAGAAGAGAAAGTAATTCATTCATTCTTTGTCTTGTTTTTCTTTCCAAGCTTTCAATAGGTTGAATGCTGTATATTTCTATTGAGTGAGGGTGGATCCTCTGTACTCATCTACTGGTTCAACTGTTAGCCTCTTCAAGAAACACCCTCCCAGACACACTCAGGAATAATGGTCTATCAGCTGACCAAGCATGGCTTAACACAAACAAATTGACATAAAATAAACTCTTCCAACCTCTGAACTTAGGTGTTCAACTATCTGATTCTTCTCTAATATCTATTAGGCACATAAAACTCAACATTTCATAAATACAATTTTAATTTTAGTTCTAGCATCCCACACAATAGCCAAAGTGGCTTCCAAATTACAAAGAATATAAATGTTATTCCTGAACCTTAAATATACCTATAGCCTCTGAGCATGCTCATATTAGTCAAAAATCTTTAGCAGGAACACGGAGTGTCTCATACATCAAGCACCAACCAGTATTCCCAACTTCATTTTCTACCTCTCTCCTCTTAAATGTCAACCATCTTGGCCTCCTCTGTCTTCTTTAACACTTTGATTTCTTTCTAAACTCAAGGGCCTTCTTTTGACTGGTGTCTGGCTCACTTCGTAGAATGATTACCTCCTGCCTTTTCATGTACCTGTCTCCTGTTTAACCTTGATACATCAATATCAACATCATTTCTATAAAAGGCCGCTTTTGGTTACTCTATCTAAATGAAGTAAGTAGCCTCTCATTTTTTTCTTCTTCCCACATTAGAATGCAATTTGACAAAGAAGAAACTCTATTCAGTATATAGCCAAAACTAATAGACAAGTGAGTAAATGAATAAATAGGTGGGTGAATTAATGGATAAAAGCATGTGATGAACACTTTTATTATGTTATATGCTTTAGAAAAATATCATCTCAAGTAATTGTCAAGATGGGACTATACAGTTTCTCTTATTTCCATTTTGGAAAAGAAAAAAACTATGATTCAATAATTATTCCACTTTACCAAGACCACACATCCAGCATAAATATTCAGATCTTTCAATTTTAAAAGCCTGATATTTTCTACTTCAACAAAATCATTCTTTTATTCACTCAACTACTATTTAGTGTGCATTTTGCACCAAAAAACCTATACCAGCTCCTGCATAGTTTTCAGTGAAGTTGTAAATACAGACAGGTAACTGGATAACACAATTAGCAGCAAGGCATGCTATCTTACCTTTGTTTGGGAAGAGGGAGGCAGAGAAACATGGCTTTCAGGATTTTAATTCCAACTTTGCCCTTTCTTTCATATATAATTTGAGACAAATTGCTTAAACTATCAGTGCTTCTGTTTCTTTGTCTGTAAAATGGGAATGCTAACTTTCTGTATATCTTACAGAGTGATTGTAATGATCAAATGAGTTTATCCACCTAGAACATGTGGCACCCAAGTACTCAGTAAATGTTTACTGCTGACATAAGAAAGTGAACAACGCCAAAAATCAGCATCCAGTTTATTTAAAGAAGCACAATCTGTGTTGTATTTTTCAGACATGGTAGCTATCATGGTCAATGAGGACTAGGCTAGAAGCCTAGAAGGCTGGGGCAGGCCATTTTCTTCCCATGCTATTTCAGGCTCATCAACCTAATCAAAATTTATTCAGAAGCCTGACCCTCTGAACTTTGTTCTTTCTTGAAGCTGAAATGTTTCCACATACATCGTGTGCTTCCATTGATGTTCCCAGAATATCAAAGACATATTAAATGAGGCTGAAGGGAGAATCAGAGGCAGCGGAGGAGCTGTGGGTAAGCTGGCAGGCATGGAGAAACAGCAGGGCCTGAAGAAGAATGTCCCATATGCACCAAGTCTCTGTTCAACTGACTTATGGCTGGCTGGGGAAGACAGGGAGAAAGCCAAAGAGAAAAGCAGACTCGCAGGAGAGGGGAACTGCCGCTGATGTAAGACAGTTAGGAGCTGCGGAAAAGAAGATAAAGAAAACTGGAAGATGAACATATAGAAAGCAAATTTGAAACTCTACAAAATAGCACTCCGAATTAAACCAGCGTACTGCAAGTTCACAAAGTCCTAGAAATCATTTAAGAGTTCTTTTAAGTTATGCTGCAGCCTATTTAGAAGAATGTTAGCATTCATAAGTTTTGTAGATACATTTCAGAAGGAGTCCAGTGAAAGGGCACATGAAAGACTGCTGGTAGGCCAAGGAAACCCATCCATAACCGTAGATCACATCAAAGAACTGACGAGAGAAAGGAAGGGACCAGCCAGAAGCCCAGTTTGTAACTCTAGAGAGAGAGGCAGGCCTGATGTTTGGCTCTGTAAGCTTGCAAAGAGAATTTTTAATGTCTCATGACACTTCTTGCTTGACAACATCTGCGGGAAGTGGCCAACACAATGTGACATTTTTGGTATCTAGAATCAGCACATAATTCCTTCCTGGAGTCCTTGTTCTGTTTCCTTGGGATGTGGCAGGGTTTGATGATGATGATAACTGGTGTTTAGGGACTGCCTTGCTTTTTATGCATTCATGATTCCAGTCTGTATGCAAACTTTATAGCCGTTTCCTGCTTCCTGAAAGCAACCAGCAGAGTTGGGAGCCATGGTGGGGAGGAAGGAGGAGGCACACAAGCTAACTGAGTTCCAAAAATTCACAAATCCAAAGCAGGACCTTAGAGACCCACTGCCATCTAGAGAATAAAGGCACACAGACCTGGCTTCCTAAAGCTACACACGTGAGAGATCCTTGTGTTTTGTTCCACCAAAGAAAACCAATGACCTGAAATGTTTCTTCAGTGCGGCTAAACAAACACAGATTAAACAAAAAATCTATATGATTCATGCTAATTTTCTTCATTTTTACTGTATCAGGAGGGTACAGAGAAAAGAATGTGATTTTTTTTATGCCAGCAGGCTACTGATCTGCATAATTTCTGTGTGGCACAGACACTTCCAAAACAGAGTACAGTGAAAATAAAGATTTTAAAAATAACATCCTTTGCTGCCACCAGGACCATGCTGATCTGAGTGGCCTGTGCTGCCATCCGAGGCCATGGTGATGTCCAGGCCCATATGACCTCAGCGGTCCACCATGTCTGGGTCGTGGGTCCTACTGTAGCTGGACGCTGTGTTCATGGCCTGTGCTGTCTCTAGAAAACATGTGGGAGTCCATGTTCCACGCTCCTGCTGACTGTGAAGAGAAGGGAAGCTGCTTTTGCAGTGATAGCCATGAGTGCAGACACACAGTTGAGAGACGGGGACACGGAAGACTTCTGTGACAACCCTTATTCTCGCTCCAGCCACAAAGGAAAAGTAACAGCCTAGACAGGAAGCCATTGACAGGAACTCTTAAAAGGTAGGATAAGGATGCTGAAGTTGAGGGTGTGGGACAGGAATCACTTTTGAGTTTGAGGGGCAGGCTATTGAGAGTTTGACCATACTTCAGTGAGTATATGGATCACACAGATGAGACTCTTTTTTTTTTTTTTGCTGTTTTGTTTATTTAAATTTCCATTTTTGTTTTTGTTTTTTGGGGGGGTGGTCACAGGGGTGGAGTGGTAGCAGACATGGAAGGACTAGGAAATGAGTGTGATCATGGTGCATGATGTGAAATCCCAAAGAACTAATTGTGTGTGTGTGTGTGTGTGTGTGTGTGTGTGTGTGTGTGTGTGTGTGTGTGTGTGTGTGTATAATTCTTAATAGAAGAACCACCTGATTCAGGCCTTTCCATGTAAGGATGCTAAGAGCCTCTGAGTGAGCCAGCCAAATTGACTTGCACTAGCTTCTCCTCTGCTCTCGTTTCCTCCTCTTTGTACCATGTTCCCTAATCGCCACTCATTCAATGCCCGGACCTTCCTCCAGCCTTCTCTCCTTAAGCAGTACCCCACGGTCCCAGTTTTTCCAGACACTTCTACCTCAATTCGAAGTTTGTGTTGTTGTTAAGTACTTTCTCTGTGCCATGTACTGTGCCAGGTACTTTACACATGGTATATTACTTAATCCCTGGAGTTCTCTCGACGCTTCCTGCCCTTGCACTCAGCATACAGGCAAAACTTTCCTATGTGGTATCCCATATTGTCAGGGCCTTTCTTGAACTGCCAAGGTAGCAGCAAGTCATCTGTCAAATTCATCTGTGCTAAGATGTTAAATGACACCCCTCAAATCATACTGTGTAGACATCTGTAAACTCCTACATTAGCCTATTGGAAACCTATGGTTTGCCCAAGGGTCTAATTCAGCACTCTTCATAATAATAATACCCTCTATTTCTATAACTGGTAAAAACCCTTTCACGTAATTACCCACTATTATCCCTTCCCTGTGTTGAGGTGTTAATGAGGACTTGATCCTCTGTCATATAAATACAAAGGCATGTTTTAAGGCACCCTTTAGCTGCTCCAAATTGGAGCCCTGACCTGCTGTTCCTTCTCAGGTTCCTGCCCTGCTCGAACAAATCTGGCTGACATCAGAAGTCAGAATAGCCGGGCAATGTAGGGACTGAGGGCAGGAACAGACACAGTATAATGAAAAGGAGGAAAGCCAGGAGAAGAGCTGTGAAAGCAACCTCCTTTCTGTCCAGTACCCTAATGCTGTAGGGACCTGAACCTCAGACCAAACCTCCAGCCCAGCCATTGCCGGCATCTGCTGCAATTTCTGCCCAGGCTGAGAGGCTCTGCTTCCACTTCCTTCACCCGCCACCAGCACCATCTGCAGCTTGGAAGCTGAGCTGGCTAAAGCTATAATCCTGAGTTTTCCCAGGAGATCAAAATACAATGGTTTCTTCACCAGAAAGAATGTTCCTTGAGGTGCCATTGTACCCCCCAACACCACCAGCCTGACAGTAGGTGCTTGCAAAGCAGAGTAGGGGAAACTGTATCTATTCTAGACATGGATAGCTGCTGAAAAGAGCAATTAGCTAGAAACAGGTTAAATCCTCAGGAGGGCAGAATTCAGAGAAAAGTTTGAGGTTATCTGTGTATTAAACTTCAGCATATCCTTTGGAGGAATCATCAAAATGCAAATTAGTGGGCTCTACCCCAGAGTTTCTGATTCAAAAGAATTCTCTTGAACAAGTTCTCTGGTGATGCTGATGCTCTTTTCTGGTCCAGGGACTATGTATGCTTTGAGAACCACTGTTCAAATCTATTCTGTTACATTTCACAGATTTGAGAATTGAGTCTAAGACTCATAGCAATAGTGAAGAGGGGGCCTGAACTGACCTTGTCTTGTGACATTGGTGACTATTCTAATTGTCATCAGAAAGCCTTCATCCAGTAACTGATGGAAGCAGATGCAGAGACCCACAGTCAAGCCCTGGGCCAAGCTCTGGGAGTCCTGTTGAAGAGAGGGTGGAGGGATTGTATGAGCCAAGACAGTCAAGATCGTGACAGAGGAGCCCACAGAGACAGCTGATCTGACCGATAGCTAGGGAGCCTGCATGGAACCAACCTAGGCCCTCTGTATGTGTGTGACAGATGTGTAGCTTGGTCTCTTTGTGGGCCCCTAGTAGTGGGATCAGGATCTGTCCCTGGCGCTTAAGCTGGCTTTTGGGAACTTATTCCCCATGCTGGGATGCCCCACCTAGCCTTGATGCAGTGGGGAGGAGCTTGGTCCTGCCTCAACTTGATATGCCATGCTTTGTTGATGACCATGGGAGGCCTGCCCCTTTCTGAACAGAGGAGGAGTGGATGGTGGAGTGGGCTGGGCAAATGAGAGAGAACGGGAAGAGAGGGGGAAGGGGGAGTTGTGGTTGGTATGTAAAATACATGAAAAAAATAAGGAGGAGGAGTAAGAAGAGGAAAAGGAAGGAGAAGAAGAGAAAGAGGAGGGGGAGGGAAGGAGGGAGTGAAGAAGAGGGTGGGAGGGAGGAGGAGGAGGAGAAAGGACAACTCCACTTTCCTATGTAGAAACTAACAAGCAGTAGTTTACCTCAGACCACACAACTAGTAAGTGACATTGACTTTGAAACTTGCACATCCAAATCCCATCTTACTCCTCACTGGACTACAGCCATCACTAAAGGTATAGATTTTAGACTTGACGTTTGTGTCTTAGCATCACCACTTATTTCCTAGGTGTGTGATCTGCAGTGGGTCACTCCATCTAGGAAATGGAAATAATAATGCTAACCTCTTGCTTGGGGTTATTATGAGATTACAATTGGATAATGTATGGAAAAGCACACACAAGGAAAGGCTTAGCCCAATGCCTCACATAGTAACTGCTCAGGAAATGAAAGACACTATCATCACAGCCACACTTGTTTTCTTGTTAGTTGAGGAAAACTGAAGGAAACATTTCCTTTTGGCTTCCCAAGTGTCCTCAACTGGGAAAATGTCAATGCCATAACACTGTAGACTTCTCTTTATCCTCTCTTTCCCTCCTACTCAGGAGGAATCGATTCTGCCCGTTGGATTAGGAAGCAAAAATTGGCCCTGTAGGGACTTATCTAACTCAAGAAGAAACAAGCTTTCTACTCACTGCTATAAAACCCCACTTGTCTTCAGTTTTCTTACATTTCTCCTATCTTAGTGGGAGTTTCTGCCTAATTCTAAAGGTCAGAATTAAGAAGTCCTCTTGGCAAGTACAATTATACCATTTTCTCCATCACTTCCATCGGAAATAGTGCCCTCTTGATCTCTGCATCCATTACTTCTTTGTCTCCCTTTGTTAGTTCAAAACAAGAAGATGAGAAAAAGGGACAGTAACACCTCGACACTGTTACTGTTTGTTCCTGAGTCATAGGGGAAAAACTTATTCATTCTGAATCCACTCTCTTGGCTTTATTATATTGAAAATGTCTTCAGGGTAAATTTCACTTCCTTCATTTTTTGGTTGGTTGTTCCAACTATATTATTTATGTACATGGAAGAGCTCAGGCATAATACAGTTCAAAAAATTTAAAGTACAAAAGATACACAGAAAAACACTAGTTCCTCTCCACATCCTTTCATTTCAGTCTCCTAGCTTCCCTGCCAGAAGCATCCTTGGCTATCACTTTCTTATGTGCCCCTCAAGATACTTATACATTCTCTCTCTCTCTCTCTCTCTCTCTCTCTCTCTCTCTCTCTCTCTCTCTGTGTGTGTGTGTGTATGTGTGTGTGTGTGCTTTTCAGGAGCACACATACAAATGGGAACTTGTTTAGGTTTTGCAGACTTTTGCTGAGATATTAGAGAAAAGTGCACAAGTAGTAAGTACATAGTTCAGTGAACTCTCACGAACTGAACACACTCATGTTACCAGCACCCAAAAAAATAGAACTATAAGAAGAGCCCTTCCATGAGGAAGGATCGAAGGAACCAGAGAGTCAAGACATCACAAGAAAATGGCCCACAGAATCAACTAACCAGAGCCCATAGGGCCTCACAGAGACAGACAATCAAGGAGCCTGTATGGGTTTGACCTAGGTCACCTGCATAAATATTATGGCTGTGTGGCTTGGTGATCCTGTGAAACTCCTAATAGTGGTAGCAGGGGCTGTCTCTGATGCTTTTGCCTGCTTTTGGGACCCTATATCTCATACTGGGTTGCTTTGCCCAGCCTTAATATGAGAAGTTGTGCCTTGTTTCATTATACCTTGATATGCCATGTTTGGTTGATGATACGCCTAGGAGGTCTGTCCTTTTCTGAAGGAAAAGGAGGAGGAGTAGATCTGGAGAAAGGTGTGTGTGGGGAGGGACTGGGTGGAGAGGAGGGAGGGGAAACTGCAGTTGGTATGCAATATATGAGAGAAGAATAAATAAATAAATAAATAAATAAATAAATAAATAAATAAATAAATAAATAAATAAATAAATAAATAAATGATGAAATTTGGAAAGACAAAGAAGAACACTTCCTTCACTACTTTTTTCCATGTATTTTTCACTACAAGGAGAAAGCCTTTTACATAGAGTCAGTTATTTACATACCCTGTCCTCACAGCCTTGGGTTGACTTAGAGAATCAAATTGGCATTCTCAGATTTCATTTGAAAAAACAATCTCTTATTCATAAGCTATGTGACTCGAACATCATGTAAATGCTTTCCAGCATCATGTAAATATGTCTTGTGCATTCACTGGAATTACCTATGCCAGAGTCAAAGCCATGCAAACCTCTTCCTTTCATTTTCATTGCAAGCTGCAGTTCCTTCTAGAGTAACAGCAGCAGGTGGACAACAGCTTTTCCAACACCAAAAAAAGTAACTAAGGGTCCCTAAACAGGAGATTATGGGATAGAAGTTTGCTAAAGTTGGCTAATAGTATTATTATTATTACTCACTTTCCTGATCTTCCTCATCTTGCCATCATGCATATCACCCCTACCCTACCATATCATCCAAACACACACACACACACACACACACACACACACACACACACACACACATCTGCTCACACACTCACTCACTCACACACACATTCACTCTCACACATATACACACACATTCACACACACTTTTACACACACTCACACACTCACACAATACTTACACTCTCACACACTCGCTCACACACATACACTCACACACATACTTTCTTATACACATTCATACTCTTACACACTCACACTCACTCTCACATACACACTCATACACACCCTTACACACACTCACTCATACACACACTTACACACACTCTCTCACACGCATACACATTTATAAATACAAACTACTGAGACCATTTAGGATTGTTCATATGTCTTGTACGGTTCACATCTTGGTATTTGCTAACCTGTCAGGGCACTCATCCCAGGAGAAGACTGATCCTCCCACTCTTAGCAACCACCAGCTGCCTGTAGTTCTTCTTGGGGTGAAGCCTTGTGAGATATTCCTCTTCCATGTTGGCATGTCAATTAGTGATATGATGTTATATGATCTTGTTAAGGCAATGATATTGTAAAGATTTCCTGGGTGCAGCTTCCCTGGCATATATACAAGCATTATCTTGCAACAGACATCCAGCCCTGGTCCTCTGGTCCTTATAGTGTTTGTGCCCCTTCTTCCTCAGTGTTCCCCAAGCCTCCAGTGTAAGGGTATCTACTAAAACTGGGCACTGCAAGATCAGTTCTCTAAATTATGACTAATGGTGACTTCCTTTAATGGTCTCCATCTGCTGTAAAAGAAATTCTTTGATTATGGGTGAGAACAATGCTTATCTGTGTGTATAAAGTTGGGTGTTTAGAATGCATTAGATATTGTACTGGCTAACTGAGGTGGCAGTAGTAACTTCGCCTGCCTCTGAGTTCCTTGGCCCCATCAACCATGAGTACTGGACTAGGCATAAATTGTCTCCTATTGCACAGGGATTGAATCCAACTAGATGGCTGTTGGTTACTTCCAATATATAAGTGCCACTCATGTACCCTTGGAGAAATCTCGCCGTCCATGCCATTGTTGTTCAAAGGCATTACAGATGGGTAGAAATATTAATTGCTTGTCTCCATTGGCAATTTGAATAGCTACTTCTGGGACTATGAGAACTAGTCCTCAGAGAGAAGGATTCCAGGTCAGTTCCAACTTGATTACTCTGAATTGTGTGTCCAAATTGCATGGTGTTTTAAGCAGTCAAAACACACCTTTATCCTCTAAGAAGAAACCAAGGACAATGGCAATATCCTATAGTGTGTGTGTGTGTGTGTGTGTGTGTGTGTGTGTGTGTGTGTGTGTGTGTGTGTTGTGCAGTGGGGGGTCTCTTGGGCTTCCATGAGCAACAGTTCAAATGAGGTTTCCTATTTCTGGTGCTGGGATTTTTGTTAGAACTCCTACCTTATGTTTTGTGCCTCTTCATCAGTTCCATATTGAAGGAAGCAAAGAAAAGGTGTTATTTTGGCCACCCCCTCAAACCTCTGTTATTATCCCTCATTCATGTTTTCTAGAGATTGTTTAGGATGACATAAATTTATTGAGATATACAGAAAAAAGAACAAATTTTAAGCACACAGCCCTTCCCTGTAGTTATACTGGCTTCCTTTCTATTTTTTATACCTTTTTGAAATGTCCTTTCTTCTTAATATTGTAGGCCACCCCCTGAGACATTCTAGGCTTATGTTAGATGTTACTTTCCCAGAGATGCATTTGCAGTCAATTCTTCTTTTTTTTAATCTTCTTCAAAATGCTTTATTAACAAATTAGACTTTATTACTTTTGACCACTCTAGTAGGAAGTCAGCTCGGTGACAGCACTGATTCATCTCATTTGCTCACCACTGTATTCCAGCACATAGAACATTGCTTGTCTTACAGCAAATACAATTGTCTCTTGCTATCTGCAGGAGAATACCTATGGACACAATCTGCAGATGTTCAAGCCCCTTATATAAAATAGCATGGTGATTTTGTGTCACCAAACTACAACCTCTCAGATGTTCAGGAAGAAAATACCTAGATCCTCGTCTGTGTAAAGTTCACTGCACACT
Organism: Peromyscus maniculatus bairdii; assembly: GCF_049852395.1. Lineage (NCBI taxonomy): Eukaryota > Metazoa > Chordata > Mammalia > Rodentia > Cricetidae > Peromyscus > Peromyscus maniculatus. The sequence goes on along the minus strand of NC_134875.1, from coordinate 58,475,873 downwards.
GGACTAGAACAAAGTAGACCTAAACTCATAGCTTACCTCCTTACTTCCAAGCTCTCTTCTTACATTTCCCTTGATGGTTCTCCTTTTAATCCACATATGTCTGGATATTCCTTTCCCTGTCTATTTTTCCTACTCTCATGAACTATCTAAACAAAACCAATTACAACAACAAAACATCCGTACTCCTTACAAAGGCATATGGGAAAATTCAGTCTTCCATTTCTTCAGCAACTGGTCTGTTGCTCCCTGCCTATCATCTGTCTCCTTCCATTGCCTCCTGTTGTTGTGAAGAAATCAAGCCGAAGTGCTGTAAGTATGGACTTTAAGTCATAATAAATCATTCAGATGTCAAGAACCTTAATCTGCCAATCTGAGGGCAGAGAGATTGATTGGAAGGTTGTAAAAGCTTCACTTGTCATTTCTAATGGTTTCTGCTCTAGATCTCTCTCCCCCGCCCCCGCCCCCGCCTCTCTCTCTCTCTCTCTCTCTCTCTCTCTCTCTCTCTCTCTCTCTCTCTCTCTCTCTCTCTCTCTCTCTCCTTGCTTAAGAAAGGTTGGGAGATGTATCAGTGTATTTTCCTGCACGGAAAGCTAAGTGAGTTAACATCAAAGGAATGTCTGCTTCAACTCTTCTAGGGAAAATTTTAGTCACTATGGAGTAAGCACTAAACAGTACCTTGGAAGTCATTTAACTACATTTTTTTTTCATCTTAAAGAACTGATACCTACAGAGAAGCCATGTCACTTGTCCAATCTCATAATTTGCAGCAGAAACACAGAAAAAAATCCAAATCTTGTGCCCCTACCATAGTCTTCTTTTCAGTAGATCAAACTGACCCCTCGTTGGATCTATATTACAAAGTGAAAAAAACTGTGCAGTTAATACAATTCTTCAAAAATAGAATGAGTCAAGCCACATGCCTTTAATCCCAGTACTTGGGAGGCAGAAGCAGCTAGGTATGAGTTCAAGACCAGCCTGGTCTACTGAGCAAGTTCCAGGACAGCCAGGGCTACACAGAGAAATTAGAAAATCCTGTTTCTAATTAAGTATTAATTAACAGAACAAGTCAAAGACTCTTTTTTTAAAAAAAAAAAAAATTTATTTATTATGTATACAGAGGAGGGCGCCAGATCTCATTACAGATGGTAGTGAGCCACCATGTGGTTGCTGGGAATTGAACTCAGGACCTCTGGAAGAGCAGCCAGTGCTCTTAACCTCTGAGCCATCTCTCCAGCCCCTAGTCAAAGACTCTTGATGACAATTTTCCCTCAGAAGTTTGCATAGCACCTTGCAGTACTGTAAGGGCTAGCCAGCAGGAAGGAAGCTTCCAGCTCATTTCCAACTTTGTCTTGCAACTGTGAAGCATATGGTGCCTCCAACAACAAGATTTCATGTACCACCAACATCAGTGGCAACTGCTTGTATTGTCCAGGAGCCTCAGGGGCCTCCCTGGCCAACAAGTGGTGACTCTTAAATTTCCATTTAATAACCTAGGGCTCTGTGAACAGCTTTATCCCCTATGCAGGATACCTATATTCAAATCTTTAACTTTTAAAGCTATGTTTATCAAGAATCATGTTCTTTAGGCTTTTTCATACACTGTTAGTTTTGGATAACTTCTCTCCACCCACTTTTCTTCCCATCTCTCTGCCCTCTCTCCCCACTTAAACTCTTCCAGCTCCATAATCCCCCTTCTGTTTCCATATCACATGTCTTCTATTAATCTCCACCCTCAATAAAGCCTCTTTATCCCACTCTCACAAGTCCCTTTCTTATTTTCTGGCCTCTACACACACTGATTTCCATGTAAATGTGCATATATAAAAATTGAAGCTAGGACCCACATAAGAGACTACATGTGGTGTCTTTCTGAGTTTAGGTTACTTCACTTAATATATTTTCCAATTCCATTAATTTTCTTGCAAATTTTGTAATTCCATTTTTCCTTATAGTTGAAAAAATTCCACTATATATAATATTTAAACATATATATTATATATCACATTTCCATCATCTATTTATCAGTTTATCCACATCTAGGTAGTTTCCATTCCTTTGTTACTGTCAATAGAGTGATAATAAACTAGGCAAAATGTGCTCACTGGCACGATAATATGTTTGTTATTGGGGTAACTAACCACTTTATGATTAAAATTAAGGTCAACTCTGTAGAGGAAACTGATGTCTAGTACTGTAAACCCAGTACTTTAGTTACTTTTCCAGTTGCTGTGATAAAATGTCCCAGATGAAAGCAACTTAAGGGAGGAAGACTTAATTTTGACCCACAGTTCTAGGATTCAGCCCATCATAGACTAGAAGTCATTGGAACAGGAGCTTGGGTTAGCTGATCACATTATATCCACAGTCAGGAAGCAGAAGGAAATGAAGGCTCATGTTCAGCTAGTTGTCTCCTTTCTATTCCGTCTAGAACCCAAGCTCAGGGAAAGGTGCTGCTCACATTTAGGGTAGTTCTTCCCACCTCAATTATACCAATCAACATAATCCCTCACAGGTGCGTCTAGAGGTTAACTTTACCTAGACTATCCCTCATATGTGTTCCTGGAGGCTTGTCTCCTGGGTGATTCTAATTTTCCTCACAATTGCCAATCAATATTAATCATCACACCCAACCAAAACCCCATGGTTGGGTAGGTGATACGCTTTAGTTAGGGAAACTACAACTGCTATTTGGCTAAATGGACACAACGTGCCCATCAAACAACATTCTAAATAATTTTGTTTATGCTCCTAGATTAGTCTTGTTATTGGTTTTGGTCAGACAAGCTTTTTGTTTTGTTTTGTTTTGCAGTAGACAGTGGCAACTGTACAGTCTCATAATTGAACAAATTGCTTAGAATAGGTGATTGTTGAATGTCCATAAATGGAATATCTATATCACCCACGAAGAGGCTCATAGAACATGGGAAAGTGAGTGAAACTGATGTGAGAACTTAATATGAGAACTGGAGGAATCGGTGGAATGATGTGCAACACCATTTTGCACTCTTGATCTCAGGGGAGCTGTGATTACTTAAACAATTCCTTCACAAGATTTGGACCTGTCAGCATTCTATTATGAGGCTTCATCTTTTCCCAAGGAACTGTTGAAAGTTGTTGATTGTTACCGGGTAAGAAATCATTTTCTTCAGTGGTGTAGCCACCAGTAAGTTGCCCACAATACAGTAATAACCTCCTACCAATGTTTATGCATGCAACCCTAGTCAAGCTCATTAAGCCAACAAAAAAAGGGCATGAAAAGAGAATGGTGAATAGATAAAGGTTGGTGGGAGTGGAAAGGGGACATGAAAGAGTAATGGAGGGGTGAATATTTTCAAAATACAATGTATGAATGTCACAATGAAACCCATCTCACATATACTTAGTATATGTATACACTCATGGAATAATTTCAAGGTATAATAAATGCAAGTGGGGATAAAGGTATAGAAGCGACAGAAAACTTACCTTTTCAATCCAGAGTAGTGGAAAGTCAAGCAAACAAAACCAAAACACACGGACATCTTTTTCAGATTTCTCACAGATACCTAGAAAAGACCGGAGAATTTATATACCATTCAGGGTCCCACAAAGAAACTAGACCAGCATACTCAATTTAAGTACTTTGAGAGAAGTTGAATGGACTTTACAAAAGTGAGAGAGTGAGCTGAGCACCAGCATTCATCTCTTGCTGTTTCCAGACTACGGATGCAATGTGGTTCACTCTGACTTCAGGCCTGAAAAGAAAGATGGTGGAGAACAGCTTCATTTAGAAGGAGTATTACATGCCTTCCAGGGGGAGGCACCTTTTCACTTGGGGATAATATTAGACAACGGCATCCTGAAGGGAGGAAGGTAGAGAAATAAAGACGCAAAATTCTCCCTCCTGGTATCCTAATGGGGCACCCCATTTCTCTAATACGCTAGGACACAGGAAAGTAAGGAAGCCCAGGAATGTATTCTACACAGGTTGTGCTTGTTAATTTTCTTGTTGATGTGGCAAAATACATGACAAAAACAGCTTAAGGAAAGGCGTGTTTGTTTTGGCTTAATTTGATGGTACAGCATACGGTCCACCATGGCAGGAAAGCATGTCACCAACAACGGTTCTAGCTATGGAGTTAGAAACATGCATCAACTGATCACATTACATCAATAGTCAGGAAGCAGCAAGAGATAAATGCTATGCTCAGCCCACTGTCTCCTTTTTTTCCTTTTAATTTACTCCTGGACCTGAGCACATAAGATGGTTCTGCTTACACTTGGGGTTAATCTTCCTTTTCAGTTTAACTTCAGCTGTGGGTCCTATCCACATACAGCCAGAGGTATACTAGTGATTGTAAATCCAGTAGGTTGTGAATCATCATCAACTGCCACAGATCAGTCTTCTAATATATATATATATATATATATATATATATATATATATATATATATATATATATATATTATTCTTTATATATTATATATATATAAAGTGATAGAGAAGACAAGGGGGAGATGCCTAGTGTGATTTGACTAGAGAAAGAAAATAAACATATATTACCAATTCTCACAATTTAGACATTGTCCTTGGAAGTTTTCACATTGTGTTTATTCCTCACAATATATCCTTGAGGTACATAGTATTTTCCCCATGAAAATGCTTGAGGCCAAAATCTCAGAGCATCTAGTAAGGTCACATAGCTAGTATTTTGAATCTAGATAGCAGTAGTTATATTTGTGCACATTTGACTCCAAAGAGGATGCTCTCAATTACTTCAAGTCATTGCCTCAATAATAGGGAAAAAAATGTAGAGTAATTCTCTCCTGTGTCCCAGAGGTTGACAATGGGTTAGATCCATGAGATTGTGTTTGAGCAGCTCCAGATAATGTAAAAGGTGGACCCACTATTTAATTCCTCCTTATCCAACATAGCCAATATATCTAGCCTTCCTCATTTTCCTATAAACACTCCTGCTGAGGTGTTAACAGATGACTAATTTGTTAACCAACAATTTAGCACTAACACACTACTTTAAGGCATTAACTACTTACAAATAAATTTGCATTTTAGAACTTGTCCCTTGTCATTTTACTCCCATTCTCACTTTCTCAGAATAAATTTATATGAAGACTTGTTGCTCTTTAAAGTATTTGAGGCTGCATTTGTTGTAATGAATACAAATTTATAAACTCTGACTTAGTTACAAAGAAGCAACTTGATTTTCTATTTACTATTTTGTTGTGCTTAGGAGACTCAATACCCCTAATATTGTTCAAGCTAAGTTCTAGTCACCTTAAAGTTAAAACTTTTCATTAGGGCTGACTCTACCTTCTTAAAATGTCTTCCCATCTCCTCTCTTGGATGGTAAAATACGCAGCCTCGGTGTACCTGTGAGAGGGAGATTTTGCTGCATGTTCCTCTCTGGTTCCTCTATGCCCTCCACTGAAATGTCCATACTATGGATGGTCATTGTAGGTGTTACAGGGGTGTCTACAGTAGATTATTTCAGGAGCATCTGACATTTGGGGAGTCTTCCTGAGACTCATCGCTAATAACCATGAAATTTGTCATTATTCTCTTAGTACATAGCTCTCCATCCCTTTGCTAATCCCAGACTTCTTAGTACTTGTTCCTTTCTTACTGTTATATCCCCTACCAGGACATGTGGGAACTTAATGTCTTCCTTATAGCTCTCCTGGACCCAGTAAATGGCCCCTAGCCCTCTCAGTTTTATTACATCACTATGACCATTTCTACTCTACTACAGCCAGTCTTGTTTGATATGGAATCCCACACGGATCCCCCCTCCAAGGTTTATAAACAGGAAAGGTAATCAGATACCTTAATGGTATGGAGTGTGAAGTTGCCATCTTTATTTTATGGAAGCCTTTGTTTAGGCTTATTGTTTCAGAAAGATACGAGTTCACGATGGATGAGAGAGACATGTCAACAACTATGAGGCATGGCAGCAAGAGCAGGAATTTGAGAGCTCACATCTTCAAATGAAATCACATGTCAGAGAATGAAAAGGAAGTGGAGTGATACCACAAACACTCAAATCCTGTTTCCAGTGATGTGCTTCCTCTAGCAAGTCTCCGTCTCCCAAAGGTTTCACAGCTACAGTCACCCACCACCATAAGCATAGACGTCTTCCTCCCCTAGCATTGCAAGCTCCTCTGAGCATCACAATAGCATTTGATTTCCTGTGTCAGTGCCTTCTCCTAAGTTAGCAGCTCCCCACTCCCTACACAATCACTGACTGGCAGGGAAGCAGTGTGCTCACACTACTATATTTTGTTTTTGGCATATAAAGAGAGCTTTCAGCTTCATCAAAGCCTGGCTTTTGAAATGTTAATCCATTGTAAACTCAAAGAATTACAATTTGAAACTCAGAGGTGAAAATGAAGTCCTAGATCATACAAGTCTTCCACTGAAACAAATGATTCACTAAATAGGAGGGATGCAAAGAGAAATTATCAGTAGCAATTAGCAAAAAAAAAAAGTTGAATACAGCAAAAGCATACAGGGGATATTTTCTTTTCACTCAAATTCAAACAATATGCATTGAAAGTATCTATCATGTGTAAGATACTTTTCTGGGTGTGACGGTAGGATCATGAGATTGAAGTCAGCCTGAGCTACATAATGAGATTCTGTCTAAAAAAAATGGATGTGACTCAGTGCAGTAGCTGGTATCACGGATTTACCATAAAATAAAACTATTTCCATCTCCTAGAAGGACGCATGGTCCTGCCCAGGGCCATGACAGACTGAGTGGTACAAAAGAGACCCACCCACATGCTGGTCCCAGGAGGTCTGCCCCAGGTTCCCAGGAGAAAATACAGTGCCAGGCAGACAGGCACTATTATGGTGAGCAAATGTATGGTGTGGCATGGGAGAGAGAGAGAGACAGACAGACAGAATGGTTCATGTCCTGTGGACAGAGGCATATCTGAAGAGGTGAAAGCAGTGAGGAGCGGGTTGATGTGGGTGGCTTCATTGCCACCTGGGCCATGGTGATGTCTGGGCCTGGGCTGCTGCCGGGGCCCATGTCTGGGTTCATGGCCCTGATGCAGCCTCAGTCTGTGTTGTGTCCATGGCTCCTGATACCACTGAAGGCCGAGAGGACAGGGCTGTACAGAGTTGGCCCCACCCCTCACTGCCGACTGCAACACTAGGGAGAACTGGTCTGACACCTCACCTGGACAGCACAATAGAGCTGACCCTGCTTGCAGGGGCACAGGTGAGCTGGCCCTGAGGGTGTGAGAATGGGAGAGCAGGTCACAGCCCTCTCGTCTGCCATGTGGTGGTGTGGGTGAGGGAAAGATACCCCCCCTCCCCTCACCCCTTGCCACCTGCAGCAGGTGGTGAACCTTTCCCAACCCCTCAACAACTGCCGCACTTGGGAGAATGGGACCTACGCAGTAGAACTGACCCTGTAGACAGGGGTGCAGAGGAGCCAGCCCTGGGGGCCCAAGAGGGGCATAGCTGGTGCCTCTCCCCTTGTCTGCAGCGTAGTGATGGGGGCCAGGGAAAGATGCTCTCCTCCCTTCGCCCCTACCAACTCCAGCTGGCAAGGGAGCTGACCCTCCCCTTTTCCAGCTGCAACACTCAGGAAAGTGAGCCCTGCACGTCTTCTGGGAAGCACAGTGGAGTTGACCCTGTTGACAGGGCACAGGTGAACCTGTCCCAAGAACTTGAGCATGGGAGATATGATCCTGCCCTTCATCTGCCATAGAGCAGCGTGGCTGGGAGAATGATGCTCTCCCCCCAACCTCACCTCCCACCCCTCTATGCCTGAGGCGGGTGTGAGAGCTGGCCCTGAGGTCTTAAGAGCAGGAGAGCTGTTCCTGCCCCTCACCAGCTGCAGCACTCAGGGGAGTGGGCCCTGCTCCTCGCCTGGGCAGCACAGTAAGGCTGACCCTATTGACGGAGTACAGGGTGAACCGGCCAGAAAACACGAGTCTAGGAGATCTGGCCCTGGCCCTCATCTGCCTATTGACTGCATGGTAGGGAGAGAGAGACGCCCTCCCCACTACCCCACCTCCCGCCCCTCGCTGCCTGTGTCAGGTCGGGGAGCTGGCCCTGAGGTCATAAGAGCTGGAGAGCTGTCCCTGTCCCTCACCAGCTGCAGCACTCAGGAAAGTGGGCCCTGTTCCTCGCCTGGGCAACACAGTAAAGCTGGTCCTGAAGGTGTAGGTGTGGGAGAGCAGACCCTGGGGGTGTGAAAGCAGGAGAACTAGCCCTGCCCCCTTGGTTGTTTCTGCAAGGGGTGAACTAGCCAGGGAAATGCTGGAGAGCTCATCCTGGTGGTGAAGGTGGGGGGCTGACTAACCCTGCAACTACCCAGGCCCAGAACCAAGGCTATGAGTTGGCCACCCCAACACCTACCCCATCTATGGTCTGCTGGAGCATGTGAAGGAGCCAGACCTGTAGACCCAAAGCTGCAGGATCTCCGGCACAGAACAACAACAGAATATCCAAAAGAAGTCCCAATGAGGGCCAAGCATCTATAGTGTAGCAGAAAACAGAGGCCCTGAACCAGACCAATGACTCTTTGCAATGAACACTTGCAAGTAAAAATATATGAACATATGTTTAGTTCATGACTCGCTGTGTCACACTACAGTTTCCATGATGAGATTTTCTCTTTTCTCTCAATTAAATTTTATTGTATTTTATTTTGTGGGGAAGTAGCAAGGGCAGAGGGTTGGTATGAAGGGACAGGAAACGATTGGGATTGAGATGCATGATATAAGAGACACAACGAATGAATGAAAATAAAGTTAAAAACTATTTCCAAAATACAGAAAATAATTTTAACTAGATTCAATACAATTTCACACCACCATGGTCCATCTTCACGTAGTCTAAGAATAAAGTACTATGTCTGACTATTTTTGTCTGAAAAGCTAGGAGTTAACCTGAAAATCCTATTATTTTTCAAAATGTATTACTCAAAATCCTATGAGTCCAATTTCCTGCCTTAGTGAGTACAGTATAGTAAGTTACATTAGTGAACAAAATTCAATATTTGAAGATTACAGATATTGCCGGGGCTTGAAGTCATCTTTCCAACCATCAATGGCATCAGTCCAGACTAGTAATGTAGTTGTAAAAAGCTTAAAAGATTGTGTCTAATCTATATGAACACACAGTACACTAGAAATGCTACAAAAATAAAACAATAGAAGGTGGTTATCTTTTTATATACCCTATTCTGCAAAAAAAAAAAAAAAATACAATTTCTTGAACGTTTTGGCTAAAGAGTCCTTGTTTAAAAGAAATCTGTATTATTCATTTGGATACTTGTTTGAGGTTTCTAGTAATGGGATTTTGAACTTTGTCATATAAAATTTTACTTCAAATAATGCTGCAAACTTCTTGGCCATACCAGTAATCCTTATTGAAAGATTTTTAAGACTATCCACCATTACCACTTTGCTTTATTGAGTCTTGAATGCAATGAGTTTTTATCTTTCCAAATGTACCTTTAAAAAGCTGTTTATAAGCTTTTTAGAGCCCCAAATAATGTGTCACAGAAATGTTATTATTCTTAATTTCCCCCGATTTTATTGTCCTACCCCATACTGTTCATAATCGGCATTTTTTCCTAATTTGAAGGAAGCTGTTATTAGGCAAAGGGATTTTTAGACAGGCCATTGGGAGTGTTTTGTCCTTCCTCTCGAAGAGAATAATTACATATTCTACTTAATTAAAAGCTTGGTGTTTTAAAAGGATCTCAAATTACAGCCAGGCAAAAACATGAAAGGTAAACTCACTTATACGTTTATGTGAGCTCTCATATCTCTTTTATTTTCATTGCTAAACAAATTTTGCAGAGTTGAAAAGGACTAGTTTGACAGCCCTGGAGTGAAAGTGATTGCTTATTAGCCATTATAGTCTTAACCATTTGCAAAACATTTTAAGACTAAAAGGGGGAGCAACCAAAGGATTTCGGAGGAATAAAAGTGGAAGGGGGGAAAAGCTGCCTAGCAATTTAGACAAAATCTTTTACTAAAAAAGAGAAGAGAGGTGCCCTCTTTTACTTACCATTAGTTCCCATAAAAAAGTTGGAGTTGACCTTATGTCAGTAAGAACCTTCTATTAGGGTACTGGTAACTATTTCTGAGCTCAACCATAAGTCCCTCCTCCTAGGAGTTCTTGGGGGTGGGAAATCAAACTATTGATTTCTGTGCACCATGACCAGGATACTCCCAAATGTAAATGAGGAAGGGCTCAAGAATGTGACAGAAAATGTCTCCACAGTAGCTAGGATGTTTCTAGTAGTAGCAGCAGAAGCAGGGAAATCTGAGTTGGGGTATGATGAATGCCAGCCAGCAGAAGCTAAGAAGCACAGGACTTAACTGCTAATCACATTCAAACCTACACCTTGCCAGAAAGCTCTATCCCAAATTCCCCAAGTAAGGCTCAATTTGGGGGTCAGTTTTTCCAAGAGCATTCTGTAAAAAGATTTTTTTTAGTGGAAATATAAGCTTCATAGGGCAATAAGGGGAAAATATAAATCTCTTCTCCATCTTGTACTCACTTTTCCTGCTGTGTTTTAAGCAAAAGAAAAACACATTAGAAATGACTCTGGTGCCAGACTCTGGCGTCCTCAGCTCCTGCTCCCTCTAATCAGGCCACAGTTGACTGACAGTCAGGAAATAAGCCCTTCTTTGAAGGTGCAGCCAGAGCAGGTTTACAGCAAATGACTAATATGATCTAATCTTTCAGCAATTTCGACAGGTTTCAATTCTGGAAGATTCATATATATGTCTATTTAACTTTCTGATTCTGTCCTGAGCCTGTTCATTGAATTATCCTTCAAGATCCAATCTTCTCAAATATTGCAACCCTTTTCATTATCACACTCCAGTATGGTACCAGATTTCATAATGTGTCCAACCAAACAATATCCACCTGAGGTACATTGAAATGCCAAGGAAAACATTTAAAGGCCAACGATTTATTGGTAGAAGTAGAAAACCACTTAATCAATTAATGAACCCTCACTGAACTACCATTAGGTACAGTTGCCACTGGATTAAGTATTGTGAGTGGTACCATCATTTATCAGTATCTGAGATATAACTAAGGTCTACATGTTCAAAAATCTGTACACATTCATGCACACACACACACACACACACACACATACACACACACACACACACACACACACACACACACACACACACACACACACCATTCTCACTGATCTCCAAAATTAATTTGTAAGGGGGAAATCTTGAATTCCATAATTAGAGATAAAGGAAAGTTTCACTTAAATCGATTCTGAATCCTAACTGACTACATTACAACTCTTCCTCAGGGAAGATTTTGATAGGAAGAAAGAGTAAAAGGAGTCCAGGTTTTACTGGAAACTTTAAAGGGCAGGAAGTAAAGATCAGTGACAGTGGCAGGAGGTGTGAGAGCACAGAGTGAAAAAGAGGCAGAAGGAGGAAGGCCCAAGGCCTCAAAGACGACCGTTCACAATGACATCATCTCTCCAAAGGCAATGCCGTCTGCAAGAATGCCAGGCTCTGCAAGAATTCTACATTTTCTTTGGAATCTAGCGATTAAATATATATCCAAATGTTTCTTATTAAAAAGAAAATACACTGCTTCAAGTATAAAGCAGAATTACTAATCTTAAAATGGCCGGGCTCTTAGGATATAAATGAGTTATTCCTGACAGTTTTCAAACTCAGTGGTACGTATGGTTTCTTTTCTCTGGCCACTGCAAAGTACCTTTTTTTTTTTTTTCACATTAAGAACTCTATTTTACACTTCACTATCAGATCAAGTCTCAAAGGAGTTTTATTTACAGGATGGTGCATGCAGTTCTGAAATTTGCCAACATACACTTAAGGCTCCATCTACACTTACTTCTACCTTATGATTCAGGAGGTTAGGTGACGACTCATGCTTACTAGGTGTGCACACTCTCCTGAGAAGAGTGGAGTGGGTAACAGGACGCATGTCTCCCCTGAAGGCACAGATGGACAGTCAGAAAGCTGGAGACTGACTGCCTTTTACATCAGAGTGCCTTCTCTGCAACTCTTCTCCTTGCCATAGAGAAGTGTCCTCTCAGGGACCCGTTTCCTCTGCGTTGTCAACCTGTGGACTGCAGCACTTGACCAGTTTGGTAAAAGGGCTATGTGCCTTTTGTTCCACTGCTGTGTCTTTGAAAAGCTTCGTATAGTTGCTAAAGAGAACACTCACATACACCTGACAACATGAAGGGTTGTTATGAGCTCCACAGGAAAAAGACACTTGATATTTAGAGAAGCAAAAATTAGAGGAGGAGTTTGTGCCTATCTTTCATTCCTATGACAGACAGTAATCTCTCTCCTGCTGCTAGATTTCAGGGCAACAAGGTCTGTGTGAGTTGCTATGAAATTCATTATCATACATTTATGCTATAAAAGTGCAATTGAGCTACCCTTCATGTGCACTATATTTACAATAATTATCCCAATAAAACCATATTCATATAAATGACTAAGAACTCCAAGAGAGAAAATAATTTTTTTCCCATTATTGGATTATATCTCAGAAGTGAGGACAATAACCGTGCATAAACTAAGTACAGCAGAACACAGCCTTCTCAGGGGTGGCATAGTTAGCATTTTACTTCAGCATACCCACCCCCAAGTCAAAAGATCTTTCAAAGTAATATAGCATGTGACAAATCAGGTCAGAATCCAGCCAGCACAACTGAGTTTTCATGCTGCTTCACTATGTTAAAGATAAAGCAGCAACGGAACAATAAGGAACACAGTACACAAGATCTGGCTGTAGCCAACAGCATGGCCTTAACAGGTATTGTTCTGCTGTCTGCACGATAGGAAACGTTCCACTTGAACACAAGGGTACCCAATCTTTCTGTCCACTGAAGCTGGAAATATGACAATGAATATTAAACCAATTTGAATATCTAAAACATAAGATGAGTGCAAAGTGGAATTATTCTTTCTGACTCTGTAGGAAAATGATGCTCATTGGGAAAAAAATAATGGCTAATCTTCTGCCAAAGAGTATATCTACAAGACCATGGAATTGATCATGAGGCTTTGGACAATTGTCAATTCAGTCCTTCCCTCCTTCTAAGCTCTTTCTCTATGAATTTCTTATTCATTGCCCTCAAAGATTATCTATTTTTTCCTTTGTGTCCAGTGATGCTATCGAGACATTGGAGATCAACATAATTCTTGTCTGCCAAATAGTAGATATACTATTTGTTCTTCCAGAATGCTATTAGGATTTTCTCTTTTTAATGTTTATTTTGAGTATCTCATATGGGATTTGTTCCTGTTTAACACTCCATGACTGTCTTCAACTTGTTGTTTTTTATTCTTTTTTAGTTTCAGACAGTTCATCTCTACTATTCCTTAAAACAGTAATTTCTCTCTATTTTTTATTTTTCTCAATTTTCAGATCGCTTTTATTTGAAATTGGAATATTTAATTCTGTCTTCTCTTTTATAATTTCTATCTCTTTTTTCTCCCCAGTGCATTTTGGTGAAGTCCCTCAATTTTAACCTTTATGTATTTTTGTTTGTTAGCTACATTCATCCTACCACTGATTCCATCCATTGTATTTTCATTTAAATTATTATAGTTTGTGTTAGAGTCTCCACTTTTATCCACAATGTAACAACTAACACATGACTTGCCTTTCTACTAGAAGTAACATAAAAACTGGACAACAGTACAAGAAAAAATTATTTTCAGACTGTAGAAAATAGACATAGAGCTGTGAAGTTGAAATAAAGGAAACAAAAGTACTTTTTCTCTGATTTCCCAGTTTGGTTCCTGGAGGCCCTTTCTGGAAAATAGGGTAGAAGCTCAAGTAGAGCACAGTGATCTTGATGATTTATGTCATATAGATAAGAAATCAATGCAAGTGATGCAGTTGTGATCTGAAGGGCAAGGTAGAAGAGAGAAGAGAGCTATAAAAAGAAAGAACTCCAGAAACTGACATAGCAGTTCAAGAACTTTTGCAAATGCTGATCTGTACATACGTACAGTAAAACTCCAATGAAGGCAGGCAAAGAACAGCTGTGGAGCTTTGATCTGAATGATTCCTAGAACCCAGTCAAGGAAAGAAAATGTTTTACTTCCAATCAGTCAGAGTGGAGAAATTTTGAACTCCTGGGCATATTAGTTAGTTTTTCATTGAGAGAGGAATACACATGATACAGGCTACTTATTAAAAAAAAAAACTTATTTTCCTCACAGTTTTGGAGGTTTAATACTAGGCAGATCCACTGTTCAACCTCTGCTGAGGGTGGTAGATGGTGTCATATTATGGTGGGATGGTGTAAGCTACCTTGTCTTGAACTAAGAAGCAATGGAAGAGTCGGCAGACTTGTTCCATCTATAGTAGTGCTCTTGGGAAAACTTTTATTCTTTGTCTTAGTCATTGTTCTATTACTATAAAGAGATGCCAAGACCATAGCAACTCCTATAAAAAGAAAACACTTAATTGAGGCTTACTTCCAGTTTCAGAGGTTTAGTCCATTGTCATCATGGTGGGGAGCAGGGTGATATGCAGGCATCCTTGGTACTGGAGAGGTAGCTAAGGCAGCAGGAAGAGAGAGACACTGGGTCTATCTTGGACTTTTGAAAACCAAAACCACCTCTAGTGACATACTTCTTCCAACAAGGCCACACCTACCCCAACAAGGCCACACCTCCAAATCATTTCAAACAGTGCCACTCCCTAAGCATTTAAATACATAAGCCTATGGGGGCCATTCCTATTCAAATCACCACTTCCCTTAACCCAAGAATTCCTTATGAGGCTCACTAGAAGTTCTCTAATACTGTCATGCCTGGACCCTTCGGGGACACTCAAACCCAATCTAAATGACAGTACTAGAAATTTGAGAAGAGCTCCTAGAATGGTTTCACCTTAGTAGTGAGAAAATCTTGCCCGAGTTTTTGGCAAAACAAATTTAAACATTTTCTAAACTAAGGCAGCAAAATCCGAACACTCAAAAAAGTCATAACAGTCAGTATTCAACTAAAACACACCCAGGCAAGCAAAATAGGACAATATGACCACTAACTAAAAGAAATGACTCATGACAGAAAAATATGCAAAATGACAAACTGATAAAAGAAATATAACTACCAGACAAAAAGAACAGCTAGTGAAATACGTTCAAGAGTTTAGAGGAAACTGTGAGTATAATAAGCAAAGAAATAGTAATTACTAAAATAACCAAATGAAAATTACCTGAGCTGAAAAATATGTTGCAATATACTTTTTACTGAATGGAATTACCAGCAGTTTAAGACAGTGGAGAAAATTAGTAACCTTAAAAATGTAGCAATGAAAACTATCCAAGCAGAAATAGAGAAATTAAAAAAAAAATCATGTAAGAAAAATAAATATGGCCTCAATAGTGTATAGAAAAATATAAATTGGCTTATCATATAAATAATTGCAGTAGGTGATGTAGATTGTCCAGCTATTTTTGTTTCTTTTATAGTACTCATTCATCCCATTCAGAAGTCTAAGTCTATGAAGTTTTCTTTTCCAGGGGAATTAGTTACTGCGTCTAATAACGTATATCAAAGAAGGAAGTCTGGGAATTTTTCTATTTTTAATGGAGATCCCCAGACATCACTGTTATTTCCTGGAAACTCAGGAAGTAGTCCCAGTGGTCAGTCATGTTACGTTGTATTTGATCAGATCTAAGGGTTTTAAGGAGGTATGCTGGTTAGTTTCTTGTCAACTTCACACAAATTGGAGTCATCTGGGAAGAGTGACCCACAACTGAGGAATTGCTTCCAACCTATCAGCCTGTTAGTAAGTCTGTGGAGGCTTTTTCTTAATGATTGATGAAGGAAGCCCCAGCCCACTGTGGGCTCCACCACCCCTGGGCAGGTGGTCCTGGTTTGTATAAGAAACAGGCTGAGCAAGCCATGGAAGCAATGTCCTTCCATAGTTTCTGTTTTTTAATTACTGCCTCCATGTTCCTACCTTGAGTTCCTGCCTCAGTTTTCCTCAATGACTGTGATTGGGCCATGTAAGCCAACTAAATCATTGTCTTTACAGATTGCTTTTCGTCATAGTCCTTATTGCAGCAATAGAAAGAAAACTAGGACCTGGGGAGAGCTGAGGTTGAAGACCAGAGAGCAGTTGGTTAGTATAGCCTTGTTCTTATCAATTCCTCGCCCAGCAGGACACGTGGGAAGCCTATCCATATAGGAACTTGCATGCATAGGAATTCTGGAGTATTGTGATTACCTCAGTGACTGACATGACACAGGCATTATCAACCTCAAGGTGACTAGAAAGAGACAGAACTAGAGTGCGAAGGCGTTTACTTCAGTGTGGTGCCCGTGGCAAAGCTGCTCTCATTGCTGCTGCTGCTGCTGCTGCTGCTGCTGCTGCTGCTGCTGCTGCTGCTCGTCACTCATTTCTCTCTGGCTTCTACAGTTTCTCCGTGTTGATCTTGAGTGGGAAACAGGAATTAATTTGTGAAAAACTGGAAATACAATTCTTGTTGAATGTTTACTCTGTGTACAGACTGTGTATTATCTCGCTAAATCTCTTCATTAAATATCAGGCAAATACTGCCATTACAAAAGAGGAAACTGTAAGCACCTTAAGCAACACAAGTGGCCAGGCCTGTCCCCCAGGACATCAGGTTTTACCCACAGAACACTCTAACTGCCCTAATGGCTGGACCCTGCCCTCACCCTACAAAGTAAAAAGCCCAGTCTCTGGACATGAAATCCCACCAATCTCCACCCTGGAAAGTTCTACCCACTTCCCAAGAAACTCTATATAAGCCCTACCTTCTGCTCAGGTCTCTGCTGTTTCTCCCCCTGAAGAAGAGGCAGTCACCCTCCTGGTCCCTCTCTTGTGTGAGGTTGGTTGTGCAGTGTGACTTTGTGATGTTCCTTGGCTCCCAGCTGCCAAGATACCTTTCCATCGGAGCTGTAACACTTACAGAAATTGAACTATAGGGACATTAAGATACTTGCACAATTTCACACAGCTCTGCAAGATGGGCCAAAGATTCAAAAACCATCAGTCATAGTTTAGAGATCAGGATCTTGTTCAATATCAGACATTTGGTGAATAGCACCTTGTAAGTCCACAGAAAGATTTACTGAATACTTGTTAAATAATGCCAGGGGTACGTGGAGACACAGAATTTTACTGTCCGCTTCCCCAGCAGCCTTATTCCCCCATGTTTTCCTTTGATCCATTGCCTCAATGTCTCAGGAATAGATCTTGAAGTTGGTCTTTTCGTATCCTTCATGGGCAAACACATTGTTCTTCCCAGTGTTTAACCCACATACACATGTGATGGCTTGAACGTAATTGGCCTCTGTAATCTAGTAGGGAGTGGCACTATTAGGAGGTGTGGCTTTGTTGGAGTGGGTATGGCCTTGTTGGAGGAAGTGTAGGAGCGGGTTTGAGGTTTTCTATGCTCAGGATACAGCTCAGTGTCTCAGTTCAACTTCCTGTTGCCTGCAAGATGTAGGACTCTTAGCTCCAGCACCGTGTCTTCCTGCACACTGCCATGCTTCCTGCCATGATGATAATGGACTGAACCTCTGAAACTGTAAACCAGCCCCTCAATTAAATTTCTTCCTTATAAGAATTGTTGTCGTGTCTCTTCATAGCAATAGAAACCCTAACTAAGACAGCATGTGATAACAATTAATGAATTCTGAGTGCACAATGATCCTTATGGTCACCGATAAGCACTAGGAAAACCAGGAATGTTAAACACTCAGGAAAACAGGACGTATAACCTGTTTTCTGCCCGGAAGGCTGGGAATGGAGGTGGCTAATAGTCTAGATGACCTCTGTGCTATCTGTATGACCAGGATCTCCTCCAGGCTCCCCAAACAGGACCAGAGGTGGTTGATAGCCCAGATGACCTCTGTGTTATCTTTATGACTGAGATTACGTCAGATCCTCCCTGAGGCCCTTGAGATAAAACAAGTAGTCTATCTGTAGAATCCATCTTCATGGAAGAAGTGACATGCACTTTGAGAGGCGGTTCAATGTAATTATGCCTCATTGTGCACAAGGGATTGTGTTACACCAGAAAACTTTTTCCCCCAAATTTTACTATACTTACATAGGCCTAAAATAACTTTCCTGGTGTCAGACTTTCAAAGTGTGAACCAATACCAGCTACCTAGTCATGTTGAACCAGACTTCCTGCTTGCCACGCGTGGATCACTACTCTTCCATTCCTGGTGTTCACAGGGACCCCCCCCAATGAAAAAAAGAAGGCATGGAGTTGAAAGAGCGAGGAGGGGCACATGGGAGGGTTTGGAGGGAGAAGGGAGAAATTTCGTAACTGGATTATAAAAATCTCAAAATTTTAAAAAGTCATTTTGATTTTTCTGAGTTAACATGGTTAAAAATGTCTCTCCCAGACAAAGCTCTATCCCCGAAAAATGGCGTGTTTATCCTCAGCAATGCCTCACAGAAAGAGGTCCTTCATAAAAAATAATATAAAGGACTATCAGATTTGGAAAGATGCCCAGCCTCACCAGTTATGAATGATATATACAGTAAAATACCAAAGATCATTTCTCAAACTGCCAAAAAAAGTAGAAGGACTTAACTAATCAGTATTGGAAAGGATTCTGGGAAACAGACCTCTTAAATATGACTTGATTCACTGGAATTTAATTTGGCTAAGCCATCATAAAGTGAAATTTGACAAAATCTAACATCTGAAAGTGCAAATAATTTGTCCTAGAATTTCCATTTCTAGGAATTTTTTTTTTTTTGCTGTACAAGCATATATGTTGGAGAAAAAATGAAAATTCTGTTCATGGGAGAATGGGTATTAGCACATTATGGGATCATAAATACAGTGGATAATAGTATACTATGGAATCATAAAATGAGAAAAATCTATGTTTTTATATGAAAAGGTATCTGGGCTGATGGGAGGATCAAACACTTGTATTAACAAGTAAATACTACAGAAAAATGTATGTGAGTGTGGTAGTTTGAATGTAATTGGCCCCCATAAGCTCATAGGGAGTGGCACTATTAGAAGGTGTGGCTTTGTTGGAGTAGGCGTGGTCTTGTTGGAGGAAGATTGTCACTGTGGAGGCAGGTCTTAAGGCCATATATATGGTCAAGGCCTTATATATGCTCAAGATACAGCTGTGGTAATCTATTGTGTACCCTAATAAAACTTGCCTGAAGATCAGAGGACAGAACAAACCACTAGATTAGACATAGAGGCCAGGCAGTGGTGGCACACACCTTTAATCCTAGAACTCGGGAGGCAGAGATCCATCTGGATCTCTGTGAGTTCAAACCCACCCTAGACTACATGAGACTGACTCAGTGTAGGAGAGAAACAGAGCCAGGTAGTGGCGGCACACACCTTTAATCTCAGTATTTGGGAATCACATGCCTTTAATCACAGCACTTGAGTCCTCATGCCTCTGCTACCAGTATTTGGGAAGCACACATTGCGTTTAATTCCAACACTAGGAAGGAAGTGAAATAACTGGACAGAGAAAGGTATATAAGGTGTGAGGACCCAGAAACTAAAGCTTTTCAGCTAAAGACTCATAGACACTCAATCAGAGAATTCCTGGAGTTAGCCAGGTGAGAAGTAGCTATGGCTTGTTCCTTTGTCTCTCTGATCTTTCAGCATTTACCCCAAATATCTGGCTTCGAGTTTTTATTATAAGACCAATTAGGATTCGAGCAACATTGTTTCAGTTCACTTCCGGCTGCCTTTGGATCAAGATGTAGAATTCTCCATGCACAACGGCTGCATGCATGCCACCATTCTCCCAGCCGCCATGCTCCCTACTATGATGAAAATGAACTAAACATCTGAACCTGTAAGCTACTGCCTCAATTAAATGTTTTCCTTTATAAGAGTTGCTGTGGTCATGGTGTCTCTTCACAGCCACAGAAACCCTAACTAAGACAATGAGATAATCTAACTTTTGTAAACCAAAAAAGAAAAAATTCATGTATAAAATATACATATTTCAAATGCACATTAGATTTCTGAGTTTATACCAATCTACTAATTAAAGCTGACTTTGGAAACTTGGATTTAAAGATAAAATGAATGTTCACTTCTGTAATATTTGAATTTCAGTCACATTTATTTCTTTCACAATTTTTTTCTATTGATAGAAATTGAATCCCCTGCCTCATGCATGCTAGGCAAGTGCATTGCCATTGTGCCACACCCCCACATACCCATTAATAATTTCTGAATGTGTATATCTAGAGACAAAGAAAGCAAAACAAAACAGACTAGAGAAATGAAATCTCTTAAAAACAACCAAGAATCAGAAAGCCAATGCTTTGTTTGACATCTTCCAGTCCTGAGCTTCTAAGGAAAACATTCTAGGTCATAGAGCACAATCTCTCCTCACAGAGAATAGATGTGGCTTCAAGTTTCTATGCCAGTAATTAATGTCTCCAAACTTCATGGGGGTGATAGCTCAGTCACTGAACATAAAAATGGATAAACGTACAAAAACGAATTTCCTCTTTTTTCTGTGTTCTTGATTTTAATGTTAAACACACACACACACACACACACACACACATACACACACACACACACACACACACACACACACACACACACACAAAGATGCTTTTCCCTTAGATACATATGAGAGTACACCCATACCAGAAGCTCACTTTAATTGCTGATGGGTCTTGAAAACTTCTCCTGGGAATCTAGGCAAATTAGTGGCTTAAACACTAAAGAATGAAATGGGCCAAGGGTCTGGAGAAGGCCCAAGCAGGCAGCCATTTTTACTTCCAGATTCTAGACAGTATGAATATTTTATTGTTAGATTTAAGTGTTTCCCAAGTATTCTGATCTCACCTGTAAGACTAGCATCTCTCAAAACAATAACATTGTGTAGTTTATCAGCATCCTAGTCTTTCTCCATTATTCCAGATAAAAGAGGCTGGGTAGCATTTTGTAATTTACCAGATTAATCCAAAATGTACAGCAATTTCATCATTATCATGGAGATCTTTCTTATCAATCTTGACCTTCAAAGTGATAGGAACCTGTTTGAGTTGTATAGATTATCTTTCTCAAAGAGCAAGAAAAATAATGAAATTTATTAATAAATAAAAAGCACAACTTATGTCATTCCTATCACACTTATTCATATAGTATGAGTCATACTAACACTCGCAATAACTGGTTTGACTATCCCTGGTGTGAGGGATTTACCTAAGAAACACAGAGGGAAACAGATATAGAGTTAAACAAAGGGGTAAGCCTGTATTTGGAGAGTGAAGACTAATTATTTCAAAAAAGAAAAAAAAGGACTAGACAACTCGTCTGAGAAGTAAAACAATGCTACCAAATGAATTGGATGTCACCAGTGTGGATGTGCAGCAGCAATTTTAGTGGCATGAAATTTTTTTATCAGGCATCCTAGCTGAACTTTCTCATTAGCTATATTGGGTGAAGAACCAATACTTATGCTCAATCACCTACAATTTGGAAGTCTAAAAATTTCAAGAAGAGAGTCAGGACCCTCTAAATCTTTGCTATGCTGTATGTAATTCCCTAGAATAGTAATAATAGGCACGACCAGAGAAGCTATTAGCAATGTAGAATTACAGGCTTCACCTCAGACCAGTGAATCAGAATCTGTATATTAACATGATCCTTGGTAATTCTTATTAAGGTCTGACAAGTTCTGCTCTGGATATTAGCTGGGAGTTGGACTTGCCTAATTTCAAGTGCCATAGTCATATCTCTATTATTTCCCCCTCGTGATTATTTCTGACAGCCAAACTCTTAGGAAATGCAATGAGATTAGCTGATAATCTAATTTACCAAAATCTGTCAAATGACTACTGTGTACTCAGTCAAATATTCTATTAGGCCCTTAAAGAGAAACCAAAAATGAACCCCTCTATTCTCAAGGATAGAACTCCAGTTAGAAGGAAGAGAGACATATAGACAGGCATCTTCTTTCTCTCACTTCCCCTAACGCATTTCATATTCTGCTTAGACTTGCGGTGTGGTTTGGATATGAACTGTCCTCCCAAAGACTCATGGCTTTGGCTGGGGATATGATTCAATAGAAAAGAGTCTTTGCACTGCAAGTATAAGGGCCTGAGTTCAAATCCCCAGCATCCACATAAACAAAAACCTGTGCATAGCTAGCTACTCATGTCTGTGAGCCAGCATTGAGGGCAGTGGCAGGCAGAATCCCAGAACTGCAAGAATAGAGACAAGCAGATTCTGAGAAATCAGTGGCTTGCCGGCCTTGCTAGACTGGCTAGCTTCCAGTTCAGTGAGAGACCTTGTGCAATGGCAACAAGGTGCAAAGTGGTCAAGGAAGACACCGGTTCTCCTGCTCCGGGTTTGGCACACACACACACACACACACACACACACACACACACACACACACACACACACACACACTAGCATACTCAAGTGTTTGCGCCACACATAAACAGTGTGTGTACATCACACATCATGGGAACAAACACGTAAACATGAAAGCCTCATGTCTTGGAGGCTTGGCCCAGTTTTTGAAACCAATCAATTGAGGAAAGTAAATCACGAGGACCTTTACCTAATGTTGGAGGAGACGGTAAGAGATGGAATCTTGTTTGTGTCACTAGGGACGTGACACCAACTAGACACTAGGGTATCTTGAGCTGTCTTTTTGGTCTCTCTCCCCCTTCTGGCTGCAATGAATTAAGCAATTTTCCTCTCCTGTGGCCTACTAACATGAATTTTGGCTTTATCTCAGGCCCATAGCCAGCTAACCACAAACTGAAATCTCTGAAAAGAAATATGTCCTTGTAAATTGATCCTCTCAGACATTTGTCCCAGCAACAAAATGCCTAACACAGCAGGACTGACCCCTGTTCTCCAAATGTGCCCCATGCCGTCTACCTTTTGTCCTCAAGGTTCCTTCAGCCTGGAGCTTTTGTTATCTGTTTCATCTTCATCTGTGGAAAACTTTCACCGTCTTCAAAAGTCTGTCTGTAACAACTCTAAATTACACTGTCTGTCGTTCCTATGAGAATGCACACCTTTACCATTAGCCTTTTCCCACTGACCCTCTGCAGAATGTAAACAATGGGGTTTCGGAAGGAAAAGCTGAAAAAAAAAAGCATAATCATCCTTCCCCAAATGAAACACAACTCCATGAATTCTTTTATTTATGGGACCTTAGTCATCTCTTCTCCTAAGTATTTCAGTTACTGTCCAAAGGATTTTTAGGTAAATGACTGCCAAAATGACCCTTCTATTGTGATCAAATTTTAGAACTTGGTCAATTTTTGAAATATTTCACTTAGAAATCAAAATATTTGTCCCTAGATGCTAAACTATAGCAAGTAGTTTTTGTATACCCTCCTCTATGGCTCCTAATACAAAAACAAAGAAAGTCAGAATCCCCGATTTCTGAGCAAGTCTCCTGCTTTGTCAACGGTGGCTGTAATTTTCAGTGGATACTCTAGATGGTAGCATTGTGCATTTTATTCTTTCGTATCATTTATTGGTTTTCTAAGTCTTTATTTTATTCATCACAGCAGGCATCTGTGTGGAGGGAAGATAGAAGGGTGAATACTAATTTCACTTCAACAGAAATCCTGACAAGGTGATTGTCAATAATAATCTTAATTCTATTGTATCAGTCCAATTCCTGTCTATTTTCACCATTGCTCATTTTTCAGTTTGTAGGACTGATTCTGCTGTCTCACCTCTCACTGGGGTTCCCACCCTGAGCAATCCTGTTTTTCCTTTCCCCTATCTAAGCCTTCAAAGGTCATTATTTCATTAAGACTTCTTCACCCAATCCACAGCCCAACTGCCTCTTCCCAGGGCTCCGTGGAACCATTTATAAGGCAGTTACCCTTCCCTTTTTTTTCTCTTTTCCCAACATTTTAAATCTGAAGCTTACCAAAAAAAGTTGGAAGAATACTATAAAAAGCAGCCTTGTACCTGGTCACTGAGATCCACCAGGTAACATTTCCCCACATCTCTGCCCTTCCTTTTACATCCTCTGACTCACACCCTCCCTCTCTGCTACATTTCTTCAGTCATCCTGACACACTGTAAGTACTTCACCATGTATTTCCTAAGTTGCAGACAGCATTTCAGGTGTACTTAAGTTCGTCAGCACACATTTCCTAAGAATACAAACAGTCTCCTGCCGCACCTTCTTGAAAGCCTTTGTTCTCCTTGTCTTCACTCGCTTGTTTGGTACATCTAACCATGTCTTTCCAAAGGCATAAGGCAAAGGATGTGGTTGGGGACAGTGGGAATTTACTGGTTCTGGTCAAGCCATAAACTAGCTCTGAAAAAAACTGAAAATGAAAGGAAGGGAAAGATTTTGCTTAATTAGAAAGCTAACATACTTATTGTAGAAAACAGGAAAAATAAGTTTCGAGAAATTTTTTTAAAAATATATGAATCTATCATATAAAGTTAATTATTCTACAAACATTTCTCAATGAAAACTTCCCCTATGCATAATCCATTTTAAATAATTGAACTGATAGAATAGTTGAAATAGTTTATTCTCTTTCAATTCAATATTAAAAATAAATACCAAAACTTTTCATAAATTTTTATTAGCTACATCTTATTTAAACAAATGTAATCTTGAAGAAAACATAAACAATTATTTCTATTTTTCAGTTAAACAAAAGACAGGCAAAGCCATGTGGAGGTAGTATAAGATTCTTCATCAATGGTCTTCTGAAGGTTAACATCTGTTCACATGTGGAAAGTACCTTTACAAGAGCTAAAGACATGAGGTAAGAGAATCTACTACTTGGTTTTAACAAAGAATAGTAAAAGGACATTAAGGAAGATGGAGTAGTTCCTTTTCTATTGCTGCAATAAAACACCATGACCATGGTAACTTATAGAAGGAAGGGTTTAGTTGGGCTTACAGTTCCAGAGGGACGAGTCCATCACCATCAGCATTGGGAAGTGTGGTATCAGGCAGGCATGGCAACTGCAGCTGAAAGCTGAGACCTGAAGGTTCACATCTCAAACCACAAACAGAAAGCAAAGAGAAAACTGGGAATGATATCGGTGATACCTCAACAGTATGACTGCCTAAAGAAGACCTGAAAAAAGACAACGCCAATAGACATGCTACTATGGAAGAGGGAAATCTCATGAGACCTCACCTCTAAACAAAAAACTACAGGCAACTAAAGGATACTGAAAGTGGGAGAAGTGGTCTTCTACTAGCAGAAACCCCTAACAGGTTATTAGTGGCCAAGTGGCCAGCCCTGAAATCATGTACATACAAGCAATACTGAACTGGCTGATCAGGTTATATTTATATCTACACACATATATGTATGCAAGAATAGCAAGTAAAGAAGAGGCCAGAAATTTAAGGGGAGTGCAAGGGGTGGGGGATGGAGAAAGAAAAGAGAATGGAGGAAATTGATGTAATTGTATTTTAACTAAAAAAATCTACTCAGAAATAAATCAAATTGAACCCCAAATAAAAAAAAAGTCCAGAATCTCTTATGATACTCAAGACAGCCTCTTATTTGTAAAGCCTTGTAAAATTGAAAATCAAATTGCACACCTCCACCACACAATGGTATAGAATATAAATTGCCAGTCCAAAGAGAAGAAATGGGGGCATAGTGAGGATATACTGGACCAATACAAGAATAGAACACAGCAAGGCACATACCAAATCCTGCAGCTCCACTTCCAGTGTCAAAGGACTAGGATGGAGGACTCTGCCTCTCCACCTTTACTGCCTACAGCATACATCGCTCTCCTGGGGCTGGTGTCATTTCTTTATTCAGCCGCCTTTGGCAAATATCTCAGGGCCCTGGCATCTCAAACATCTTGGGCTCTCCAGTGCAATCCAGGTTTCACAGTCAGAGTTTTACACACAATGGCCTCTCAGAACCTCTAGCCCTCTCAATGCCTTCCTGGAGGGACTCCCCTGTTCCATGCTGCCCGGTCTCAATAGCTCTTTTGAAAACTTGAAGGAACAATCTCTGATCCCTTCACTTTTACATCCTTCATGCTTCTAAAGCCAAGACAATGAGGATGACACTGCCCACATGAATCACATTAGCAACAAAACAATTGTTTTATAGAGGCTGAAAATGCCTCAACCTCTCTTTCACAGGTTGCAAGATTAGTTGAATGGGGTCTTTTTTTGAGGGCACCTTTTCCTTTTTCCACCGTCCAGGCCTCTACTTAAAGGCAGTAATCTTATCTCTTTCAGCACAAGCCTTGGCTGCAACATTAAGTTTCTTGCTGCTCTTTTTCTCTTTAAAGTATGTAGTTTGTATTTCTTCCTTTCCTATTTGCTCTTTTTTTGTGGTTTGAAAAAGGGAAACAAAATTACATCATTTCCCTTCTTTCTCCTTCCTCCAACTAATCCTTCCTGATTTCAAGTCCCCATCTTGTTCCCTCTTATATTCTTTTCTTCCATGCTTTGAGAGATTGAATAATAAACATCTGTTATTAGATCAGAATTCTAGTATGATTAAGAAAAAGAAGATGAACCAGACACAATGGTACACCCCTTTTATCTCAGCACTCTGGAGGCAGAGGCAGGCGGATCTCTATGAGTTCAAGGCCAGCCTGGTCTATAGAGTGAGTTCTAGGATAGCTAGGGATATGTACAAAGACCCTGTCTCAAAAACAGAGAAAAAGAAAGGAAGAAAGAAAAGAAAGGAAAGAAGGAAGGGAAGGAGAAAGTGAAGGAAGGAAGGAAGGAAGGAAGGAAGGAACGAACGAACGAACGAACGAAGGAAGGAAGAAAGGAAGAGAGGAGGAAGAAAGAAAGAAAAGCAAGAAAGGAAGGAAGGAAAGAAGGAAGGAAGGAAAGAAGGAAAGAAGGAAAGAAGAAAAAAAGAAAAGGAATATGTGGATGTGTGGCCTGGGGCTGAGTTGGTAGAGTGCTTGTCTGGCATACAGGGAGCTTTGTGTTCTATTCACAGAATGATAGAAACTGGACAGGTGGTGCATATCTGTCACCTCATCCCTTAAGAGACAGAAAAATCAGTAGTTCAAGGCTGTTCTTGAAATACTTGAAATATCAAATTTGAGGTCAACCTGAGATACATGAGACCATATCTCAAAAAAAAGAAGAAAAAAGGTACACCCCTCTCATTGTAGACCTCTGTGACAGTCATAATTAATAACTCTGTGACAGGTTCAACATTATGCTTCCTTTGAATTGACTCCTCCAAAGTAATTAGCCATTACTTTTTAATTAGTCTCAGGCAAATTCTTGGGACAAGGGAAGAAGGCCAAATTCTTCACCAAGATGTCACCAGAGTGGCCTCTAGCCCAGTTGCTAACATTGTGACACTCTGAAAACTCCTAAACTGCAGCCTAAATTTCCCTTAACACTACTGTGTAGCTGGAGAGTTTCTCTCTAGCTCCCATCAAGTGCCCCCAGTCCCAGAGCCCATTTATTTATTTATTTTAATTTTATAATTTAATTTAATTTTACATATCAGCCACAGATTCCCTTGTTCTCCCCCTTCCTCCCCCCACCCTTGCCTTCCCCCCAGCCCACCCCACATTCCCATCTCCTCCAGGGCAAAGACTCCCCTGAAGATTGAGTTCAACCTGGTAGATTCAGTCCAGGCAGGTCCAGTCTCCTCCTCCCAGGCTGAGCCAAGTGTCCCTGTATAAAGCCCAGGTTCCAAACAGCCAGCTCATGCACTGAGGACAGGTCCCTGTCCCACTGCCTGGATGCCTCCCAAACAGATCAAGCTAATCAACTGTCTCACTTATCCAGAGGGCTTATCCAGAGCCCCTGAGCCACTTGGGGGCTCCTCACTATTGGTTCATAGTTCATGTGTTTCCATTCATTTGGCTATTTGTCCCTGTGCTTTATCCAACCTTGGTTTCAACAATTCTCGCTCATACAAACCCTCCTCTTTCTCGCCAATTAGACTCCTGGAGCTCCACCTGGGGCCTGGCCGTGGATCTCTGCATCCAGTTCCCTCAGTCATTGGATGAGGTTTCTAGCATGACAATTAGGGCGTTTGGCCATCCTATCACCAGAGTAGGTCATTTCGGGCTTTCTCTGAACCATTGCCAGTAGTCTATTGTGGAGGTATCTTTGTGGATTTCTGTGGACCTCTCTAGCACTTTGCTTCTTCCTATTCTCATGTGGTCTTCATTTATCATGGTCTCTTATTCCTTGTTATCCCAGACACAGGGATCACCCAATGACAGAGAAATGGATGAGATCTACATGAACAACCTGGACGTGAGTGGGGGGGTAGTGAAGGGCAAGGGTCGAGGGAAAGAAAGCTTAGGGGAGTGGGAGATCACAGGTGGATCAAGCCCAGAGCCCATTGATAAAATAAACACACCAACTCTTATATTATTTAAACTGCTCGGCCATTAGCTCAGGCCTACCATTGTCAAGCTCTTACTCTTATACTAAGCCCATTTTTGTTAATCTATATGTCACCACATGCTCCATGGTTGTACGTGTTGTCTCTACATGATGCTCCCTGGATGTCAACTGGTGCCCACCACCCACCACCCCTACCCCCATCCCTGCCCCTACCCCCGCCTTCCTGTCCTTTTCTTTCTCCTCTCTGTTAGTCCCGCCTATACTTCCTGCCTGGCTACTGGTCAATCAGGGTTTTATTTATCAAACAACCATCCATAGCACTTCCCCTTTTTCTTTTTTTTTTTAAAAGGAAGGTTTTAACTTTAACATAGTAAAATTACATATAAAAAATTATTAAGCAAGAATTGCAGTTACAATATTAAAGACGATATCCTATTTATCTTATATTTGTGAGTCTAAGGTTTTATATCTAACCCATCTTTTATCATAACTGAGGAAATTATAACTATCTAGTCTTCAACCACATCAAACACCTCAGAAGGATATAATACTACCTGAGAAATGGGAGAAGGATGTAAGCAACTTTTGGGAGTCTTGCAGGGTAGACAGAGATAGCTGGCAGCCTGGACAGTCATCCAAAGATCTCTTGTAAAGTTGGGGCATCAGTCTTTAGCCCGCAGGCCTAGAGTCTCTCAGGTTTTTTTTGTTTTGTTTTGTTTTGTTTTGTTTTGTTTTTATTGTTGTTGTTGTTTTGGGGTTTTTGTTTTGTTTGTTTGTTTGTTTGTTTTTGTTTTTAGTGTCCTGTAGAATGTCAGGCAGTTTTTTGTGTAGTCACTTTTTTCAGTGTCCTGTAGAATGTCTGGCAGTTTCCTCTGCGAAGCAGGAACCAGAAGGACCATTTTGCCAAGTAAAGTTTAGTGGTTATCTTTTTATGGGTCCTGTATGTCCAGTTGATCAAGCAGTCTGGGTAAAAACAGTTTCTTGCCCAAATGGCTCTTTTTGTCAAGAAGAAGATAAACTCCATACAGAGTGTCTTTGATACCCATCCTCCTATTTGAAGTAAATCTGGTGCTGCCAGGAGCAGACATGTCTCACTGTCCAGAAAGTCTAAATTTTTAAAACATTTTAAATGTCATATTCTGTAGGTCTTTGAAGTATTTGAAGATTACCTATCTATTTGAAATATATCTATGTATACCTAGAAGACTTAACGAACATGGCTACAAGTATGATTATCATAGATGACTAATTATTAATCTATTTTTTAATTATCCATTACAATTTTAAATGAGTTGTACAAACATAATACCTTAAACAAGAATAGAAATATACACACAGTATAACAAAATTAACTTTAAATGCCCATCCCCCTCTCTGAAGTAAATTGGTGCTGCCGGGAGCAGACATGTCTTACTGTCTAGAAAGTCTAAATTTTTAAAAATATTTTAAATGCTATATTTTGTAGATCTTTGAAGTGTTTGAAGATTACCTGTCTATCTGAAATATATCTATGTATACCTAGAAAACAACTAACATGCTACAAGTTTGACTATCGTAGAAGACTAATTATGAATCTGTATTTCTTAATTATCTATTCCAATCTAAATGAGTTACATAAATATATTACCTCAAACGAGAATAGAAATATATATACAGTATAACAAAATTAAGTTTAAACTTGTATCAATAAACTAAAATCTATACCAATGTAAAACATTTTAAACATAAACTAAAATCTATACCAAATGTAAAACATTTTAAACAAGTTGTTGTTCTTTAAAAGTAGGTTCATTAATCTACCCTTTTATCCAATCATATCTATATCCTATATATCCATATCACTACTGTCTATTCCAGCCTCCAAGCAGGTCTTTTAATCTCTGATTATAGTATTCAACCAATTTTCTAGTCCAAATTCCCAAAGTTTCCACGTTTCTCTAAAAATCAAAACTGGTCAAGTTCTTCACAGCAACATCCCAGTTTGTGGAACCAAGTGCCATATTAGCTACTTTTCTATTTCTGTAATAAAATACAATGACAAAGGAACTTAGAGAAAAAGAAAGATTGGGGGCCATGTGTTTCCAGAGGGATAGGAGTTCTTCATGGCGGGGAAACAGAGCAGCAGGCAAGGCACAGAGAAAGGAGTAAACCACTGAGAGCTCACTTCTTGAAGCACCAGCAGGAAGCAGAAAGAGACCCAGGAGTGGCTGGAGGGAGCTCTCAGATCCCTCACCCGATGATAGACGGAGAGACGTCCTCCAGCACAAGCACACCTCCTAACCCTCCCCCAAACAGAACCACCCACCCACCGACTGGAAACCAAGTGTTCAAGGGCCTGAGACTATGGGGAGCATGTCACATTCAAACCACCACAATTTTATTTCACTTTTTATCAGTGATATGTATAGTGTAACAGTTCTAATTTTAAAGAAGTTCTACAATCTTGCTTCTTTTTTGGTTAATGTGCTTGGTGTCATTTATATCTAATAAGCCATTATTTAATCTAAATTTGAAATTGATTTATTCCGGTATCTTCTTGTGTTTCATCCGTTCAAGATGAAAACATTTAAGTCCACAATTCATTTCAGGTTATTTTTTCTTTATGATGTGCCGCAGGGTTTGAATTCATCCTTTTGTATGTGAATATCCTATTGTCTCAGCACTATCTACTGAAAATACTGTTCTCCTCTCAGAAAATGCTCACTGTTCTTTTGTCAAAAATTAATTGGTCTGAAATATTAGAATAAACATGTAGGCTGTTAGGCCTATTCCCTGATCTGTATCTCTATTCTATGATGACATCATGCTGACTTACCATTTTTTAAACCAAATAAACTTAAGAAATGGGGTTGTGCCTATGGTTCAGTTATGAAGTATTTGCCTAGCATGCATTAGGCCCTGAAACTGATACTCAATATTGAAAAAAAAAAAAAAGACTATGAAGAAAAAAAATAAAGTGAAAACAAACATTAAATTATAAAAAACAACATATTTTATTAAATACATAAGAATTTACCTACTTTCCTGTTTGGAATTATTTGAAACTGCATGTTCATTATGTAGAAATCTCAAATATTATTATGGACCAGCCTTAATAATCTTCTTCTCAGGGGCCCAGAAGAGAAGCTATGAATGGCAAGAATTATTTTTGGGAAAAGAATCTAAGTTCACCGAGCTCTTTTATCCATCTACTTTATTCCTCTGGGATAAAATTCTGTCTACACAGCTTCAGTTCTGCCTCTCATGCCTAGCTCCTTTCTTGCCTGATTTCTTGCTACATTTATCTGCTGTCCCCTCTGAGTTCTATCTTAATTCTCTCATCTTAGTTCTGCCCCTTCTAGGTTCTCATCCATCTAGTTCTTTCCCATTTCAACTCCTCTCCCATCTCCTTCTCTCTCATCTTGTTCTTCCTCATCTTGTTCTTCCTCATCTGGCTCTTCCTCATCTTCCATCTCATTACTCTAATACTCTCTTCTAGCCCTTCAATCTAGTTCTTCCCCATCTCAGTTTGTTCCTCTCCACTTCTTACCCATCTAGTTCTTCCACTCTCTTATCTCTTTTCCATCTAGTGCTTCTCTGAAAATGAAACTGCCCTTTGACCCTTATCTCTCCAAGCTATCTCTGCTCCCGCCATTTCTGGTGAGTGTGCTCAGTCACTCGGCAACTTGACTAGGCAACTTCCATCACAGCTGGATGTACCTGTAAGTTGGAACCCTTTAGTTCTGAGTTAATTGTTAAGGGTTGGTCTAAAACTAGAGATAAGACTTTGGAAAGGAGAAGGTTAAGCTTAATTAGCATATCCACCAGGCCTTCTCAAACAGGTAGTCTGGATGCTTAAGTCTGTTCTTAGAGAGCACAGAGGTATCTCTGATAAGGTACTTTTGTCCCTCCAGGGATGGTCCTGGCCAGATGCTGCTAATGACAATAAAAGCCTGAAATTAGGGATCTTGGCTGTGTTACTGCTCACAAGTTTATCTAAATATTCCTTTAGTAGAGGAGAAATTGTACCCAAAGATTGATGGAAAAGCTACAATAGCACACGAGAAATTCATAGTAGGAAACGGCTAATAAACAAATGTCAATGATCAAGATTCCCTGAGCCTCAGCTTGACCTCTGGAAGGCCCTTGGCTTCTTCCAGGTATTAGCTTGTCATAATCAGCTGAAATATTACTTCATATATTTTTGTGGCTTGCAGCATGGAAATACTAACATTTGATGAACAACTTTCCAAAAACATGAGTCTATTTCAAATTATTTTTCTAATGTGGATTCCTATTAGTGAACACATTGAATCAAGAGTAAGAAAGTTTTAAAAATTATTAGTTTATTTAGAGAGATAAATAAGCCTGCTGAGATAGCTTACCAGATGAGGACACCTGACAGCAAGCCTAATAATCTGAGTTCAATACCTGGAACCCACATGATGGAAGGAGATGACCATTTCCTGCAAGTTGTACTCTGACCTCCACATGTGTGCCTTAACATGCACATGCTCTCACACATGCACATGCACACAGAATACATAAATTAAGATGTGACAGAAAGATAGATATTTGTCAGTGGGAGAGAAAAGAAAAGAGGTAGAGAGAAAGGTAGGTGTATAAACTGATAACATGACCACTCCATGGTATGGTTAAGGAGAAGGTGTGTGTGTGTGTGTGTGTGTGTGTGTGTGTGTGTGTGTGTGTGTGTGTGTGTGTGTGTGGTGCATGTATGTATGTATGCATGCATGTATGAATGAGAGAGAGAAAAAAAAACAGGCAGAAACATCTGGAAGAGTGCAAGGCAGAGAAAGCAGTAGACTGAATATGGCCTGCAGACTGAACCTGATCATGACAGAAGCAGGAGCAGGAACAAAGCAGAGAGATAGAGAGCAACAAGGCACAGGAGAGTGGGGGCAGACAGAGAGAAGACTGAGTGAGCATATCAAAAGTAGCTGGGTTATAAGGGAATGAGTAGCTGAGGGAGGGAAGCCCATGAGCTAGAGAAGTTTAGGGTAGGAGAGGAGATGAGAAGACCTAGGATGCTAGCTTGGACTGGGAAGTGTGTAACAGATATTTGTGATACTAAGGGAACCAAGAGGGCAGCATGAGCATTGATATGCTAATAGACACCACAGCTAGCCATCTGTCCCTTCTGTCATGGAAATGGCTCCTTTGGTAGAGCACAACAGGCTTCACAAGTTCCTGAGGAATGCTGGTTTTCTTTTAACCCCCAGATTTGGGGGAAATGGAGTTTCCTTTGGACTTGACAGTAGGAAAGGAGGATGGAGAGAAAAGGAGGGGGGAGT
The DNA here is from genome assembly GCF_049852395.1 of Peromyscus maniculatus bairdii. Lineage (NCBI taxonomy): Eukaryota > Metazoa > Chordata > Mammalia > Rodentia > Cricetidae > Peromyscus > Peromyscus maniculatus. The sequence continues at coordinate 58,442,244 of NC_134875.1, read as the reverse complement.
GGAAGAAGAAAGGAAGAACTGATTTACAAACCAGTATCAATTCACACTCTCAAGAAGACATGTTGTTTTGAGTAAGTCACTCATCTCTGTAGGTCATCTATCTCTCATCTATCAACTGAGATAAACAAAGTTGACCTTAATTTGTTTATAAGAATCTTATCAGCATCAAAATGAAATCTTTAGTATGATAGGGCTATAACAAATGTTTCAAATCCAATAGACACATATAGGGTATTATTATTTTCATTTTATCTGTTTGCTCATACTCAACAAACATTTATTGAGTACCTATTTCTTGCAGAGAATTAGCAAAGACAAAAAATGAAGAAAAATACAACTAAAATAAAAGGGAAGAAAAACCCATTTAAGAGTGAAAGTGCGTTCACCAGATTGCAAGCTACTTGGAGGCAAAAGCCATAGGTGGCAGAGGATATATGAAAACTATTATAGTAGTTTTGGCGTATGATAACTGCTATAATAATAATTGTAGACAAAACATGCTAAAATCAGAGAAGATGAAGAGAATGATTTTAGCACAAGAAATGAGAAAGATTTAAGAGGTATCTAATTTTAAAGTGGATGGTTTTTTACTATTTCTGTTTTGTTTTATTCTTATTGGTGTGTATTAGTTATATACATTAAATATCACCAATGTGATATTTCAATATTTATACAAGGCATGCACCACTCAAATCTAGCTGCCTTTTTATCCACTTTCTTCTCACTTTCTCATTACTGTTCTACATTCAGGTTGTCATCTTTTTTCAGCTTCCAAATATGAGGGAAACTGTATGCCTTGTCTTCCTGTGTCTGTCTTATTTCATTTAATAAAATCATCTTCAGTTTCATTCATTTTACTGTGAGTGATAAGGTTTTGTACTTCCTTGTGGCTGAATAATATTCTATTGTGCATATCATACTTTTTTATATTCATCTATTGATTGACACCTAGGCTTGTTCTGTGTCTTAATCTTTTGCAAGTAATGTCACAATTAGTATATGTACGCAGATATCTCTTTGGCCTAGTCTGTCAATTCCATTTCTTGTGGGTTTCACCTAGAGATGGGATGCCTGGCTGTCATGGTGCATCTATCTTTAGTTTTATAGAAATGTTTCTAGAGTTTTAGGAATGGAAATTTGATGTAGATTGTTATGTAAGATCTCATACCTCATGGAAAAAGCAGCATTTGTACAAAAAGAAATCCCCCCAAAGGTATTTCTTATGTCTGTTCAACTTTTGATTTGCTTGTAATTTGTCACATTCTTCTTTTTTTCCAGTGTTAAGAATTTTATTCTTGCCGGGCGGTGGTGGCGCACGCCTTTAATCCCAGCACTCGGGAGGCAGAGCCAGGTGGATCTCTGTGAGTTCGAGGCCAGCCTGGACTACCAAGTGAGTCCCAGGAAAGGCGCAAAGCTACACAGAGAAACCCTGTCTCGAAAACCCAAAAAAAAAAAGAATTTTATTCTTTTCACTAGAAAGCTAAGATTGCCATGTCAACATTGGCTGATGTTCAAATATTTAGAATGTAGAGATTTCCCAATTTGTACACAGTTAAAAGCATTGCATCAAGTTACCGTCTGAATTCCTATCTATACCCACAGAAGAGTGCAGCTCTCAGACCTCACTGGAAACGTGTTCTTGTGCAGTGGATGGTAGTAACAACCAATCAAAGTGCAGAGAGTAAGCACCTGTTGAATTACTAGCAATAAATTGGGCATCCACATCACACCTTGTCTTAGTTAGGTTTTTGAAGACTGTAAGCAAAAGCAACTTGGGGATGAAGGATTTATTTGGCTTACATGTCCACAATAACAGTCCATCATTGAGGGGATCCAAGGCAGAAACTCAAGCAGGGTAAAAACCTAGAGACAGGAACTGAGACAGAGACTATGGAAGAGTGATGTTTACTGGCTTGCTTGAAGTGTTTACCTAAATTGTTCTATTAGTAATAAAAACTCAGGTGTCAGATATTGGGTTAAACCCCGGATAGATCAAGAAAGCAGCAGGGGAATGACCAACTGACCCTCTGTCTCCATGCTTCCCAGGTCCAGGTCAAAAGGGCGCTGTGAATCTTTCTAAGCCCTTCCCTACTCTTTCCTGTGACTCTCTAACGTATTGTATCCTGAGTCCCCCAAAATCTCTGTAGCTAATTCCAGTCAGCTAGTCATTGACTAGCTCCCCGCCCCATTCAAGGTTAACTTTATTAACAATCTCGAGTGTCACAGTATGATATCCCACAAAACTTGCTCCTTGAGGTTCACTCAGGTTTTTATGGAATCCAGGACCACCTACCTAGGGATGGCATTACCCACAGTAGGCTAGACCTTCCCATATCAATCATTAATCAAGAAAATCCCCTGTAATATTGCCTAACTATGGGCCAAACTGAAGGAGGAATGTTCTCAAATGAAATTCCTTCTTCCCAGAAGACCCTAGCTTATGTCAAGCTGACAAATAAACACTGTTAAAAATGAAACTAAAAACCTAACGGCCACATACCCACAAAGCTTGGGGAGCATCGTGGAAGGAAGGTAGAAAGAGAGGAAGGGCCAGAGGTTCAGGAGGACCAGATGGAAATTGTGTCTTCTGGACATGACAGGACCTCACAAGCCTGCACAAGATCGGATCAGTCACCATTCCAGCGTGGAGGAGGAAGGGGCTTCCTGGGCCTCCACCCTTTTAGGAGGTGCGGACAGTTAGTGGTTTCTAGAGGAGGGAGAGTTGGAGTTGGTTTCCTTTAAGGATATGTCCCTTGTAGGTCACCCACACTCACTCACACATGAATATATCAGCAATACAAACTGAACACAGTGAATTCTCTAAAAAAGAGAGAGAGAGAGAAGAGGACAGGAAGTTGGGGAAAGATGGGGAGGTAGAGGGTGGATTAGGAGGAGTTAAGGAGAGGAAAGGAGTGAATATGATCAAAATATGTTGAATGAAATTCTCGAAGAATTAATAAAATATTGAATTAAAAGGCTCATTTTATAGTTTGCCATTACCCATCATTATAAAGAACTATAAAACTAATGACTGACTCATCCAATAAATTGTATTTTCTGTGACTTTAATTATAATGTTATCACACACAAAATGCACTGTCTTTCAAGCTTACTGACAGTGTGTTGGGAGCCAATTATCCACAGGTCTCTCATAGTTCCGCTTCTCCTGCCAGCAGAGATCCTAACTATATTTTGGAGAATGTTTGTATTGTAAACAGTTGTGAAAGACAGAAATCACTCCTTTCTCCAAGACAAAGAGATATGTTTATTGTGCAGTGTGGTATAAATTTTCCTCCTACTCTATTTCTGATGATAAGATTTCCCAGACAAACATTTCTCTTCATCAAGAAAACAAGAAAATCATTCTTGCTTACCCTTGAATAGCGGGTTTCAGTTCATTACCATCTTGCAGAATTATCCCCAGAACCAATTCCATTCTCCACAGTAACCAGAAGTCCCCCCAACTTTATGACACTACAAAGCTCAAATCTCACAGTCTCTGGTTATTAACTCTGTTGCTGGTGCAATTACATGTGACCCTGCAAAGTATCCAGTGACCTCTTCCCCTGGATCATTATATGTGACTAATGTTCTGTGGACATCATCTGTCTAATGTTGAAGGTTGTATATTTGACCATTCCTATGACTCTAGAGTAGGAGTGATGTTGGCATTTAGGCATCTGTACTGGCCTGCCCTTAGGGTCCTGACAGGGGATTTCCTCAGCTGCAGCCACTAAGAGTACCTCCTGTGCACTTTTGCTATGTTCCCTTATAAAAGGCGGGCCTTGCCTACCTCCCATCTCTTTCTCTTTCTCCACTCTTGTCCCCAGGGACTGGTCTCTGCCCCCTTCTCTCCCTCTCCTCAATTGAAAACCTCCCACATGTGCCCTGTTGTATGTGTGACTCCTTCCCGTCATTTTAAAATTATAACAGCTCTTCCCTTCATTAATGGGGTAGCTAGGTAAAGAAACGCTATGTGTGTGTATACGTGCATGTGTGCATGTATGCATGTATGTATGATGTTTACTTCCAGACCAAAGGTTATATATACATCCCATAATAAAATATTTGTATTCCTTAAGTTTTAGAGTCCCTGAGCTTTTATGTGATCTGACCATGTTCACAGCTTCCACCTCACTTACCCACTCTGTGTCACCCCATGGGAGTGGATGATCACAGGGATCTATGAGGAATATGAAGTTCTTGATGTTTTTTCTGTGTAATGACTAATAAAATCGTTTATGTCTAACCCAGAAAAATTTCACATCTTCTGCCAGCACCTGTGAAAATAGCATACAAGTAGAGTTGAAATTTCATACCCTTCACACATTGTATAGGCTGATATAATCTGCTATAGACTGAAGAGTGCTTTCTCGAGTGTCTCTTCTTTACTAATTAACTACTGTAAGCACATTTTGCAGTGTTTCCAGGTAGAGATGGGACTACTTTAAATTGAGTTTAAACCTTTTAATGATCTGGTTCACTGATGTTGGATGTATTCTTCCTTGTGGATTATTGAGATTTATAATGATTTAAAAATATCACTACAAGGAGCAAAGTTTAACATACCATAAAGCTACTAAAATGCTCTAGCCATAATAATGTTGGGCCCTGTTTAAATATCACTCATTGAAGAGCACTGGTACTTAGTTCCAACCATTCTACCAATTGCCTCTTGTTCTTGTAAATATCCAACAATGTACAGTGTAATTTTGCAATTAAAAATACAAACTTTTGCCAAGTATGGAAAAATACAAGCAGGTAAAGGACCTTGAAGAACTGCTCAAATAATTCATAAACTCATTATCAAGTGATGCCCTGCCCAAGTGATGTAAATCAAGAATTAAAAAGGAGAAAATGGATAAGTGCAATGGCAGCATTTCAGAAGATTTTTTTTTCAATAATAAAATTGAAGAGAGGTTCATGAAATAAAATAAGGCTTCTCTCAGTGTGACGAGAATGGTTCTCTAATCATAATCGAGAGTGGAATTAAGAAGGTTGCACTCATGCTATCGCATGTTTGTCCAGAAATGGCCCTCCAAAAAGAAACCCCAGATTTTTAAAGACTAGAAACTAGTTTGGTTTGAGCCTACAGTTAATATAATATAAACCTCTTTTCATAATTGTTGTGTTTCTTAAAACAAGGACTTTTTCTAAAGCCTGCACTGGCTTGGACCTCATTGTTCATCCCAAGATGGCTCCAGTTTCTCAATTCCCCTGTCTCAGCCCCTCAAGTGCTAGGATTACAGATGTGCATCACCACACCCAGACCTAATTGTTTCACTTTTGAACTAAGCTCTCACTCATATAGTTTCTTTTTTCTATTTATTATGAAATGGTTCCTGTTTCACATCTATTCTTTTCCAGTGCCTTTTGCCGCCTCTTTGTCCTGGATCCTGACAGTTCCTTATGGTTAGTCAATCACCAGGCTTCCTGTGACCCTGGAATATATATTCCACTAGCACAGCCTTTCCTAAGGGCAGTATCTATGCCACTGAAAAGAATTAAATAATTTTAAGACATCCATGAACGATTATATTATTTTAATATATCTAAGGTCATGATAATACATATTACACAAGTTTTCACAGATTGTTAAGGCTTAAAATGAAGTTAAAATTTAAAAGATTATATACATATAAGTAGCATTATACGAACTGAGCTATATTAGTGTGTGTGTGTGTGTGTGTGTGTGTGTGTGTGTGTGTGTGTGTGTGTGTAACAGCAATTTTTTCAAAGGCCATAAATTTGAGAAAGAGCAGCAGGGGTACATGGGAGAGTTGGGGGGAAGAAAGAGAAAGGCCGAAAATGATGTGATTATATTGTAATTTCAAAAAATAAAAAATATTAAAAATTAAATTAAAAGTGAATTTATTTTAATTTTTAAATATCAATTAATCATCTTTGTGCAGGTGGTACATGCATGGGACAAAAGTTACAACTGTGGCTTATAAATGATTGAAACTTAGTAAATACTGCATAAACCTACTAGACACAGCTCAAACACTTTGAGAAGATAATGTCCAATGGCCAAGTGTGTGGCACACCAGGCATCAGAATCTCATATTAGCAATGAGATGAGCCTCTTCATGTTGTAATTATGAAACCAGTCTAAATTATTCAAGACCTGAAATTCAGCAGATATATATATATATATATATATATATATATATATATATATATCATGAAGAAAAGAGGACAAGAAAGGTTATATATAAGGGGGTGAGGAAGGAGTACTAGATACATGTAATGGGCATGAGTTATGAAAGAAAATATAAAGCCAATTGATTTCTTAGTTCTAATTCTGTCATAAATCTTTTGGGTTACTTGGCAGATAAGTGCATAACATATATTTAATACTGCAAGTATAAAATTTAATGTGAAGCTCCACAGCTCCCCTTCTGAATGCATGTTCTAACTGTATAGAAGTCTGTTTAGTGGCATAGACGTTAAGTCTGGTTAATTTTGGTGTGTGATGTTTTTGTTTATTTGCAAGTTTTTTTGTAACAACATTTATAAAATTTTATAAAAGAGAGGTCAGAGACAAGTATTTAAAAAGAATTAGGAAAGAGGTTTGTCACCCCCACCTTCTGCTCTGTATGTCACTGCTTCTATTACCTGGATAGTCTCAGTATCTAAAGGATTGGATACGTCACACTCCCAATCCCAGTCCAGGCTAATGGCCAGGACTACTTCAAGAGACTCCACACCAACAATTCCCCAAACTGGAGAAGTGTAATGCTTCTCCTGCTCAATGCAAGTTTGTGTGTCTAGGGTGGAGGGTGGTGAAGGGCTATATGGAGGCGTGGATGTTTCATTTAATTTTCAACCCAAATGCTTTTGACTTAGGGAGACAAAGAAAGGGAAAGTTCTGATGAAAAACAATGCCAATGTCTTTGAAACATTTATAGGGAAAGAAGAGGGAACAACAGAATTGAAAGCTTCACGATTTACTGCTTTTCAAAAAGTCATCTTTTGGGGGACAGACCTTAGTTTTACAATTTCAGGCATCTATCACTTTCCAAATATTAGGAGGGGTTTGCAAAATAAAGTCACTGTGGTTTTGATAGGGATTCTATTGACTCTGTAAATTTCATTAGATGGGATTGAAATCTTGCCAATATTAAGTCTATGAATGCATGAATACAAATGTCTTGCCATTAGTCTATGCTCATGGAACGTGTGTACTTTACTTCCCCTGAAATTTTTCTTTAAATTGATTCATTTTTAAATTTCACCTTGTCTTATGCAATGATACTTGTAAAAGTATAATTATGTCTCAGTTTCATTTTTTGCATGTGCTTTAAAATACAGAGGAATGCAAAACACTTATTAAATTGAGTACTATGGACCAGATACTGTTCTGAATATGTAGGTTAGACACTGCCATTATCACCATTCCATGGATAAGGAAATTTTTAAAAATTAAAAATAACAAAATACTTAAGAATGAACTTAACCTATCAGATGAAAGACACTGAAAATTATAAAATGGTGCTACAAGTAATTGAGAAAAATTAGTATCAGGATATTCATATTGATGAATTAATAGACATAATATTTCTAAGATTCTAATTCTATGCAAAGTGATCTGTAGACTCTGTTCTAGTTTGCTTTTTGTTGCTGGGATAAACTCCATGACCAAAAGCAACTTGGAAAGGGAGGAGTTTATTTGGTTTACAGGTCCAACGTGGGAGGAAGCCAAGGCAGGAACTCAAGGCAGGAACTGAAACAGAGACCACAAAGGAATGGTGCTCACTGGTTTGTTCCCCATGGCTTTCTGGGCTTGATTTCTTCTTTTTTTAATGCTCATGTATGTTTTATCTGTACTAGCTTCAAACTGGAAACAACACAATGTCCTTTAACTAATGAGTGGGTAAAAAAAATACTGTGTATTTACGCAACATAATACCCCTCAGAAATAATTAGTGAGCTGCTGATATGCACAGCAACATGAATGTATGTACTGATTGTGAGTCATCTTCTTTTTTTCTCACTCTATTATATAACCCAGGACAACTTGCCCAGGGGTGGCACCGCCCCAAAGTGACTGGGCCCACCATGTCAATTATTAATCAGGAAAAGCCTCACAGAAATACTCACAGGCCAATCTAATAGAGCGAATTTCTGAATTGTGTTCCCTCTTCCAGGTGACTAGTTTGCATCAAATTGACAGAATCTGGTCCACACAGACTCAATGCAATCCTTATTAAGATCACAGTGCACAAATCCATCCTATAATCATACAAAATCTCAAACAGCAAAATCAGTCCTAAAAAAGAACATACTTGAAAGTACCATGGTCTCTGATTTAAAATCTTATATAAAAGTTATAGTAATCAAAATAGAATGATGTTGTCATAAAGATATTCATATAGGCCAGCATAACAGAATAAAAATCCCATATATGGAGACTGGAGAGATGGTTTTGTCAGTAAAATGCTTGCTGCACAAGCCTGAGTATCTGCTTTCAATTTCCAGTATGCATGCAAATAGCTAGGTGCTATGTTATGTCCCTGTAGTCTCAGCACTGGAGACAGGAAGATCTCTGGGCTTGCTGACCAGCCAATCTAACCAATCAGTGTGCTCCAGGTTCAGTAAGAGACTCTGTCTCAAAATAAAATGAGATAGAGAAGCAACTGAGGGAGACACCCAATGTTAATCTCTGCATGTATGTATATGTGCACACACTTAAATGCACATGTAGACAGAGACAATAAATCAACCCTTGTGTATATGATCAAAGGATTTTGACAAGAGTCCAGGCCATTCAGTGAGAAAGTGTAGGCATTTCAACAAACATTTCTGAGAAAAGTAGATAGGTACATACAAAAGAATGAAGTTGGGCTCACCATTAGTTATATGCAAAAATAAACTCAAATGGAACAACACTCAAACCTAAGGGCTGAAATTATAAAGTTATTGGGATTAAATGGGGCAATCTTCATGCCATTGAATTTGGTAATAAATTTCTTAGATATGACAGCAAAAACAGAATCAAATAAAATAGATACTGGACTTCATTAAATGTAAAACTTTTTGTTCATCAAAGGACACTGTCAACAGAGGGAAAGGTCATTCTACAAAACAGGAGATAATATTTGCAAGTTGTGTGTTTGATACAATATTAATATCACACACAGTACCTACAACTGAACAATAAGGAAACAATCCAGTTCAAAAATAGGCAAAAAGTTGGCTACTTTAATGATGGAATAATGTGTCTGACTAAAGATCAAAAACAGGCAAAGAACTTGAATAGTTGACTCCATAAAATTGTCAATGACCTCATAAAAAGAAGTCCAACATCACTAGTCCTTAGTGAAAGGCAATTTTAATCACAATGAGACATCTCTTAGGATGCCTATTATTTTTGACAAGCTTATACACACATATGTGATTATGATTATAATTATATTGTATTATATATATTTATGTATGTTTATATAATTATACAATACATGTGTTATGATTATAATTATCTGTTACCCTCGCTTTCCCTTCCTTTTACATCTAAGCCCTTCACATCTCCCTACTTCCTTTTTACCTTGTGAATTTAAAGTTGTTTGCCATGAGCTTGAGTAGGAACTTATTCACTAGAACATGGGCAACTTAACAGTGGCTACACTACTGAAGAAAATGACACTCCAACATGTGGCAACTAGTAACTGTCTAAACCTTGTCAGTAAAGGATGGGGACTCATAGATACCTCACCTTTCACGGATAGAATGTTGAAGGACCTAACATTGTGCAGACCATGTGGAGGCATCCATAAGTGCTCTGTGTTCACAATTGCAACTGCTGTTTCATAGCTGGATTGTAACATTAAATAGCATTCTTCCCCATCCTCTGACTCTGACATTCTTTCTGCTTTTTCTTCTGTGATATCCCCTCAACCTTGGAAGGGGCATGATATAGATGCTCCATTTGGGAGTCAGCATTAAACTTCAACTCATTTATTCTCAGCTAAATATTAGTCTCTGTGTGAACCACTACCCACTAGAGAAAGGAGTGTCTGCCCCAGGCTAAGAGTAGCAGTGGTCTACAAGCATAAAAATATTTACAAGGCAATTGGACAATAAGTATATTTAGTAAAAGAACAATAGTGGATTCCTCCTAGAGCCTATGGTCCTCCCAGTTATTGGCTTTGAGGCGATTTACAGTACCAGGTATTCTTTCCCAGAGGGCAGTCAGCCACTATTGCTTGCATCATTGAGTATTTCCTGGCAGGCCAGTACTTTAGCATGCACGGTCCAGAGCTGGATGAGACTGCTGATAACAATTCACCCCAGAAGTCTGTATAACATCTTCAGACACTATGCATATTAGTCAATAGGGAAGGTTCTTCCAACTTAGTTTTAGCTTGATTTATCTGAGTTCTGTAATCATAATGTATGATGTCTTCAACAGTAAGTTCATACAAACTAGTTCTGGTTGACAACAATGAGCAGTGGGAAAAGCCTGTATTGTTTTGGGAGTCTCAGGGGCTGCCCTGATCAACAACTCATTAGAGGATTACCCTATACCTGGCACTAGGATTTTGGTTTAAAAACGATGACTTATGGAAGCAATATTATCCATCCATGCAAGCTACCTGTCTTCCAGGGTCTTTTTCTTGTATTTATTAAAGCAACATTATAACGAAGTAAGTTTCTAAATGGTTTTTCACATATCCTTAGTTTTTTAAAACCTTTTCCCACTCCCAGTTTTCCCCATCCCTTGCCCCATGCCTGTTTAAACCTTTGCACATGTAGTATTCTGTGTGTTTTACTGCTTGCTACCTTGATGTCCCCCTCCCCTCCACGCCTTTTTTCTTACTTCCTGACCCCTCACTAACACTAATTTGAATGTAAACTCTGGAATCTAAAATCTGAAACCTAAGATCCACATATGAGAGAGAAGATATGGAATTTGTCTTTCTGAATGTGAGTTTTGTCACTCAATATAGTAATTTCCAGTTGCATCTACTTTTCTCCTAATTTGATAATTTAATTTTTATAGCTAAATTGCTTATATGAATGACATTTTTCATTATTCATTCATTTGTTGGCAGACATCTAGGCTTATTACATCTCCAGGATATTTTGAAAAAAGTATCAAGGAGCAAGGATATGTTGATACTCTGTCATAAAGTATAGAGTTCTTTAGGTATCTGTCCAGGGGTGGTATTGCTGTGTCATATGGAAATTCTAGTTTTAGCACTTTTAGAAACCTCCACACTGATTTCTATAGTAATTTGGCTATAGAATTTTACATGTCCACCTACAGTGAGTAAGTGTCCTTCTTTGCCCACGTATTTGCCAAAATTTGTTGTAATTTGTTTTCCTGTGGTTAACCATTCTGACTGAGGTGAAATGGACTCACAAAACAATTTTAATGTGTGTTTTCTCAATTGCTGTTGATGTTGGGTATTTTTAAATGTTCATTAGACATTTGTATGTTTCTTTTGAGAATTTTTCTGATCAGTCCATAGCACATTACATCTGTTTACCTTCTAAATACTTTTTTATTTCAAAACACTTAGATCAATGGAGTACAATTGAAGATCAGATATATACACATATAACTACACCCAAGTAATTTTTTTGACAAAGAGACCAAAAGCCAAAATTCACACTTGAGGAAAAGACAGCATCCTCAAATCTTCAAGAAACGATGCTAGATATATGAATTCACAGAAACTTTGGCAGCATGCACAGGGTCTGCTCAGGTCTATGCTAGATGGGGCTCTCAGCGCTGGGAGGGTAAGTGGACACAAGCTCCCATCCCTAGCCCAGAAACTGTCTCCAAGTGTCCATCACTCATAAAGGGAAAATTAGTTATCTCCATTGGAGTCTCACTAGGTTTACAAACCACACTTAAGGGAGTCTCCGAGCCCAGTAGTAGATAGCAAATACAAAATGAACACAATGGTCGTTTTAGCAATGTTTGTCTCCTAATGCTTTGTTTAGCCTTGGGTTTTTTTTTAAACCTTACTGACCTTTTATTTAATACAGTTTATTATTTTTTATTATAGGATTTCTGTATGTGCCTGTATATGTGTCTCTGAGTTTACATGTGCTTCTCGTGCTTTTGCATTGTTTTTTCCTGTATGTTTGTTTGTTTGTTTGTCTGCCTTTTTCTAAGAGAGAGAAAGAAGGCATGGAGTTGGACAGTTGGGAAGATGGAGAGTATCTAGGAGGATATGGGGACAGGAAACCATGATCAATATATTTTGTATGAAAAATATTTTTCAATAAAAAAAGAAAGGATGTTGGGGGGAACTATGTTTATGTGTAGAAGAATGAAACTAGACCTTATCTCACACCCTGAACAAAAATCAACTCCAAATGAATCAAAGACCTCAACATGAAGCCTGAAAGTGTGATGCTAGAGGGAAATGTAAGGAGTGCCCTAGATATAGACAGCTACTTTCTAAATAATACTCTGGCCACTCCAAAAGTAAAGCCAACAATCTCCAAATGGAACCTCATGAAACTGAAAAAAGTTTTTGTTTTTATTTTAAGAATTATTTATTTATTGTGTATACAGTATTCTGCCTACATGCATGCTTGCAGGCCAGAAGAGGGCGCCAGATCTCATTATTGGTTGTGAGCCACCATGTGGTTGCTGGGAATTGAACTCAGGACCTTTGGAAGAACAGCCAGTGCTCTTAACTGCTGAGCCATCTTTCCAGCCCCAAACTGAAAAGTTTCTGTACTGAAAAGGAAACTGTCCATCGAGTGAAGAGACAAACTACAGAATGGAAGAAAACTTTGCAAACTGTGCCTCTGATTAAGAATTAATATCTAAAATATGCAAAGTTGGCTAGTATTTTTAAAAAAACAAAACCAAAAATTATAATAGTTAGAAAAAGGTAGATAAATTTGAATGCTTTCTAACTGTTGAAGGAGATATAAAGTGTGAAAATAATACAGAAATTTCTGAAAGAAAAAATGTAGAATTACTCATAATCTAGAAATTCCACTACCAGAGTACATACACAAAAAAGTTTAAGGCAGAATCCCAAACAGATAACAGCATAATTCAAAATAGCCAAATGATAGAAACAATGAAAATGTCAATGGATAAATGGATGGATGGACCGATGGATAGACGAGAAAAGGAGAAAAAGTATGCTACACATAAAAGGTAGTATTATTTAATTTTATAAAGAATGGCATGTGCTACAATGTGTATGTAATTTAAAGACATTGTAATAAATGAAATAAGCTAGGTGGTAGTGGCACGCGCCTTTAATCCCAGTACTCAGGAGGCAGAGGCAAGCGGATCTCTGTGAGTTCGAGGCCAGGTTGGGCTACAGAGTGAGTTCCAGGAAAGGCTCCAAAGAAACACAGAGAAACCGTGTTCGAAAAATAAAAAATAAAAATTAATTAATTAATTAATTAAATAAGTCAGACACCAACAGACAAATGTTGTATAAGTCCACTTAAATCAGGTACCTAAAATAGTAAGAGAAAATGCAATGACGGCAGCAATCAGTAACTACGGGAAGAGAGAAGGAAAGTTACTGTTGAGTAGGAACAGTTTCCTTTTGTAAAGTGAACAAGGGGTGATTGTTGCACAACAGTGAGAATGTACAGAATACTTCTGAATGTCATGGAAAGGATGAGGAAGAGGAAGAAAAGGATATATATCAATCGTAATCTAGATACAGTACCAACTGTCATAATTCTCAATGGTGAGATCCCCAGAGATCAAAATCCTAAAGCCTGAAATCTTGAAATTCACAATCCCAAAATACCATAATTCAGAAAGTTCAATTCCTAAATATTCAAACTTCCCAAATTATAAGTCTCATAAAAAGAAAATACAGAGAAAGGGGAAGAAAACTAAATTTGGGAGAAAGAGTTATCCATGACACGTAACAAAAACTTTAATTTAAAAATGTGTTTATATTTATATATTTATACATTCATGTGTGTGTATAACAATAACTATCAAAGAAAGACCATGGATTGGAGAGGGAGTGAAGTGGAGGTCATGGGATGGGTTCAAGGGAGGTGAAATGTGAGGGATGGAAAGGAGGAAAAGGAAGGGAGAAACGACAATTATATTTTAATTAAAATTTTAAAATTAATGCATCATACTTCTATATCATCTGGCATCTCTGATAGCTGACAAATTCCAGGAGTTGCTCATGAATTAAAGTTACATTTGCCTGACAAAGCCAGAAAATTACTGACAGATTTAAAAATAATTATGTGCACAGTAGGATAAGAAAACATTTTACACAATGGTTTTCCTGTTCAATCACCACTATTTCTGCCAAATTTTTAGTCTATATACGAAAGCAGTAAGAATGAATTTCCCCCTAAAGAACATTGAAGCATGGGAAAAATCTCCCACAGAAGTTGGGAAAATACAATAGAGAATGTTCCTGTTAGTGTATTTTAAATCATAGGAAAATTTCAAAAAGTGCAGCACCAGGTAGAAAATAAAAATGAACCTATTTTCCAAGAAGAGCTAGGCCCTAACAGAATTAAAAGACAATTATTCATCCCAATGTGAAACTTCAAAGTGTGATTATTAAGAAAGTTGCCTAGTAAGTATAAACACCTCCAGATAATTTTCCTTAGTCCATGACTGAAATATACTCCTACCACTGATAAACACTTTCAGCATAGTAGGATACAAAATTAACACACAAAAATCAGTAGCCTTCCTACATACAAATGACAAAAACACTGAGAAGGAAATCAGGTACAATAGCCTAAATAATAATTTTATATATATACATAGTCTTGGAATAACTCTAACCAAGCAAGTGAAAGATTTATATAATAAAAGCTTTAAGACATTGAAGATAAAAATTGAAAAAAACATCAAAGGATGGAAAGACTTCCTGTGTTAATTGGACCTGTAGGATAATTGTGAAATGACCATCCTACCAAATGCACTCTACAGATTCAATGCAATCATCATCAAAATTCCAATACAATCCTTCATAAAAATTGAAAAAAATAACCTTAAAATTTGTATGGAAGTGAAAAAACAAAAACCCTAGGATAGCAAAAATATTCTGAATAATGAAAGAACTGCTGAAGGAATACCATTCCTGATCTCAAATTGTAATACAGTCAGAGATATAGTAATAAAAACAGCATGCTATTGAAACAAAAGCAAACACATTGATGAATGGGATCGAATTGAAGACAGAGGCAAAGGTCCACTACCTAAGGATTCCTGATTTTTGACAAGCCAAAAATGCATACTGAAGGGAAAAAAAACAGCATCTTCAACCCTCCACATCATTCATGGGTGCCGGGTCTTGTATAATATTAGCAGGACCAGCTTTAATATTATACATCTCAGGGGCTCAGGAGAGAGAACTACTAACGGCAAGGACTATTTTTGGGAAATAGAATCTCAGCACACCGAGCTCTATAGTCCACTTGCTTTAATTACTCTGGCATAACATCCTATATACACAGCTTCAGTTCTGTTCTCATGCCTAGCTCCTTTCTTGCCTACTTTCTCTATATATTTATCTACTGTCTCCTCTAAGTTCTATCTTAATTCCTTCATCTAGTTCTGTCCCTTTTAGGTTCTCATCCATCTAGTTCTTTCCCCTATCAGCTCCTCTTCCATCTCCTCTCTCATCTGGCTCTTCCTCATCTCCATCTAGTTCCTCGAGTACTCTCTTCTAGCCCTTCTATCTAGTTCTTCCCCATCTCAGTTTGTTCCTCTCAAGTTCTGACCTGTCTAGTTCTTCCATTTCTCTTTTCTCTTCTCCATGATGTTCTCTCCCTGTCTACAAAAAAATACCTGTCTTTTCTTTCCTTGGGCATGTGGTTTCTGCCTCCTCAGGAATGTTGGTTTATCTCTCACCTTGATATGTAAAAACCTCTTTTGTTCTCAGTCAAAGTCCTCTGGAGAACCACTAGGCCTCCTCAAGGCCAGGGCATGGTCTGAGCTTCCTTAGCACATGAAACAAGGCTTTTCTCCTAAGCTCAGCAGGGCAGTTAGTACCTTAGTAGGGTAGCAGGTCAGGGGAACTGAACTATTACCAATTGGTCTGGGCACGCAAGGATTTCATAGCAGAAGACAGCTGAAATATTAGAGGCTGGGTAACACCAAATATTCATAATAAATGGCTCGCCTTTTGACAGACCCTTGGCTGGTCAAAGTTCAGCTTTAATACACAGCTGAATCTCTATGATATATTCTTGCAGCCTGCAAGATTCAACAAATGTTGCTGGTCAAATTGGGTAGCTGCAGACAGAAGAATGAAAATCGATCCAAATCTATCAACCTACCTGAAACAACTCCAAATGGATCAAGGACCTCAACATAAGGCCAGATACCTACACCAGTATGCACGCCAAAGAGGATGGGGGAAAGCCCGTGAGGCCTCAACCCTACACAAAGAACTGCAGACAACTAAGGTCTGCTAAGATTGGAAGAAATGATCATCACCAGGGAAAAGCCCTATAACTGTTTATCCAATACCAAGTGGTGAGTCCTGAAAACATAAATATAAATAACAGTACACATACTAAACAGATTATAGTTCTGAATATATATGTATATACATTTAATAACAACGGCAAAAGATACCACAAATTTGAAAGAGAGCAAAGGAGAGTGTATTGGAGAGTTTGAGAGGAAAAAAAGTGAAGGGAGAAATGTTGTAATTATAATCTCAAATAAGAATAGACACACACACAAAAACAAACAAAAGGAACCACCATTTTAAAATGATCAGATACCTTGAATCTAATAGAGAAAGAAGGCAATACACTTGAACTTACTCACACAGGAAAGGACTTTCTGAACAGGATCCTAATAGCACAGACATTAAAACCAACAATTATATGTGGGACCTCATGAAACTTTCTTCTGTACAGCAAAGGGCATCATCATTCAAGCAAAGAAGTAGCCTACAGAATGGAACAAAATCTTTACCAACTGTACGTTTGACAGAGAATTGATATCCAGAACATATGAAGAATCCAAAAGACTGTACAGCAATAGCCCAATTTAAAAATGGGGCATAGAACTAAACAGAAGGTTATTTTCTGTATTTCCAAATTTGGAGTATTTTTGTTGTTTCTGTTGTTTTCTTTGGGGTTCTTTTTCATCTGCTATTTTAAATTGCCAGACTCTTTACAATTCACTATACCATTTGTAAGGATTCTGTCCTTAATTACATAACCAGCCTGCAATGGCGTCCCAGCCTAAAAAGCAAGCGGGCCCTCTGTGTGCCCTCTTCACTTTCTGCTTTTCTTTCCTTCCGCCTGTCTTCTCTCTCTCTCTCTCTCTCTCTCTCTCTCTCTCTCTCTCTCTCTCTCTCTCTCTCTCTCTCTCTCTCTCCTCCCTCCCTCCCTCCCTCCCTCCCTCCCTCCCTCCCTCCTGTCTCAATAAAGCTCTAAAAAGGTAACCATGGCTTGTGATTCTTCTGACCAGCACTCTCCTCCACCGGCATGGCCGCCACAGGCGGTGGCCAGCCACAAGCAGCACCGTTTAACCAACACCATTCACTTTAACCTTTCATCATTTCCAACACTAGAGATATAAATTGAAACCTCCAGTGCCAGGACCATGTTACATCTACTTCAGTCATGAACCTTCGGCTCCATAGAAGCCCTCCAACATCTCAGACTATTTATTACTCTCCACAGACTGATGTTAAGTTAAGGCCCTATTGCTGAAGACGACACTTTCACATCTCATTCAACACAGCGAAGTAGAGCTGGTTACTACCTAGAAGCTTCACTCCTAATGACTAGCATCCATGGTATTGGTAGGTACTCTGCATGTTACCAGAGGAGAAAGGTAATCACCAACCCAGCTAAAACCCTGTATATTACGCTCGTGATTTGCCAGCAAGTTATGCTGGTACAACAATGGCACAAAAATTGTGGGAATAAAAAAAATTATAATAAAAATCAAGTTTAAATCATGATATCACATTGTAAGGGTGTTTGCTACAGTAATAAAGAATATATTTCCCCCTTTAAAAAAATTTTGGGAATAACCAACCACTCTCTGGTTGGATGTGAGGTCACTCAAAGATATAGAAGCCATGTTGACACTGCTTAGGTGGCCAAGTTCCTGGGACTAGATAGGCCATGGACCTAGGGGAAAACAAAATTCTACTGTTCTGCTAAAGAAACGTAACAATAAAATGACTCCTAACAACATTCTTCTCTACCCTCAAATCACTGCCTCATTAAGCAATCATCAGGAAAGTGAAGTTTCTTCTTGTAGCACATGGAACTAACATAGAGACCCGCAGCTGGACAATGTACAAAGAATGAGAGACTTTGGAGCACTCAGCCCTAAATGGGATGTCTTGGTTTTCATCAGTGGAATGACACTTGGTATATTAACCACACTCTAGAGCAGGCCCCCATGCTCAGGAGTAGCAGGCCAACACAAAAGGAACTGCATTTTTGTACATTTCTTGTTTTTGTTTGGTTTGAGCTGGTATTTTTTTGTCTAATAAAAAATTTTGTTTTGATTTTTTTTTACTTTGTTTATTTTGAGAGGAAGAAAGAGAAAGAAGTTGAAGTTAGGTGGACAGGAATGTGGGGAAGATCTGAGAGGAGTTAAAGGAGGGAAAAGATTATGATCAAAATATATTATGTGAAAAACACTTAACTTTTGGGTTTTTATAATGTATTTTATAAAAGTATATTTCTTTTTTGATACATGCTTTAAAATATTTTGAATACTTTTTGGTTTTTTTCCCATGAGCTTAAAATTTCTTTTGCAGATTAAAAGAGAAACCGATAGTTCATTGAAATTTAATTAAACTTGTGAATTAATATAGAGATAATTGACTTATTTACAGTGTGAGTCTTCCCAAATCTAGAGTTAAATATAATCTTTCTATTTAGTGAAGTTAACTTCATCTTTCAGTAGGGTTTTCCTCAAATGATTCATGCAATCCTGGCTAAGCATTTTGCCTTTCTTGTTGCTATTTAAAATACTGTCTTCTTTTCAATTGTATCTCTAATGTATTGCTTTTATAGAAAGGAAATGCTGATTCTTGTAAATTCTTGACATACTCTATCAAATTTCTTGTATTGCTGTCTCCAGATAGAGATTAGACAGGTAAGTATATGGAAGATACATAGAATTAATGATAGAGATAGGTAGATTGATACAAACATACATACATACATACATACATACATACATACATACATACATACATAGATGATAGATAGATGATGGATTGATAGGTAGGTGGGTAGATAGATAGATAGATAGATAGATAGATAGATAGATAGATAGATGGATGGATAGACAGGAACGTTTAGAGGTAGGTAAGAGACCAAAAACAGAGTGAAATGGTATTCTAAAAATAATCTTTATAAAAGGAACCATTAATATCCTCAAAGAGTTAAGTAATTATTGAGTCCATAAACTAAAAAGATTCCAAAGAAAGAACAAAAGATAAGAACACATTTTATTTTCAGATAATAATATTTATTTTTTGCAATGTCACATTGCCTTCCTGCTCATGTGAAAAATATACATATTATGCTTTTTTGCAATAATGCACTTAGAGTTTTATTATGGAAAAAATGAAAAATTGTCGTGGAAAACTAATAATAGGCCTGTTTATGCTTCTAATTACCTCTGTTATCTAGGCCAAATGAATTACCATGGTTGTTTCTTACTTGCCTACCTGTAAAATAACAGTTGTGCTATATTATATAAACTTGTTACTTCTAAGGTCAGTGTATGACTGAATTATTCAGCAAGTGATTTGTGTTTTTAATTTCTTACTAGACTTTTTACAGTAAGTGTTGTGACAAGTTTGTGAGCAAAATCTACTTCTTCCACTGAAATGGGATTTAAACACAATCAAAGATCTGGGAAACCTGTGGCCTTCAAACAGTGGATTTGAAACCATTGCAGACAGCTTTTGAATCATATACAACTTGCAGTCTTAACTAACAGTATACACAATACACAATTCAGAGTGTCACTTTTATCTACTGTTTGAGTTTTGCTCTTCTCCATGTGGATTAAACCTGGGGCCTTGTACATACTAGGCAAGCATTCTACCACTGAGCTATTTCTGAGGTCCATCATTTCTTCAAAAATTATTGACAGTGTATACATTTAATGTATGTAACTATGCTGGCTAGTTGTATGTCAACTTGACATAATTTATAGTTATCTGAGAGGAAAGAACCTCAATTGATAAAATGCCTCCATAAGATCAGGCTGCAGGCAAGCCTGTGGGGCATCTTCTTAATTAGTGATTGATGGAGGTGGCAGTCCATTGAGTGTGGGGTCATCCCTGGGCTGGTGGTCCTAGGTTTTATAAGAAAGCATGCTGAGCAAGCCAATAAGCAGCACCGCCCACAGCCTCTGCATCAGCTCCTGTCTCTAGGTTCCTGCCCTGTTTGAGTTCCTGTCCTTTGGGGATGGACTATCATGTGGAAGTGTAAGCCAAATAAACCCTTTTCTCTCCAACTTGTTTTTGGTCATGGTGTTTTACCATAACAATAGTAACCCCGACTAAGACATTAACATAATCTTTTGGTATAGCTATATCGTGAAATTATCACTGTGGAGAAGAAAATAATATCTATCATTTTCCAAACATATCTTGTTTTTGTTTCTACTCTGAGCCCCTGATATGTACATTCTTGACTAAGTTTTAATTCATAATACAATCAGTCTTCCTGCTGTATATTAAAGCACTAAAGTTCCATCTTGCATAACTGTATAGCTTACTTCTCATTTGCTTCCTCTCTTGTCCCCTAGCAACCACTATTCTGCCCTTTTAATATACTTATCTCCTTTTATATTTCCCATACAAATTAAGTCAGACAATATTTGTCTTTTGGACACTTTTTGTTTCGATGTGTCTGTTAGCACTTTTTGTCTTATTGTTTGTTTGTTTTGACCTTTGTTTTTGTTTTATTTTTAAGAGAAAGAAGACTATATTGAATAGATATGGAGAGAGTAGACAGCCTTGTGTTGGGGTGGGTTGGTGTTTGAATAGGAAATTCCTCTCACAGACTTGTGTCCTCAGCTGATAGTGCTGTACTGGAAGGTTGTAGATCCTTAAGAGGTGGAGCCTTGCTGGAGGAAGTCATTCCTTGGGGTTGGGCCTTGAAGTTTGGTAATCTGGGCCTACTCCCTCCATGCTCTGCTTCCTAATTTTGGTCTCAGTGTGACCAGCTGTTGTTGCTGTTGCTGGAGGGCATTGAAGACTAGCAGTTATAGTTACAACTTAGTATATATAATATCTTAGATAGAACATATTAAGTATTAGATTCAGGTTCTTTAGGATAAGACACCTTTGAATGATCTTTATAACATGCCATTTACCTATGCTCTATACTCTTCTGGATTTTAGTATGTGTTTCTTGCTTGATATTGTTTGCATTGGTTGTAGTTACATCTTATCTAGGTCATTATCCCTCATTAATCCTGGACAATATTTGATAACCATTTCTTTGTATATAGTCTTGTATTAGTTTAGAACCCTCTTATTTAGACAAAAAGGGGGAGATGTAGTGGGTAGCCATTCCAGCTTGGATCTGGAAGTTCCAACCCCCATTGAGACTCTGGCAACTGTCACACCTATGAGGCGGGGCCAGGGGAGGAGCCTGGAGACCTGAGAGCTGGATGGGCCAGCGCTCTCTCTGTGTGCTCTCTCTGTGCCGGGACCCTGAGCTGTGGAGGTGAACTGAGCAGAGCTCCAGAGAACACCGCTGGACTGCGATACACCTTCCCCAGACCCTGCGACCTACCTATCACTTAATTTGTGAGTTACACCATTAAATAAATATCCTTTTAACTATGTGGAGTGGCCAAAATAATTTCCCCAATAAGCTGTGCCAAGGTTCTGCCACCTCCATGCCTTTCCTGCTCTGATGGGATGTATGCCCTCAAAGTGTAAGCCCAATCAAGAGGCTTTCATCAGACACTTGATAATAGCAGTAAGTAAGTTGATTAGTGCAGGCTGTAAAGGAAAAGAAATCAGCGACAACAAGCTCTGTCTATTGTTCAATGTCATCTAATGTGAGCTCTGGTGTGTATCCTGGATAGGAACCCCTTACCATGTCTGTCTTTCTGTCTGTCTATTGCTTGCTTTCTTGCTTGCTTTTACAAACTTGCAGGTACCTGGTCTAATAGAGACTAGATCTATTGGAGAGAAGAAGCAATTGCCAGAGGCACAGCACTCAGAGTTTTTCCTATACTTTGCCATTTGAGGTGTCCAGACCCTGGTGCCTAGAGCAGACCTCTACAAAGAATCATAACTTTAAATATAGCTGTGACTAAGTGACTTTATTTCTGGATAGAGGCACTCAGAGTATTCCATCATTTTCTAGAATATTTTGTCTAGTGCCATCAAATGACCAGCGATAGACTTCTCCAGCTTCAGTCACATGAAATGCCAGATACACTGCTCAACAGAAGACTAGGGGCGTCTCATCCCCTTGAGAGAAAGAAAGAATTTCTGAAGTTCCCTGCCATGTGACTTGTATTCAAACCATGGGGCTCCCTGTTCCTCAAATATCAAAGACAGGTGACATTAAAATAGGGACTTTTTCAAAATGTTATCACTTTTCAGATAAGGAAATGGAGGGGCAACAAGGTCAAGTGCGCGCTGCCCGGGTTCACACAGAAGACCGCCAAACTTGATTTGGACTGACTCCTGATCCCGGATCCTTTTTTTTTTCTGTAATTAAACTTCCAAGAGAGACAGTTTATTGTTGAATAATGATTTAGAATTAAACTTAGTTCATAAACAAAGCTTACTATGGGAAAAAAGAGGAAGAGAGAACATGAGGTAGGGTGAGTATGGAAATGGGGAGGATCTGAGAGGAGCTAGGGGAGGAGAAAGAATATGATAAAAATATATTGTATGCAAAAACTTAAATTAAAAAAAGAAAAGGAAAACACGTTAAGTCAATATATTAAGATTTGTGACCTCACTTAGCCATCTTCTCAAGCTCATAGTTCATATCATGATGTGTTATAGACAATAAAAGTTAAGCTGGTAAGAACAAACAGGAACTAAATAGTGAGATATTTCTTTTTTATTTTTTCATTTTATATACAAACCCCTGTTCCCCCTCCTCCCCTTCTCCTGCCCCCCATCTCTCCCCATCCTACCCCCATCCTCTCCTCATAGGGAGTAAGGCCTCACTTGGGTAGTCAACACAGGGTGGCACACCAAGTTGGGGCAGGACCAAGCCCCTCCCCCCTGCATCCAGACTGAGTAAGGCATCACACCATAGGGAATGGGCTCTAAAAAGTCAGTTTGTGTACCCTAGATAAGTCTTGATCCCATTGTCAGGGGACCCACAAACACATCAAGCCATGCAACTGTCCCCCACATTCAGAGAGCCTAGTGCGATCCCATGCAGGCTCCCCAGGTGTCAGTCCAGAGTCTGTGAGCTCCCATTAGCTTGGGTCAGCTGTCTCTGTGGGTTTTTTTCCCATCATGATTCTGACCCCCCTTGCTCCCATAATCCCTCCTCCCTCTCTTCAACTGAACTCTAGGAGCTTGGTCAAGTGCTTGGCTGTGGGTCTCTGCATCTGCTTCCAGTGAGATATTTCTTAACATAAAGCATTAAGCTTAAATTGCAATCAAGCTACTTAAAAATGAAATGAATTTTTGTGACAATGAATCAAAATTTAGACCTACCATCATTTCAAAAATGTGATAAGGTGTAAATAATAATTATTCGGTAACAATGTAATGTTTTGTCAACAAAAGTTATATTTATATTAAACTGAATAAAGAAGAGACTGAATAGCTATGTGTTGATTGAGGTCATGATTTCTAAGAAAACAAGTTATAGCTGAGTTTTTCAGGGTAAGGGAGTGACTGTTGGAAGAGCTTGCCCATCACGCAAAAGGGTTCCATCGTCAGCACCATAATCCCAGAGTTGTGACACAGGCCTGTAATTTTAGCACTTGGAATGTGGGGGCAGGAGGATCAGAAGAATAAGGTCATCTTTAGTTATGTAAACAGTTTGAAGCCAGCTCGGGTTGTGTGAGACCCCCCCCCATCTTAAATAAATAAATAAATGATTTCCTTTACTGACTCCTAAACATTTGGAGAATGCAGATAAAAACTCATGAAACCATACTTCTTTATAGTCTTATGCTTTATTTTTTAAAGATGATTGTTTTTCTGTGTAGCTTTTTGGCTTCTTCGCTGGCCTCTATTGTTCTTGAAGAGTGCAGCAAGTCCACCAGAGAGAAATCATAGCTGAGACTGGTGTGATTCTAAAGGCTTGTCCCTTTCCATATGCTGTGATTTGTCCAAGAATATAGTGGATCTTGTTTAGCAGTCATGCAGCTATAAACAGCTTCAGAAAAGAGCCAGTGAAAACCAATAAGGGCATCTCTGAGTTCAATGTGATGGCAAAAGTTGAGACTTAGGTCATCATCCTGCACCACCCACCACTGTGTGAAGCTGGGCATGTGCCATACATGTTCATATACTTAGCATCATCATGGGGGCCTGTGAAGTCCCCAGGTCTGTAGTGGCCTGTTCTTTCACTACCCAAGAAGACTCTCAGCTGAAGCAGCATACCCAGTCCATTCATCAGTGGATCCATTCAGCAGTGTGTTGAAAAGCTCTTAATTTAAGGCTATCCTTTGTCCCATTCTACTTACCTACTCCCCTCAGCTGGATTCATAATGACCAGAAATTGGAAGCACCAATCTCTCAGTAGGTGAGCAGGTAAACTCTGATTGCATCCAGATGATTGCACATTATTCATTGCTAAAAATAACTGAGCTATCAAGCCACAAAAAGACACGGGGGGAACTTGAAGTACATATTACTACGTGAAAGAAACTCATCTGAGAAGGCTACATACAGCAAGGCTCTAATTATATGATGTCTTGGGGAAAGCAAAACTATGAAGATGATAAAAGGATTGGCAAGTTTCCTAAGGGTAGGGGTGGAAAGAGATAAATAGATGGGACACAGAGGATTTTAAGAACACTGGAGCCACTGTGTGACACCGTAATGTTAGGCAAATGTTATTATACATTTGCCAAAACTCATAGAATATATAAAACCCACAGAAAACTCTAATGGAAACCATGAAATTTGGATGATAACAATGGGTCAGTATTAGTTCAACACTGTAACAAAGTGCACTGTTGTGCAGGACTTTGCCAGTGAGAGAGGCCACTTGCATGTGGAGGCAGGGTATATGGCTATGCCTACCTTCCATTTAATTTTTCTGATGTCCTAAAACTTCTTTAAGCAATATATCCCATTAATAAAATAACAAAGCAAAAATACAGAAGTTGTGTAAATGGGACAGAAAAGACAATGAGACCTGAGGATGTGTTTCAGCAGGTTTAATGTCTACCTACACAGTTTAGATGAAAAATAAATGAAGAGGTAATGTTGTGGGATGTCTTTCTGTATGCTGTGAATATGTGTTGCTCTGAATGGTTGATAAATAAAGCTGTTTGTCCTATGGCAAGGCAGCTTAGAGGTGGGCAGGAAATCCAGGCAGATGTACAGAGAGAAGAAAGGAGAGGAGAGACACCAGCACCTCCAGGAGAAGCAAGACGAGAAAGTACCAGTAAGCCATGGCCATGTGGCAACTTATAAATTAATAGAAATGGGTTAAGTTATAAGAGCTAGCTAGTGAGAAGCCTGAGCCATTAGGCCATACAGTTTGTAAACAATATAAGCCTCTGTGTGTTTACTTGGGACTAAACAGCTTCAGGACTCGAGTGGGAGAGATTTGTCCCAACCACACAGACAGGGCAGGACACATGAAAACTTCAGACTACAAGATAAAAGTTTTAAATAACTGTAACACAAATTCTAAAATGGTCTTTTAATAAAAACCCAGATTCAGATATTGGGGTAAATGCTAAAAGATCAGAGAGACAAAGGAACAAGCCACCTCTTACCTCTAGGACTCCTCAGCCTGAAAAGCTTTTCTCAGTCGAAAGACTTTAGTTCCTTTCTCCTCATGTCTTATATACCTAGCTTTACCCACCCATATCATTTCCTGTCTCAACATTCCTAGTGCTGGGATTAAAGGCATGTGACTCCCAAGTATTTGGATTAAAGGTGTATGCCTGGCTCTGTTTTCTCTCCTAGACTGAATCAATCTCATGTAGTCCAGTATGGCCTTGAACTCACAGAGATCCAGATGGATCTCTGCCTACCGTGCTAAAATTAAAGGTGTGTGCCACCACTGCCTGACCTCTATGTTTACTCTTGTGGCTTGTTCTGTTCTCTGATCTTCAGGCAAATTTATTAGAGTACACAATATATCACCACAAATAATAGTTCAAGAGTATTTATCAAACTAAATAATGCAAATCCACAGGAAAAACAGCACACCAGTGCTGGGCAGTGGTGGCGCACGCCTTTAATCCTAGCACTCATGTGACAGAGGCAGGCAGATCTCTGTGAATTCAAGGCCAGCCTGGTCTAGCGAGCGAGCGAGCTCCAGGACGGCCAGGGCTACTAAGAGATACAAGGAAATCTTGTCTTGAATCCCCCCCAAAAGTCTGCAAACCCTCTCCCTGGTCCCCCCCCCCCGCCGCCACACGAGCCCACTAGTAAAAATGCACTACACACAAGAGCCCACCAGTAAAAATGCACATACACAAGAGAGATCCCTCCATACTTGTTTTCTTTTCATAACAGGAGAGCCTAGAGTAAGTAAAATGCATTGTTCTTTTGTTCAGTAGTTCTCATTTAAAGTGTAAAAATATATCACAGTCACTTGAGTAGAGCTTTCATTCGAATTGGTTGACTGAGCCAGGGTGCTAATGAGGCCCAAGTCATAAGCTCAACTCCTGTGTGGGCCATTCAACCTCTTCTGTTTCCTGGCCAGACCCTTAACATTAAAAAAGAAGAAGAAAGCTGAGAAAAGTAGAGAAGAGTTGCTACAAAGCCATCAGCAATATAAGAAAAAAAAAAGATTCAATTACCTGCCCCGGTGAAGGTTCTACATCTTAACCTATAAACGCAGCCTCCCCACTTTAGATAACCAAAATATTTGTAAATTACATTATATAATTAGTTACTACCAACACCCTAGATTTGGACCATCAAACATTCTCTGGAAAAGGAAATGCTTGGGTTCTCTTGTATTTTTGGTGGTTTCCTAGTCTTCTTTATTGACATAAAAATTCAAGCAAGAGCCCAAAAGTAATTTTTCAGGCCAGTATTTCCAGGCACACAAATTTTATATGCCAGTCAGATTTATTGTAATAGGAATAGAATGAATTAAGTCAGCTGCTTCTAGATGATGTTTGTGATTGATTTTCCAGAGCACCTTGGAGACTGTCCGTTTATCTCCTGCTCTCAGCACAGTTTTTTCACCTCTCCTCTTTGGTACCTGTAAATGCACGAAGCTACTTAGTTTGTCCAACCAAAATGCTTAGCTCTATCACATCTCACAGGGATGTTTTTCCCCTTCCCTTGGTTGCTGCTCTCGTGTCAAAATCTCTGAAAGATTTTTCGTTTCCTATCTCTCTCATTTCATGCTTGCTTTCTAATGACTCCTTTAGCAATATCCAGAGAGATTATTTTGAACAACAACAAAAAAAAAACAGCAAGAAGAAAACCACCTCCTACTACTCTTGTTTTTTTTAATATAACATTCTATTCATCTTAGAGAATTTAGTTGAAAAATTTTTAAAGTGAATATTAATCAACCCATATTGTTAGGCAGTGAATGAGTCTCCTGTCCTTTCTAACTCAATCTTATCCTTGTAAGCAGCAGTCAAGAAGTTGTCTAAGCTACCTTCTCATTTTTAAGTCACTGATTTCTCAGTGGTTTCTACTTAAACACTCCAAGTAAAATGAAAAAAAAACATAAAAGTAAAAAAAAAAACAAAAACGGAGCAAAAGCACTTCAGCATAATGTGATGAAGGTCACATGGTTTGTCTGTGGCATTCAGAAATAGCCTGGTAAACCTAGTACACCAGACAGTCTTCCCACTCAATTGTAAATCATTTAAGCTCAGATTGAAGTATAATACCTTACCTTGGTCTCAGTGCCACGGTAGTCATTTTATTGTTTCTGGCAAAGAAGGGAGGAAAAAATGAAAACTAATATAGTGGTTGAAAAGTCAAATCTCTTTAACAGACTAAGCTTTAAAAACTTACTGTTTTCCTCCAAGTCCTTCCTTCTGCACTCCAGACCCAGTCGTGTTTGAAGAACGTATGAAAATCATTAGTTCGTCTTCTCTAGGGATAAGTATGCCTGCTCTACTGGGAAGAACCCTGGAAAAAGGATCAGAAAGCCGAGGCATCAGTCCTAGTTGGGCCACTAACTAGCTGAGTTACTTTGAGCGAGTTGTTTCATGCGTCTGCCTTTCAGTTTTCCTATCTTTATAAGCAATAGGGTTGGAACAGAAAACTGCTAAGATCCTTTTAGCCCCAACTTAACACTATGATTAATAAACAAAAACAGCACAATATAAGCGAGCCTATGAAGTAAACAGAGGGCCAGTATGAAGCTAACTGGTTGGTCAGAGCAGGAGACAAAGTGCAAAGAACAAAGCAAAAAGCCAGGAAGCTGTGAAGTCCATAATGCTGTAAGCTACTTAAGAGCAGTATTTGATGATTCTATTTAATACAGGGTAGATACTTCAAGAGAGCCTGAAGTCATTTCCACAATTAAGTTGTCCTTTTTATAAAGCTGATGCAGTTGCCAATCAAAAGAAAGATGAAAAGAGGAGTCTTATTTTGGGCTCCTGTAACAGGCTGCCACAGACCATGTGGCTTAAACAACAAATAGTTATTTCTCACAGATCTCAAGCCTGGAAATCCCTAGATCAAGGTGCAGACCAGCTTGGTGTTAGTGAGAGGTACTTTTTCAGTGTTTCTTCTTCACGTAGCAAAAAATAGGTGAGAGAGCTATCAAAGGGTTCTTTCATATTTCCTCTTTCTTTTTTGTCTTGGTGGTACTAGGGATTGACCCCAGGACTGGTACATGCTAAGGAAATGCTCTACTATTTAACTGTACCCAAAGCCCCTGGTGTTTCTTTTATAACGGTATTAATACCATGTATAAGAGCTCTACTCATATAACTTATTTATTTCCTCTAGGCTCTACCTCTAAAATGGCATCTAGAATTTCCTTATGTATTTTGGGAGTCTAAAAATGTTCAGTCTATGACAAATGGGTTAAAAAACAAAGAGTCTTAGCCTTTAACAATATTCTAAAGAAAGACAGGATCTCACGAACAAAAGACATGAAGATCATTTGGTAACCTGGAGGACAGACTGTTGTTTCTGTCAGGCACCAATGACATCATTGGTGATATGAGGAAATTAAGCTGAAACATGGTGTTCTAGTTTCACTCAGTTGGCTACTGTGATAAATACCATAACCGAAGTGACTTTTTACGGAAAGAGGTTTATCTCACTTTACAGATTACAGTCCATAATTGAGGGAAGTCAGTACAGGGATTCAAGGCTTGCTTTTCCACACAGTATTAACTACAATCAAGGAAGTCATGAAGTACAACAGGGACCATGGAAGGTGTGCTTATTAACTAGATACAGGCTCATATTTAGCTAGCTGTCTTCTATAGCTAAGAACTCTTTGCCTAGCAATAGTGCAAACCACAGTATACCAAGCTCCTAGTACATCAACTAGCAATCAAGACAACCCTCCACAGACATTCTTACAGGTCAATATGATCTGGGTAACCCCTCAACAGAGACCCCCCCTCTCATGTGACTCTAGGCTGTTTAAGTTGACAGTTAATAGTATCTTGGAAAAATGGTAAACATTCTATGGGGCCATTCACTCATGTACAGAAATCTAGCCAAATTAATTCATTTTCTGTGTTCCCTTTGGATAGGAGTATTATGTAGTTCACCTGAGTAAATAAATAAGCTTAATTTTCAGATGATTCTTTCAGAACCATTCTTCTGAATTGAGAGATGCATATGAATTAACTGTAGGTTGATAACCTCTAGAATGCGAGGTATTAGTCCTGGGTTTGTAATCCAGTGTTTCTGCAATTATAACTACCAATTCCAATTCTTATGTCTGAAGTAGGTGATGTTTTCAACAATAAGGTGTTAACTTTAAATTCTAGAAATTCTAGAAGGAAGCCAAGGGCAATGGCAAGAGCCTATATTGTCTGGGGGTCTCTCGGACTCCTCTGACCAACACTGTGAAAGGAGGCTTCGCACACCTGGCACTAGGGTATTTATTAAATTGTCACCCCTTTTGACACACACACACACACACACACACACACACACACACACATACACACACACACACACACACACACACACACAATGTGTATTTTAAGTAAGCTTATAAAATAATGTTCCCTGTGGCGTTTTCAAACATTCTTGATGTTATCTCTCCTTCTTCGCTCTCTCTTTGTATTACTCACATTATTCCTCTTTAGTTAAGACCTCCTATTTCCCCTCTCCCTTTATAAAACCTGTGTTTTACCTCTCTCCGGAGCTTCTTCTCCCCCACTTCCAAGGTATCCTCCCACTTTTCTGGTGTTACTCCAGGTTATATACTCTAAGGATTATCTTTATAATGATACTACTGATCTCATTCATGAGTTATCTACCCAAATTAAATGTCTGGTAAGAGTCTTTTCACTAACAGTATGTCTGAAAGTACAGACCACGTCAGTTAAGAATAAAAATCAGAGTAACTGAAACCAAAATGCAGATTTACACTGGAGTTCCTCTATTATCAGAAGCCTCTGATAATTAACAGACAGGATACTGAAAACAGTAGGCTACAGAAGAGAGTTTTGTGAAACCAGACAGACAGAAGAGTGCAGCTCACACAATTAACAATGATATCTGTACCTTGGTCAAGGGCCACACTGGACAACATAGTGGATGATGCAATCATCAGACAACTCAATAGGCAGCCCATGTTTTCATTGACTGATCTAACTGATTATTATAAACAGAATTTGATCTAGTAGTTATTGAACTAATCTTTGGTCTGTCTGATCAGGAGTTGATCTGTCTTCTGTCTTTTACATTTCTATATCTAGTTTTCCTTACACCAATTGTTAGAGATTGTCTTTTCTTTCCAAAGTCTTTGTTTCCTTTGTAGAATCAGAAGATGGCAGGCAGTAGCTGCATAGGTGGACTTATGAGTCTTGTACTCCCTTTCACTGTTCTACATATGTGTTCTTGTGTCAATTCAGCATGGCTTTTGTGACTTGGAGTTCTTCACCTCAGTTGGAGTTGGGTATTGTGATACCTACAATAGTGTTGTTTTGCTAGTTAGTGTTTTGTTTTAGGGGGATTGTTGTTGTTATTTGTTTTGTTTTGTTCTGGTGTGCTTTCTGTGTGTGTGTATTATGTGTGTGGTTCAGTTTAAATTTTAGGATTGTTTTTCTATACCTGAAAAGAATTTCATGGACTTTTGATAGCATTATATTGAATCTGTAGATCACTTTCATTATCATGGACGCTCTAACAACATTAATTCTTCTTAATACGTGAACAAACAAGCTCTTTCCATCTAAGTGTCTTTAATTTCTTTGTTCAATGTCTGAAAAATTTTTTGGTCTTTAACCTCTTTAAGAGTTGTTAATTTAGATCTACAATAGAGCATTTTTGATGCAAGCCTAAGCTTTGGGTTCAGTCACCAGCACTAAGTACAAAAACAAAAAGCCCTCTTCAGATGGTACATACATAGGTATTATACTTTATGACATTATAGTAAATGAAGTTAGATTCCTGGTTTCTTTTTTGAGGAGTTTATCAAAAGCATGTAGAAAAAACTACTCATTATTGTATGTTTGTTTTATATCTTCGTACTTTGCTAAAACTGTTTATCTGTTCTGAGTTTTCTGTTCGAGTCTTTCGGGTATTTTAAGTACAGGGTATGATTGCCTACAAGTAGTAGACAACTTTGTCCCAGTCCTAATTTAAGATAAAGTACTTTCAGTGTTTTCCTATTGAGTGTAATGCTGCATGTAGATCTATTGCACACAGCCTTCAATATGTTGAGGTATGATCCATCTAGTGCTCTTGATTCCACTTACATTGTTTGTTGATTTGTGTATATTAGAACAACCTTGCATCTCCATAATGAACCTAACTTGATTATGGTTTGTGACCTTTTTACTCTATTCTTAAATTCAGTTTGCAAAACATTTTATTAAGTACCTTTATGCCCATGTTCATCAAGGCAATTGGTCCACAGTTTCCTTATTTAATTGTGTTCTTATCATGCCATTGTGGGCTGTAAAGAATGAGTGAGTTTGAAAGCATTCCTTCTTTATTTTGTTGAGTAGTTTTAGGAGCATTGGTGTTAGTGATTTTTTGAAGGGTAGAATTAAGCACTGAATCTGTTAAGTCCTGCATTCCCTTTAATACACATTTTAGACTACTTCCATTTAATTGCTTATTATTGATATGTTTTGATCATTTATACCCTCTGGGGTCAACTTTGCTGAATCACACAATTTTGTTTAGGTTTCACAATTTATAGAATTATAAGTTCTAGAAAACATTCTTCATTTGCTTGAAGTCTTCTTTTCCATCCTTGCCAATAAGGTGTATTTCTTACAATCACTTGGATCTTGGTTTTAAACTAATCAGCCTATATTCATGATTTAATTGAATACCCTATTATTGAGAGGTATATGGTATATGTGCATTTCTATAATTTTGTTGTTTTGCTTCCTGGATGGTTTGGGTTTGTTCTTTCTTTCTCCCTCATTTATGCTGGCTTACAGAGTTGAAAATATTTTATTTCTTTTTAATTCTCAATTATTTATTCTTCTATTGAGATTTATTTTTCCCAAGTGCTTATGATTGTGAATTTCCTTTTTCCTCTTCTTTGTGTATGATTTATTTATCTTCTGCAGTGCTGAAGGGTCATGGAATATTTTAGATTTTTGATTATCTTGGAAGGTCTTTATTCATCAATTTTAAAGAATAACTGATAATTTTTGTTGGTAGCTTTCAGGAGTTAGATTACAATATAACATTCTCTCTTGAATTTTAGAGTTTCTTCAGAAAAGTCTGTTAAAATGAAAGAATAATCTTTGTAATTAATCTGTCATTTTCCCCTGTAGCTTTTACTATTGTTTCGATTGCATTTTAATTATGACATGGAGAAGTTCTTTCTTGGTCATATCAATTGGATTCTAAATTCCTCCTGCTTTAGATGTCCATATAGTTTCATAGAGTTGGGAAATTGTCTTCAATAATCTCATTGGATAAATTTTCCATGCTACTAGTCTACATCTTTGTTTTGTGTGGTACACCAAAAATTAATTTTTATCTTAAGCATACCCTAAAGGCCATAAAGATCATGGTCATGATTATGATTATTTTTTTCTTTATTGCTATCTGAATTTAAAAGACACTCAACTTTGTCTTCAATTCCTGATAGTCTTGCACTATTTTTATTGATAATCGTTTCTCTTATTTTTAATTCATTAGTTATCTTTTTAGCTGCAAGATTGTCATACTGTTTCCATTATCTTTCCCTTTCTTTGCTAAACTTCTCCTCTAGGTCTTGAATTAACTTTATCTCACTTATGTCTCTATTTACCTCTTCTTAGAAGTTATTGATATTGTAAAAATAGAATCTTTGTTGTTGGACCCAGAAGAACAAGGCAGAAAGATTGCAAGAGCCAGAGGGGGTGGCAGACACCAGGAGAACAAGGCCCTCTGAATCAATTAAACAAGGCACATATGAGCTCACAGAGACTGAAGCAGAAAGCACAGGGCCTACATGGGTCTGTATCAGGTCCTCTGCATATATATTATAGCTATTAGCTTAGTAATTTTATAGGACTCCTGACTGTGAAAAAAAGTGGGTCTCTGACTTGTGCCTTCCCTTGGGACTCTTCTCTTCCTGCTGGATTGCTGTGTCCAATTTTGATATGATAGTTTTTGCTTCATCTTATTATATTTTATTTTGTCATGTTGGTTTTTTATCCCTTAGAAACCTGTTTTCTCATGAGAGACAGAAAGGGAGTAGATCTGGAGGAGAGGAGAGGGAGGAAAAACTATAATCAGGATATATTGTATGAGAAAAGAATCTATTTTCAATAAAAGGAAAAACAAAGCAAACTCAAAAAACAGATTTTTGAATTCTTTGTCAACCATTTTAATCATTTCATTATCTTTGTTTGCATTCAGTTATTGAAATGTTATAAACTCTTGCTTTCCCCCCTTTCTTCTGTTTCTTCATTGTTACTAAAACATTTGTTGAAAAGGACAAAGATAAGATAAAAAAAAGAATTTCCTGTATTTCTATATTTCCTATATTCCTGTATTTCCCCATCTTTATATGGGGGTCTTCTTAGTGAGCAGGTCTGTCTTGTAGTCTTAACCCCACCACCACTTAGGTGAGGGACAGGAGAGCTAGCGGTAAGGAAAGTGCTTTCCACACAAGCATAAGGACCTGAGTTTAATCCCCAAGAACCTACAGAAAAAGCCAGGTGAGGTTGCTGCATGCTTGTAATCTTGGTGTTGGGTTGGGGGAGAAGGGAGGCCAGCCAATCTAGCTGAGTGAGCAAACCAGATTCGATGAAAGATCTTGTCTGAAAAAGTAAGGTAGAGAACAATTGAGGAAG
Organism: Peromyscus maniculatus bairdii; assembly: GCF_049852395.1. Classification (NCBI taxonomy): domain Eukaryota; kingdom Metazoa; phylum Chordata; class Mammalia; order Rodentia; family Cricetidae; genus Peromyscus; species Peromyscus maniculatus. The sequence continues at coordinate 58,407,710 of NC_134875.1, read as the reverse complement.
ACAATGTTAATCGCTGGGCTCCATAAGCACGTGTGCATACACACACACACACACACACACACACACACACACACACACAAAGTGCAGAAATTGTGTGTACAGTAAAGCACTGCAATCATAGCATGCAGTACTCTAATGTGAGCTGAGGTCCTTTAGGCAGCGGTCGCTGCGGGTTTGTGGCATGATGGCATGCACAGTACAAAGTGCACAGGTTGTAATTCAGAACAACAGCTAAAATGATGTTGTGGGATGCAACAAGGTTGAGGGCTACGGAAACACCTCACGTTTATTTTGCATTTGGTTTAGACTTCAGTTTTCTGTTTTTGCACATTTGAAAAATATTTACTGTCACCAAATTTGTTATGACCTTCATATTCAGTTACATGACATCATATGGGACTGTGACTCTGTTTAAGAAACTGGGATTAGACAACCAAAACATATATCAAAATAAAGATTGCTCAATTCAAGCATTTAAAAAGTTTAGACTTTTTATCATTTATTTTTATTAGATCTTTGGGAATTTTGTGCAATGAATTTTGGCCATATTCACCCTCTTCCCTGGTTCCTCCCAGATCCCCTCTCCCTTCCTTTTCCATCCAACTTTGTGTACTCATTTTTTTTCACCCACCAAGACCAATTTGTGCAGCTCATACATTCATAAATTTATGGCCTTCCAATGGAGCATGGTTCACCTACCAATGACAGTGTGTGCATGGGTGTGCATGTGTGTGGTGTGTGTGTGGTGTGTGTGCATATGCATGGGTGTGCATGTGTGTGGTGTGTATGCATATGCGTGGGTGTGCATGTGTGTGTGCATGTGTGCATATGTGTGGGTGTGCATGTGTGGTGTGTGTGTGGTGTGCATGCATATGTGTGGGTATGCATGTGTGTGTGTGCATGCATGTGTGTGTGCATATACATGGGTGTGCATGTGTGTGGTGTGTGTGTGGTGTGTGTGTGTATGCGTGGGTGTGCATGTGTGTGTGTTTCTTGTGCTCTTTCTTTTTTCTTTTTGTTGGTTAGTTTGCTTGTTTTGTTTTATCCATGTTTGTTCTTTATTGTGTCTGTTTTCTTAAGAGATGGAGAAAGAAGGTGCGGAGTTGTAATGGTGGAGAGGAGGAAAGGATCTGGGAAGACATGAGATGGGGAACTGTGATCAGAATATCTTGTATGAATATAATTTTGTTTTCAATAAAAAGAATGTTTAAAAAGAAAAAATACCTGCTTTCTTTCTCCTAGCATCCTTGGCTAGGGATGGGGCTTTGTGTCCACATCCTCTCTCCATGTTGGGTTTGGTCTGGACTGAGGTCATGTGGGGCTTATGCATACCGTCGTAACCACTGTGAGTCCATAAATGCATCTGACATGTTGTGTCCAGAAAATATTCTTTTCTTCTATTTATGTGTCACCTCTGGCTCTTAATCTTTCTGCTTCCTCTTCCACAGTAATTCCTGAGCCTTGGGAGGAGGGTACATGATATTGATGTACCATTAGGGCTAAGCATTCCACAGTTTGGGGGTTTGTTTGTTTTGTTTTGCTTTGCTTTGTTTTTTGTTTGTTTGGTTTGGTTTGGTTTGGTTTTTCAAGACAGGGTTTCTCTGTGTAGCTTTGTGCCTTTCCCGGAACTCACTTGGTAGCCCAGGCTGGCCTCGAACTCACAGAGATCCGACTGGCTCTGCCTCCTGAGGCATTCCACAGTTTTGTTTTTTTTTTATTTTCTGCACTTTGACCAATTACGGGTCCCTGTGTTAATCACCATCTACTACCAACAGATGCTCCTCTGATGAGAGCTGAGAAATACTTTTGTCTAGGGGTATAATGGTGTGCCCTTATGGTAACAGCTACTTGGCAAACTAAATAAAGAGGATCATTTGAACTCAGGAGCAAGAGGCCAGTCTGGGTAATATAGCAATGTTACAATTCTTTAAAAATGATATTTGTGAAAATACCATTTGTGGTAATCCTACTAAAAGCTTAGCATTCATTCATTAATCCAGAATATAAAATTAGTGCTCAGAATAAAATTTATATATCAGTTTTCAATTAGTAAGTTTTCACTATCTACCAGTGACTGGAGTATACACTTTAAATGGATTGTTATTAAATTATCACAATAACCTCATAAATAGAAAGGTAATATTGTTTTCATTATTTAATTTGAATAAGGAAACTGATGTGCAATAATACTTATTCCTGGTTAGTACAGATTTTCCCTTGCATTTTTCTGTATCCTTACGTTACAGTTAGCATGTATCTTTTTATAAAAGTATGAAAGCCATTCTAAAAACAAGCTTTTAAATAAATAACTGTAAGAATTTCTGAAAGTCAGTGAGCAGTCCTTTTCTCTTGCTGCTCTGAACTCTTTTTCCTGGGCCATGCCGTTAACTTCCCTAGCTTTCACCAGAGTAAATGGCTCCCAAATATGAATTTTGATTCCAGTAACTATGTTATTGGTTCCAAACATAAATTATTAGAAACTAGTCATCTCGTCTTGGATACTGCAAAAACAATTAAAATTAATGTGTTCTAACAATACTTACCGATTGCTCAAAATTGGTCTTCCTTAGTGCTTCTTAATATCAATTCATTGTGCCATCTGAATGTGCAAGCCAGGTCTCAGTGATGACTTATTTTTCATTCCTTCCCTTCTCTTGCCCTCTATGTCCAATCTATGGCCAAGTACATACTCCTCCTAAAACCTATGCCGAATCTGCCTGCTTATCTCCATTTCTGCCACTGGCAAGCCACTTGCTTCTCTCATAATTACTTCTTTTAATATTTGTCTCTTCTTATAATTTATTCTTTTCAAAGAACCTAGATAGATATTACTAAATGTAAAAAGAATTCTGCTGGAATCTCTCAGTGAATCCTCATTGTTCTTAAAATAAACTTCAAGCTTTTACCATGACTGTTGAGGCAGAAACTGCAATTTTAATGTCCAATATGTTTCCCCAGTTTATATAAAGACAATATTGTTAGGAATAGTAGCAAGGTGGGTAGACAATAAAACCGTCTCACAGTATTATTATTGCAGCAGAAGTGGCCATCCAACACAATTCTAGCCAGCATAATAATAAAAAAATCTATCGGATAGTATTTCCTGGAAAACATCACTTTCCTGATAGAAAGGGATAAACTCAGCTGGCACGTGTTCTTGTTGCCCCTTGCCACCCTTTTTCTCCTTTCCAGAGGTGAAGAAGCCATCTTAGAAGATAATGATGAGAGTCATTTTATTATCACAGAATCACAGAATGGAAAGACAGAGGCTTGGATCCCTTACACTTGAACTAGCCCCGCGCTGCTGACATTGAGATTCATCTTATGAGAGAAGAAGCACTACCACTAGGTTCCTGTTCCATGCAGCCCAAACAATCCTAAAAGATAGAGTTCTGTATGATATGGCCCCTGCCTATTTTACTCTTATCCCAAGCAGCTCTTTTCCTCTATTACAGTCACCGTGACTGGCCGTGTCTTTCTTTTTGGACTACTCCAACCATTTTCCTTCTTCAGGGTATTTGCATGTGCTGCCCTTTTTTGCCTGAAATAATTATTCTGTGCTCATCTCCATCTTACATCTGCTATTATTCAGCTCTGGGTTTAACTTCTCAGTATGCACTTATCTGGGCAGCTCAGACTAAACTGAATGTTTTCATAGCACCCTGCACTTTTCTTTGTAGCATATTTTTTAACTAGTTTCATTATTTTCTCCTTTTAGTTGACTACCTTTCTTCTCATGATAGACTGGACTGTCAGGAACTGTGTTTGCTTGTACACTACTGAAATGCCCATCTATCCTCTATATCAAAGCCTGTCACATAGGGAACACTAAATAAACATGTACGAGTAAATGGCAAAACCACTGAAATGGCATGTCCTTTGTGACATTTTCTTTGCTCTCCTGAATAAGAATTTATCGTGACTCCTTCCAGGTTTCCATGGCATTTTGTTTTGTTTTAACTCCCATGTTAATTCAACATTTTTAGCAAAGAAGGGGTGCTATAAAGGGTCTCAAGGCCCGTTTATAGCATCTGTGAAGCATGTAGAAATTACTTCTAATACAGTATTCTGAGGGCAATGGTTAAAGCCTCAGCAAGATACAAAGATAACACAAGGAAAAAGGCCAGTGACCTCAATGAGGGGGTGGAGATAAGAAAGAGGAAGGCATTCAGGAAGTGGAAAGATTGAAGCTACATATTGAGGGCTAACTGGAAATTTTCTAGCTGAACAAGGAGGAGGAAGGAAATACAGACAATGAAGGTAACGGGCTATGGTGTGAAGAAGCTGAGTATGTTTATCAGCAGAGTATTAACTATGAGGGGTGCATCAGAGGTATAGTGTGAGAGACACGTTCAAGAAAACCATCTATTCTCATAAACTTGGGTTCTCCATGGGAATGCTCTTATGACCTTAAAAAACTTGACCAAAGAATTGCCCTGCCCATCTACCATCACAACTGGTTCCACGTCTGGAGGAAATTTCCAGAGCTACAGTTAGAGTAGGCAGGGGCCGAACTCAAGACCGTGAAGCACATTAGTGACGAATCAAAGGACTTCAAGCAGAGGAGAGATTGACCTCAGTTTTGAGTCTTCAGAAAACTTTAAACGCAATAGAAAATGCTTGGAACTGTGTTATAAGAGTAAAAATAACTATAGATCCTCAACCGAGTCAGTAGAGATTGAGAGTCCACACAGTAGAACTGTGGAGATAATCCAGAGCCAGAGTTAACTGGAGGTAATAATTGATTAGACGTAGAAATGAATAGAAGAGGAAGAGATCATAAGCCCCTGGATTTTCTGGTCTAGAAACCATCCATTGTGTCCTTTAAGTGAGAAAGATAATAGATGAGGAAGAGTATGGTCTAGAAGAAGCTACAATTAATTCAGGCTGGGTGATGTGGCATTTAATATCTCCAAATGGAGGTATCCTGCTTGCTAAATGGACACATGATCTGGAGCTCCAAGAGAGCAGCCTAGATGAAAGGCATATATTTGAGGCTTGTCTGAGAGAATGATAATCTAATCTAATCCAGTGCTTCTCAACCTTCCCAATGCTGTGACCCTTTAATACAGTTCTTCATGTTATGGTGATGCCCCCAACCATAAATTTATTTTCATTGCTACTACATAATTGCAATTTTCTACTGTTATGAATCATAATATAAATATCTGATGATATACAATCCCCAAATGGGTGGCAACTCACAGGTTGAGAACCGCTAAGGTTATGACAGTGACTATAGAGATTCTCTCCAATGAGGGAAGAACACCTTTGAAAGGTGTTAGAATTTAGAGCACATTAACACCTGGTGACTGGGGGAATAAAATAAACATTAAAAGGTGAGGTGGGCCGGGCGGTGGTGGCGCACGCCTTTAATCCCAGCACTCGGGAGGCAGAGCCAGGAGGATCTCTGTGAGTTCGAGGCCAGCCTGGGCTACCAAGTGAGTCCCAGGAAAGGCACAAAGCTACACAGAGAAACCCTGTCTCGAAAAAAAAAAAAACCAAAAAAAAAAAAAAAAAAAGGTGAGGTGGTTGTAAGACAAACCTGTGGTTTCTGGCTCAAACTGGATCACTTCAAATTCCATATGGAGAAGCCCTGATTTCCCATACCTTAGAATTTGACTGCATGTATGACTTAGAATTTGTAAATATGGTCCTCAAAAAGGTAATTAAAGTAAAATATTGTTGTAGAGATGACCCTTTATTCAATATGACTACTATCCTTTTAAAAAGAGATCAGGAGCCTGGTGTGATAGTGCAGAGGGAGGAAGAGATGTAGATCTCTGTGAATTTGAGGCCAGCCAGGGCTACATAGTGGAGGGGAGGGGGGAGGAAAGGAGGGAGGGAAGGAGGAGGGGAGACTGACTACCAACACTAAGAAATGCAAGCACCATGTGACCAATAAGATGGTCAAAAGAAAGACAGCTCAAAAAACAATTATGAAACAGGCAGAAAGATTGTGAGAGCCAGAGGGGGCTGGAAGACACCAAGGAAACAGTGTCTTCCAGACACAACAGACTGACACACATATGAGCTCACAGAGACTGTGACAGTGTTCATAAGTCCAACCCAGATGGGTTCCACCCCTGAGATGGGGAAGTAGATAGGAATTCCCATCCCCAATCAAGAAGCGCTCTCCAATGAACAGCCACTCACAAAGGAAAAATAGGTTTCTCCAAGGGAGTCTCACTGAGTACACAAACCACACGTCAGAGGAGGCCCCATGCCCAGCAGTAGATGGACAACACAAAACGCACGCAGTGCAATTTGGGGAGATTTTTTTCTCGTTTTGCTTTGTTTAGACATTTTTTGCCTTACTTTGCTTGTACAGTGTGGTTTCTGATTTGTGTGCTTTTATGGGTTTTGTTGGGAAGGGGTCTTTGCACATGTATGAGTTTCTCATGCTTTTTCTCCTTTCTTTTTGTTAGTTTGTTCATTGTTTTATCCCTTTTGGTTTTGCCTGTCTGTTTCCCTAAGAGAGAAAAGGGTGGGGAGGTGGGAAAGACCCGGGAGGAGATGAGGGAAGGGGGAACTAAGATCAGAATGTATTCTATGAAAATAACTTCATTTTTGGTAACAATAAAATTAATTAAAATAAATTAAATGAGATATATAGTAGAAAGGAAGGGATGAAGGAAGATTATATCTTGATCTTGGATTGTAGCCTCCAGAACTGTAAGAATAAAAGTGTTTTGTTTTGTTTTCTAAGGAATATATTTTCTATATGCAAGTCAGTAGGGCAATACTTTGTCATGGTAGGCCCAGAAAACTAATTGTAGTCACCAATCAAGATTAGGATTATGGGAAAGAAAGTAGGTTGGGGGAAGGAAGTATTAAAAAAGAAAGTTTAATAGGTAGCATAATGCACATCCAGGTACAGATGATTGTGATGCTTAAATGGCTTTGAAATTAAAAGACAGAACTGGATTACAGGTACAAATTTTGATGGCATTGCTATATAAGTGATATATTAACTCCAGGACTGGATGAGTTCATTTAAGCAGCTAATGTAAAGTGAGAAAAAAATCATGAAGCAATGTAATGAATGTCAGTGTTAAGGGACCACCTAAAGAAGAGAAACATAATCATAGAGATGGGATGAAGAGAGAAAGCTCACAATTGCTCTTCATTATGTCCTGGTTTTAATTATAATTATTTCAATACATGTTGATCTTGGGACACAGAGTGCTTTTACATAGTGAGGCACACTATCTGATTTACTTCTGACTCTCCAGCACCCAGGAAAGTACCTGATACTTAGTATCCCTGCGATAAATATTTGCTTAATTGAATGGAATTGAAATTAGAACTGTGTTCCCTCTTTTGCTCTGTTTGCTTATTTCTGGAGTGTGCAGCATGTATTGCCACTGGTATTTTAAGTTCATAGTGAAAAATCATTTCAATGTGTCCTAGGCTTGATCCCCTTCCAACCCAACCCCCAGGACAATAGTTTTCATTATAACCTGTCTTTGCCATTCTGGATGGAATTCTGTGCACAGAAGTTATATACATATATGGGTATATCTATGTAACAAATCGCAGCACAGGAGCCCCCTGGGCTCCCTCCGGCTCTGGTATGACATATTTGAGCCATATAAATTCAGCTTCTTCTCCTCTGGCATCTGTTAGCCGGCTCACTTGCAACTCCACCTCAGCCGTGGTCTCAGTCCTCTCAAAGCAGGGAAAGAGCACTGTGTGCTGGGAGACTATGGCAAAGAATCCTCCAGAGAACTGTGAGGACTGTCACATTCTAAATGTAAGTTGATTCATATATTTTCCCTTTTGAGCAGAAGCATGCTTTCACAGATTTATCGTATTGCAATGTGAACATTAGAAAGTGAAATCGAGGGAGACTTTGAGTTATGGCTTGCTATTTTGAGGGTTATTGTGTATTGTTTCATTCTTTCTGTTCTTTGCTTAGGCAGAAGCTTTGAAATCCAAGAAGATATGTAAATCACTGAAGATTTGTGGACTGGTGTTTGGTGTCCTGGCCTTAACTCTAATTGTCCTGTTTTGGGGAAGCAAACACTTCTGGCCCGAGGTATCCAAGAAAGTAAGTAACAGACACTTACCCAGTGTTTCCTTACCGAGTTTGATTGAATTTAACTAGTGATTAACATGTGAACTAATATGAAAATGAAAACTCTTAATCTTTTTCTTTATTCAGTTAGGGGCATAGAAAATGAAATCAAGGTTTTTCTTTCATTTGTTTATTTAGGTAAGGGGAAATTGTCTTCTGCATTTTGGTTAGAAATGACAAAAAGTAAATTTACCCACTCTTTTATGATTGAATTGAAGGAGTTAAATCTCCTGGAAGTTTTTTTTTTTTTAATGTAAGAAAGAAAAACTACTTTCCATCTTTCTTTCCATTATCTGGGCAGAAACTGATGGCAAAGTAACCAGACAGTCACATAGAAAGAAACCACCTGAAATGGCAGCAAATGCTTTTCAGGGATTATGTTCTGACTTTTAATGCATCTGCTGTGAGGACAGGCAGCAAGGCAAACTCCTTTTTAAAAGAAGCGATTCTGTTATCTGAGTTCATAATTGTTTGTTACTTAACCAGAACTAGAGCTTCCATGTTATCGTTATTCCTGGGCTCACAGGCAATAGACACGTTTAGATGCGACCCAAATAAAATCATAGTTCTTTCTTGCTAACAACTTCTATGAGAGTGAGAATGAGACGAACTACAACCCATGAAGATGGGTTTTGGGGATTTTCCATGTTCTTCTCTATTTGTTATAGTTGCTGCTGCTACTGCTGCTGGTGTTGATTTTTGGTCATGAGATGTTCATTTCTACTTAGTAGCCGATGTAGGGAAGAAAAGGCACAGATCCAGGAGGGAAAATGAGACAAGAAGAAAATGGGTTGGCATGGACCATTAGGAGCCAAAGGAGCAGTAGGAGCAAGAAGTTCATGGAGAAAAGTAGACAAAGGGGGAGAAAAAGAACGTAAATTGGTTAACTGTCCCAATGCAAACAGAAAAGTAAAGCATAGCTCCCCTGGGATTCTCCACCTCTGCTGCAGTATCTGCTTGCATTTAGTCTCAAGGGATACCTTGTAAAGTTTAAGTGTGAGGGGGAGCAAACAAGCCTACTTTTCTGTTTACCTTTTTATTTACATCATGTTCCAGAAAGGTTTTCAGGCATCACCCACTCCTATTAGCCCACCCCCACTGCCCTACTGCTTTTGAACTACTTGCTATTCAGATGGCTTTCTAGAGAAGCCAACTATGTTAAGGCTAACAAGGTGTGCAAAGCAACCAACATCAGAAAAGAAAAAGAAATTGAATTGAGAGCCAACATTCATTCCAGTACAATTACTTACTTATGGTAGCACTTAGCTAATTTCTAAAGTGATGTGCTACCCCAAAAGTTGAATCACTAATTCTCTTGGAAATTATGTGCGTACAGGTCCCATAAATCATTTTAGTTGCTGTGAATATAATGCCTTCACTGTATGTGGTCAGTAGCTAATCATTTTGACCATTCGTAGTTGTTTGTCTGAACAAAGACACAATAGCCTTTCTTATTTTCTTGTATCCATTGACACTATAAATGCCATTCCAAGTGCGTTTATGTGTCTGTCTACTCTTACAGTGGTATCTGCTTCAGTGCAGTAATAAATGACTCGGTGGATGACTCGAGGAGATCTTGCCTTTATCTTGTAAGAATCCACGCTCCCTATCCGAGTTCATTATCTCCCCTACCTTTGAATTATACTATCTTTGTTTCCCACCCTAGTTCTTTGAAATATGATTTCCAAAGATCAACTCTGTAACTTCTGAAACCAAACAAAATCTCAGTCAGTGCATACATGGAAAATGTGGGGTATGCTACTGATTAAAGTGTACTTAAAAAGAAAAGATATCAAAGTTCTCATGAAGTAATTCATATTAGGATATAATTTTCACCAAAAGGAGTGTAAAGGAGGGGCCAAAGTCATTATGAAGATATACAAATAAAAGACATTATGTATCACCTAGGATAAGTTTTTCTACTGTGACCAAATACTATTAACTTGCTATTCCATGGGGGGGGTTACAATATACTCTCTTTCATATATAAGTCCTGGCCTTCACCACAAAGTCAGGTTGGGTCACTCTAAATCAGAAGACCAGGTAGCAGTTTGGATTCCTTATTCAATCACCTTCTACCTTCTAAGTCCCAGACAAAGAGCTTTGGACCACGTTCCTAGTGACCAAGACCACTAGGCCTGCATCTGAGCTCTTAAGAATCCAGGGAAAATAAAAGTAGTCAGATTAGTCTGGGAAGAATATTTCCAGAGGAAAATGATCCAAGCATCTTGTACAAATTTAAGACTCTCTCTTTAATAGTATGGGCTGGAATGAAATGCGGATTAACCAAGTAAAACCCATAGTCTTCTAGCCTTTGCTTTAGTTGCCTGTGTGATTTGTGAGGACTGTCGGGCCTTTGGTAGAGAGAACAACTGATGTTTTTGTGCTTATTGTTTGTAGTGATACCTCTGGTATCCTGGGGCTGTCTCCCAGCTCTCAGTGTTTGCTCTTCCAGCCCCCATAACACTCCTTCTTATTTTCTTTTTCAACATCTGTTTATAATAAACAGTGTTTATTTAACATCCTACATCTGCTGTTGACATTTCCATGCTACTAAGTCTTTCCTTTCCCTCCCACCTTCGTATTCACAAAAGATCCAGATGACTGATTTCAAATAAGAATAAGCAATATCTGACTCCTAGTGTACCTCAAGCATGCATGTGAGTGTATGTGTGTGACACACACACACACACACACACACACACACACACACTTAACCAGAACAAAAATCAATCAAAATTAAATGAAGGTCAACTCTGAGAGAGCTTCTGTACCTTTTTCCAGGCCCTAGGTTCCCTGAGCCACAGACATACCTAGGAGACTTGAAGAGGCTTGAGGAAAAAAATCAAGTCCATAAGGCTCTGTGTTCAGCTTTTCTGAGCAGGAAAAACATATTCAGGTCCAAAAATTTCGAGAGGTCATCATATTGAGGGTCCACTTCTAAGCAATAACTTCCTTAGGGTCCATGAAGCAGATTTACTGGGGAAAAACAGTCTTACTTAGAGCTCCCTGTGTTCCACACTGAACTTGAAATAATTAGAAGCCAAATCCTCAACTAATCAAAGCAACATGGAGAAACCCAACAGAAAGGCTATAGCTCTTAAACCAGCAGTTTATAAACACAGCACAGATTTCATACCCCCCTCTTGCAAACCTTTGTGGAATGAGACATAAATTTAAGGTTATGTGAATGAAATGGTGTGTGCTTCCTGCCATACATCAGAACTATGTGGTGATTTTTAGGGCTGCTGGCAAATAATTACCCTCCCCCGCCCCCTGCCCCCCACCCCCGACCCACAGCAATCAGCATATTCCGGGAGATGCCCCTTCAAATTCCACATTCTAGCAGCATGAGAGGTCATGGAGGTAAGCGAGTATTCAGTCCTGCCCATGCAACTTCAATTGCAGAAGATCACTGAAACAGTCTCATTTATGTTTCATACAGAAGATCATCCTAGGCTGAAAATCCTTTGCACAAAAGAATTACTTTTTTGCCAAGTCTGAGTCCAGCTTTCTTCATGACTATTTTTCTACCACTAGCATTAGCCCCAGACAACTTTCTTCACTCATCTTTAGGCACACGAAGGGACTTTTCCCTCTAGATTGCTTAGGTTCTTATACACAACAGTTTAGTGGTTGAAACATGGTACTGGAGAAGCATTTATACCCTCGAGGCAAAAGCTGGAGATGTATCTGGAATCTCTTAAGCAGGGGAACTGAGTTTCACCAGATGCTGCCACATCAGCATTTTGGAAAAGAAGGCATGTCTTCATTCTCTCTCTTTTTTTTTTTCAAGACCCAAGTTTACCCTTGTACAATGATCCTTACTGGGCCGGTTGCTATTTTAAACTCTTCAGGGGTACCTCTTACAAATTACATGATGCTCGATTCTGATGGCTATGAGTACACTCTTAATGCTTATTCCTAAGGTTGTATTTACTGAGTGCTTTACGGGACATGTGAAAGTAGAGCCCTCAAACAGAGCTGTATGGAGCTATAGGGAGAAGAAGCCCGGGTGATCAACAGGTAGTTGCAACCCAACAAGCAAGCTGAAAGGTACCAGACAAATGTTAAGAAAAACTGGATTTGCCAACTACCCAATAGTGCCACCAGAAAGGGCATGCAGAAAGGGACTGAACCCTCAGAGGCCTTCAGTGACTTGTCCCAAATCACACAGCTTGTAGGTGGAAGGACTAACATTAATACTAGAACATTTTCTGGGGATTCTTTCCTGTTTTTCAGCTCAATTTGGGAACTGCGGAGAGGATTGTGGATACAGCAAAACTTCCCATCTAGTTCAAGTCTATAGATGAAGTAAATGGCTGGCCCTTCCTTCCTCCCCTCCCCTCTCTTTCTTTAATGAGGAATGTCTGGTTGCTTATGGGAATTTTTTCAGGTCTGAGAACTGATCATTGAAGATGCAGAAGTTCAGCTATGCATAAGAAATAATCTGTCAGCACAAAAATAATCTGTCTGGTAGAGCAACACCCAGAGGCCCTTTCATTCTCCCAGGCTGGCTCTGTAATAATATGGTACAGTGCCTTCCCATCCCTTCCTTCCAGCCTAGCACCTGCTAGCCAGCTATTCTGAGCATGTATTTCACCTTTGGAGTGTGTACCTCATAAACAGACAGTAAAGGATGAAGGGGGTGGGGGAGACCAGCTAGATTAATCACAGGTTTCAAAAAAACAAACCTAAGCCAAATGTCCTCAAATCCCTGTCAGGACAGGCTAAAGCTGCTTGCCCCCAAACAGATCCATCACACCAACACGTGGGTCAGCTTTACTCTTTATGAAAAGCTTTCTTTTCTGATCTCAGAGACTGTCACCAACAGAGACAAAAAAGCAGGGTAAAGTGTTCACACTGTAGGAGGCAGTTGGGGCTTATTGCCTGCCCTGAATGGAAGACTTAACTGGACTGAGGACAGAATTCCTGGTCAGGGAAGAAAAATGGATTCATGTTTCTCCCATATTTTGTCAGTGTGGTCTTCTTACAGATTGCCTATTCCACTGGCCTCTCTGTCCTATTCCAACACAAAGCCAGTAAGAACCCATTTGGATTGTGTTGGAAAGATGCCCCCCCATCTCCTGCTCCTGGTGTCACAGTACCTAAAATGCACCATTACAACTTCATTCCTTTGAGTGAAGCATTGCATTCAATTTTTCAAACTGACAAATGTCTTTTCTGTTGCTAATATCTAAATGAAAAATCATTTGTCAGATGGGTTTCTTCTCTTACATAAGATCCCTCAATCCCCGGCAGATTCCTGGTTGTCTAGACAAGAGACAAAGGGCCAGATGGAAACGAGGCAGGCATGGGAGAGGGCTATGAGGGCACACAGGGAACAGAGTATGAAGATACCAGAAAGAGGGCTCATCTCCTTGCCAACTTGGCAAGGGCATAGTTCATGTCACATGCTGTCCTTGCACTGTCTCTCCTGGAACAAAGCTAAGTTGGGAGCAGGGGCTGAAGAGATGCTTGGAGCCCACGCATACCTTTCTAAGGTCAGCCACCCTGTCTCTGCTTTAGTTTGTTCCTGGACAGGGCAAAGCCATTTAGTTCTTTTTCTCCAGAAGGCACTTCAACCCAGGAGCCAGGGAGCTTAGTAGACAGCAAAGTACTTCTGATGCCAAGGGCATGAGCTCAGTCTTCATATGGGCCAGTGAAGCTTGCATAGCCATTACCCAAGCAGTATGCTCCACGGGGACCTGAGTGAGACAGTATGTCTGGATTTACTCAAACCCATCCCCACACAGTCCAAAGTAAGTCATTGGCATCCTCCTCCTAGACAAAGGACAGTCTGTTTCAAAAGGACACCTTTGATAGCAGAATCCCATCTGGGTAAATATGTAGCTCCCTACTCCTACACCCTCCCACACACTAAGGATTTATACACAAATGAAGTCATTCTGATCTCACTCTATTTCAGAAGCTACCATTGCTAACACAAAATCAACAAGCTGATTAATGGATACAATTAACATGGATGATGCCTCTTCCCTCGCTGAATAACAACAACACAAACAAACAAACAAACCCAATTCTTTGCTGAGATGTTGAAAATAATGAAGATCTGCTGAGCTTGGCAGTTTCCAATAGTACTCATCCAGAAAGGTGTCCAAGTAAAGTGTATTGCCAAGAGTGCAGGAAAACTCATTCCACAGAAGTACACTGAAATTTTAAATGTCATCAGCACAGTCCCATAGTCTTCTACTGATGATTGAAAATGCAGTCTGTATTTTCTCTTTCTTTTGCCCAGGTAGGCCACAGTCCAATATCCCCTAGTCTCTAACCCAATTTTTCCATGCAATAATCCATCAGTGGTGCTGCGATGAAACAGACACCCCAGCCCAGCCCCTGGTGGCTAGTACTGTCAACATTTGTCTCCACAACGGATAGTATTTCTAAAGAAACTATCCCCTATTGGGAAACCCAACCAGGCTGTGTCTGAAGTGGATGCCTTTGTCCTCTGCTTAACTCAGCTGACTGAGGGCTCAATTTTTTTGTGTGTCATACCTACAAGTTTCTCTTCTCTAGCTAGCTGCAGAACTAGAACCGAGAGGATATAAGCAGAAGCAATTCAAGGAGTTTTCTCCCTGACACAGACAAGACCAGCCTTCCTAAGTTAACACTGTGGCTGCTGGAGGGCTCTCCATACTCTTTTCCTGGACTTTAAAAGACCTTACCAATCGTCACAGCATTCCTTCAGGAAATAAGACTTGTCATCGGTGACGATACTTTATCAACAAATAACTGCTATCCATGTCTACGGCACACAGGGCCACAGGGAGGTAAAATGTCTTTGCCTCTGTTTTTCTTTTCAATGGCTCCATCAGCCTTTTCATGCTTGAAGTAACATTTGTTTCTTCAAACCCATCCAACTTGTTTTTCTACTTGACTTGGGAAAAATGTGACCAGGTTACACTAACATGCTGTCGCAGGCATGGGCAGACACTAAAAACAACACAAACCAGGGCAAGCTCATGGAGGAGAACACCACCAGGGACTGTGTTATTAGAAAGCACCACTGGCTCTGTAGGCAACTTGCTTCTTCAGAAGGACAAATGAGCACGCAGACATCTAACAGGCAAAAGCCTCCAAGCAACGAGGGCAAGAGAGCCTTGCAAATGGCACCATCAACTCTGGCATGGTTTGCAACAGAGATCAAACTCCTTTGGAGTTGATATTTGTCTATAGCCCCAAATATGTCCCAAGTTAGAGGGCCGATGTTTAACTCCAAGACTGAATAAATCACAGAACTGGTCCTCTTTGTCTGTAGTGAGAGAATTGTCTTTTAGAGAGCAGAAGGAAGTTTGGGGATTTGTTTCAGCCACTCAAGAAAGGCTTGATACACACCATTTCAGAGGCACTCTCCTTGAAAGATTCTGTTACTTAATTTATGGCACCTCACCCTGTCACCAAAGTCTACCGGTGCAGAGGAATCTAGAGAAGCTGAAAACAATGGAATCAAGTTTAAAAAACAGAACCCAGCAATAACCTGAGTGGGGATGGTTAACCTATAAAACAGAAGGCTAAGGGAAGGCAAGTGGCTGCTACATTTTAAAGAATAAAGGAAAATAAACTGGTACAGGATAAGAGGATGACTGATTATTGGCCAATAATATCTTCAGATTCAGGACAAACACAATACTATTGAGGCACTATTAAAATCCTGATAGATGTGGGAATAGAGAGTAATAGCTAACCGCTCTAAATGTTTTCAAACTGCTTTCTTGGCTGTAATGGATTTCATGGGATGGAAAGGATGGAAAGAGTAATCACAGGACACTTAGAAAAGGAAGCAGTAGCTTCAGGAAGCAGCATAGGCTTGAGATGATTCCTTGGCTTAACACAAGGGGAAAATACTTCACAGGCTGATTTGCAGAATATCATTTGCTACTTAGCCAAGGGTGCCAAGAAAACCATTGGAATTCTTCATAATTAGCTCAGCTACTTGGCTTCAATACAAAACACTGACTCTGAAGGGATCCCCGTATCAGCCTGAATGTCAAAATGCACCTCAGTTTAATCACAGATTTGAAAGAGTGTCCGAACTACTGAGATGACCCCTCAGTAGAAAGGCTCCAGAAAGAGAAAGTATCCCAGGTATTTCCCCAATTAAACCATTTTATGAAGGAGCTCAAAGACTATCTTAGAACTTGCTTTACTTCCTCTTCTCTCCCAGACCTATGACATGGAGCACACTTTCTACAGCAATGGGGAGAAGAAGAAGATTTACATGGAAATTGATCCCATGACCAGAACGGAAATATTCAGAAGTGGAAATGGCACTGATGAAACATTGGAAGTTCATGACTTTAAAAACGTGAGTTGACTGTTTCCCCTAAGGCTTTCCACTTAAAATATTACAACCATTGAATCAAGTTAAAAATATCCTTTAACCTTCATTTCATTTACGACAAAGCTTTCTCTATGAATTCAAAGTTTGCTAGTCTGAGGCTCTGATAGGTCTTGGGATTCATTGTGGCCATTATAGGAAATTAATTACAATATTCTTTTGTCTGTTTTGTAGGGATACACTGGCATCTACTTCGTAGGTCTTCAAAAGTGCTTTATTAAAACTCAAATCAAAGTGATTCCTGAATTTTCGGAACCAGAAGAGGAAATAGATGAGGTATGGGAGAAAAAATGTGGTAGTAAAAACACCATTTGCTGGCCAACCATAGTACAGAATGCTCTCTTCCCATTGGATCCTCAATCATGTAACTAGGCACTAGGACCACTCCCATTTTCAGATATAGGAGCTGGAACTTACGACAAAAGAGTGACAGCTAGTTGAGAAGCACACTGAGGGCTTGAACTGAGTGAGGCCTTTTAAAAAATAAAGTTTGTACTTTGGGGTATACACTATACAATTATACCCAAATACCTATTTTTAAAAACAAACAATAGTAACAACCAGCCTATGTAATTTTGCTACTGAACCAATGATTTCTAGTGAGAGGAATGAATCAGAAGAACAAAAGCAATCATGAGTATGAGAAAGACTTTAAATATATTAGTGTAGGATGGAGAAAATGACTCAGGACCCCTAGTTCACTTCCCAGTACGCACATCAGTCAGCTCACAACTGTCTATGACTCCAGCTGCAGGGGATCCAACACATCTGGTGTACACATAACTAAAAATATAATAAAAATAGGGGCTGGAGAGCTGTCTCAGAGGTTAAGAGCACTGACTACTATTCCAGAGGTCCCAAGTTTTCAATTCTCAGCACCCAATGGTGGCTCACAACCATCTGGAACTCTAGCTACAGGGGATCCAATGCCTTCTTCTGGTATAAAAGACATACACGCATGTAAAACCCCTAACACATAAAATAACACAAATTAAAATAATAAAAATGAATTGTGTTTTAAAGAGGAAATTAGTCCCCAGGCTACGTGGGGGTCATACCACTTCTGCCGTGCTCCAGCAGTCACCTACTTTAACGGTTTCTGATTATTCACCTCACCATTTTATGCTGCGCTGCTCATGTCAGTAACCCACAGTGCTCCTGAGGAGAAGCAAAAGCAAACGGGAAAACTTCCACATACTGTGGATCCTCTGGAAACACTGCTAAACTGGGATGACTAGGCCCCTGCTCCAGTTAGTGAATGAGTGATCCCAGGAAGGCACGGGAGATGGGTCATCACTGCCTAAAATACAGCAATCCCACGGCCCTTGAGGTTCTTCCAGCTTAATTTAGTTTGCTTTTATATTTAAAACTGGAAAATCGAAAGTGGGACTGTGGCAGTGACATAATGGACTCTGTATACATTGAAATCTCTTTCTCTTCCTTCTCCCATGTTCTTTCTCTCGTTCTTCCAACTGGTCACTTACATGTTTTTCTTCTTCTTTTCCTTTTCTTTTATGTGAAGTGCTGATGGGTTACACTATTTTTCCTATTCTTTACCCAAGACTCCTCAGAGCTATTGCTAGTTGCCACATTACTTTTTCATGCTATTGCTCTCTTCACAGCTTACAGAAGTTACAGATCCCTGTTCCTAGAATCCCCCCCCAAAAGAAGAAAGTCCAAAGAGGAAGCTTTGCTGCCAAGGTCTATGGTAGTGATAGATTATGCAGAGTTTCATTTTGTTTCTAATAAAATTATGTTAGACGCTTCTGAAAAACAGATGGACGCCCAAGAAATTAGGAAGCAGTATAGGGGGTAGTGATAACATGAAAGGAGATTAGTGTTTGGGTGGGAGCTCCATCTCAACCCCTGGCTCCCTGGCATCCCTATACCCAAAGAGCCCGGAATGTTTGGAAGGAGTCTGGTGGAAGATCCACCTTGGCTCCCTTCCTCATCTCTTTCCCTAAACCTGCCCCTTCAAAGCTCACCAAACACAGCTCCTCCCCCAGAGAGGCTCAGGAGGACGCCCACAGAGGATATATAAGCAGCATCCCAGAAAACAGACTCCTGTGGTTCTTCTGGTCTTGCATTCCATCTCCTCTCTGCGGGACCAGGGAATCACCCGGGAGCGCTTTACCCATTAAACCTGGGCTTTCCAATTTGGTCTGATTCAGTTTGTTGCAACAGCAGAGAGGCCTTCAGGAGGCCTAAAATTTATCAATTCAGATTTAAAAGATATTATAGAACCAGAGAGAAGGGTCAGCAGGCAAAGGCGCCTGTGGCCAAGCCTGATGACCTGAGTTCAATTCCGAGGACCTACCTGACACAAGGAGAACTAGTTCGTGTGGGTTGCCCTCTGACCTCTCTATGTGCACTGTGGCATATTCCCTGCTCCCGCAACACACAACAAATAAAACTGTTCTAAAGGTGGCTATAGAAAATATCGTATGAAAATCTTTGCAGAAAATAATGTATCAAGCACAGACAGGCAACAATCAGAGCCTAACGTGATAGAATGGGATTTTTCTGCATACTGGAGAAGTCCATGTTTTCTCTGTGCCCTAATTTTTCCTCAGTTAATTTGGTAGGATCTTTTAAATAGCACACATTTTGGTCACATGATAGTAAAATTATTTCATCTCCAAGAAAACAGAATTTCACACTACGAGTCTTTTTTAGTAGGACAAATTTGTGGTTGCAAATTACAAAACCTCTCCAACTCTGTACTTTGCTCACCACTGTATCTATGGCATGTGCATGTAAAGCATGCAGAGCCAGTGTATAAATAGCACTGGGTTTGCTAACAAAGCTAGTCAGCACATCAACCTCATTTTATACAATCCCTTTCAATGTGTTCCAAGGTCGTCACAGATTCAAGGGCAAAAGAGCCAGGACTTGAAAGTTGTGAATGGTTCAGAGAAAAAAAATAATACAAAGGCAAATTTTGGAGAATAAATAAACACATTGAAATCATAAAGCCAAGAAGAAACAAAAGAGGTATGAAAAGGCCTTCCTTACTAAGAGTAGGGCTAAAGTGTCAAAGTCTTATTGACAAGTAGGTAAGAACTAGGTATTCAAGGCAACTACTCCCAGCACTAGAAATGGAAGAGAAGATATTTTTAACAAAACTGAGAAGCTTTGTAAACAGAGCCCTCTGTGAGCTAAACCTTGAGCGTCTAGAATGAATGGGATTAAGGAATCCACTTTCCATAAACTGAAGAGTTCAAAACATGTAAAGACAAATGTCTCATAAATCCAAAATGGTAGACTAACTGGCTATTTAACTGATCTGGCTAGTTTAGGTTATAGGAGTTTTTTGTTTTGTCTGTCTGTCTGTTTGTCTGTCTGTCTGTTTGTTTCATCTTGAGGTCAAATCCTGTGTTCATCCTTAGCTCCACCCCAAAAACAAAGCAGGTATTCACCCATTTAAAGGGGAGAAATGTAAATCACTAATGTTCCAGATGATCAAATTAAAACTTGCATGGCCCAGGGAGTTCCCAAAACATGATGGAAAGCTTTTAAAGGGAAATGATGGTAGACAGCACTCTTATTTTAGTGAGAAACCTTGCTGCCAGGCCCAGAATAAAAGGATCAGTTAGCTCCTCAATATGCATCTACTGTCAGCATGACATGGAGACAGACCTCCAGCAGCCATCCCTGGCATTACTCGGGCTTAAAACATACTGTTCTTCAGTACTTCCTAATATCTAACTTGCTGTACTAATTTCTCTACAATCCCATCCCTGGTGTACTTTCTTCTTTCAGAATGAAGAAATCACTACAACTTTCTTTGAACAGTCAGTGATTTGGGTTCCTGCAGAAAAGCCTATTGAAAACCGAGACTTTCTGAAAAATTCTAAAATTCTGGAGATTTGTGATAATGTGACCATGTACTGGATCAATCCTACTCTAATAGCAGGTATTTTATCTTATCCCCAATCTCCGGCTCCTTCCAATGATGCTAACATGCTAGGCATGTTGATACATCTCTGCATTCCCAGTGTCCAGGAGTTTGAGGCAGGAAGATTTTGAGTTCAAAGACAACCGGAGTTATATACTGTCTATATATGTATATATATGCATATGTATATATAGGTGTATATGGATATGTATCTATAAAGAGATATGATATAAATACACAGTATAGTATGTACTATAGCAATATACTATCTCAAAAAAAAAAAAGATAGTAACAGGTTAATGTTTCCAGCATTGAGAGACCACATTTCTATGAAAACAAATGATCGGTTTATACCTTCTTGGATGAAACTGTATATGCTGACTGTGGTGAAGAGGGAATTTTTCACAGCCAAGTTATAAATCAGATAAATTAATGCTGACAGGCTTTTAAAATATATCAGGAAAGGCAACACCACCCTAATGCGACCAGTGATAGCAAATAGCTAATCTATCTTTCTTTGCACATCGATATTCATTGCAGCAGGGATACCAGGCTATTCCTCAAAACCACAGTGGGCTTATCCCAAGACCTAGAGAGGGATGAGACCAAACAGTGCACCGCTTGCTGTCTCAAGAATTCTCACGGCAAATGGCATTCTCCCCAGAATATATGACAATCGTGGCAGTACAGCTTCTTTAGGAATGTTTGAGGAATAACTATAAATGGAATTAAAGGTTAGAGGTCCAGAGCAGAAAAGTACAACCTTCAAGAAGACAAGGGTCCCTTAGACACCGTATTCTGTCTACCTGACACAGACTTTGGCCTCCCTCACTCCGCACAGACTACTGTATTGCTCAAGACAGGACAGTACCAACAATGTAGGCCTCTATTGGTATTATTTACAAGTATTTTTTGTACTTTTTTTTTTTAATTTCATTTAAATAACATATTTTTTCATTTATTTTACATACAGACAGCAGTTTCCCCTCCCTCCTCTCCTCTAGTCTCCTTCCCCCGGCTCCTCCATCTCCATCTCCATTCATAAAGGGACAGACCTCCCACGAGCTTGAACAAAGCTTGGTCAAGTAGAGGCAGGACCAAGCTCTTCCCCTTGGGTCAAAGCTGGGCGAGGTAATCCAGCATGGGGAACAGGTTCCCCAAAGCCCGCTAAATACCAGGGATGGGTCCTGACATTACTGCTAGGAGCCTTACGAAGAGACCAAGCTACACAACTCTTACTCACATGCAGAGGGCCTAGGTCGGTCCCATGCAGGCTCCCTAGCTGTCAGCGGTGCAGAGTGTGAACTTCCAGGAGCTCAGGTCAGCTGGCTCTGTGCCCCCTGCCCGCCATCATGACACTCCCCCCAACCCCATAAATCTCTCCTCCCTTTCTTTCTTCAGCAAGACTCCCGGAACTCGGAACTGGGCCCAATGCTTGGGGGTGCATCTCCACATCTGCACCTGCATGAGGGAGCGGGTTGGGCCAGCTGGGTATATGCAGGGGCAGGAAGGAAGGAGAGAGTAATGAAAGAGACTTCTTGAATGGGGGGGGCGCGTTTCGGGGTCAGGGAAACTCCCAGGAATCCACAAAGATGACCCCAGCTAAGACTCCAAGCAATAGTGGAGAGGGTGCCTGAACTGGCCATCTACTGTAATCAGATTGGTGACTACCCTAATTATCATCAGAGAGTCTTTATCCAGTAGCTGATGGAAGCAAGTATTTTTTTTAAGATGACAAAACATAATCTGGTAACCCAAACTGGATGCTGCAAAACAAAGAACACGAATGGAAATACTGATAAATGAAGTCTGTAGTTTAGTTAGTGGCAATGAACCAATGCTTTCTTTTATATATATATATATATATATATATATATATATATATATATATATATATATACATACATGTGTGTATATGCACACATATATGCATTTTATTTTTTTATTTTATTTTACAATATTATTCAGTTCTACATAATAGCCACAGATTCCCTTGTTCTCTCCCTTCCTGCCCCCTCCCCTTCCCCCCAGCCCACCCCCATTCCCACCTCCTCCAGATCAAGGTCTCCCCCGAGGACTGGGATCGACCTGATAGACTCAGTCCAGGCAGGTCCAGTCCCCTCCTCCCAGATTGAGCCAAGCGTCCCTGCATAAGTCCCAGGTTTCAAACAGCTAACTCATGCAACGAGCCCAGGACCTGGTACCACTGTCTAGATGCCTCCCAAACAGATCAAGCCAATCAACTGTCTCACCTATTCAGAGGGCCTGATCCAGTTGGGGGGAACCAATGCTTTCTTATTAGTCTTGACAATTGTACCACAGTTGTGTAAGATAACAAAAGAAACAGAGTGAAAAAATATGTAGGAACCTATACTTCCAGCAAGTCTTCCACAGACCTAAGTTGAAAATAAAGAAGACATGTGCCCCTATGGCTCAGGAGATAGAGCACTGTTCTTGTAAAAATACATAAGACACTGGAGGGATGGGGACTGGAGAGATTTTTCACTGGTTAAGTGCACTTGCTGCTCTTGCAAAGGACCCAGGTTCAATTCCCAGTACCCACAAGTGATTCACAACCATTTTCAACTCCAGTTCTACACTATATGATACCTTCCTCTGGCCTCTGTGGGCACTGTATGTATGTGGTGCACAGACATACATGCTGGCAATACATCCATATGTGCAAAAGACATAAATACAAAAAAAAGAGGAGTAATGGGAGGGCAGCTGAGACCAAGTCAAATCAGGCAATCAGGAAATAGTTTTGAGCACTTGCAGCTAAAATCATTGAGGAAGACAGAAGTCCCTTGTCTTGTAAGAAAAGGGGTAAATGTTTGATGCCAAGGAGGCAATGAAGTTGGTGAGAAATGAAATAGTGTCTGAACTATGCACTTAACCGAGCTAGAAAATGCAGTCCATGCACGCCTAGAGAAATGGCTGCAAAGTAATGACATCACCATTGTTTATTTACTATCTTAGTTTCAGAATTACAAGACTTTGAGGAAGATGGCGAAGATCTTCATTTTCCTACCAATGAAAAGAAGGGCATTGAACAGAATGAGCAATGGGTGGTTCCACAAGTAAAGGTGGAGAAGACCCGTCACACCAGACAAGCAAGTGAGGAAGACCTTCCAGTCAACGACTATGTGAGTGCCGTCCACTGCCCTCATTTTCCGAGCCGAAACAAAAGAACTCTCATAAACCTTACTGCCTCTCAAGGCAGTTGGAAAAATTACCATAATTTTAACAAACATTTAAGAAACTTGGACTCTCTGGGGAGTACATTCATACCCAATTTTGATGTCTACATCTCCGTGATTAGGCTAAGAAATTTAATTTCTCACCTGCTCTCCCAACTCAGAGTCCTATAGTCCTCAACTGTTTGGTGGGACCCCTCCCTAGAGTTTCTCCCTCCAACACTGTCTTCTTCTTCTTCTTCTTCTTTCAGACTGAAAATGGAATCGAATTTGACCCCATGCTGGATGAGAGAGGTTATTGTTGTATTTACTGTCGCAGAGGCAACCGCTACTGCCGCCGTGTCTGTGAACCTTTACTAGGTTACTACCCATATCCATACTGCTACCAAGGAGGACGAGTCATCTGTCGTGTCATCATGCCTTGCAACTGGTGGGTGGCCCGCATGCTTGGGAGAGTCTAATGGGAAGTTTGAGTTCAAATGCTTAACCTTCTGTTAGCCAACATATAATAAATGCATGCTATTCAATGACTTTCTAGGAGGCATTTGCCTCCTAGTAGCCTATCCTCCAGAATTACTTTTAGGTTATTCCTCTCTTCATGTTCTAATAAACTTCTACATCATCATCAATGGCCTTGTTGCTGCTGAACACAATGGGTGTTTGCTGAGACTCCTCCTGACAATTGAAATGTAATAGACCTGCCTAACACGAATGGCAAAAATGTGAGTTTGCACTACATCAATAGTCTTGGGTAAAGCCTGAAAGTTTCCAACTCCTATATTTTTACTATTCAGTTTTGACAAAGTTAAAATGAAGGGGTGATGATAAAATGCCCCCAGGAGCAATGAACAAAACCATAAAGTTGTGTGCATAGTCCCAATGCTTAATTACCTGAAAGGCATGCTGTGGACTTGCTTAAGTGTCTCTAAAGCCGCTGGTCAGGCAGTGAGTCACAGCAGGCCAACACTAAAATATGCTAACTGCTCAGACTCAGCAAAGGAGAAAGGTAACTTAGCAAAGAGGATCCTGGGTTTTCCTCCTGTGAATGGGAACTCAACTTTGGACAAATTCAACATTTCAGAACCTTCACATCTAACTTTCCTTTAGATCTGGCTACATAGTGTTCCAAGACATTTTTCTGAAATATGAAGACCAATAAATAAAATTCACAGAAACAGCCATAAGAAATTACTGAGGTGAAGAATCAAATGTGCTTTTTCCTCCCAAACGACAGGGAAGTAGCAATTTGCTACTTAAAGGAGAGGTAAGACCTAGTTCCCAATTACCCCATATTTTCCTTAGGAATAGAAAAGAGTATCAAGGGGAAAGAAAACAATGGTTGGAGGCCAATGTTAACTTAGATGTCCATGCAAGGTCAAGTTTCAAAGTTCATGCTCTGCCAATCAGTCACCCTTTGCAGTTCTCTTTGAAGATACATCATTACCAAAGTATCTGTAGGCCAGGGAGTCACAGTCTCCCCTTTCCCCATTGAGAAAATACATAGAAAGAGCTATGGCCCAGATTGATTTACAATTAGCAAAGTACTAATTACTAGCATACATACTATACTTAGATTACTAATAGTTACAAAATGAAAGTACAATCAAATATATCTAACAATACATAGCATTGAAATGTTTCCTCTTTTATTAATAAATTAAAAGGCACCAGACCTCTTTGAATTACTTCAACTATAGCAGGAATTAATTTATGTTTGAAATAGAATAATGTGAATGATGAAACCAATTTGAGGCTGTATGAACTTACTGATGTTAGCTATCATTTTGAAATAAATTGCTGTCTTTAACACTGTTTCCAAAGATTAGCCAGGATTTTAAGTTCCTGAGACACTCCAAACTGGGTAGTCTCTAGGATACTATATGTACTGTGCTCTGTGGAGGATACACATTAAGTTAAAGGTATTTCCTAACAACAAGAATACATGATCATAATAAATACAGGAATGCACACAAAACTAACTACAGTTGTATTTCCTAGGTACATTGCTACATACACCTATACATACCCCCCACACACACACAGAAATATAGACTGTTCTACACAACAGTTTTGAATTGGGAATTCCTATTCCCATTTCCTCTCCTTTCTTTTCTTCCCTTCCCCTCCTCCTCTCTATCCCCGTTCTGGAATAGGAACACAGGGTCTTGAGCATGTGAGGCTCAGAAAGCATTTCTTGTTCGAATAACATCCTTCAACCCACTAGTCATTTCACGGTGGGGAAGTATGAGTCCTCCAATGAGGCGGACTATCAGATCATCAGGGAAAGAAATGAGCATGTTTATAGAAGCATTTAAACCATATCTTCTTGTTTTACAGGGAAGCCAAACACCACCACAAATAAGCAAACAAACCCAAATACATTAGCCTATTGTAGTTTAGGCACAAGCCGGAATGGAAAAAGAGACCGTGTGATTCCACCCCTGCCACAGCATTTTATCCTCCGTTGAGTCCTGGGTAGAGACTTTATGCCTTAGGCTATGCTCAGATCAACTCAATTAGAGCTGGAACAGCCTCACTTACTCCTGCCTCTCTTCTCCATGCTGACTTCCCCCACACCGGTAGCACCAAAGAAACACTGACCTCCCTTGTTTCACCCGTGTCTACGTATGTGCGCTGAGTGCATGCCTAGTTCCCTCAGAGGCCAGAAGAGGGCACAAGATCCTCTGAAAATGAAGCTACAGCCAGCAAACCCAACCCCAGTCCTCTGCAGCAGCAGCGAATGCTTTTACCTGCTCAGCCATCTCTTCAGCGCCCTGTATGCAGTATTTAAGTAATCTCTCCAGTGGCAGAAAGTTAAATGTATCTTTGTCCTCTACTCCAGGCTCTTACCAAATGCTTCCAACTCTCCCTCCTAAACCACCCCTCAATTGTGTTTATAGTCTAGTTCGTACTCTTAGCCTTAGCTCTGACAACCTGTCCTTGATGAAATTCCCAGGTTATAGATTAAAGTTAACACAAATGCTTTTACACAAAGTTTACTTTTCACATTTAGATTTTATTAATATCATTTTCTTACCTAAAAGCTACTTAATACATTAAAGATCAGGTGTAACTCACCTATAAGACATCCTTAACCAAACCACTTTCAACGGCCACCTCCAATCCCTTTCTTCCTCTCACTAGCATATCTTTCCCCGCTTGGCAAGTCTCAAAAACCTTAGTTTCATGTTCTGTTTGTCCAGTCATCCCACCGTCTCCTTTCCCTCTTGCCTACTCATGAAATCTAAATCTTCTGCATTTCAGTATGGTATCAAAAGTATACAGGGAACACCTGAATATATTTTTGTAGGCAACAAAACAGAAGAGGAGGACGAAGACAGAAGAGAGGAGGTTAGAAAAGACTACAGCTATAAAGCCCTTAAGAACATCACAAAAAGTGAGCTTTGAGCTTTTTCAGACTGAGGCTGGATGTTCTTAGCTTTACTTAGATCCATTTCCGTATTCCTCATCTTCTGACAATGACAACAGTGAGGAATGCTCTAACCCCAGAATGATCGACTGTCCCCAGGACTGCCCAGCCCAGTGGCCTGTTTCCATTATAAAACTGCAGGCTTCTGCATTTTAATCTCAAGTTTCAATGTTTCTAAGTGTACGGGGAGGGGGAAGGCAAAAGGCATAACTTCTGTGAGATCACAAGAAATATATTACTGTTCAGATTCTTTGGGGATCTAAATTCCAATTAAGCAAAGTCAGGTGAGGCGAAGCGATCCATCGCTCCCACTCAGCAGAAGGACACCATGCATTAGTGTTCTCAGCGCCTTCCTGCACACCTAAAATGGCTCTTTGGCAGGACTAGGGGCAAAGAAAATCTATTTTGAGTTTTTATATATAAGGCTCACTGTCTGGCTGAGTCCAAAACTGTCACTTTGGCTCCTAAAGTCTAACGCTGAAAGCTTACTGAGATAAATATGGACCTTCTCATTCAGGCTGTCAGGAAATGCGTGGATCTATTTTATTTATACCCTTAAAAATGATTTCATTTTGGCTTTCCTTTTTTAAAGAAGTTTCATCCAGGGCTTAATTTTGCTGACAGCATGCTGTTCCCTAACAAGAAAGAAAAGTGACTCCATATTCAAAACCAGGTATGAGTGTATATACAAAAATTATTGTCCCTGACATCACAGAAGTCCTGCTCCAATATCTCCCAGAGTATTGCAAATCAATTTCCATGAAAGCCACTTATCCAATAACTGCAACTGTGATTTCTTTAGATGAATATTCTGTTCCAGTGTTTATAGACTAAGAAGTAAATAGTCACTTGTCTACTTGCTGCTCAGGTATTTGGTTCTGTTTACCTATATTTTCCTTTACTTTTTTAACTTCCTATTCATACCTATTGTCCTTGGTAAAAGGGTTCTAAAAGACAGGCATGTTGAACCAAAGGAACCAGACCAAGCCACAAGAAATCCTTGAACCAAGATTGCAGCAGTTCCACAGTGCTGAGCTGATCTCTAGCTGACAGTGAGATTAGCACACTGTTTACATTTATCCTTCCCCAGTTGATGCTATCATCTGCCAGTCTGAATTTTCCACTGACAGCGGTATTTCTGTTGCTCTTCCAGAGATGTTGGCTACTAAAACACGACTCAGGCTTACACCCTTATCAGTCTTCATTGAGCCAAGAGCAAGACACTTGCCGAGGGCAAGGGACTTAAGGGTACAGGACCTAGGCACAGGTGAGCAAAGAAAAAGCAGCAGTGTAAGTGCCAAGAGATAGAAGACAGGATTTCAGCTTGTTTATTTTACAAAGGAGCCCACGTTTATTTTGCAAAGGCCTGCCACCTCACAAACTCACTGTGTCACCTGAAATCCACTCCTTGTTGTGATGGTTGCCTGTTATACAGCAACCTTGTTTTAGTCACATACATTTAGTAAGCCACTGTGCTGTAACCTACCCCCGCCAATTCTCCCAATAATAGCCTTTGATGTTTTGGTCATGCTAAATCATATTACTCTGAATCAGAATGGTTTGTGGTTGACCTTTTCTACTTCCTGTTCCTCTAAATTACTTCTCCTTTTAAGAGTGTGCTCCTCTAAGGTCATATCAACTGAGGAGAACTGACACACTAATACCACCACCACCATAGGAATAACCAGCACAGAGCTTAACAATGAAAAGAAGGTGTCCTTCTTCTTTTATAGCATTTATAAAATATTTTGCGTGATACACTCTATGCACTTTAAACAACTAAGAAAGTATAAGACAGTTTTTTTCTAACGGATCAAAAAAAACCAAAAATTCTCCAAACCCTCTTCAGCCCCCGTGAAGAAATGACCCTTGTGTTCACAGACAGTGTGGAGTCAAAGCACTGCACAGGGCATGGCTGAGTGCAGAAAGCCAGCCAACACCAACTTTACTGACTCTGGCTGGGCTGCAGCCTCACCCCGCATATCTGGGTTAATGCAATGATATAAAATTGCTGCAATGTAAAACTTACACCCACACGCAGAACACAAGATGAACAATTCCTCAACTTTCATCATATAAGGGGCTTTTATTTGTAGCAAAGGAGAGAGTATGAAAAGACTTCAAATCGTATGGGGAAGCCCTTTCAACAGTTCTACCCAGTGCCCTGGAGTCAGAATACGGCATTGCTTTGGAGAAAACCTGGGGGACAGGTTTGCCTTCTCACAACTCATTAGATTTTGGAGTAAGACCTTCGTAAGATGATAGTATTGATTAGAGAAGTTTTATTTTGACAAAGTTAAATTGACTAGAGGAAATGTTGTGTTTTCCGTGGTGGAGAATCAAAATGTGTCTAAAAGAGCAGAGTAAATCTCATGACATATTATACACAAAGCAGATGGGAAAGGTTGCGGCCAGGAAAAAAAAAGTTCTATTTTACTGTCATTCAGGGAAATCTCTCTTTTCTATCAAAAGCCAATAATCCACACATATTTTTCAAAATCTTCATCTTTTGTACCATCAGTGGATTCATCAGTCATCCCAATGAATATAAAAGGCTGTAACTAGTTTATATACCAATCCCAAGAGTAGAGACCTTTATATTCACAGAAATTACAGTGATTATTAAGGCCTTAATAAAAATAAATAAAAATTATTTGTTTGGAACTCACTCAGTTTGGGGGCCAACTGACAGAAATTGCTTCTTTGCCAGCACATTCGCTGCAGATACTCAACAAATATGGACCACCACCCTGCAGTATTGTGAACCAGTATTATACTTAGGTATCTTAAGAATGAAGCCTGTTCAAGCACTGAGAGGTATTTCTCAGAAATTCTATTTGTCTTACGTTCAGTATTTTTTATTCTAAAACGTGTTTTTCTGCTTGCCTGCTTCCTATTCTTGAGCCATTCCTTCTCTTTGGGTTTATGAAAACTTGTACGGAAAACTGAGACCGTTTTTTCATTTGAGTGGTGTACTGTTTTGGTCTCAGATAGTTTGATTTGTTGGAGTTGGGAAAAGGGGAGAGAAAGCTGATACTTGTTTTAGCTTATTCCCAAAGCCTCCAAACCCATTCTTATCCAGTATTCTGTGTAGATAAAAATTAAGCGGTTTTCAGTAGCTGAGAAAGTGACGAAAACAAAACAAAACTCCAGTCACAGAAAACTCTAAGGATCCACATATTTTCCTCTAGATGTCTAATTACACATAGTAAAGTGTATTGTTTTTGAAAATTTAGTAATTCAGCATCTCCTAAGTTTTCTTACACGTTTCTCAACTTTTCACGCCCCATTTTAAAGTACTCATTCAGAGCCTACCATTAGACACGAAAGGAGACCCCAATTTCATTTCATGCAGTGACATGCATAGGTGATATTTTTCTATGCTTTTACATAGGTATCAGACAGATTTCACTCTGTGTCATCTTTGACAATTGAATACCGCAACCTAGAAGGTCACATTCCTGCCCTCATATAGAAGTGGACCTTGTCTCTTTCTATCCAACCAGGAAGAAAAGACACCCAAGTTTAAAAGGAAGCAAATAAGCTTCTTTTCTCGGTCTTCTTTGTTTTACAAAGCTTAAGATCAACAGACTTACTGTGCTCTCTGCTGGTAAGATGGAGAGCTACAGGCAGCAACAAACACTTGGGGAAAGCTTTAGAGCTAGGCATGAATGATTGCTTCACAGAGCCCAGAGAGAGGCTGTCTTGCTGCTGAGTTCAAAAACTACAAGACAGCGTCAGCCGAAGAGGAAAAGCTGGTGAAGTCCGAGCCACTCCAGGGTCAAGGCGAATATGGGTTCAGATACTAACACCATTTGAGATCATGGGCCGTGTCACCAGCTGTTTCTGTATGCTAAACAAATCACATTTAAATACACCCTGGCTCGATAGTTCTCATACTGTAGTCAATATCAGAAGTTCCTGGGGTATCTGTTCAAAGTATGCAGCCACAGCTCCATGATCCAGGGACTCTGCAGCTTTAAGACAAGGCTCTGGGATTTGTATTCTCTCAATTCTTCCTTCCACTAATGATTCTGACACATATAGCCCAGGAATATTTTTTAATTATTAATTTTTATTTTATACATATGGATGTTTTGCTTGCATGGATGTATGTGCACTGCGTGCATGCCTAGTGTCCATGGAGGCCAGAAGAGGGCATCAGATCTCCTGAAACTGATGTTACAAATGGTTGTGAGCCTCCACGTGGGTGTTGGGAACGGAATCTTCATTTTCTCCAAGAGCGTCAGTGCTTTTCACTGCTGAGGCATCTCTCCTGCCCCAACCATGAATACTTTTGAATAATGCTGACACATTTTACAAAACATCCAGATAGTATCATTAGCTACATATGGCTAGCTATATAATCCAAAAGTTTGACAGTTTTTAGAAACCACAGTTGTGCCCCAAACACAGACATAATTGAAGACATCACTTCAGAGAAGTGAGGTGTTTTCTTTACAATCAGCATCCTAACTCTCTCTGAATCTCACCTGTCATCTTCAACTACAGACCTTCCATTTCTCCCCTTTGTAACCTCCCTTTAAACCACTATTTTCTTCTTTGTGTTCTCTGCCAAAACTACTGTTAAAGTAACAAAAACAATGGTTTTCTTCTTCTCTGAGCCTCTACACAAAAAATGTGAGCTCAAAACATATGCAATTCTTTCTAGGTGTGACCATGAAGGCAAAAGGTCCCTAGGAAATCACCAAAGTGTTCACAAGAACTTATATGTTCCATTCGGTGTTCATCAGAGTCTGAGAGCAATTTATATAGGGAGCTGCGTTTATTCATTTATTTTTTTACATTTATTTGTGGTGGTGAGTGTGTCCATGGGAAAGTCAGAGGACAACTTAAGGGCATCGATTCTCTCCTTCAACCACGCAGGTTCCAAGGATTAGACTCAGGCTGTCAGGTTTGGGAGCGACCATCTTTACCCACTGAGTCATCCCACGGGCCTGGGAGCTGCACGCTAGCCACAGCTAAAGAAATGATATTTTATCTCCACTCTGGAACAGTAAATAAGTCAGACAGGATTTGTTTCCTCATTTTTGTTTTTCTTTTGTCTGGTGACGTTTCTGAACTAATTCTCTAAGGTTTGTGTCACCTATACCATAAGGCAGTATGTTTCTGCTCAGTTAGTTTAGTAAGCCGCCAATGACGTATCGGATAGTTCCTGCAATGGTTTAAAACAGTTTCTCCACTCTTGGCCAGCATGACGCCCTCTGGCATCTGGGGGCACACTTTCACTGCTCTCAGTTTTTAACTCTGCCCTAACCTTCACTCTGGCTTGCCAGAGACTTCGTCTTTGCCAGAGGTGGACTGAGATGGCTGTTCTCTCAGGTTCTTCCTGGGGTTTAGACAGCTCTGAACAGGTAGGTAGGTTTCCAGATCCCCTGAAGCATATCAGCACTTTCTCAAGTCCATCTTTAACACTGAGATCTGTCTTTTGGGTGTTTGGCCATCTCACATAGAAGTTATATTAAAGAGCCGTAGCTGATTTTTTTTTTTTTTTTTTGACAACTGCACTACAGATAGGGCCTCTCTCAAGGAGAAGGCTGTGAGTTGGGTGAAGTAATGAAAATATTTTTGTAAAGAGGGTTTCCCCAGGGAGCCACGCGATAAGTGCAATGGTCACATGCTTCTTAAGAAGCTTCACACATCTCAGCGTCAGTGTACCCTGAACTCTGTGACGTTGGCTGCTTGTCACAGCTACTGCAATCGCAACTCTGCGGGTCTTCCAGGTGACTGTGGAGTTGGGGAGAGGGACATGGATATGGGCCAGGTTCAAACACTAGGAAGTATTCTCTTAGAAATGCAGCTCTTTTTTTTTTCTTCTTCAGAGTAAATCTTCCTCGGATTACTTTAGGCCTTTGATTAATTTCCCAATATTTGGAAAAGTTGATGTTTATCATTTTTACTTACGTTGTTGCCGTTCTTGTTGTGGAGGATTAGATTTACATAGGACTTTGCCATGAAGCTGTCCCACCTCATTAGCTATTATTTTATTTTAGAAGCTATTTCTGGGATTGCTTCTCTCTCCATCCCTATTTAACCATTTCTCTTGAAGGGTTTTATACTAGTTCACGCCTAGCTTACATAGTGTTCCAGAGTGAGCGTAGAACATAATTTAATTAGTTAAGGCTAAAATGCAGCTGCTGGGTCTGTGGAGGGGGAAGATAAGATACTGAGGTGGCAATTTATAATATTATCTAAAATATCCATTTTCAACAACTCTTTAAGAAAGTTCAGATGTGAAGACTAAAAACAGTTTCTATAAATGCATTCAAAGAATTAAGGAAATCATGGCTTTAAAATTTCTAAAAAAGAAACATATGACAATGATACACAGAATGCCAACAAAAAAAAAAGATTTTTAAAGATCCAGATAGAAGTTCTAAGGGAACTTTAGCCAGGCATAGTAACTGTGGCACTTGGGAAGCAGAACGAGGAAGCAAGGGGATTACAAGTTCCAAACCAGTCTGAGTTACACAGCCCAGCCGACAAGATAGAAAAGACGGTGAAGGAAGGGAGGGGAAATGGGGCGGGAGAGGAGATGCAGGCAAAGGAATTCTGAAGATTAAACATACAGGGATGAAGGCTTTCACTAGAAGGTTTCAACAACAGACTTGAGCTTCAGAACACACCAGAGCATTCAAAGATAGATCAAGATAGATAGCACAGTCTGTGTAACAGAAAGTAAAAATGAGAAAACAAATAAACAGACCTTCAGAGTCCTGTAGTGCACCACCAAACATACCAAAGGATTAAGGAGTAGAACGAACATTTGAAGAAATAATGGCCACTATGAAGAGCTTTGATTCACATATCTAGACTCAAAATGGGATAGACACGGTATTTATATCCAGATAGACCATAATCAAAATGCTGAAAGACGAACATTGACTCTTGAAGGCACCAAGAGAGGAGACAACTCATTACATACAAGAGATCCTCAGTAATATTAACAGTGATAGTCTCATCAGAAACCACAGCAGCCACAGTGCATAGAGAAGATATACTCAGAGCGAAAGGGAAAAAATGTATATTGAATTCTACATTTGAGCATAAAGATATGTCTCAAGGATTAAGAGGACTTGATGTTCTTACAAAGGACCCGGGTTCAGTTCCTAGGACCACATGCAAGCTCACAATGCTCTGTAACTCAAGTTGCAAGGGATCTGATGCACTCTTCTAATCACCATGTATACCAGGCATGCATGTGATACATATACATACATCCAAGCAAAACACTCATACACTTAATAAAAAAATAAATAAATCTAAAATTATTTTAAAGAATTTTAGATTTGACAAAACTATCTTTCAAAATGGAAAAATATCTGATGCATTCCTAGATCAACAACAATAACAAAAATCCACAAAGTATTTTTACTAATAAGATTGATATATAATAACTATGAAAAGGGGTTCTTCAGTTTGAAATGTGAATATTAAACAATAACTCAATCTACACAATGATATAAACACCAATAAAGGTTCTTCACAGATAAACATAGTACAGTGTAAATGTATTTTATAACTTTTATCTTCTCTGACCCTCCTAAAGCATATCAATGAATCAAATATTTAAGAATACATGTAATATGCTCACACAAAGACTTTTCTGGAAATGCCCACAACAGCATTCTTCACAATTGCCCCAAACTCAAGACAAAGTAAATGTCTATCCACTGGGAAGTATAACCATTCAACAGAACCATTCAACAGTAAAGAGGAACAGACTACCACACATGCTCCTCCATGGATGAATGTTAATGACATTCTACAGAGTAAACTATGTTCAACCCAAGAACCCTTTGCATGATTCTGCATATATGAAATATCTAGAATGAGAAAGTGGAGTAATGATAGCATACGGTTGAAGGTAGAAGCAATGAAAACAAAAACAAGGGATCTTATGGAGATCAGAAATGTAAATTTATGGAGACGACTTCACCATACACTAATGTTAGTAAAATCCTGAATTATACAGTTGAAATGACTGAGTTCTGTGGTAAGAAAAACCTATTTCTATAAATTCCTTGTAAACATTAGAAATGAGAGGCACTTAGTATGTATGTATCAGACACTGTTTTATGTACTTGGAATATAGCAAGTCCCTTAATCCTCACAACAGGCCTAAGAAGTAAAAAATACCGTTTGTTTCCCTTTCTAAATGATGAAACGGAGGTACAAAGATTAAATAACTTGCCACAAAAACACAGAGATTGAACATGAGCCCCATTGGCTTGGCTCTATAATGTGTGATGTTTTCTAAACCATGACTCTATGTGTACAGGGACAACAGGGATGTGTAGATATACTGCTATATGACAGTGTATGAAAGAAATTACGAGACTTGCTTGTTAACAACTCCGTAGGAAACAGGAAGGGACCCTTCCTTCTATATATTACTCTTTGAACTCGGAGATCTTATACAATTTATAATAATTCATGTATTCTTTTTGTAGATGACACATCTATTTTTACATCAAAGTTCTGGTTATCTTTATTTGTTAGGATACACATTTTAAGTTTTCCCTGAACATTTTTATATCTTTTCCCAGTTCTTTGAAGAATGTTTTTCAGGAGGTCAAATTCTCCATTAATTACCATGACACACTTTCTGCTACATTTCGCCCTTCTGATGGCAGAGCCCAAGGTGCTCTGGGGCCAAGGAGGAGGACTGGATAGGGTTGAGACGCACTTCAGGACAGAAGAGCCAGTGCTATTTGCACTGCTCCACAAAACCCTGATCGAAGTGGATTCAGGGCTACAGTGAGCTCTGGTGTCAAGTTCCCAATCCCCAGAATATCCTCGGTTCCAACAGAGGTGCTAGCTGCCCAGAACATTACGGCAGACCCACAGGGGAAGAGATTCTCGCATGCATTTGCTCATGAGAAAAGAAGTCCATTTAATGAAAACTGTCTGGATTTGTGCCTACAGGGGGAGAGTGATTCTGCCTCTGGCATGTGTATGTCTGTGCAGTAGAGGTTGATTTATTTATCTGTTTTTCTTTCCTGTTCAAGATACTCGCTTGGGAATAGACTATAAAAACAACCAAGAGATGGGAAGTATCTTTACTATCACAGGAAATAACAGCTTGTGAACTTTTAACTGTGCGACCAGATGCATAAAATTAGTGCTTAATGTTTAAACTATAATAAACTTTTTGTGATCATTACCTTGAGTCCTGGGGTCCACCAGGAATAACAGGGTGGGTTGGTTTGTAATAATGTATTTACTGTATACTAACACCTTTCATGGGCATGCCGTGAGAAAACAGGATTTACTTTTCATGAAGGCCTTTCTTTTTAAAGATTTCACATGTAGTAAAGACTGGTGAGAGATATCTGGAAAACAAGGGGGTTGCTTTTGTTTGTTGTTTTTCTGTTTGCTAGATATAGGCTGTGTCACATAGTATCTCCTTGGATATTAAGATGCAACAAAATCAAAAGAAAATATTATGTAGGGTTAGAAGTATGTGGCTCAGTGGCAAAACACTTCCCTAGCCTGCCCAAGACCTTGAGTTCAGTTCCCAATGGCACACATGCATGTACTTGTAAACCACACAACACATCACAAACAAGATAAAGTAAAAATCCAGTGAAAGAAGCATAGTGCTGTGGATATTATGTAAATAAAACACTGATGGCCAGTGACCAGGCAGGAAGTATAGGCGGGACAAAGAGAGAGGAGAATTGGGGAAACAAGAAGAAGGGGGAGAGACACTGCAGCCACCGCCAGGACAAGCAGCATGTAAAGACTCTGGTAAGCCACCAGCCACGTGGCAAGGTATAGATTTATAAAAATGGGTTAATTTAAGATAAAAGAACAGTTAGCAAGAAGCCTGCCACGGCCATACAGTTTATAAGTGATATAAGCGTCTGAGTGATTATTTTATACGTGGATTGTGGGACTGCGGGGCTTGGGGAACCTGGAGAGAAGCCCTCCAGCAACAGCATAGGTTCAAAATGTGATTGATGTTCAAATCCCAGATCTGTCACCACCAGCTATATGACATTGGACAAATGGGATAACCAAATCTTCTTCTTTAAGGTGAGGAATGGGATCGCACTGCCACCCTACCTGTGGGGTCAATTCACTGGAGCAACTAGTGAGATCTCAGAGAAAGAGCATTCCTCTGGCTCCCCTCTGGAGAAGGAATTAGGTTAGGAAAGAAAATTCTTGGGGTCAATGGCCTACTTTCTCTTAACCTAAAATTTCTCTTCTAAGAAAGCTAGAGCCTTTCCAGACAGTGAAAATGCAATGCAGCCACGCTGTATCCCTCAAAAATCTCCTATGCTGTACCTAGGTATAACCCCCCCCTCCCACCCCCGCTCAGTTCTACACAATGGAGCTACTCCACATGCTCCAGCTGATTGAGCTGAGTAGCTGTTTCATCCACTCTACACGGAGTGGGCATACTTGTGAATTGACGTGCCTAGCACACCAAGTCCATTTGACTTGCTTTGGGATATTGCTACCAGACATATTTTCCCAGAAGAGGTGGTGAAAAGCTTCTGTGTTCCACCACAGAAAAGCCCTTCCAAGTCACCATTTCAACTTTCTTAAACAAAACTTTGAAGATATGCTGATGATACCACCACCAGATCAGGGATGGCAATCCTACCTAAAGAATTTGTGATCACAGGATAAATGTATGTGGCAGAGCCAATGTGGATCCATTTTTACAACATCTGCCCCATTTCCCCCCAAATCTCATAAAGCGCACCACCCTGGTGAAAGAGGCAACTCAGTGAACAGCAAATGTGTAGTTGTTATTGGCCATGCATCAGATGCCATAAAAGGCTGTTGGGGGAAGTTTGTGTGTTCAGAGTGCTAAGCGTCTAGGTGTCAGAGGACAAGGGGGATGCAAATGAGTGTCTAGGACTGACACAAAACCGAAGCATGTAAGAAGTAGCCCTGTTCATCATCTACACTGAGTTCCTCAAGGTAAAATCAGCATAACAGAAGAACAGAAAAGCAAATGCAAGCCCTCTCAAGGACATCAGAAAAGAGGAAATTCCAGTCAACTAGAAAGATCAGTGAACGGAAAGATCAGCATCTTACGCAGTCAAAATAAAACAAGGGGGGGCGGGTGGAGTTTTCAGTGGCATCAGATACAGCAAAGGATTGGAGGAAGAGAAGCAGCAAGAAGTGATCAGACTAGGGAGGTTCACAGTGGTTTCTGAGGTTAAGTGGTTTCTGGGTAGGTCGGTGGTTTGTTATATAAACACTGGCGTCTATAGAACGAGGTATTTAGATGAGCATCTTGGTTATTCTAGAACATTAAAGAGTCATTATAATTAGACTCACTCCTTCACTCATTTATTCCATTAGCATTTACGGTGCTCTCCTAAGTGCCTAACTCTACTAAGCTCCATGGGGTAGGGCACCTAATAGAAAAGCCATAATTAAATCACAATACTCCTTTCTTAGAAGCAATCTGGGCAAAGTTTTAGAGACTTCTTTAAAAATGAAAGTCTCACTTCCCTGTAGCTATTTTCAATTTATATATTCTTTTCTAATATAGTAGCTTTTCCTTTTCCTTTTCCTTTTTTTTTAATTAGGAAGGTTAGGTTTGCTGACCTAGAGCTAGGGGCACCAATTTGGAAAAAAAAAAATAGTAAAATCAGAATACTGTGAGGAAATGCAGGAATGATATTTTTATCTTGTGTGAGATTTTACTCTACAAACTCAGAAACCCACACAACATAGTCCAAAGAAACCAACCCAGTTTCACACACACAAATGCTTATATTGTCTTGCATCTCATAACGTAGCAGATTTGTTTGGCCATGCCACTGGCAAATTACTAACTTGGATGTCGATTGGGAGGTTAAAAAGAGCAAATTTCAAAGAACCTCATGTGAGCTCAGAGGGAAAACAGAAATGGTATTTATACCTTGTAGTATGTCTGTCCGTACTTGGATGCCGACAACATAAACTGCCCGCCCACATGGAACAGGCCATGGAAAACTACCAAGCATTCCACAGCTCCAGAAAATATGCCTCCAGAGCTCTGCAGCTCCAAGTGGAGGTCAGAGGCCCCTTGCAGTGCAAACATCTGATGGCTGACAGCAAGGCAGCCCACTGGATGCATTTGACACGCCAAAGATGAAGAATCGTTTTCAATTTAAACAGGGGTATGCTATAGAGAAAAAGAGCAAGTTTGCCAGATTCTTATCAAAACAAAGTTTCCAAGGAATTTTTTTATGAAGACTCAACTGCCCACCTATGTCACAGAAAGAATTCATTCAGCGAACTATTATGGGTTATGTCAGCATGGGAAGGGGCCCCGGTGGAAAGAGCATCCGCTTGACTTAATCACTAGATCCCCCCCCCCCCAGTGTCAGCAGCTGTTCGCATCAGCAAAGGAGGGTGAAACTTTTCACTGCTCAGATAGAACCTGAGCAAGCCAGGGCACTCACTCATCGCCACCAGAATTAAGGATTACAATCCAGTATGCACAAACATATGGCAGCTTTATGAGCAGCCTTTTGTAGTGTGCCATCCAAAAGGAGCCTGACTTAAAACTAACCAAGCCA
Source organism: Peromyscus maniculatus bairdii (assembly GCF_049852395.1). Taxonomy (NCBI): domain Eukaryota; kingdom Metazoa; phylum Chordata; class Mammalia; order Rodentia; family Cricetidae; genus Peromyscus; species Peromyscus maniculatus. The sequence continues at coordinate 58,368,192 of NC_134875.1, read as the reverse complement.
CTCGGAAGCATACTGAGAGGTGTACTATTTTTTTTCTTTTTCTACTTCCCGTATTTTAATTTCCTACAGTTGTTTTCAGTGAGAAAAAAAAAAAACTTTTTACAAACACTAAAGAAAACTTTTAAAGGCTTTTTAAGATTAACAATGTCTTTGAAAAACTGTTGTGATGACCCTTGAAATGCTTATTTCCATAGTCATTAACCCCTATGCCTAGAAATCTGACTTCTTGAATTTGGAGTGTAACCACCATTGTATTCTTAGCATTCTTATGTCGGAAGTCACACCTATCAAGAATTCAAGACTATCCTTTTTGCACAACTTCAAGCATTTCAACACAAGTATCTGAATGTCATTAACTAGGTTTTTTGTTTTTTGGCATGTCCTAATTGCCCAAAGTGGATTTCACTATGACATTTTGTGTTTGTGTACATGTGGTCACAGGGGAAGTACATATATTAACACCTAAGTGTCAGGGGCCATCCATCTTCTTTCCTGTTTCTTGAGACACGAGTCTCTCATTGGCCTGGAAGTCACCAAGTAGACTAGGCTGGCTGGCCAGCAGGCCCCAAGGATCTTTCTGTCTCCACCTCCCCAGCACTGGGATTACAAGCATGCAACTCCTCACCTGGCTGGTTTAAGGTGGTCCCAGGGATAGAACTCGGGTCTTTGTGCTTTCAAGCCATGGCAAGCTGTTTAACTGCGCAAGCTCTCCAGTACCCTAGGTTGTTTGGGTCTCATTTTCCTTTTTCTCTTTTTTTTTTGCAGGACTAAGAATTGGGGTCCCATACCTGTTAGGGAAATGCTCTACCCCTGAACCCCAGCCCAGCCTTTTATTACATTTTTATGCATGTATATAATAAACTCAGATCATATTCCACACTAACCTTCCTTGTGCCCTCTTCCCCTCCAACTGGTCACCCTCCATATCACAAACTGGGTAGTTTTGGACCATTTTATTGAGAATAGTAATTGACTCATTACCATGAATTCGGGGACTATGTGATGAAACAGTGTTCACTATTGGATGCACAGACTCAAAGTCAATGAAATAACAACTTCATTGTTCTAATGAATATGATTATAAGGTTATATGATTTCTTACGCAACTTTTCAATGCAAACAATATGACCAAAAAATCTGACCTCTTAAGAAAATGCTAAGCACATTATTTAATGACTTGAAATGTGATCTTATCATAGAAAATACTATTTTTAGATAGAGATTTTTGTTTTAATAACAGAGTCAAGGTCTTGACCTTATGTTTCATCCCTAAAACTGGGACTCCGTGTGGAAATGTAGGGCTTCACTTTCTCAGTGGAAAACAACCATTCTAGTAGATTTTGTAAAAATTAAAATGATTCTTTTAGAGGGAATGCAATGTTTATTGTGTAAAGGATGTATATTTATTAATCAAGGATACAAGCCAAAACAAACACTATTAAAATTAACCAAAATGTTGACAGTTGATGTGAACTATTATTTCAGCTTGGTAAAGAAGATCTAGCTAAAGTTAATCAAGATAAGTTCCATTAAATGCATAAAGAAAATACAATAGTTCTGATACCATAAAAGTAATAATAATCTTTCAAATAACAAAGTATAATCGGTATAAATGCCTTAGTTTGGAGACAAAAATACATACACTGTGTGCTGAAAGCAGATGTGTCACAGACCATAGGTAGTGCTTCCTAGTTTTAATGCTTTGCACCCGAAGCCTGAGACAGTTCCCACCACCCAGGAATGCTAATGATGGGCACCATCTGACGACTAGCTGGAAAGAAACTATACAACATGACTCTGCCTATGAGCAGAGACTAATGATTTAAACACTTTCCTTCTCGGTGCAGATTAGACAATCAAGCCACATAGTCTTGACTAGTTAGAGGCCCACTCAGGGAGGCCAATTTTCTATCATACTACATCAACAGCAGATTCATACGGGTGAAATTTCCATCAACACTGAATCAAAATAGCAAATTCACAGCACTTTTCACAGTTCCCACACTGAGAAATAAAATTCAAGGAAAACATGGTATTATTTCATCTACAATTTACTAGCTCTTCCAGTGTTTCAGAGACTCAGGAATATATGAATAGGGCAAAAAATGGACATAGACCACGATACACAAATATCTTGATGAATCAGCCTACTGGTGCTGTTTATCAGGCTAATTAGATGCCAGTCTCCATCCAGGTGATGATAGCTCGTAAGGGTAACCTTCAACCTTAATATCCAAAAATGAAAGAAAAAGAAAGGTTAATTTAGTTGTTACCTAAATTTCATCATCTGCATTTGCCCACATTCTGATCTATTCCCACTAATGAAGACTTCCCCATAAGCTCCCAGGCTATGCCCCAATTAAAATATGACAGGTACACGAGAGATTAATTCAGCCAGTAACAATTGCCCCCAACATCAGGTTTCTGGTTTAAGCCAGATGAATTTCATCCACCTAAATCTAGTCTACCAAAAATATTTTTCAACCAAGCAACACTCTTAAGCACTGATTAGGTATAGTGAATGAAAATTAAGATCTAGGGGAACTGCCAACATTCATCAAGAGCAGAACATATTTCCCCTAACACTTCACAAATTAAAAGTCAAGGTTAGATTATTTCTCCCTACTCTAGGTCAACATACGTGAGAAAGGAGACTTCTTGTGATCTTTGGGTTGACATGTGTAGATGAGCACTTAAATTCAGACATGCTCTTTTATTGAACAAATGCTTGAAAAAGCACACATGGATAAGCTACATTAATACTTTCAGACCAGCCTTGCAACTAGAACCCTGACCCACCTGAACAGTGCTTGCATACCAACAAGAAGATTTAAATAAGCTACTGGAGAAGACCTTGGAAAACTTAGTTCATAATTCATATGCACAAGCTACCATAATCTCAATATGAACAGGGTTAAGAACCAAACTGAACGCACCTCAAAGTTAGAGAGGAATAAGCCCGTGTGTCTACTGGTTACACTATTTCATACTGATTATTTGTTATGGCACGTGAGAGGCAGTAGGCGAGAAAGATTCCAATTAGCTGTTGAGAAAATATGAACAAAATTAAACATACACGCACAAAGAATTAAAGAGCTCAGGATATGAATGTGTTCTCATTTTATTTGTAATTCACCAACAATTTTCTTCCTTAAATTTTTTTCCACCTGACTAATTAAGTTAGCTACTTCTTCAGTGCCTAGGTCACATTCAAAGACCCTAAAAAGCCTTTCTACTAACCATGACCCAGAACTTCACAACCGACACTAAGGGAAAATTCAGGAGTCATGGGTCAGCTACTGAAAAGAAAATGAACATATTGTTTATAATACACATCTTATCAAGCAAAATCCCAACCAATGTGGCCAAGTAATTTCTTGGATGTACTTGTGCTGTCCAGTACAATAGGCGTTAGCCTTATGTGGCTGCAGAGGACTTAAATGGAGTTAGAACAGCTGGAGTTTTAATGTTATCTGCTCCTTAGAACGAAGGTGGCTAGTAGCTGTTACATTGGTGCAGATTTAAATAGTAAGGAATGCTACTCTGTACATATATTGAGACTAGCCTTGCATTAGTCTTACTTTTATAACGCTAAATGTAAAAAAAAAAAAATCACTCCAAATCATACACAAACTTTTCATGCTACAGTGAGCAGCACAACTTGGGGGAAAAAATTCAATCTATAGTAGAGATTTGTGTGATCTATTTACAACCCATCAGCCAGTTGCAGCTGGGGGGGGGGGAGACTTTAATAAAGTTTTAGAACCCTGACTGATACTGATCACAGACTAAAAGCAAAATTCCTATCAATTTATCTTTCGACCAACTATGAGGGTAGTGTGTCCTCTCACAGTTAACTGCTTTCTGACAATATGTACTGGGCCTGAGATGTGGCTCAGTGGTACAGTGCGTGCACACTATTGCTAAGACTCTTGGTTCAAGTCCCATTCTCTCTCTCTCCCTCTCTCCCTCTCTCTCTCCTCTCTCTCTCTCTCTCTCTCTCTCTCTCTCTCTCACACACACACACACACACACACACACACACACACGTGTATGTATATATGTATGTTGTATACTTACTGGTAGGATTAAATTCTAAGCCTTACTTTTATAGGTTCAAGGCATGATTGGCTATGAGGCTATGACAATGGGAATTAAAATTTAGAGTTATTTGTAGTTGTGTAAAACACAGGAGTCAGGAAATCCTCCACTTAAAAAAATTAACTAAATAATGACTCAATTACAAATCAAAATCAATAATATACATCCCAATTAAGTCCCATTACTTCCCCCTAAGAAAAGCCAGAGGGCTGCTATCCTGTGATCAACAACTGACTGCTTTGTGAGAACTGAGACTTCTCTTACACCGTCTTCACGATCCAGTCTCCGAAGCAAAACTTCCATGTCTTAAAAGTGAAACCCAGCTGGGTGTGCTGGCGCATGCCTTTATTACATCACTTGAGAGGGAGAGGCAGGTGGATCTTCTTGAGTTCAAGGACAGCCTGGTCTAATTTTGAGTTCCAGGACAGCTAGGACTATATTGTAATTCTCTGTCTCAAAGAAACAAAGTCAAAAACAAAAACAAAAACAAAACCCTTCTCTTATACCTACAAGAATGAGACATTTCAAAAGAACAAAGAAAGCTTACCTGAAAGCAAGCAACTCCAAAAGAAATTCCAGCCACGACTCCCATTTCCGACTCTATAATTGTCATTACCTTTATAAAACAACCCTAAGGGCAGAGGAAAAGACGTTCAGTACAAACCAAGAAAGGTCTGCTCTTCTTCCTGGCAATTACTACTTCGATCAGCCAGCCGTCCACAGAACATGGTGGTGAACTACTATTAGCCCTGCATTATCATTTTCCTGACACCTAGCCTGTTTCATCTCCCCTCAGTCTCAACTACTTCCACCATTCGGATTGTGCATTGGAAAGCCGCTTGCTAGTTGTATGAAATGAAGTCCCAGCTACCCCGAAAACTTCAGATATGTATATCCATGCGAGTAACACTTGTGTCCATTTTGTGTTCCACTAAATCCTCAAACACCATCAAATACAAAGTGCTAAAAGGAGCCTTACCTCTTCATTAACTTTATCTGCATCCCTGTGTGGAAAACAACCTTCCTGTTTACAGCAACTCTTAGGAAATCCTATTTCCGAGTAATAATTAGTACCTTTCCAATCCCTGTAATTGGTGACACCACAACAATGCAACTGAAAAGAAAAAATTTAAAAAGGATTTGTAGTCGTTCATATTACTGGTTTGCAGGCAAACATTTACCCTTACGTCATCTTCGATTATAATATGTCACCCAAACAATAGGTAATATACTCGACAATCTCTCTTCTTGATGAATTCAAGAGACTGGCACTTGAACAATAAGCATCAAAGCTTTCGACTGGCTGTACTGCCCTGTCGTCGTTGGCACTAACAATGTTTGTCTATGATGTAGGTGGAGAGGAAGAGAACAAGGACACGCAGGGAGAAGAACACATAGCTGTGTAGGATCACCCCACACTAGTTTTCCACACAAGTGGGAAACAGCTGGCGGCCCAGAGCCAGCCAGCCTTTCCTCTGAAGCAATAAGGAATGTACTTCCCTCTTGAAAAGGCACCAGCTCTACCCACTTACCGTATGCTGGATCTTGTCTACAGCGTCACTTCTATAATCCCTTGTGGAATTGTATTCCTTCAAAGCGTTTTCATAGTTATTTTTAAAGCTGTTTTTAATCTGTATCAGAAAAGTAAAATGCCAGTCAACAAGCATTCAAAAAAATACTTTGATTCTTCTATAGCAAATAAGAAATTCTCCCATCTGCCCAATGGTTAATCTTTGATGTGTGGTAATTAACTTCCATGGTCCAATTCTGTCTACTAAGGGATATCGTTTGACTGAAAGGACTATCAAGTAAGATGTTATAATATCATACCTACAAGCTAAAGGGGCTATGAGAGCATGTACTTATCCAAATGGTAGCTGTATGCTGCTTTTTCTGCCTTCAGCCTAAATATTTCTCCATGCACAAGTCTGATGCCTATCCAATGGGGCTGTAACTTTTTCCTTCAGAAGACTGCACTGACAGTTCAAAGGGCACTTGAACACGCCCTCCCTACTTGATGAATGGCTTCACAACAGTGCCATGTTCAGTTGATTTTAATATACAACTATTAAGATTTTAATGATTTGCATTAATTATATCTTTTCAAAATGTGACTTCTGGGATAGTATTAATTTTATCATAAACTTTGCTCCTATTAGTAATGTTATAAAGGTCCACTTTAAGAGGTGTTTGTGCACCAAATTACAACTAGAAGCTAGTGTGACTGTGGTACCATTTTCTTCTAGTGATTATCATTCTACAAATTTTTGAATGCTCATTTACACTACAAGCATGTCAGAATTTTTACTGGAAATCCACTATTGTCAGATGCAGATTGAAAGCTCAGCGTGAAATACAGCTTGAAGTGGTTTTTAAAATTAATGAAAGCTGACGAACTGTGCTCCTTAATTTACCCAAGATAAGAGGGCAAATTTTAACGCAGTAGAATTGTCTAATTCAGGCTTACCTCATGTCTGAAAACAAATCCTACAATGGCGGCAACTAGTTCAACTAAGAAAATGAGTGTCAGAAACATCGCGTACTGTAAGATAAAAATTTTAAAAAAGTTCAAGTTAGTACAACAAGACTCAGCAGCTGCAAGGAGGGGGGTGGAATTCTGTGTCACCAATTCAACATATTTTCATTGGAAAGGGCAGGGAAAGCAGGATTAAAATGTCTACTTAAATATGGAAGCCAGTAATGGGACGGTTCGCTTTTTTTTTTTTTCATAAGGAAAGGGAAAAAGTGTAAACAGCTGTGGTCAGTTCTGAGAAACAAAGATGCTAGGCTAGCACATGTAAGACTATTCTAGGAAAACCAAGAATAGTCTAAAGAAATCAAGGACTCACCAGTTTTAACATCCATGCCGAGGCTCTACAGGTAGCAAAACAACCAAAGGTGCCCAACAGAATGATGACAGTGCCTGTGCCGATGAGCACAAAAGGGACATTGGTGGCCTTCTCATTTAAGAGGGAAAAATAATTTTCCAGGCTCACCTTGCCCCAAATGCCAACGGCAAGAAGGATAACACCAGTGATCTACGTGAGAAATCAGAGAAAGAAACAATTAGGCACCATACAAGCTTGTATCTTCTATCACAAACTCGGCAAGTGTCTAAGACACAATGTGTGCGAGAATTCATTTTAGCAGCCTGGTTGCCACAGTGCGATAGGTAAGGGGTGGGGGTGGGGGAGGGCAGGTGCCCATGATGTAGGAAAGGGTTCTGCAAATAAAAGAAGCTTATGGACAAGGCATCTTCTCAAAATTGCACACATCTGTTTTACTATGTAAAACACATACCCCATGGCATACGCGTCTAGGGATCAAAATTTCCTTAAGCAATTTACTCCCATCTGAGAAAGAAAGCCATCTTGTAAGGGGGAAGGTCAAAAGCATTTCTGGATTCCAGAAACTTCTTGCATCCCCATCCCCAATTTAGGGATGGACATAGGATACAAAGGGGTGGTACACAAAAGAAAAATCCAAGGATAGACTGGCAGGAATGGAATCACACCATACTTACCTGTGAAAAACTCCCCTCTTATGAAGCAGTGAAAAGAGAGATATTATTATGCAAAAGACCCCTCACAGGGAAGGAGACAAGTCTCTCATCTCCAAAGGTTCAGAGACACCGTGTGTGCTCTAGGAGACTTAACTCCGTTCTTCATCTCTCTCTCCGACCTGGATCTCCTGAGACATCTGGGTCCCACTTCAACCAGGCACCTCACATCAAGATCCCAGCGCCAATGCTACAACGCCCCGGCTCCAATCTCAGGGACCCCCCGCACTGTGGCCTAGACCACTCGTCACCAGGGCCGGGGTCTCCGGAACCATAGCCGCCCAAACCTCATCCCATTCCAGACCTGAGGTTCTCCGCTCCGGGTCACACCCACCACCTAAGCCAGGGTTCCCCAGCTGTTCCCGTGTCTCACCCAAAAGATGAAAGTGTAGATCAAGAGAACACTTTTGAAACAAGTAATGACTGGTTTAGTCTGCAGCCTCCGAGATGGGGACGCCATGACTAGCCCGAGACCCTGCGCCTCCGCACGGGGCGAACACTCGAGCCAGCCAGGCGCGGGAGTTCCCGAGTTTCCCCGGAAACTGCCGAAAACTTACGAGTATCTGCAACTGAGAAGAGCCGGAAACACGCTACGATTTTCTAGAGGGTCAAGTCTAGGAGGCTGTCCGGAAAGTTGCGACAATTTCGGAGCGCCCCCTGCTGGAGATTACTTATATAAAGGTTCTAGTGGAGCTTGCTTGTTCTTTTGTTCCTCCCATGGAATCTTTCCCGCCTATTGGACTTCATCAGTCTTTTTATACTTCATCGTTAAGTGGTCTATCACTGCCCGCAGTGCTGGAAGGGCCAGCCTTCCAGGTCCCTAGTGCCCTAAAAGAAAAGAATAAAAACAAAAATTAGACTGCCCTCCACTTGGATACGATTTTTGCTTCTCATGGGAACAGGGTAGGGATATTTTCTTCTAATCAAGTTTATATTACTTACATAAAATGTACATAAATACATATTAATTAATAAAGTGATAGAGACACCTTGATCTCCCTTTTTCCTGACGCATTAGTTCATTCCCTAGTGTTTTCTTTCTAGAAATGGAGAAGAATAATAATGGGGTGGCGGGGGGGAGACTATTCTAGTCTACACTTAGACTAGTACAAAGACTCAGCGTCAATATATTGATTGATATATATTCCTGTTTCTTTCATAAAAATATATCCTTTCATGAAAAATTATAATCTCTGGAAAACTGAGTTGAAACTAACACCAATCGTACAAATTTATATGTCCTTTGTCCATACAGTGAGACACAGCAGTGAAGTTTTATAATTGGATATTCAGACTTTTAAAATGTGAGAGTGAAAAATGCTATTTTCTCCTGCTAAATTATGTGTGTAAGTGCTTGCTTTGGTGTTATGTATTATGAACATATTGATCTATATTTTTTATATCAAAAAATACATATTGAGGATTTGTTTCTTTTCATTAAATGTGTGCTATCACTACAGGGCAATATCAGTCTCTATGCAATATACTTCGTATTCAATACAGACTTAACAGCCATGTTACATATTCATGGAAAACAAGATGCCCAAATTTTTCTACTTGAAATTTTGCTTGAAACACATGCTACCACAGAAACAGAGGACAGGAAAGTTCCATTGACTTGATCCTGCAAAGCTTTCCTGTGCTTTAAATATTGACCTAGGACCAGTTCCTATAACACCCAACCAGATGTCTGCAGTCCAAGGAAATAACACTTGGAAAATGAGGTACTTCATTGCCAGGGTTTATACTAAGTTTTATCCCCAAATTACAAAGATGTGATACACAAATGCATGGAAAATGGAGTGTGTGTGTGTGTGTGTGTGTGTGTGTGTGTGTGTGTCTGTGCCGGGTCCGTGTGTCTGTGTGTGAATGTCCTGTGTCTGTGTGTGTGTCTGTGGGTCTGTGTGTGTGTCTGTGTCTGTGTGTCTGTGTGTCTGTGTGTGTGTGTCTCTGTGTGTGTCTGTGTCTGTGTATCTGTGTGTCTGTGTGTGTGTGTGTCTGTGCCGGGTCCGTGTGTCTGTGTGTGAATGTCCTGTGTCTGTGTGTGTGTCTGTGGGTCTGTGTGTGTGTCTGTGTCTGTGTGTCTGTGTGTCTGTGTGTGTGTCTGTGTGTCTGTGTGTGTGTGTCTCTGTGTGTGTCTGTGTCTGTGTATCTGTGTGTCTGTGTGTGTGTGTGTCTGTGCCGGGTCCGTGTGTCTGTGCGTGAATGTCCTGTGTCTGTGTGTGTGTCTGTGGGTCTGTGTGTGTGTCTGTGTCTGTGTGTCTGTGTGTCTGTGTGTGTGTGTCTCTGTGTGTGTCTGTGTCTGTGTATCTGTGTGTCTGTGTGTGTGTGTCTGTGTGACTGTGTGTCTACATGTGTGTCTGTGTGTGTGTCTGTGTGTGTGTCTGTGTGTGTCTGTGTGCCTGTGTGTGTCTGTGTGTCTGTGTGTGTCTGTGTGTCTGTGTGTGTTTGTGTGTCTGTGTGTCTCTGTGTGTCTGTGTGTGTGTGTCTGTGTGCCTGTGTGTGTCTGTGTGTCTGTGTGTGTGTCTGTGTCTATGTGTGTGTCTGTGTGTCTACATGTGTGTCTGTGTGTGTGTCTGTGTGTCTGTGTGTGTGTCTCTGTGTGTGTGTCTGCGTCTGTGTGAGTGTCCGTGTGTGTCTGTGTCTGTGTGTTTGTCTGTATGTGTGTCTGTGTGTTTTTGTGTGTATCTGTTTCTGTGTGTGTGTCTGTGTGTGTGTCTGTCTGTGTGTCTGTGTCTGTGTGTCTGTGTGTGTCTCTGCGTGTGTCTCTGCGTGTGTGTTTGTGTGTCTGTGTCTGTGTGTCTGTCTGTGTGCGTGTGTCTCTGCGTGTGTGTCTGTGTGTCTGTGTGTGTCTCTGCGTGTGTCTGTGTGTGTTGTGTGTCTGTGTGTCTGTGTGTGTCTGTGTGTCTGTGTGTGTGTCTGTGTCTATGTGTGTGTCTGTGTGTCTACATGTGTGTCTGTGTGTGTGTCTGTGTGTCTGTGTGTGTGTCTCTGTGTGTGTGTCTGCGTCTGTGTGAGTGTCCGTGTGTGTCTGTGTCTGTGTGTTTGTCTGTATGTGTGTCTGTGTGTTTTTGTGTGTATCTGTTTCTGTGTGTCTGTGTGTGTGTCTGTCTGTGTGTCTGTGTCTGTGTGTCTGTGTGTGTCTCTGCGTGTGTCTCTGCGTGTGTGTTTGTGTGTCTGTGTCTGTGTGTCTGTCTGTGTGCGTGTGTCTCTGCGTGTGTGTCTGTGTGTCTGTGTGTGTCTCTGCGTGTGTCTGTGTGTGTTGTGTGTCTGTGTGTCTGTGTGTGTCTGTGTGTGTCTGTGTTTGTGTCTGTGTGTCTCTGTTTGTGTCTGTGTGTGTCAGTGTCTGTGTGTCTGTGTCTGTGTGTCTGTGTGTGTGTCTGTGTGTCTGTGTGTTTCTGTGTTTGTGTGTCTGTGTCTCTGTGTGTCTGTGTGTGTGTCTGTGTGTGTGTCTCTGTGTGTCTGTGTGTGTGTCTGTGTGTGTCTCTGTTTGTCTGTGTGTGTGTGTCTGTGTATGTGTGTGTCTCTGTGTGTCTGTGTATGTGTCTGTGTGTGTTTCTGTGTCTCTGTGTCTGTGTGTCTGTGTGTGTCTGTGTGTATGTGTCTGTGTGTGTTTCTGTGTCTCTGTGTCTGTGTGTCTGTGTGTGTGTCTGTGTGTGTGTCTCTGTGTGTCTGTGTGTGTGTGTCTGTGTGTGTGTCTCTGTGTGTCTGTGTGTGTCTCTGTGTATGTGTGTGTCTCTGTGTGTCTGTGTCTGTGTCTCTGTGTATGTGTGTGTCTCTGTGTGTCTGTGTATGTGTCTGTGTATGTGTGTCTGTGTGTGTCTGTGTCTCTGTGTGTGTGTCTCTGTGTCTCTGTGTGTGGGTCTCTGTGTGTGTCTCTGCGTGTGTGTCTCTGTGTGTGTGTTTGTGTGTCTGTGTGTGTGTGTCTGTGTCTGTGTGTGTCTGTGTGTGTGTCTGTGTGTGTGTCTGTCTGTGTGTGTGTCTGTGTGTCTGTGTCTGTGTGTCAGTGTGTGTCTGTGTCTGTGTGTCTGTGTGTGTCTGTGTGTGTGTCTGTGTGTTTTTGTGTGTGTGTCTGTGTGTCTGTGTGTGTTTGTGTGTGTGTGTCTGTGTGTCTGTGTGTGTGTCTGTGTCTGTGTGTCTGTGTATATCTGTGTGTGTGTCTGTGTGTGTCTCTGTGTCTGTGTGTGTGTGTCTGTGTCTTTGTGTGTGTCTGTGTGTTTCTGTGTGTGTCTGTGTGTGTGTGTGTCTGTGTCTGTGTATCTGTGTGTCTGTGTCTGTGTCTCTGCGTGTGTCTCTGTGTCTGTGTGTCTGTGTGTGTGTCTCTGTGTGTGTGTGTCTGTGTGTCTCTGTGTGTGTCTCTGTGTGTGTGTGTCTGTGTGTGTCTGTGTGTGTGTCTGTGTGTCTGTGTGTCTGTGTCTGTGTGTCTGTGTCTGTGTGTCTGTGTGTGTGTCTGTGTGTGTCTCTGTGTGTCTGTGTGTGTCTGTGTGTGTGTCTGTGTGTGTGTCTCTGTGTGTGTGTGTCTGTGTGTGTCTGTGTCTTTGTGTGTGTGTCTCTGGGTGTGTGTCTCTGTGTGTGTCTCTGTGTGTGTGTCTGTGTCTGTGTGTCTCTGTGTATGTCTCTGTGTGTGTGTCTGTGTGTGTCTCTGTGTGTTGTGTGTCTGTGTCTGTGTGTGTGTCTGTGTGTCTCTGTGTGTCTGTGTGTGTCTGTGTCTCTGTGTCTCTGTGTCTGTGTGTCTGTGTGTGTCTGTGTTTGTGTGTCTGTGTGTGTCTGTGTTTGTGTCTGTGTGTGTGTCTGTGTCTGTGTGTCTGTGTCTCTGTGTCTTTGTCTGTGTGTCTGTGTGTTTGCATGTGTCTGTGTGTCTGTGTCTGTGTGTGTGTCTGTGTGTGTCTGTGTGTCTGTGTGTGTCTGTGTGTGTGTGTCTGTGTCTTTGTTTGTGTCTGTGTGTGTGTATCAAACCAACCAGATACACGTCTTTTTTCACCAATCACGCGTGGTGTGTGTGTGTGTGTCTGTGTGTGTGTGTGTGTGTGTGTGTGTGTGTGTGTGTGTGTGTGTGTGTTTGTGAAGGGAAGAGAACATACTCCTATAAACACTTGGAGGTAAAGTCACCAGGAAATATTGCAGACATCCAGCTCTTAAAATATGTTTACCATAGCTGCAGAAGGGCCTCTGAGGGAACCCGGCTGTTAAGTACATGTAAAGCTTCATTCTTATCCGAGGAGTCCCGTATTAAAAACAACAAACATCAAAGGAAGTCTCGCTAACTCCTTGTCATCCTGAAAAGAAGGTTTCCTCTGAAGTTTAGATTTGTTCCATGGCCCGGGAGGGATTTTCATTGTAAGCCTGAGAGCGAAGTAATATGTCTGTGGCTGAAGCAAAAACAAAACAGCTCCAGCTCAAAGGCACGTCCTAGTTCCAAGAATGTGTTGACTTTCCTTCTCCCTTCCTCCGCCACTCACAACGCTGCTTTGTGGGAAGGACAGCCAGTGCCAAACTAAACCGAAAACTGACATGGAACTTAGTATTCCTATGGCCACACCACCTCGTACCAGGGCCTCCTTCCTTACTACACCCAGATTCTCCCTGCCATGCCACCAAATCCAGAAGCTCAGTTTAGTTCAAATCTAGCCTGGGGTCTGGATCCCAAACCAAAATGACAGTTGAGTTCCATCTAAAGCAGCTTAACATATGCTTCTCTAAGCCATAAGCTAAATGTATTCCTTCCAGTACTGTTGGCTGCAGTACTGAGTGCCATGGACCAACCAGTGCTGCTAAGCCCTTGCTCCCCGCTCCCTCCTGCCTACATCACAAAGCTCCTGTTATGAGCTCAAACCTAACTACTCTCCTCAGCTTGCAGGTGAAAACCCAGGTTCAGAGTGGCTGAGTAACTTGCCTAAGCCTAAGCCCCGCATACCTCTGCTTCCTTCATCAGACACAGGGCACGCTCTGAAACGAGACATGACTAACATAAAAACCAGCAGCTATCTTGAGTCAGGCGGAGCCAAGATTGTTCCTGCTCAGACTCTGAATCACAAATAGGTGCTCTGCAGAGTCCCTGAAGGGCCCGCTGCCCCCAGTGCCACCATGCCCTTGGGGAGGGAGAACTTCGCCTTTCCCTAACATTCAATCACTTATGTAGTAACACCATCTCTCAGTGGTAAGGCGGAGACTCCAATCTTTCTCTTTTCCTAGCGCAATCTGTTATTTTCTCTACATTTTGGGTAAGACGAATATACTCGATCCCAAAAATGTAAGAAAATATTTTCCTTAAATATTTTGCTACTTACGCTGTGTAACATTTAGTAGAGATTTGTGTCTCCTATCAAATTCCTGTAACCTTCAAGATTAGGGTTAAGTGGTTTTCTTTGGCAGACATCAGGCCCGGGAAACACCATAAACAAGAACTCACTTTTAAGTCAGATGTCCTCTGTGGCACCCCAATCCCTTAACCCTATTAAACCCTCAAACAAAATCTTAACTCATTCCCCACTGGCCCGCAAACATGGAATATCTGCTACACACCAAGCCCAATAGGATTATCTTCTGAACAAGGCTTGCTTCCTATTCCCTGCCCACCTTTGAACATTAAAGCCATTTCCTCTACTCAAAGACCCCCTTCACCCCAACTCGGTGACAACGTTCTCCCTCCCCCATCCCAGCCCTCTAACATTATTAGTTCTTGTAGTCTCACTACCTTCTGATATTAACTTAGACCATCAGTCAGTTACTGGAGTACCCACTTACCTACTCTACATCCTGATGTCTAGATGTTCAGAAACTACTGAAGAGCCTGTGGGACGGGGCCGCTGCACCTCCTTTTAAGCCCTCTGAGCACCTAGGTCACAATGCTTCATTGATGACCTCATCCAGTTTTCAGCCAATCCCTGTTGAGCACATGGCTCAGTAAGATCATGGCTGGTCTAGGAGTAACAGCTTATTTAGTTACTCAAGGACTAACTACTTAAATCAAATGAAAACTGTCTAAATCATTCTAGTATTACACTGTCACAAAGCAGATAAATTAATCTGAGCTACATAATGTCTTCAGGCATTCCTATTCTGTCTTTGAAACCAGTAAAAAAGTCAGTGTATTTTATCTCTTGTTCACATAAGAGCCTTAGTATTTTTACTTCCTTATCCTTTTCCTAACATGCCTGTACTTTCTCTTGGCTAAACACATGGGATAAAATTTAAAAACACCTCCCAGTTATTTTCTTAAAATTTAATATTGGGTGTTTTACCATCTTATACATTGTAATTTCATCAACTGCTCAACATATGCAATGTTAAAGCTTACTTTCCTGAATGGTCATATCTTTTTATGCCCTATTATGTCTGCATGTTCCCACTATTTCTTCTTTAATTGTCTTTTCTATGTCTGTCTTTTCTTGTAACTTATTGAGACAGGGTCTCAGTATGTTGTCCTAGCTGGCCTGAACTTGCTATGTAGACCAGGCTGGCTTCAAACTTAGGAAGATCTCCCTGCCTCTGTCTTTTGAGTGCTGGGATTAAAGGCATGTACCACCACACCTGGCCTTGTAGTGATATATTGTGTACCCTAATAAACTTGCCTGGATATCAGAGGACAGAGCCAGCCACTAGATTAGACATAGAGGCCAGACAGTGGTGGCACACACACCCTTAATCCTAGCACTTGGGAGGCAGAGATCCATCTGGATCTCTGTGAGTTCAAGGCCACTCTAGAAACAGAGCCAAGCACACACCTTTAATCCCAGTGCTGGGAAGCACACACGTCTTTAATCCCAGGAAGTGATGGCAGGGTGAAGAAAGGTATACAAGGCATGAGGAGACAGGAACTAAGGCTGAGGATTTTAGTCAGAGGATTTGTGGAGTTGGTGAGGTAATAATAGGTGGTGGCTGTGGCTTGCTCTGCTTCTCTGATCTTTCAGCTTTCATCCTGATATCTGGGTCTGTATTTTTTATTAAAAGACCATCTTAGATTCGAAGAACACAACCTTATTTATTTTTATGTGTGAATGTTTAGCCTGCATATATGCATCTTTGAGCTTCATTGAGATCACAAAAAGAAGACAAACAACTATCTAGTATTCTTAAGAGAACAAACCTTATCGAATGTTTAAAGGCTTCATGTTGACATTCTTTTTTTTTCTAGTTTTTTGAGATAGAGTTTCACTGTGTAACCACCCTGGCTGTCCTAGAACTTGCTCTGTAGACCAAGCTGGCCTTAAACTCACAGAGATCCACCTGCTTCTGCCTCCCAAGTTCTGGGATTACCCCCCAAGGGCTGCAATTAAAGGCCACCAACCCACACCCACACCCCGCCACCCCACCACCACCACCCCAGGCATATTATCATTCTTAAGTTGAAAATGATACTGAATTTTAATAAATTTAACATGTGTTTTGTCTGTATTATCTTTTCTTTCCAACCAAACACAGAGAGAGGTGGTTTTGTTTAACTGTATACTCCTCCGAGGTATAGTATTTTCTACACAAAGCAGGTGCTGCAGAAGTGTGTGTGTGTGTGTGTGTGTGTGTGTGTGTGTGTGTGTGTGTGTGTGTGTGTGTTTGACTCCAGCTGTTCTGGGCGAGACACATACATCCTTGTGCTTCCCAGGAGTGCTGTCCGCTCACATATGCCCTTACTTGAGGCCTTCTGGAACATCCTCATCCTAGCCTGAGCCAGGCTCTCTGTTGGGAGCTGGAAATATAAAGAAGAGTGGAGATAAGAACCTGGCACAATACAGGCCTTTACAGTCTATTAGGGGTCAGACATAAGTCAAGGACAATGGCAATAACCGTGATGTGTATGCAGTAATTAAGACGTATGTGAATTGTGCTGTGGGAGGCAAAAGAAGGGAAGTAAACTCCCTCTGACTCACTGAGCTGGGGCTTCTCGGGAGATAGGGTTTTCAACTGGCCGAGAAAAGAGGGAGGGATTTGTGAAAGTGTCAAAGGAATGGATGAAACTCAGTGTGTTGGGAATGAAGAGTAATGAGATGAATGCCCCAAACTAGGCTGAAGGCGGATGTGGGCTTGCTTGTGAAGGAACAGTATGACGTGTGGGGTCGTACCAAAGAACGGCTGTTCGCTAGGCCAAGTCCGAGCCAGAGCCAGTGCCACTGAAGGAGTTATTTTGGGAAGCCAACAACCTGGTAAAATATATATTATTATTTCGCCTTTACCTACCCCCCTACACACAAAGAGAGAGAAAGAAGCAGAGAGACAGAGACAGAGACACAGAGTTCATGTATTCACTTTGGATCTTCTGACCCTAGCTTATTTATTCAACTTTGTTTACTATGACTCTCTTGAACACCCACCAGCCCCCACAACCTAACAGTGAACCCCAGTTTATGTCATTTCTTTTGCCTGAAAATAGATCAAGGCTAATTCTTTCCACCTGACCCCCTTCCTCTGGCCTCCTAGAGTCCACAGAGACTAGGCTGTAGTTTGTGGTGTTTTGTTGCTATTTGGTGTATTGTTCTCCAGATGTCCGAGGCATCCCTCTCTCCTGTATGCACATAAATTGTCTGGGAAGTGGATGCAAGCTCTATAAGATCAAGTGAACCACATTCCTTGCTCAACACTGTATCACTGATGCTACCCTTATTCGTTCTGAACAACAAAGGTTCTCCAAACACATTCAAAGGTCATTAAGCACATTTTTTGTTTGATGTGATTTTTTTAAATTTTTTTTTACTGAAGCTTTTCAGTTGTCTAGAGCAATATAAAGCACATAGTAGATGCTCAATATGTATTTGTCAAATTAATTATAAAAATGACTATCAAGATATTAGGGATTTTATCTGTTTTATCCACCATTCTGCCCAGCACTCTTTCACATTAGGTACTTGAAAACTGTATTAAATAATGAGGCACAATTGTGTCCTTTACTTTCTTATATAGTGCTACACTTTTGAACCATGGTAGATATTCAGTACATATATGTAATTGGTGGTTTAAAAATGAAATAGATTTAAGGTTTACTATTGAACTTTGTAAAATTATGGACCCAATTCTTCCCTTGATAATCAAGATATTATAAATGCACTTATACACACAGAGCAATTTTTTTCATCTACAACTACTGACTTTTTTCTTTGTGAAAGAATACTGATTCTTAGTCAGTGTGGTGGCACATGCCTTTAATCCCAGCACTCAGGAGGCAGAGGCAGGCAGATCTTGGAGTTCGAGGCCAGCCTGGTCTATGGAGTGAGTTCCAGGATAGCCAGGGCTACACAGAGAAACCCTGTCTTGAAAACAACAACAACAAAATACCGATTCTTTCACAATTTTATATACATATAAAAATGTACTTTGTTACACACACACACAAGTTATTTACATATAGTCCACGGAACCCATTTAGTGTGCTCTTTTTTTTTTTTTTTTGGTTTTTCGAGACAGGGTTTCTCTGTGTAGCTTTGCGCCTTTCCTGGGACTCACTCTGTAGCCCAGGCTGGCCTCGAACTCACAGAGATCCGCTTGCCTCTGCCTCCTGAGTGCTGGGATTAAAGGCGTACACCATCACCGCCCGGCTTTAGTGTGCTCTTATAGGCACATATTTGGGGCTGAACACTTGGGATAAAATACGAGGTTGTGAGTTTGAGAGGGAGTTGTGAGGGCATGGAAGGAGTTCAGAAGCTGGAAGGGAGGAGTGGGAATTCAGGTAAATGCAGAGCTCATGCTGGCAATTCTCAAAACAGAAAAAAACTGAGGTTTTCTTTCTTTTTAAGGAGAGGGATGTACTTGGGTCATAGGACCTCTCCTGTCACCTCCCCAGACACCAAATGACTCCAAATTCCTCATTCTTCCCAGCAAGGCCCCACTCTACTTTTTGTGTGCATTGAATTAGGGTCGCCTACATGAGCATGAGTGGGAAGGTATTGATGAATGAGGGCAGCTAACCAGTGGCTGCACCACTGGAGAACGTGACTTCCTCTCCCCAGTAACCATTAAGCCGACAAGTCCCTCCCCTCTCATGATGGGGTGTCAATGAGCCCACTGGCATGCAGGACTTGTGCATGCAGCCACTATCGCTGTGAATTTATGAGGTCAAAAGCAATGTCACATCCAAAAGAAACCGAGAGCAATGTTACAGAAATCGCTGATTTGTTTTCTTCTGAGACATAATCTAATCTATCTATCCCTAGTTATCCTGGAACTTACTCTGCAGTTTAGGCTAATCTGGAACTTACAATTCCCCTGCTTCAGCCTCCCAAGTGCTGGAAATTTAGGTCTATACCACCAGATCCATCTAAACTGAATTTTCAAGAGATAGAAATGTTAACTGTGAGTAGATGATGGGTATAGGGTGGTCTATACTATATAAGAATAATGTAAGAATTATTCCATACTATGCAAGAATAATACCAGACAATTAGATGAAGAAGGCTTGCTTAGTGAATAAAAGAATAGCCCTTCATCTGAGACCACTGGAAAATAGTTTAGCAACGGGTATCATCTTGCCATGCATAGATTATTTAGATTTACTTAAAGAGCCTTCCAGAAAAGCCCCACTAGGCATACTTTCCTTCCATTCACAGTATGGGAAATTAATTTTGGTTCTTCAGGTAAGTGTTGATAAGGGAGGGGTACACTTCAGTGATAGGGTGCTCACATGGCTCACACACACACACACACACACACACACACACACACACACACACACGCAATGCATGATACTTTTTGTAAACACAACCTTATCATAAATTTATGACCAAAAAAGTTGTTTGTTTGTTTTTTTTAAAGAGAAAGAAAAAGAATATAAAGTTGGGTGGGGAAGATCTGGGAGCAATTGGAGGAGGGAAAAACATGACTATGATGTACGAAAAGAATTTCTAAAAGTACAACAACAACAAAGAAGTTAAGTCGTTGAAAGGAAGGTTTCAAAGTGTATCCGACCCTGTATCATGAAACTGGGAATTTGAGAGAACTAAAGAATTATAGGGAAAAATTCCTAGGGAACAGCTAACGTCAGTTACATGCGTCTCCTCTCCGGAGTTGGTGAAATTCCTTTTCATTCAATCCTGATGTCATGCTGAGTCATAAAGCGTAGTGTTCCTCCGAACACATCTCTGGAAGTCCTGTTAGTCATCACTACACTCAGAGCTTGAGGCCAGTGCCATTCCCACTCCCCCTATTCTGCAGCAGACAACCCCAGCTCTTCTAATCCTCCTGCCCTGCCCCCTTCTAACACTCTTTTCTCGAGGAGTAATAACTATAGCTTTGGGGATAATATAGCTTTAAGACAACTTTTGGCAGATGTGACTGTCCCAACATCTGGGCAGTGTTACCAGAATCCCGGAGGCCCTGACAGACCAGGAGCCACTGGTTCTAGGAATGTTAAAGTAGAAGGGTTTTTTTCCCCCCGACTGATGAGAGGAGCAGAGAGCGAGGAGAAAGGAGAGAAGGAGACCGCAAAAAATAAAATAAAAATCAGGTAAGGACTGCACTTAATTCCCCACACTGTACTGCCCCATTTCACAGCTGTGCAGAGGTCAAAAGACCCGAGACTTTAGCTGCTATGGCTGGAGGTGGAGGGGAGGGAAAGTTTTTAATGAAATTGGATCATATGCTGTTTTCATTTGTGCTGGCTGCAGATGCATGTTCCTGCTCTCGTCTCAGCTTCCAGCAGAAGGATGGCTCCCTCCGGTGAGTCAAATTTTTCAGTCTGAGACTGGGGAGAAGGTGGGCAGGAGAGAGGTCAGAGGCTCTAAGAGTCTGGGGGCTGACACAGGAAAACCTTTATTCCACTGCGAAGGGAATAACACGGGAGAAGGGTTAGTGATTAGCTCATTTCCCTGGCTCTTTTTAAACTCGTTTTCTGTTCCCACTTGGTGCTTTAATCATCTATTTCCTTTCAATTTTCTTTTCCTGATAGCATCCTCACCACAGCTTTCCATTTTCTTCACCTCCATTCCTGACTCTCACTTTTCCCTCTCTCCTACTTCATAGACACCCCAGATCTAAAACTCAAGGAGTAATGACTTGGAAAATGAGTTTTTGGCTTTATTGGGTGGCCCTTTAAGGACCCTGCCCAGACCCTGCCATTGTTTTTTGTTCCTCCGTCTCTGAGACCGACTCCTCCTCTGAGCCTGGCGTTGCATGGGAAGCATGTGGGGCAAGGGATGCTTGTGGAAAGGTCCAGTGACTAGTTTCTACTGATGAGCAGCAAGTTTTAGTGCTGCTGCTTGGGGAGTATTTGTCCAGTGGCACCACAGAATTCTCTCATCGCATCTCATTAGTGTGAAAGATTTCCCCAGAAAGGAAAATGAGTTAGCAATAGGAGCTTGCTCCTATTTTCCTTGTGGGCCTCATTAGGTCCTCTTCAACCGCTCTGCTTTCCTGCTAGTTCAGCAGGGCAAGACTGGAGGGGTAGGCTGGACTTGAAAGCCAGAAGTGACTGTCAAACCACTAAGCCTCAAACCCCAAAGCTAAGAGGAGAGCAGAACTATAGTGAGTGCCTGGAAACGCTCTGTCTTGTCCGATATGAGGCTAGTAATAATAATGTGAAAACACACTGATGGTTTCCCTCTGTAGCAGGCAACAATAGATCCCATGAGGTGGGTACTATTGTTCTTGTTCTATATGTGAAGAGACAGAAGAGGCTTAGAGAAGTTACCTCATTTGCATATTGGTAACAGAACTGGATCCATATCTAGATCTGCCTCTCTCTGGAGCTCAAGTCTTAGACCATATATGTCAATGCTTTCCCAGATTTGTGCTTAAGAAACACTGAGTGGACAAAATCCCTCACTAGCAGCCTTTGGATTTCCGGAATTCCCTCCTAGTTCTGTGTGACTTTATGTTAGCATTTCCCTGGTCTTGGAACTTCAATGTCCCTCCCTGTGACTTGGACCATGAAATATTCACACTGGATGGGACCAGAGTAAGTTGAGGATTAGTTGCTTGATGCCCTCCTTTTCCTGCTTGGAGGAAGGGGGACCATAACTCCAAATAAGTCTTTTTATCCTATGAAGTAGGAAAGGTTTATGAGGCAGATTATGCAAGTGGAATTGATTAATGTTAACATTTTCTTCCTCACAGATTCCATATATCTGCTGCTTCTCACTTTGGGGAGTTCATAGCTGGCACAATTCTGAAAGTCATTTTCCCTTACTCTGATACTTCTGGCCACATTGCCCTATTCTTGTCTCCCGAAGCTTCCCTGTTAAGGATGGCTGGTCAACTGACTCAAAGAGTTGCTCTCTCCCTGCTGCTCTTCCTAACACCAGCAGTGCTATCAACATGGTATGCAGGTAAGTTCTGGGGGCTTTGTCCATCCCTTCCACGGAGGTCACCAACTCCACCAAGACATAGAGGAGGGAAGAACGAGACGACAATGAGAGATCCCTAACTTAGACCCAGAATAAAACCATTAGGTGGCAATGAAGATGACTAAATATTAAAAAGGGCTACCAACCAAGGCCCATGAGGCACCCTAGCAAGAGCTATTTGATAATGCGCTGCGCTAACACAGAAATGAAAGAGTGAGAGGGCGTGGCCTTTGAGGCCAGGCTTCCTATTCCCTCTTCTCCACTTGCCCTTTTCACTTAACTTCCTGACGACAACGGGGTTTCTCCGTCTGCCTGTGTGTTTGCTTGTTTTGTTATATGTTTTGCTTTCTACGCAGAGAGTTGAATGTTGAGTCTCCCAAACTCTAGGCAAGTTCTCTACCACCAACCTCTATCCACAGCCCACTGACAACTTCTTAGATGTTTTTAATAAGCCAAAGATTCATTAATATTAATTCTTTCCTGAGTCAAATATCCTTGTCAAGACTACAAAATAGAACTCAGATCATGTATTTCTTTCAGAAAAATATAAGGGAGACAGACAATCTACAAAGGGGGAACAAGACTCCACCAGACTCCCCTCCTTTTCTTTCTTTCTTTCTTTCTTTCTTTCTTTCTTTCTTTCTTTCTTTCTTTCTTTCTTTCTTTCTTTCTTCCTCCCAGAGTGTCTATAGGATTTGTATAGCCTTTTTGCTAACACAGTCAATGACAGTACAGATCACATTCTCTTAATTAGGAATGCCATTCTCTTTGAGTTTGTTCCTTATTTCAGAAAGGATGCAGCTTTCTGGAATCCTGAATATTTCACTCTGCACCCCTGGGAGACATATCGAGCCAACAAGAATGGTCTAAGGAGGAGAGGGGGGTAGAGGGGTAGAACACAAGGCGGGACAAGGAAAGGATACTGAACCACCATACAGAGGTTTTTGATCGGGTTCCAGTGGCATTTCAAGTACTAAGAATACTCTGTGGCCTGCAGTGTCTGCCCTCATAGGGGCTGGAGAGAGTGGGGGAATGAGACAGTCCCAACCAATGGGGTTAGGAAAATATCCAGAGATGAGTAAATAACACACTGCAACCATCACAGCCACCGCCATTGCAGCTAAAATTTTCCACATCCCCCTAGCTCCTGGTAAAGGCCTTTGGCAGCAGCTCTGTTTGTCTGGAACAGCTGCATCCAGCTTTCAAACAAGTATGCAAGCTTCTTCCCCTCTTTGGCTTAACCTGGCCTAGTAGGGGGTAAAGCACAAGGGCTGACATTCAGCTGAAGACATTCCAATCAAGCTCTTGGCAGAGGCACACTGTTTGGGGTTGAGAGAGCCCCAAGTCTTCAGGAGATAAATATGCAGCTGTTCTCTCCGAACCCCTGCTGGCTTCAATCCAAGTACAGAAGAGCAAAATCTACCCCAAAGCCCACAGAACTAAGAGAGAGAGAGAGAGAGGAGATCCAATGGTTCAAAGCCCGATTCTGAACATCTGTATTTAACTCATTAAAGCCTGAAATATTAGAGTTTTTCAGACAAGGCATTACAAACACTCACCTTCATGTGAGGTTCTCAGAGGGCTGTTTGCAAATCAGACACTCCTCACTTTTCCACGAATCACCACCGTCAATACTTGTTGACTTGTGAGGAACCCAAGCTGCTAAGTCTTTGGCAGCCCTACAAGCCTTCTTAGAAGGCTGCATGATGGTAGATACTTGTAGATTTAATGATTCTTCCTTCACTGCTGGCGCAAACACTGGGGTGGTGTCCATTTGCCCATTCATTCACTCAACAAATATGTGTCCAACATTGTCTATACCCCCAAGGAGTGTTTCATTCTCTTATTTGGCTTTGTTCTCAAATGGGAAAGGCACAAGGTAAACAGCCAAGTGTGGACTCGGGGCAAGTGAGAAAATGCATCCAGGAATAGTTAACAGAGAGTAGAAAACATTAGAGACTATACATGAAGCTGAGTGGGTTAAAAAGAGGGTACTGTAGTATTTGTCTTCAGAGGGCAGACATTAATGTGGCTCTTAACATCATTTTCCACTATGAAGTATCTTTTCAACCATACATTCGTGAAAGGCTAGACTTAGAGGGTCCTACTTGGCTGTGGAATCTGAAGGAACCCAGCAACAGACCACACAGTAAGCAGCCAATGACTGATGCAAAGGAACTGAAAAATATGTTCAAGCAATTGGAATGATACAAAGGCTGTGTCCTTCTGCATAGTTTCATTCTTATAGCCCACTTCAGTATCCCAAAATGTGCATAAAATATTCAGAAGTAGGCAAATAGGAGGCTTGGGAAAGTTGAAGCAGTTAACTAGCCCAAGCCCATTCCTGGTACATAGAAAACCTAGCTCTGATTTAGCCACCTCCGCATGCTGGTGGAGACTGTAATTATGTGACTGAGTCTTCCCTCAGTTCTCCCACATCCCCTGCAATTCAGAATAGTATCAAATGCACGGTGGTCTATGGTCTCTCCCACCCCACCCCATTGCCACAGTAAAAATGCTAGACTGCAAGGCAGATTTGGGTTCTTTATCCCTTCTGGACATAGTCAAGAATGTCTCCCCTACCACCACTTGAATCTTAGTATCTGAGTCTAAGTCCATAGGGCTCAAACAGTCCGGCCTGGGAGGTCTACTCTGCAATGTACTATCTAGGAGGCCTTGGGCAACTCCCTTTATTCCTCTGAGTCAGCCTCTGTGTCTATATGTAGGAGAGCATTATTGGTGTGTACCCAATTGAGATGTTATGGCAACGGAATGAGCTAGCATATGCTCTCCATAGTAAGAGCTAAATTGTCACTGTCATTACCTTATCGAGACATAGGCCTAGGACACCCTGCTTTCTCTTCTGGTGAACAGCTGGTCCCTGATGAGCGTTTCTTCCCAAGCTAGCTCTGCAATAAGAATGGGGAGACCTAATACTTTAGGGAAGCAAGCACATCTGGCCTCCTGTTTACAGGAGCTGTGAGGGGTTGAGGCTAACCCTAAACTGAAACGGCTGACAGGGAGTCCATGCTGCACAAACAAACCTCCCCTGTGCGAAAGAGAAGAGGAGACCTAAGGAGAAGTAGAGGCAAGTCAGACAAGCCGAAATGGGAAAAGAGCCAAACTGGAGAGAAAAAGTGAACCCTTTCCTCTGGAATGAGGGTAAACCAATGTGGACATGATTTCATAAGACAAACTTGCAATCTGATTCATCTCCATGTTTACCAAGTTGGACTGACATCCACGCCCACTCCCCCGACACACACACACACACACACACACACACACACACACACACACACACACACACACACACTCTCCTAGCCTGGGCCATGGGGAGGCAGGGAGCTGCATCATCTTGCCCTCTGCTCCACCCTGTGGTGCAGGAGTCCCTGTGCCTCTGGCCAAGAAAAGCCTACAGGCTTACATTCTGTGTGTTTACCTAGGCCAAAGGGCTCCAGCTCAAAAGCCCAGCCCCGTCCTGGAAGAACAAAGGCTCTCCTGGAAAAGGAGAATTGTCTGCAGACTCCAACAGGCTGGCTGCCCTGTCCCTGAACATGCATTAGAGCACATGGGCATTAGAGGAGGCCTTCCGGAAACTTTGCTACGGAAAGAACTAAATTGTTTTCCAATTAGTTCACATTCATGTCCGATTTCCTGCGTCTGGTGGAACATACTGTTTAGTCTTCCCGACAGCCGCAGACCTGCCACCACCAGGAACTGGGCCACTTGACTGAATGGAAGCAGATAGACTGGGAATGTTTTCTAGTTGAGCAGCCGCTCACTGCTAATGCTGCTCCTGACCGGAAGAAGAGGAAATTATCCCGAGGACTCTGCCTTGGGAGACAGAGCTTGCTGTGAGCTGTGAGAGCGGTAGAGCTGCTGAACTACATGTAGGGGGCCCTAAGTTCAATCACTAGCACTGAGAGGAAAAAAAAACAAAACCAAAGAACTCTGACTTCTCTTTTGACTCCCAGGCAGAATAAAGTGCTTATGAAAGAATTCTTGTTCCCTTTTGCCCTTTCAGCCATCCATCTCCGCCTTGGCATGCCACAGCAGCAATAACAATCAGGTGTTTACTGTGCCCTGTAGGCTAAGGAGAGAGCTTGAAATACCGTTTCCCTTTGAGAACCATGTGCATGCCTGTCATTGGAGGAGACACTTAGCGCTATTATTTCCTCAGAACGGGGACCGCAGTCCATCCCCAGAGCTTGGCTATCAGTGTCTCACCAAGCTTCATCAAGGGAGTGGGCCGTTGGTAGTCTAGATTGGCAGGATTGATAGGTGGTTAAGA
This sequence comes from Peromyscus maniculatus bairdii, assembly GCF_049852395.1. Taxonomy (NCBI): domain Eukaryota; kingdom Metazoa; phylum Chordata; class Mammalia; order Rodentia; family Cricetidae; genus Peromyscus; species Peromyscus maniculatus. The sequence goes on along the minus strand of NC_134875.1, from coordinate 58,341,974 downwards.
AGTCCAATTCTTTTGTTTTGAAAGTCTCCTAGTACATCCAGAGCCCCCACCACACCTTACCCCTCCGAGGTTGCTGTCTGTGTACCTCACGTGATCAAGCTCACCCACAGTAGTTCTACAGTTTCACGAATCACTTGGAAGCCCTCTCATGAAGTGCCAGGTCCTCAGAAAAGCACAGGGGTTAGGGTACTGGGAAGAACTTGGGTGAGAAATGAATACACTTTTACACTCTGCTCCTCGTTCTAGGCTCAGGCCAGTATCCAGACGAAAGCAACAATGAAGTGTATGCAGAAGAGGTCCCCGCTGCCCGCACCCTGGACTACAGAGGTAATTCTCACGTTTCTCAAGCTCGGGAAGGAAGGTTTCTTGACTAAGACCCGGATCTTCCTAGAAACTGCCTCATCCATGCTTAGCTCATATGTGTCTGACCTGCAGCTCATAGAATCATCAAGAGCTATGATTTTCTTCGTCGTTGTTTTCTTTTGTTTTTGTTTGGCCCTATGTTTGTTTTTAGACATGAACTCTAGCACTGAGCCCAAGCCCTCTTGCTTTCTTCACTATGTATCCCTGGACAGCTTTGAACTCAAGACCCTTCTGTCTCAGCCTCTTCAGTGCTGCGGTTACACGTGGGCACCTCCACACACAGCAAGGGTGGTATGATTTCTAATTACACACTTGGTTACTGACTTGCTCTGTGGTTTCCCTTCCCTGGCCTGAAGGATGCTCATCTGTTATGAGTCATTAAGCACGCACTGAGTAGCTGCTCTATACCTATTCCTGTGCAGGGTGAGTCTGTGGGAAATACAAAGGCTGCTACAAGGTTCTGCCCCCCTGGACGGGCTTGCATTACATTGGGCGTGAAGTGAGAATAAAATTAACACGTGCAAAGCAAATAAGTGTGAAACTGTGTGGTAGCCATAAGTGAAGTGGGCATGTAAGATGAAGAATTCAGGAAAGTGGTCATGCATGAAAGATGACATTCAGGATAGGCCGCGAATGATGAGCAGACTGTTATGAACTGGGAAAGGTGATAGGCAGACATTTGCCAAAGCAGATGGCCAAAGATATTAAGGTAAAACCAAATTCACTGCCCTAAGGAACTAAGAAGAAATTACACTGACTTGAAGGGGTGGAGTATGAGTGGAGCAGTAGAGAATAAGAGAATGGAGTTGAATGTAAAGAGTAAATTAGGAAAGGCCAATGACCTAGGGGGTCTTCTTTTTTGTTTGTTTGTTTGTTTGTTTGCTTTTATTTGTTTGTTTTTTCGAGACAGGGTTTCTCTGTGTTGTTTTGGTGCCTGTCCTGGATCTCGCTCTGTAGACCAGGCTGGCCTTGAACTCACAGAGATCCGCCTGGCTCTGCCTCCTGAGTGCTGGGATTAAAGTCACTGCTGCCCTGCTCCTAGGGGGTCTTTCTAAGGAGAGTCAGAAAGAATGCTGAATAGTAATTCCTTTACTGGATAGCAAATTAGTTCAGGTGATGTCAAATATGACTTCAATTTATGATTATCTCTGTCTGTGCTTTCCTGAGCATACGTAAGAGTTTAGCTGTTATGCTCTAAAGAGTGGTCATATTTTTTCACAGGTGAGTGCCACTGTAAAAGGTAATTCAGAACACTAACTAGGTTATTCTGTTTAGAAAATACGGGTTGGAAGAAGTAAAGCCTGTGTTGGGGAGAGTTTCCAGGAGTCAATTACAGAAATGTTAGGTAGAAACATTTGAATCTGGGGGCAAATAAATGTAGAGTAAGGATGGACCCCAGAGGGACTAGAGGTATAGCTCAATAGCAGAGTGAATGCATGGAATGTAGAAAGCTCTCCTGGCCTTGCGTCCCAGTATCTCAATGAAAGGATGTATTCCAGAGATGTTTCAAAGGAGATGATAAAATTCGGTGCAGATTTGCTGTGCTAAGGGATCAAGAAACTAATGTCGGAAGGACTCCAATCTGAATACCAAGGCGGACTCTAAAAACCCTCCTTTCAGAAGGACAAAGTTTGAAAAGTAAACCAGGGGCCAATGAGATGGCTCCACTGGTAGAAAGAGCTTGCTGATAACCTGAGTTCAGACCCTGGCACCACATGGACAAGGACACACAGACACAACTGCATGTGTGAGCACGCACTCGTGTGCATGTACACACACAGAGAGAGAGAGAGAGAGAGAGAGAGAGAGAGAGAGAGAGAGAGAGAGAGAGAGAGAGAGAGAGAGAGAGAGAGAGATCAGTGTGGAAGAAGATTTCTATCAAGAATATTACAAAAGCTGCAGATGAAAATTTAGAAATATGGAAACGATATGGAATCGGCTATGTCAAGCATTGCAAAGAGGTCAATGACAGCAACTATTTCAGTTCCTGAGGAGGTAAATGGTGACCTCTGAGAAGGCAGTTCCAGTAGACAAATGATCCCAGCTTGGGGGTCTTCTCCGCTCCTTTCTAGCTATGCCCTTATTGTCTTCTTTTCGCTGCTAATGGTGCACAACCACTACCTCTGACTCGAAATTCCCTTTCCACCCACGTCTCCCCAGCTGACACAACACATCTGGAAAAGGATAGTTCTCCCCTTGATCACCAAATCGTATGGCCTTGAGCTTCACTCTCAGTCTCTCAAACAGCAGCAAGCACATCCTTTTCTTATTGGTCCCCCTTCCTTGGATTTCATGGCAATTTCCCTATTCTGATGATAGTTGAAGCCAAGATAGGAAATGGAGTCTCTGGTAGTGACCATAGCGAGAAGAAGGCTGACATCTGAATTTTGGATAACTGACTTAGCTCCAGAGCTCCTGAACGGCATCTCTAACACTGCTAGACACACCCATTTAGAGATGTCTAAAATGCAATTCTTTTGTCTTGTCTGAAAAAAGTTCTACAATAAACCTGACTGTCTTACTTTCTGGTAATACTACCACCATGCCCTTAGTGACTCAGACTTCAAAATGCCCCAGTGTCACTTCTAACAATTCCCCTCACATTTAATAATCCCCTTTCCTCATTATTTTTCACTAGTCATTCACCAAGCCCTATCATTTCTTTAATACAAGGGATTGGAATTATTATTATTATTCCATACATAGACAAAAGCTGTTGTTTCCTAATTAGAGTCCCTGGCTCAAGTTTCTGCATTCCTCCAATGTAGTGACCAAGTAAACCCATTTTAAACAAAATCTAGCCTCATGTTCCAGTCTGATGACTTTTCACACCATTTCTCCACGTGGAATCTGTGCTTTAGCTAGGGTGGTATACTGTTTTTCCCACAAACTGATTTAGTACACACTGGGACTTCACTCACCTTCATTCGTTGTTCTTATTACATTTATTCATTTATTTGGAGGACGTGTGCCACAGCACACGTGTGGAGGTTAGAGGACCATTTGCCAGAGAGCTTGCTCTCTCTTTCTACCATGTGGATCCTGTGGGTCAAACGCAGGTCATCAGGCTTATTTGTGAGTACATTTACCCACCCAGCCATCTTGCTAGCCCTCGTTATTCAATTATCTCCTATGTGCCTCTTCTGAAATGAATGTTTCATTTATTTATTTGTTTGCCAAAACCACTCACGCATCTGGCCTTCATTATGTTCTGTTTATCACTCTGAACAGAGCAGTTATTGAACAAAGGGTACCATGTATATCCCTCTCACAGAAGCCTATGAAAAGTAGGTGCTGACTGTTAGCCTCCTGAGTACCAAAAATGGAAGAATACCATACTAAAAAGCATTAAATTCAAAAGGTACTTCTTCATGTGGTGCTGTGAATTAAACGCAGGGCCTCATGCATGCTAGGCTTGTGTTCTACCACCAAACCATACATCCCACTCCAGAACTACTTTTGAAGGATCTGCCATCCCCATTATTACTACTTACTTGCCTTATTGGTTATTTTTAAATTATCAAAAAGCCCTTTAGAAACTCATATGTCACACAGTAGCATTTGCCTTTGTGTCTAGTGTCCAGTAGCTCTCTTTGGAACTGAGTCTCCAGGCCTAAAACAAACTAACGCTATCAATGATGCATGCAAAGGAGTGGCCAGGACAACCTGAGGTCCCTGCCTCCTTTGTAATCCTTTTTGTGCCTCGCAAAGATTTTCTCTGCAACTGTGCCATTTCAAAACTTCCTGCAATTTAGAGGTGATATCACCAGGTGTAAGTACTGGAAATGGACACCAGTGTGTTGGTGCTTGAAGACACACGAGACAGTGGCTCCAACCCAGATACTGATGTAGACAAAATCATCCCTGGGAGTGGGTATTTCATGTGTGGGGTTTTGGTGGTGGTGGTGGTGGTAGTGAGTTTTGTTGTTGTTTTGTTTTTGTTTTTCGAGACATGGTTTCTCTGTGTGGTCCTAGCTGTCCTGGAACTTGCTCTGTAGACCAGGCTGGCCTCGAACTCACAGAGATCTGCCTGTCTCTGCCTCCTGAGTGCTGGGATTAAAGAAATGCACCATCACCACCCGGCATGTGTGGGGTTTTATTTGATTCTCACCACAGCCACATGGGGCTGCTTTATTATCTCCCATTTTACAGACCAGAAAACTAAGCTCAGGGAAGTCTTAATGATGCAGAAGAGGCATTTAAACCTAGGTCTTTCTGACTACCAGCTGTGCTTATTCCATGTCTTTCATTAAAAATGGAACTGTTCTTTAAAAGATAAAAAGAAGAGATAAGAAGGAAAAGGCATATCCTTATTTTAGGGAACACTGTCCACATAGTTTGATATTGTTTTCACAAACCTTACACTTTCTGCCATTATCTTCTCAGGAAACCTGCCTGGAGCCAGAAACCTTTCTCTGAGGTGCAGCCTCCGTCTGCTGGGTGGTTACGCAGCTGCCTCACAGCTTGTCTCAATCCTGAGAAAATTAGTCACTGTCTGGGTTCCCTCAAGTTTACCACAGAAAACATCTTTTCCTTGCCAGTCTTTCTTGTCTGTGTGTGCCAGAGAGAGAGAGAGAGACAAAGAAGAGAGAGAGAGAGAGAGAGAGAGAGAGAGAGAGAGAGAGAGAGAGAGAGAGAGAGAGAGAGAGCCCTTCCAGTTTCTTAATTCTGGACAAGCTATTATGTGTCACTCATAATATTAAGTGTTCTATAAATGTTATTCCATTTAGATAAAGTTCATGCTTGCTATGCTGTGATATGCAAAGATCTCTAAAATATATTATTCACTTCCAAAGTAGCTATTACAACTGGGCACATGGGTCAGTGATAGCGCACATGACCAGCATGCATAAGGTCCTGGGTTTGATCCCAAGAACCACAAAAATATAAAGCAGTGATGGGACCAATGTACACAATATGCTGCTCTATGTGTGAAAAGAGCAACGAAAATTAAAAAGTCATGCAAGGGCTTGCATTCTCTCTATAAACTGCTATCATAGGTTCTTTGGAAGTGGAATGAATGTGCATAGGCACATGAGGACCGAGAGGAGGTACTTTACTGTGTCGCTGTTCACACTTCGGGAGCCATGAAACAGGTGGATCCATTCCTTCTTCAAAATATCAGTGGGCCCTTCAAAAGAGCAGCTGCAGTGACAGATTTTGTACTTAGAAAGAACTTGGGCTCCATCATGGCCCAAGGAACCTGGGAAAGTCGTCTAAAACATAGGGATAATGACTGCATAATTCATGGGGCTCTTGGGAGAACTATATGAGATGGACACAAGAAGGGAGGTATGAAGCCTAAACACGGGACTCAGTATTATTGCATTGCCCAGCAGACATTTTAGCATGCACTATTTAACCACAGTCTTAGTTCCAGTTCCCACTGGCAGTCTCTCTGTACAGTTGTCCAACCAGTTATGACTCTCTTGAACTGTATTTCTTCATCTCATTCACATCCCTGGCATGAAAGGCATTGTCTGCCATGCCTCACTGACTTCCACATAACGTATCTCTCACCATCCCTGTTCTACCAGTCAGGTGGCCCTACCCAAAAAGGAAATGAAGTCAGTCTGGAATTACTTGTCCCTGAGTGCTTCTGCCAGCTCATAAGCCTCCCCTTGAAATATTCTAGAATACTGTTCTATCAGTCCCATTAGCGTCAGCAGGCTACACTTGCTAGAGACAACCTTCTCCCTTATTTGAAAACTGAATTTGTGGTTTTGCCCCTTTCCTGTCTCCCAACATTATGTCCTTATGTCACAATTCTTCTAGGCTAGCAATTTTTTTAAAATGCATACATGTATATATTGTGTGTATGAATATGAATCCCTCCCTACCTTTCTACCCTCCCATTTCTCATCCCCCACTGCTTCCATTAGCCCCCTCTGTTCCCCTTAGGCAGATCTATTTGTACATTAAACCATGATTTTCTACATCTGTATAAAGTCTAGGAATCACAAATATTTTTAAATGTAATATTTATCTTTCTGAGTCCAGGCCAGCAAGCTTGAACTTATTTCCAGTAGCCGGGCTCCTATCACTCTCTTTGCATTGATTCTGAGCCTTGCATTTCTCTCTCCCATTCGTATTTCCTCTACCAGTTTCAATCTGGTGTGTGTATTTTCCTTGACACAATATGGGAGACAAATAGAACAGAGGTGCTTTTGAGATCCCAGCCTCCCATGTGAGTCTTTGTGATACGTGTTGTGGCCTTGTAATCAGCAGCTCTGCAAATCTAGCACTTAAGAAACATTATGTAATTCGAAATGGTGTCTCCAGATGGCAGCCCTGTCACTGCCACCGACTTAAACTAATTCTGGAAGCCGCAAGCATGGTACTGAATAGTTTTTCTCTCTGTCATCTGTCTTCATTCTCCAGTTGCATGCAAGCAGGGGCCCTAGCCTTTTATTTTTTTCCTTGACCTCCCGATGTAATGTGCTGTCTTTGTCCCTGGGGTTTGAAAATCAAATAAGCTTATATGGTGCTTTTGCCTTCCAAATCCTATGCAAACAAATCCGTGCCATGCTGTGTGAGTAACCCTTGTGCAGGCCACCGTCCAGTTGTTTCCTTGTGTCCCTCTAAAATCGACACCATACAGAACAAGGAGTAGTGGTGCAGACCTGTAATCACATCACTCAGAAGATTAAGGCAGGGAATCATGAATTTGAGGCCAGCATGGACTATATAGCAGACACTGTCTCAAGAAATAAATAAAAACACAGAACCAGTGGAAGAGGCGTGTATTTTGTCACCAGTAAGGTGTCTTTATAATAGAATCATCCTGTAAACTTGCATGCTCAGTACTGAACTGGGATTGGATTTTTCAGTCCTCAGTGGTCTGCTTTGATATCATATTCCTATTCTTTCTCTGGTTTACCTTTTCCATGTTTTTTAAGTTATTTTAAATTTGCATACAGCAAAATGCACTTTCTGGTGTACAGTTCTTTGAGTTTTGACAAATATATAGTGTAAGATAGCTCACACCAGAGTGGGGTAAAGTTTTTGTCGTCTCAGAAACTTGTCCCATGCTGCCATTTTGTAGCTCTCTCTCTTTACCTCTAACACCTGGCAACTACTGATATGTACTCCATGCACATGGTCTTGCCTATAGATGCCCCTGTATATTTTATATAATGGAGTCTTGTTTCTCTAGCTCCCGAAAATACACTTACAATTCATCTGTGTTGTCACATGTATCCGCACACCATTCTTATACAGAGATAACTCATTAGCTCCACTATTCACACATAGAACCGATTTTTGACAATTATGAATAGGGTTACTTTAAACACTAGTGTATAAGATTGTGTGTGAACCCAGGTTTTCATTTCCCTTGAATAAACACCTTGAAGTGAAGTTGCAGAGTCAAATGGTAAGCGATCCTTTCTTCACAAAGAATATATGAGATTACTTTTCTATAAACTAGTATTTTACAGTATGGCAATGTTTTTGCCTTTCTCCAAGCAATGTGCAAGAGTTCTAGGTTCTCTCCATCTTCTTCAGCACTTGGTATAGTCATTTCATAGTTAGACATTCAAAGAGATATATTAATGATATTTCCCTGGGGTTTTAATTTGTATTTATTTAGTGACTGATGGTGAAGATCATCTTTTTATATGTTTATTAATCATTCATAAATCCTCTTTAATAACATATCTCTTTGTCTTTTCTCTATATTCTAACTTGGCTGTTTGGAGAATTTGCATCTTTACTGTTGAGTTTTGAAAATTTTTTTGCTATATTCTATATTCCATTCACTAGTTATTTGTTGTGAATGTGATATGTGGTTTAGAAACGTTTTCTCCCAGTTTTTTGTGTTTTCTTTTAACTCATTCATAGAGCAGATTTTACTTTTGAAAAGGTCTGGTTTGTTGATTTTCTTTAATGATTTAATGGTGTCATGTCTAAGGCTTCTTTGCTCATTTTGGGTCCCAGAGATTTTCTAGTTCTCCATGAGTTTTGTGCTTTCTGTTTTCAATGTAAATCTAATCTCTATTTTTATTAAATTTTTGGTATAAGGTATGAGACTTAGGTTCTATTTCTTTTCTTCTTCTGCCTCAGTTTTGCACATGAAACTCCATTTTCTCCAGCACCATTTGTTTGGAAAAGCAGTTTCTTTTCCATAGGATTGTTTTTATACTTATGTCCAAAATTATGTTGACCTACTTAAGCCTATTTCTGAGACTCTAATCTGTTCCACTGAGGAATGTGTCTTTTCTTTTGACACTACCACACTGTTTTCTTGTCACTTTGTATTTTATTTATTTATTTATTTGTTTGTTTGTTTGTTTGTTTGTTTTTTGAGGCAGGGTTTCTCTGTGTAGCTTTGGAGCCTGTCCTGGAACTCACTCTGTAGACCAGGCTGGCCTTGAACTCACAGAGTTCCACCTGCCTCTGCCTCCCAAGTGCTGGGGTTACAGGTGTGTGCCACTACCACCTGGCCAAAGCAAGTGTTTGCCAAAACCCAGGTTTGAACCAGGGACCTTTAGATCTTTAGTCTAATGCTCTCCCAACTGAGCTATTTCAGCTGTTATTTTTAAGGTTGTATTTTAAATTACATTTATCCCTTCCCTTTCCATATACCCCTTCTCATTCTTCTTTGAATTCATGGCCTCTTCTTCCATCAATTTTTATTGCATGCATGTTTGTATATATAATAGTGTGTGTGTGTGTGTGTGTGTGTGTGTGTGTGTGTGTGTACATACATATACAATATATGTATTGTAAATACTGGTGGCTCCAGTTATTCTGCTGCAAAAGTAACCTGGCATTATGGTTACAGATGTGGAATTCTAATCACAAAAGGCCTTACTGTTCACTATGAGAATACATAATGGGCATAGCATTATTGCGTATAGAGTCAGCTTCCTTTCCCCCCTTTCCTAGATAAAGGTGAACTTTTGTTCTTTTAGAAATATACATATATAATACATATATATGTAATACATATATATGTATACATTATATATAATACATATATATGAGTCCATATAATGTCACTTGTATGTTTTCTGAATAGACTGTTAAGCACTAGACAACCAATCGGTATGCTCTTCCTTGAAGAGGGCCACCTCTTTACTCAGTCACCTGTAGTTCTTTGTGTAAGGTTGATTACTGTACTTCTTTTTTTTTTTTTTTTTTTTTTTTTTTTGGTTTTTCGAGACAGGGTTTCTCTGTGTAGCTTTTGCGCCTTTCCTGGAACTCACTTGGTAGCCCAGGCTGGCCTCGAACTCACAGAGATTCGCCTGCCTCTGCCTCCCGAGTGCTGGGATTAAAGGCGTGCGCCACCACCGCCCGGCTTGATTACTGTACTTCTAGCTTACTTTTCTTCTGCTACTACAGTCCCCCGATGGTGTTATACAATGAATATCCAGGATGGAGAAGCCACATGCTACTCACCAAGGGGAGGAAATTATCACAGCAGCTTAGGCACACGTTGTGAGCTCTCCTGTGACCGGGGCTTTCGACTGATTGGACGGAGGTCTGTGCAATGCTTGCCAAGCCGGCGTTGGTCTGGAACTGCCTACTGCAGGCGTAAGTTGTATGGGAGCATATACTGATGTGTGTGTGAGAAAGAAGGCAACCTGCTGGCCATGGAAGGTATATACCTGGAAGTTTTACTCTGTGAAAGTTGGGAATTTTCCATGAGCCTCCAACAGAGCTTTTCCTCTTCCTGACATTGTAGTTTATTTTTCTCTGTATGTGATTACTGTCCAAGTAATATGGGTATTTAAGTCACAGCCAGCCAATATGACTCATAGCACCCAGAAATGTGTGTAGGAGGACAAGACTTGGCCATGAGGAACTGATGTAGGCCTGGGCCACCTCTTGGAGCTTCCAAGGATGTGTTCCAGACTCTCCCACTTGTGGTCAAGTGTCATCCTTCCTTGCCTACAGCCTTAGAAGGTCTTGCCAGTAAAGCTAATGAGACATCTGCTAGTCATCATTTTCTTGTTAAAGTAGGAAGAATCCCCAATGCAATAATATGGGATAGAAACACATAACCCAAATCCTATCTCCCTTCACCTCCCAAACCCCTACCTCTTATTCAAACTCTTCAGCCCTTTGGCAGCAGAGATTTGGCTTTCATGTGTGATGAACAAATACCATTTGAAGGACATCCCTTTGCACAAGGCTCTACACTGACTTCTTCAGGAGATCACTCAGCTCAACTACCCTTCAGTTGTTAATAGGCTAATGGGATAGAAACCTAAATGTGTGCACATGCACGTTGCACACCTGGATGCAGATGTGCTAAGCATTCAGAGATAAATGAGCTTGGTGAGAAAAGAAGCTATGAAGGAGAGGAGAAGGTGGATTGACAGAAAGAAGTCACTACAACCCTTCAGATGATGATAAGTAAGTTGCTTTAGGACTTAAACTCCATCATTTCCAAAATGAATTTGAATTGAACAGACAAAACAGATAAAAGAGTATAAATTATAAACATAAAGCTAGTCAAAAGCATAGAAATATGCCCATTTCCAGGTGCCTAGAATGAGGTGGCTTTTGCAGTTGAATCCAGTATTTAGCTTTGACCTTCCTCGAGGTTGAATCTACTGTTTTCACTGTCATATAATACTAACTAAGTGAATTCATCTGAAGAGACCAGTCTTTCTGATTTCTGGTTCTGATTTCAAGGAGGTCATTTTCATGTAATTTTTTACATAACAAATAGAGGAAAACAGTAAAGCAATAATCTTCAAGCTTAGTTTATTCAAGAAGCAAAAATGAACAGAGCCCATATAGAAATTTTCTAGAACGTTTTAACGTTCAAACTTTATGCAAGGTTATAACTTAGAGGAAGCTAAAGAAATGTGTATGGCTTACGTCTCTCAAGTATCAGGTGTCCCCAAGAAAACTAATGACAACTATTCTCTGCTAACAGCCTTTAAAGTACACAGATTCCACCTTTATTAAATATCACCATGCCCTCCAGACAGTGGACAGAAAGCCAGCTGACTGTAAGGGAGCCTTGGCTGAACTGTGTGTACAGCCAATAGCTTTGAACATGCTTTAGGGCATATAGCATTTGAAGAAGACACGGCATCTAAGGAATGAGAAACAAAAATTAACCATTGCTGATCCTTTCCTTAAATTATCCTGTGAGGTAAATATATTTTACAGATAAAAACCAGTGAGGCTCAGAGAAATGAGGCCACACCTCTAAGTCACAGAACAAGAGGTGAAGTTAGTATGCAAATAAGGGTCTTATCTTGATAATCATGCACTCAGACAACTAGTTTACTTTCTTCAGACCCCACTATCCATCCAACTAAGATTGCTTCTTTACTTGGTAAGATGAAAATAAAAAGCCAAATTGAAGGAAAGGCAGTTCCATAGAAAAAGTTAAGAGCAGCCTGGGTGAGTTTTCTATAGTCTCTGTTGAATATGACAACGATCCTCCTATGGAAGATGCCCATGCATCACCTCCAGATTGTAGTACCACAGGGTGCTGAACTTACTGATCATTTCTCTTAGAGATGAGATGCCATGCACTGCCGTTCATCACTAGCGGCACCTACACCTGCACAAACGGGGTGCTGCTTGATTCCCGCTGTGACTACAGCTGTTCCAGTGGCTACCACCTAGAAGGTGATCGCAGCCGCATCTGCATGGAAGATGGACGATGGAGTGGAGGAGAGCCTGTATGTGTAGGTAAATGCTGGCAGCTCCAGTTATTCTGCTGCAAAAAAGGGACCTGGCGTTACGCTCACAGATGATGTGGAATTCTGATCACAGAATTCATATACCTTGAGTATGAGAATACACAATGGGCATAGCATTATTGCCTATGGAGCCAGGCTCCTTTCCCCTCTTTCTTAGATAAAGGTGAACTTTTGTTCTTTTACCTACCAGTGGTGTGCAATATTGCTTCCACCAGGGAAGGCAGGGGATCTATAAATCCACACTTGATCTTTGACCTTGGCAGACATAGATCCACCCAAGATCCGTTGTCCTCATTCCCGTGAGAAGATGGCAGAGCCAGAAAAATTAACTGCTCGAGTATACTGGGACCCACCCTTGGTGAAAGATTCTGCTGATGGTACCATCACCAGGTGAGCTTGTATAGTGAATGCCTCACGTGTCCCCAGCAAGTCCCCCTGGGATACTCACAGTCTGACCATACAGGCTGTGCCTGAAGTGATGATGTGCCTCAGATCTCAATTCTACCCATCTTTCCCTGAGGAGCTAAGTAACTCCTTCATCCTGTGTCATGTAGGGTGACACTTCGGGGCCCAGAGCCTGGTTCTCACTTCCCTGAAGGAGAGCATGTGATTCGTTACACTGCCTATGACCGAGCCTACAATCGGGCCAGCTGCAAGTTCATTGTGAAAGTACAAGGTCAGAAAAAGCTCCTGCTCTGCCCTGACCTTTAGAAACCCACAACCTCTTCCTCTTGTTTGTATTGGGAGGTGCACAGGAGAATGGCCAACTTCGTCAAACAGACTTATTACGAAAACCCACACTACGTGGGCATAAAATTGTCGCAGAAGCCTTGACTCTCCAATAAGACTCTATCGCTCTTCTAAATCTAGACAAAATTCATAGATAGTCTATATCCATTTCTTTTCTTGGCCTTAAAAATGATCAAATTTGATGAGTCTTTGTACCCATTCACCTCTGCCAAAATGATAATGTTGGTAGCTTGGTGTTTTCCTCTTTGCTTCATGTCACACTGCTTCACTTTGCCTTTCTTATCATTAAAATAATTCATGCTCATAATTAAATATTTTAAAATAAAGAAACAGCCAGGTATAGTAGCACATTCCTGTAATCCCAGCACATAAGGCAGAAACAAGAGGATAGCAAGTTCAAACTCAGCCTGGGAGTACATAGCAGGACGCTGTCTCAAAAAAAAAATTAAATTAATACCTAAACAGAAAAATTTATCATCTCTATATCCAGGGGATCATTGTTGATAATTTTCTAGTACCTTCCTTCTAATTTTTTCTCTATACATACTTACAGCATATCATTTAAGATCACCCTTTCCACTTTTCATTAAAACACAAGCCCTGTGCGGTGGTGGTGCATCCCTGCACTCGGAGGCAGAACCAGGCAGATCTCTGTGAGTTCGAGGAAAGCCTGATCTACAAAGGGAGATCCAGGACAGGCACTAAAACTACACAGAGAAACCCTGTCTTGAAAAAAACAAAACACACACACACACACACACACACACACACACACACACACACACACGAAATTTCCCCATATTCTTTAATATTGTGTTGATAAATATTTTCAATCACAACATAAGACTGTCTGTATCATGATGGGTTGAAATATCTCTCCATCGTGGACTCATCTGACTCATATGCTATTAGCAGAAAGTCTGACCAAGTGTGGGGGCACATACCTGTAATTATAGCACTTAGGATGCTTGGGTAGAATGGCAGTGAGTTTGGAACTTCCTGGGCTCCACAGAGAAGCCATTCCAGCCTGTGCTATATTGATTGTGAGAGCAGGTTTCAAGAGAAAAAAAAAAACAGGCATTCTACAAGTTGATCATCTTTACACTGGTTATCTATAAAAGTCTACAAATATAGACATTTTCTTTTATACATTTACAGTCACCCCATGACTATACGTGTGTGTGTGTGTGTGTGTGTGTGTGTGTGTGTGTGTGTGTGTGTGTGTTCCTAAAGACTAGAAACCTGTGTTTGCATTTCAAATTTAATTCCTTAGGGAAGGAAACTGTACCTCCAGCTACTGGAAACATAGAAAAGCCATTCATTCAGATTATCTCAAGTCTCTTGCTCTAGAAAACCCAGAGAGGGCCCCTTAGCCTTTCCTGACTATAAGAGATAGCACAACCTCTAACCTGAGCTTCTCCCTGGCAGTGAGACGCTGTCCAGTTCTGAAACCACCCCAGCACGGCTACCTCACCTGCACCTCCGCAGGGGACAACTATGGTGCCACCTGTGAATACCACTGTGACGGTGGTTATGAACGCCAGGGCACCCCATCCCGAGTCTGCCAATCAAGTCGACAGTGGTCAGGATCACCACCTCTCTGTACTCGTGAGTGAAACTATGAAATGAGTCAACAGACCTGTGGCTCAGGGGCACTTAGGAAGAACTTCTTCCATGGTCCAGAGGTGTGATATCAATGTGTGTGATATGAGAATGGAGATTCTGACCTGGGTCTGTTTTAAGGGCCAACATTCTCCCAGAGAATTCACCTCAGGGAAGAGAGGGCAAGGATGTAAAAGACCAGAATGCCTTGCAGGGTGAAGAAGGGCATGTTCTGACTGACCATCTGCTTCTGCCCTAGCTATGAAGATTAATGTCAATGTCAACTCAGCTGCTGGCCTCCTGGATCAGTTCTTTGAGAAACAGCGACTCCTCATAGTCTCAGCTCCTGATCCCTCCAATCGATACTACAAAATGCAGATCTCCATGCTGCAGGTGAGACCTACTCCCCCAGGACGACCTAGTTAAAAAGCTTACTCTGTGCAGCACAAAACCTATGCATTCCTACTTTTGTGGGTAGTATTTGATTCAGTTTATCATTAGGTACATTGGTCACATTTTAAAAAGTGTTATTTTTGTGGGAAAATGAGTAAGACCCCTGGAATGGTGTAGGCTGGGAAAGGAATGTGGAGAGGCTCATAAAACAACTATGATCAAAAGTAAATATTAAGAATAAACTACATGCGTGTTTCCAAGGAATTTCACTTGTATAAGAAGTGCTAGGTAAATACCAGGTAATGACTGACATGCTTTTATACATATACAACTAGCTCTCCCAACAAACCCTTGATGTAGGTACTATTCTATGCCCCACTGAAGAGGTGAGGAAACTGAAAACAGACAGACTCAGTGACTGGTCCAAGCACATTAGCCTGTAAGGGGCAGAGCTGGGACTGAACCCAAGCTATCTAGCTCCAGGTCTGGGCTGTCAATCACTATCAGTACAAAAGTGCCATGATATCATAAAGGAAAGCGAGGAAGCTGTGCAGTGATTTTAACTGATGAGTGGATGAGATAGGTAGGTAGGTAGAAGACTGAAGAAAATATTAGACTGGGTGGCTGTCAAGAATTGTGTTTCTCTTTTCTACGCCATGTTGAAAATGAGTTTCAGACACATAAATAGAATACAAAAACACTTTGTGTAGCAAGTGCTTCAGGAATGAGGGGGAAGAGGTTGTACAGACCTCATAGCATGTGGCAATTTGATTATGAGATTGTGAGATTGTTGCAGAAACCTTTCCTTTCCCATGGTGCCTTCTGTGGTCACAGGTGGGCGTCAGCCAAGCAGCCTAAGTACTTAAGGGCAAAGGCTATTGTATTTAATGTTTTCTCTCCCTCCCAGCAATCCACCTGTGGACTAGACCTGCGGCATGTGACCATCATCGAGCTGGTGGGGCAGCCACCTCAGGAGGTGGGGCGCATCCGGGAGCAACAACTATCAGCCAGCATCATTGAGGAGCTCAGGTGCAGGCTGGGCGGCTGTAGGGCAGGGATGGGCAAGAACCTGATCCAGGGCACTAGCAAGCAGGAGCAAAGGCTCTTGGAGGCAGTCCTTGTGTTTGAACTCTCACAGCTTCACTAAGTCAGGAGAGCGATTCTCAGCTCTAACGGAAGATGACAATTAAATGGAGGCTTAAAATACACATCACCAGGCTCTACCGCAAGCCACATCTCTGGCCTTTCATAAAAGCACCTCAGGTGACTTTGAAGAGCCACAGCCGAGACACAAAGGATTCCACTCCAGACTTGAATCACTAGGAAGCCTCTGATCTCGTTGCCTATGAGCTCCTCTGTTTACCTTCAGTCGCCAAAGGAGAAAAAGGCATCTTTGGTCACTGAAATCTGAATCATATCTATCTGTCCCCCATGAAAGAGAAGGTTAGAGGTAGCAGGTGGTAGAAGTTGACTTTTCTCATTATGTATCCATTATCGGCCTTACAGGTCCCCAATTATACTCAGGTCCAATAAAGCCATCAGTGCTCTCTGTTTGAGAAGCAATACCTACCTCTAGGATTCAGTTTCAGTGCGGACAGAATGATTCTGGTCAGTTAGAGAGACTAGGAACCACTCTGAGGAGGGAGACAGCAGACTCACAGCTTCAGGTGGAAGAGTTAAGCAGGATTTGCTTATCAACCTCGTGGCTGCTAGGAATGATGTGCATACAAGTAAGTCATGGTGTCTGCAATACATACACCTCTTGGAGTTGCTCCATGCAGCCTGCATGCAGTAGGTAACAGCTTTGCTTAAAGTGGAAAACATGTTGCAGAAATAACAGGCTAGGGTGAGGAAGGCTAAGGCTACCAAGAAACTGAGCAGAAAACAAGCAGAAAGGATTTGCGCTAGGTAGGAGAGGGCACAGGAAAGGGTGGAGCTATAAAAGAGCAGAGGGGAGTAGCACAGTCTTGTGGGACTTGGACCAAGGTCTCACACCTCTCTGGGTTGCTCTCTCTAGGCAATTCCAGCGCCTCACTCGTTCCTACTTCAACATGGTGTTAATTGACAAGCAGGGTATTGACCGGGAACGCTATATGGAACCGGTCACCCCTGAGGAAATCTTCACCTTCATCGATGACTACCTGCTGAGCAACCAGGAGCTGGCACAGCGAAGAGAGCAAAGGGATGTGTGCGAGTGACCCTGAGCCAGCCTGTGGCTGAGGTCAAGTGCGCCACTGTCCTAGGTAGTAGCTTAAACTGAGGAGGAAATGTTTTCCCAGTGTTGGGAGCAGGACTCTGGCGGGGGTGCGGTTTGCCAACTCCAGGACAGTTCCAGACATCATTTTAGGGCAGAATATTTGTTTCCCTCAACAAGGCTCCACTTCAGTAGCACTGGAAAAGCATATGAAAGTAGGTAGGGACTGAGGCCAGGCAGTGGTTTGCGGGTGGATGGTCTTCTCTGACTAGAGCCTCTGCCGAGCTCTCCCAAGTCGTTGAGATAAGTAAATCCTAAATTCATTCATTTACTGTGGTGGAAATGGTTCCTTTACTCTACAGCGACAGCAGAGGGCAGCAAAACAACAGACAAGCAGGACACTTTAACCATGTGTAAATAGATTGCGTTACGGTTAATTAATTGTTTTGGGAGCAGGAGAGGGGTGACAGGGGTCTACAAAACATTCTTGAGGCTGACTGTCATTTCCCTTTCCAGGACACTGGACTAAAAAAAATGTTGCTTGAACCATTGCTTCATCAAGAGTTAGAAAAACATTTTCTCCAGAGTTTGGGAAGCACCACCCAACAATAGCAGGATGTTCCCTCCTCGCTACTCCAATTAATTTGTGGGCAAGAACGTCCGCCTCCTGAGGTCCTTAGTGCCCCGGATGGTGGCCCTTCGCCAGAGGATCCCCCAGCCTGTGAACTAGATTACCTCTAGGAACTGGGGGGATGACTCAGCTGGTAAAAGGCTTGCCATGTAAGCATTTGCACCTGAGTTTGACCCCCAGAAGCCATGTTCCATAGCTAGATGTGGTGTGAAATAGCTAGTTGTGGTGGTGTGCACTTGGAATCCCAGGGCAGAGGTAGAGATACACAGATCTGTGGGGATCCTGGTTAGGAAGCCTAGCCTAGTGGTGAGTACCAGGCCAAGCCAGAAACACTATCTCAAAAGACATGGTAAAGGGCCTGAGGAACACAACCCAAGACTGGCATTGATCTCCACTATCTCCATACACAGGCACATACATGTGTGCGCACATGTACACACATACACCACCACCACCACCACCAAACATAGCAGAAAAGAAAAGGGGATAGCGTCAGGCATTAACTTTCTCAGATACCCACTTTTAAAGAGATGAGTACAGAGCAGGTAGCTAAAGGAGCCAAAGGTCAAGGTTAGGAACCAGGCCTGAAAGTCAACTTGAGGTTGGGCTTTTGGGAAATGGAGGAAATGGAGCCACACACAGAACCCTGCTTTTGCTTTTGCTTTCTTCCTTTGTCTTGCATCTTTAGTCTCCTGACTCCCTGGCCCACTTTGCTGGGCATTAAAGCCAGGATCTTCCACATGCCACACACTACTGCTGAGATGCATCTCCAGCTGCAGGGTTCTGCTCTGACTTGTGTCTCACAAGGGGTGTTTCACCAGTGTTTGAAAAAAAAAATCTTCTTCCCTTGCTTCTGAGAACTGTCTCTTGTATAGTGAAGGAAGCCAGAGTCATAGTCAGCAGATGCCCTGTTCCTTCAGCTTTTTCCTGGGCACCATCATTGGGCAACTGGAGATAGCAAGCAGGCTGGGTGGGGAGGCAGAGGTAACAATGCTCAAGAACCTACTATGTGTCAGATGCCATTATAAACACACTATTGATTGACTCAGAAGTCTGCCAAGAGCCATAGAAGGTAGGTGTTGTTATTAGCTCCCATTTACTGATAAAGGAATTGAGTCCCAGAGAGGCTAGGCAAGATGCTAAGATCCCACAGCTAATAAGTGGCCGTTAGGCCCAGACACCAGCAGCCAGGCTCCACTCTGCCATCTGACCTCTACTGCTTTTTTCCTACTTCCCATTAAAAGATAACTGAACACTCTAGTAAGTGTTCTGTCTTCCTTGGATACAGTGAATACACAGTGGGCCAGGAGGAAGGAGCAAAATGAAAGGCTCTCAGCCCAGGAAAATTCCTCTTTAAAGCAGAGTGGTAAGGTGTAAATCACAAGCCTACAACATACAGGCATAGCAGTGAACCAGAGAGAAGCAATTTCAACTAGAGTTTTATCGGAAATCTCAGTTTTAAAAGGGAAAACAAGAAGTCAGGCAATTACTTGGTGGAGAGGAACATGGAAAAATGATCAGACTGAAAGGGGAAAAATGCCCTTCTCCATCTTCCCTTGAGAGAAGACTGGAGCTTTGAAAGGCCAAAGGCAAATCATAGGCAGAAGGTGAAATACAATGAGTTCATGTCGGAAATTTCTGGTCAGAGCAAGGTCTGTGATTCCAAAGGCAAAGACAGCACGTTGGGGAAGATAAATGCACACCTGTCTTTATAGCGGCACTTCAAGTGGCAAGCCAGGACACGCTAGCAGGTCAATAGCCCAGAAGAAAACACAGGACCCCACTACCTCCTGCATCAAGTTCCCAGCTGGGCCTGACCCTTGCATGGAAATGCTCCAAGCAACTGAGGCTTGGAACAACTTTAGAGGCTTCGGTTTTGTTTCCTTTGGAGTAGTCAAGTCAATCTTGCCTTCTTTAGGGAAGTTTTTACTGCAACCTCCTTCAAAGTCTTTATATATTATGACTTAAGAAATCCAAGTAGGGGGAAGACAGGAAGACAATCATGCCAGTCAGAGAGGGACTGGCATGACAAGAGCCATTTCATGCCTTCCTACGCAGCTCCCTTTCCCCTTTCCCTCTCCTCCTATTCTCTTCTCTGTGCCTCTCTCCCTTTTTACCACTCTTCTCCCCTACTTCCTCCTCCCTCCCACTCTCTCTCATATACACACAGTGTTGTCACTAGGCTGGCTTGGCAATATCCAAAGCATTCTTGTTGTCCTCCTTTGCAAATTAATCCTATCGCTCCAAGGTATTTTAGGAGAGATGAACCACCACTTTGTTTCATACTTTGCCCTTAATATACATCATTCTCACAGAAGGCAACATGGTAGTCAGGCCTGGATTCAAATTCCAATTCCGTCACATAACAACGAGCTTGTGTTTGATCTGCAAGAAGGGCAGTTTTCCTACTTCAAAATGTGCTGGAGAGAATCAGACAATATCATGCAAAGCCTTGCATATGAGATGCATTTCATTTTTTGCAAATATGCTTTTGCACAGAGGCCAAGAATCGCTTGAGCTTTAAACTAGAAATCAGAGCCTTATTTCAAAGGTGAGTTGTATAGCATCTGTGATTTAGCCCTTGAATCTCAATAATGGAGTAGATGAGAAAAAATCCCGACCTCCCAGAGAAACTGCATAATCTAGAAAGGAGTGCTAGAAACATGGAAGGCGTTCCCTCATGCCTGGATGACCATCTCTCCTCTTCTTCCAGAGAGGGACAGCCTACAAAGCCAAGGGCCAACTTCTAGTGGTACCAGAGAGGGAGAAAAGTAGCGCTGCTTTTAGATTCCAAACATATAGGACAAGGAATGTGGGCTCAGCAAAGGTATCTGACGACAGTGTAGGAAAAGGCAGGTTTTCTTCCAGTATAGCAAGGTGCATTTATTACTCTGGTTCCGACCTTCAAGCTATGAGTCCAAGTGGTAACAATAAGTCAGGACATCAGAGACGAAAGGATCTGCAGAACTCCAAGTGTAAACACTCAAGTGAGAAAGCTTTATTGAAACACGCATGCATGTTGAAGTGGAATAGCAAAGAACAAGCATGAGCCCAGTCTCTTGAGTTACACTTCCATCCCAGTATCAATCCATATTGAAGGGATCTTTGAAAAATGTTCTATGCAATTCGCACATACAATCTTAACCACCCCAGCTGCCTGCAATCCAGGGATTTTATAGGAACATCAATTCGCAGCTGGCTCCATCGACAGGATTTCTTCTCTGGCACCAACACCTTCCACACACACCTCTGTAGAGATAGGCTGCTTTGAATGAAAAGTCCAGTTTAGAAGAATGAGAAGCAGGAAATGAAAGCTCACTAGATCTCTCTTTTAAGTCTCAACACACCACCCTGTTACATATAGGTCACATTTAGGAAACAACCAAAACTGGGAACTGAAAATATATTAGGTCAAAAGTCAGAATAGATGGGCGATTCCATCCACATTTCCATGGGGAGGCAATAATCCCCATCCTGGGGGAGCACTGTATTGGTTTAGACCGTCTTTGGCTCTTCTGGCTGAAACAGAGGTATATAGACTAAGTTCTATGTAGCAGTACACCCCAGACACAGACTTACAGAAAGCTATAGTACATGAGAGTGAAGATGTCTCATCTTCCATTAGGGAAATAAGGAAATCCCTCTTCAACAACTGCTATAACAGGTTAAAAGAGAGAACTCAGCATGGGCCTTGAAAAACTTTATTCAGAGTCACTTAAACCTTCTGGGATCAGCTAGTAGGTCTCACAGGGCATCTTAATGTCTCAGTGAAAAGGCCATTATCTAATTAAAGTGATTCTTCTAAAGTGACTCCATTACAAGGGCTCCCCGAAGGTCTAGGAAGGAGATGGGGAATTTTTATTGCATCTCAGAGAGACCCACTATACTCATGCAAGGTGGAAACTGCTTAAAAATGAGAAAAGTTAAAAGGCAAATTCTAAAAATATATCAAGGTGGATGCTGAGATAAACTATGGACTGAAGAGGGGTGACTGGTCGTAAGCCCCTCTCCCACAGTGTACTGTCTTTAACAAGCAGACCTTGCTCTCCAGAGCCTTGGCCTTTGATCAGGCAGAACTAGACCCACAAATTAGACCTACTGCCAGGAGTTCCGGGGGAAGTGGGAGCGAGGATAGCAAAACAGAAGGGAGAGAGCTGCTGTAAAAGGCTTTTAAAAGTTAATTAAACCACAGAAAGAGAGAGGCAACTATGTACTCTGAAAATATACTAAACTATACATAAATAAAAACCATTTGAAAAGACCCTTATTCTTGGGCTGCTTTAAAGGAACACATCTATGTCACACTTGCTAGCAACATAAGACCTACAGAAATACGTGTTTATACAAATACATGCACACACATTAAATTAGCAATCTCTCCTTGTGGTTGCTTAGCTTCTTTTGACGTAGACTGACCAGGGCTGCACCTGCAGATAAAGATAGGGACTCATACACCCAGCTTCTGTTTGACCATTGAAGAACGTAGCTGCAGAGTCCCTTCTGCCCAAGACCCTGGGTACTGCTGCATCTTCTGCCACAGGCTTACTTCTTCACCAGTCGAATCCATCCAGTCCACCACTTCGCCATTACTGACTCCTGAGAAGAAACACCAGAGGAGGCTGAACAGAGTCCCACTGCTAGCCCATCGGGAGGATGGGTTCTATAGTGGAGGAAGCCAACCCAGAAACGACAATGTACAGTGAAGATAGAATGCCGGGGACAGCAAGCTGGCAAGCTGAGTCGACAACTACTTGTACCCCAGAGACAATCAGGTGACTGAAGGTTGATGAAATGGGACTTGAAATGGCATAATGTCAATGGGGGCTTGCTTTTTAGTGGCTTTTTCAGAGCTTTGGTGTCTGACACGCCATACCAGAACTGCTAACCTTCTGTCATTAGCAATTTGACTTAATTTTTTAAAGAATAGTTTATTGCGTACACAGTAAAAAGGCAGTGGGCTCGTTAATAACTAGAGTACACATGGGGCCTTGACATTTTTAAAAGTTGAAGACTTTCTCTCTCTTTTTTTTTATTATCAAAGACAGGACTTCACACTGAAACCCTAGCTGGCCTGGAACTTGTGGCAATCTTCCTGCCTCTGCTTGCCAAGTGCTGAGATCAGAGGTATGCATAACCATGCCCAAACTATGAATACCTTTTTCTATAGCTGTAAATTCTATGCCTAAAGTTAGGATTATGTGATCTTACTCCTATTTTTTGTATACTAATTCATTCATTCAGTGAACATTTCCTGAGTGCCTACTCTATGCCAGTTTGGGGATACAGTGATGAACACACCAAAAATGTCTCTGCCCTTAGACAGCTTATATGTGAATAGGAAAGACAATCATTATAAAGTCCCAAAGTAGGAAGTTACGTGGTATATTTGGAGAGCAGAGTAAAAGCTATGGTAATTGGAATACAAAGAGTTAGCAAGAAAATGATACAGGAAGGATAAGAAAGGAAGAGTCCTGATTATATGGGGTCTGTAGACTTGGTAAGAATTTCTAAAGTAGGAGAAAGTCACCAAATGGTTTTACACAGGGGACCTACACAAAGTAGCTTACTTACGTGTGCAAAAATACCATTATAGAGGCTTTCTGTTAGTTATTCATATACAACTAGTAACTGAGGCCATAAGAATCCAGCAGACATGTCCAACCAGAACTGCATGGGATAGCTATAAATGTGGCACAACACAAAATCATAACTAATTAAAACAATGAAGTTTTTTTTTACTTTCTGTGATTTCTTGATAACTGGAATGCACAGTTCTTGAGTATGAACACTATACTTGAAAATGTTACAATGTCACAATGTCAAAAGGTTGGATAGGCCTGATCAAGACTATCAAAAGAGAAAAAAAGAGTACCCAAGCCCAAGCCCAGAGAGCAACATCATTTAAAGTTTAAACACAGAAGTACAGAATGAAGAATCCATGAAAGAAATTGAGAAATCATGTGCAATGGAGTCAAAGAGAGTCAAGAAAGCACTAAGTGGTAAGAATTTCAAGAAAAAGAAAGTAATCTGCTCTATTAAATAGTGCTTGGGAATTCTAGAGAGACAATATCCTCACTTTAGCATGAATAATGACTCCGAAGAGTAGAAGAATAGAAGCCATATCACAATGGGCTGAGAATTGAAGGAAAGGCCAGGAAATAGAGATCATTCCTTTTAGAGTCAGGGGTGGGCATGTGGTCAATAGAAGATTTACTTCTTATTTCATAAAAATAGGCCTGAGCAAGTTGGTGCATCTCTATTATCTGAGCACTTGAGAGGTAGAAATAAAGAGTATCAGGAGTTTAAGGCCAATCCGGGCTACATGAGACCCTGTCTCAATTAACAAAGAAAGAAATAAACCAAGAGATTGGTCTCATCAGAGCACATGTGTATTCCCCTTCAATAGTCAATCAAATGAAATCATTTGATCATACAGGAGAAACAGAGATTATAGACAAAGAGCCACTGAGAAGTGAGGGGTAAGTCTAGAATCCTTGGAGAGCAAGGATTTCCTGGCAAAGGACCCTTCTCACTCTATCATGATAGAAGGTAGGAATCACAAGTCAGGTATTTAGGTAGTTTTTATATCTTCTTTTGTGGGAGGAAGATGAAGTCCCTGGCTTTCAGGGTCACCTTTCTATACATAGAATACTGTAGGAGTTCAGCCTTCCCTCAGGCCTAGCAGGTAGCAGGCACTCAGGAGGTACTTGTTGAATGTTTACATAAAGGAAGAAATTTTCTGTCAGAAAAGATCTTTGTATATCCTGGAGCGCGAGAGGTAGGAAGAGGAAGGAAGGAAGAGTAAGATAGACAAGAGGCCTCTGAGACAAGTGATGATTGGATGGGGGAGAGAGTCTCACCAGTGCCAACACCCAGCCTGACCCCTCCCAGGAAGTCATTGCTGGCCAGGGGCTCCCGGTCCCATAGAGTCAGTTCCAGGCACATGTGTTGTAGATCTTCCAGCCTCACACCATTGTAGACAAATGTATGGTTGTAGTGGGGATTCAAGGTCTTCTTCATCACAGGAGTTTTACGCTTACTGGCCTTGTTCCTCATGGGAAGGAGGTATCTGGCAGAGGGTGGGGAGTTATCAACACCTACTCAAGCTGGCAATATGTCTACATTCCCCTTGCCCCTACTATAGGCCTAGCCCATCATGGCAAGCCAACACCCAGGTCCAAGTGCACACAGCCCTCCTTTGAATATGTTGAGGCACATTTCCCACTCCTTCCACTAGATTATCTACTTCCTTTAACCTGGAGAGAAAATGAATATGCTGGTCATGCTCTGGCCTACGCTCCACCAAGGATGAGTTTAAATATGTGGTTCCACTTTTCTCACACAAGGTAAATGAAGCCATTGCTAATGTGTATAAGCTTAGTCAAACATGACTTCATGGGGAGCTTAAGTCAGCAAATGATCCTCAATATAGACAAAGCTTACACTGCTTAAAAATTATGGACAACAGAGCCTTGAATCCCGAATCTAGGCAGTCAGGGGGCATAGACTGTCCATCTAGGATTCAGGAAGACTAGTCTGAAAAAGTCAGAACCTATCTGTCTAGCACCCTCCCCTTTGAAAGCTAGCACCACAGTTGAGACCAAACTGATCTTAGACCAGGTGGGGGTGGAGGTTTCTCCATTACCAAATTTCAGAAACAAAGCTGCTGAGGGTGGTAGTATGAGGGCAGGATCTACAGAGGAAAAATCACTCGGGTTCCCCGCTAACTTGCCTGTCCTATAACCTATATTAGTTTGATGCTGGTCCAGGGACTCACCCCTTGACAAAGCTGTCTGAAGTCCCTCCTGATTTGGCAGCCGTCAGGTTCTTGGCTTCTTTGATCCACACCTGGAGTTCTCCCCCTTCCCCACCTTTACCTGTAAGGGATGTCAGCCATTTCAAGTGAACCTCCACACCGCCAGCTTCGTCCTGGGCTTTAACTATATAGCACTTTCTCTCCTTGCTTTGGAATACAGCCAACTCCTTAACTGAATCATGGCTGTGTCCTCTGTTCCTAGCACAGTGCCCAGAATAAGCAGTAGGAATTCAAGTAACAACCCCAACAGCAACAAATGCTCATTGCAAAGTTGCTGTGAACCAAATACCACCTTAAGCATTTAATTCCCCCAAACAATTCTATTAGATACTACACACTACAATTGCCCTCATTGTATACATAAGTCAACTGAAGCTACAAGAAGCAAAGTTGCCTGGCATTTGCTAAGCAATTAAAGCAGGGAGGAACTCCTCTGCCGAGTTCTTGACCTCAACCCTACTACACAGGCTTCACCAGAGCACCATGAAATTCCACCCCCCACCTACCATTTCGAAGATCCCTTTCTCTGGATGGATGCCTTGCCTTCAGTCTGAATACAGGCTAATCTTTCCATTTCTTTCTTTTCTTTTCTTTTGTTAAATAACCACTTTCAAAGAAAACCTCCCTTCCTTCAATCGGCTCCTTTTGAAGCTGTTCTCTGGGCTTCTTTCCTTTCACCATGACAAATTACCCTGGTCAAGAATGACCACGCTCATCACCTCTGCTTCTCCACCTCATTAACTCAGCCTAGTTTCTTGTAAAATCAGATTTCATTAATGTCTTCCAGCCTAATTCAAACAAGCAGTGTCTTCTCAGGCCTCATATGGCCTGACTGCCTGTAGTGCTGAGAGAGGCTGACAGTTCCTGTCCACCTCTTCTTTAAACTCTCTCCTGGCCTTTCGAGGTCCTGATAACCCTCGCCCTCGCTGACATTTTCCATCTCTTCATCCATTAAAATGTTGCTGTTCCCAAAGGTTTGGCCTTTGCATCTTTTCTCGTCATTCTGCACACCCTCCTCGGGACCTATTGATTCCTCATATCTTCTACATTACACTTTGCTGAAGACATATTTAAAAAAAAAAAGAACTTTGGTTTGCCATTGCCAACAGATCAAGTTAAGATCTTCACTGAAAGGTCTTTTTCTTTCTCAGTTGCCTTCAGACTCATCTCCAATTCCAGCTGTACTCATACACATACACATTCACACCATAACTCAGCTCCACTGTAACTGGGAACACACTCCTGATCACTGACCTAAAACTCTACATCTACCAGGCATATATAGAATGGGCTTTTTTTTTGAGACAGGGTCTCATGTAGCCCAGTCTGGTCTCAAACTCACTATGTAGTTGGCTAGATGATTGATGACCTTCAATTCCTGATCCTCCTGTCTCTACCTCCCCAGTATCTGTTTATGCAATGCTCCCTGTATACACAGAGGCCCTTATGCAAGCACTCTGTGAACTTAACTGCATCCCCTGCCTATATTCTTATATGTTATTTTGTTTTTCTTTTTGTTTTAGACTGTCAATTTCTTTGAAACGGAGTCTTACTCTATAGCCAAGTCTGGCCTGTTATGTGTATGGCCTATCCAGCCTGAAATTTCATGGCAATCCTCCTGCCTCCCAAGTCCTGGGCCTACAAGTATGCACCATCTCAGCTGGTCTTGTTCCTTCTTCCAGCACCCCTCCTCTCTTTCATCTTCCCCCCCTTTTGTGCCTGGGACAATCTCAAGGTCCAGTCTCAATACTGCTTCCTCAACAAAGCTCGCTCTATCACCCTCACAGGTGGGTGCTCTGGACACATGATTACCTTTCTGAATTCAAGAAAAACTTGTCCTCAGAGGATACATACCATTGCTCTCTCGTCTATGTATCCACAGTCACCAGCACCATGCTGGACATGTTAGTGACTCAGCCTTGCACTTCCCATGCTTTACCACTCCTTCTAAGTACCTTTTGTGGCCACAAAGCTCCTGTTCTCTTTCTTTTGCCTTCTCAGTAGCTTGACACAAGTGGAACAAGACCACATCACACTAACAGCCTAAAGGTCATCTAAAAGGAATGTTAGCACTATGGCATTTCCTTCCAGTTGAGAAAGGGAAAGGCTTCCTTAGGAAGGGACTCCGGCCTAGAAGATCCAGGAAATATCCCAGTCTGCCCTAGCCACAAAACTAGTACCAGTCTCTCACAGACCCTGTATAGAAGCTAAGAGCTGAATCCAGGGACCCCCACCCCTCCAAAACTCACTCTTTTTCCGGTCACCTCCAACAGGGAGTTTGGAGGCTGGGATGTATTTCAATGAAACCACCAACTCGCCTTTGTGTGCTGGCAAGCCAGGTGAGGACTCAGCACTGATCTGAAACATAGGGAAACCCAACAAGTGAAATCAAGCCTCTCAGGAAACACTGGGACCTTTCCCTAAGAGGATTATAAGGTTGTTCCCATAGGTGTGTGTGGGGATACACCTCTGTAATCCCAGCCCCTGGGACGCTGAAGTAAAAGGATCGCAAGTTTGATGCCAGCCTAGAATACATAGGTAGCCAGAACCCATCTCAAAAATAAATAAGAAAATATAAATAAAATTACCCCAAGAACAGGTCCCTCTTTAATGGCTACAATCCCACAGCAGCTACAGTTTTCTTTGGCAGCCTCTTCCAGAGGAAATCCAGAAGAACCAAGACTCACTATTGTGCACTCTAGGGATATGATCACTAGATTCCAAATGCTCCCAAAGGTATGCCAACAAGGTGGCCACACAAACTCACAAAGGAATGAATGATATATAATTAAGAATCTTGCTACCGGCACTGTTAGTAAGGGCCCCAAAGTGGAAGCAATCCAAGTATCAGCAAACATAAGCAGGGTTAAGAGTGATTTTAATGCCTTCATGTGACATGTGATATGAGATTATTAGAAAGAACACAGGCCAGCTCTGATAGCCCAAGTGCAAGTAAAGAAAGGTCACTGCAGAAAAAGAAAGCAGTTGACTTTCCTCTCCTCAGTCATAGCTTGAACATGGCCTTCCTCTTACACCCCAGCCAGTTAAAATGGAACCCAGATGATTCCAGCCATGCTACCTATCCTGGCTATGTGTCAATTGCTCCTAGAAGTGTTGCTGTTTTTTTTTTTTTTAGTTCAAATCCTAGTTGAATATAACACATATTTAGTTATATGTCTAGAAAAAAAATCCACCTTTTAACTGTTGGGTAAAATTAACCTAAATCTATGGTTTCATTTATATCCTAAAATAAGACCATACTGAATTTATACTTTCTGCAAAGGGAAAATACAAAACGTATACTTACTGTTAAGATGTAGAAAAAAACCTCACTTATATTAAATATAAACATAAAGTGTATTAAAACCATACATGTGAACTATACTGTGTAATGTTTTTATTACTGTCTCTAATACCGCTCTATGTGCCAGATAGTGTCATTAGCAACATAAATATATCATTTGTTTAATACTTAGAGTAATATCTATGAAATAGGTACTACCCTTATTTTATGGGCTATTGAATAAAGAGACAGAGAGGTTAAGTCGTTTTCCCACAGACACATATCTAATAATTAGCAGATGTGGATTCAGATTCAGATGCACCAGTTCCAGAGCCCAGGCTTCTTACCGCTGGACTGGATAAAACAATCCAAAACTGAAGAACCACCTAACAGCAGAGAGAACAGACGTTCCCTCCTTCCTCTATCATCACCAATAGTGTCCTGCTTGTGAAAAAGAGACACGTCTGATTTTTAAAAATAAAAAGTATTTTAAAAGGTGGCAGGGGCTGTAGAAATTTTAGGGTTTGATTTTAATATTTCACAGTTTGCTTGGTTGCTTCAGTGCTGGGTATCAAGCCCAGGGCCTCACACCTGCTAAGCATATACTCTACACTGAGATAAATCCTCAGCCCCTGACTTCCATATTTTTAGTTAACGACCATTACTAGAATCCATGTGCCAGAGGACAGGAGTCAACCTTATTTTTTATTTGTCCTAGAAAGGCCAGCACTTAGCATAGTACCTAGTTTACATAGGCATCCATGTTGACTGAATGAGTACAACAATGAATGAACAAATGTCAAGGACACAGAGCAAGTAGCTCTGGGAGGCAGGATTGCTTCACTCTCTTGGCTCACATGGTATCACATTCTTCATGCTCCAGTTTTTCCAGCACAAACTTGCACAGTCTAGAGACACCCTTTCATCTGCCCATGTTTCTTGAGGCTGGGCTAAGCTAGGTTCTCACCACTGAGCATGCTCATACTGGTAGGTATAATCTCCTATGTTTCAAGAGACTTACTGCAGATCCAGAATACACTAGCTTGGTCTGTGGGGAAGATAGACAAGAAGTGGGAGGGGACTGTTAGCAAGAGAAACAAAATGATAGCACATGGATGGGTGGGGAGTCAAAAAACAGAAACATTAAATATAATTTGTCTTAAATTAAAAACAAATGTTTTTTAAAATTTTAATTAAAAAATTGGTTTTAAAAGCCTTGCTTTATGTATACCAATACAGCTTACATATTAAATAACACTATAGTATGATGATTTTATAGAGTTTTAAATATAAGATATAAGGAGAAATTTTCATGTTATCAAAAATTTGTAAAGAAGGAGACAAGATGGTATTTTATTTCATGACTTATCTACACAGTTTATTAATTCCTAGGTTGTTGGCTTTAGTGAACTCGTAAAATCCAGGGTTTAGCATTGAGTAGAAGCTGGCAGGTTTGCTTCCACAACTCATTTTCATTTTGCTAAAAATACTTCCAAAGAACAAATACCTCCATTTTGATGTATGACATTTTTTTTCATGGCAATTCATGGAGGTTTATAGTGACATTTTCAATATAATTATACAAACTCCAGGCTACTGGGAGAATGATTTGCATATCAAATGCTCCGGAAATTCCAAGGTTCTAATACCATGTTTTACTTTGATAGTAATTCCTGTTTTTATGACTATTGAAAGGGGAAAATGTAATATCACTCAATTTTCTGGAAGGAACCAGCCTCATATTACTAGATATCTACTCCTCTGACTCTGCTATTTCCTCATCCGGGCTTTCTCTGACAGTTACATTCCCCAGAGAAGGCAAAGACAGGGGATGGGGTGTGGCTCAGCAGCATAGGCCTTGTTTAGCATTTGTGAAACTCTTGGTTGGACCACCAACACTGAAAAAAAAAGATGTATGACAGCATAGTTTTAAAAAATAAACAATTTAAGTACTCACTGGTAGGGGATTGGCAAATCTATTTATAATACAGAAATGTGGGAGAATATTACGTAGCAAGTAAAATAAGATAGATCTGTAAGTAATGGCATAGAGGGATGCCTATGATAAATTCTTAAAATCAAGCATATATACCTATATCTATATATACTTACATATATATGAATAAAAAGACAATTCACTTGGGTCAAAAAAGAATATGGTGTGTTTGCATATGTATAAATGAATAGATAGATGATAGATAGAAAGATAGATAGATAGATAGATAGATAGATAGATAGATAGATAGATAGATAGATAGATAGACATGATATCTATGCTGCTTGATACAAAAATTCTAGAAGGATACTTAAATACTTGTTAAGAGTGACTATTTTCAAGTAATAAAATCTACTTTTTTACATATGTTTGGTTGTTAATTTGGAACTCTGCATATATAGATTATTTTACATTTAATATTCTTAGAGTAAAAATGCAAAACAAATAAAACTAAAAGGCAATAATAAAATGGAAGAGATAAAAGTAAATCCCTCTTCCACATCAGGCTCACTTCCTAGAGGCAGCCCCGTTCTAAGTTTCTAGACCATCTTTCCACAGATATTCTATGTGCTCTGCATTGTTTAAAACATTCAAAATCCCACTATAACTTTTAAAGATGTTTGTCTTTGATTCATTGTGATAAATAGGAAGTTGCTGCCTAAAGTTCTCTGATGTAGCGATTTCATCATAACCAGAACGGCAGCAGGCTATGGAATGGCCATTATATGCCACATACTAAAGGATGCCCTGCATTCAGTAATCTAGCAGGGAGTAGCACTGCTATGCCATTTTGTAGAAAACTAAACTGAGGCTCACAGAAGGTAGGTGGATTCTCTGAGTTCCCAGTAAGTCACAGAAGCAAGATTCTAACTCTGATCTGCACTAAACTACCAACCACTATGATGCCACCTTACTACACTAACATCTGAGGTGCCCCCTCTAAAGTAAAATTCCCCTGGCTTGCACACATAACCAAGAGGACAGCCATTGCAGATCTACAAACTCTCTTGCCTCTCACTTCTAAAGCAGGATGTTTAGCTTGGAAAGGGATGTGGATTAGGATACACTCCAAAGGTTAGATATAAGAGGATGTGCAAATTAGGATGTCAGCATACATTCAGGCTCTGGAAGGTTAGCAGGAAAAGCTTGGCACGCAGTAACTTCCTGCTTTGCCTAAAAGTGCTCCTACTTGACTTGCAAGAGCCTCCGAAATTGCTGCCAAACTCAGAAAGGCCAGCAGGGTGTGATAGAACTCTACAGAAAATTACATGCAATGCTACTTCCCACACAGCCCAGCAGAGGCCACTGCAGACAAAGCACCTGGGAACCATGCTGGGAAAGACCTTCCAGGCAGACTACCTTTCCATGTAAAGGGAGGCAATGATCCAGCTTCTTATCCAGCTTCCAAGAGTCCATGTGGACCTCCGCCTCTCCAAGGAAAGTGTTTCTGCCAAAACGACCATGATGCCAAACGGAGAACTGCAAAGTCCTCTGTGCCAGAAGAGATTCTGAAATCTCATACTGTGAAGGGAAAGAAGCAGCCCAAGGTGGCCAGTTAGAAGCAGCTCCTCCAAAATGAATTCTTCCAAACCCCAAGCAACCTGTCCCCATGATCTGCCAAATGGTTTCAGTTCCTCAGCACTTTGAACTGCTCCACTCAAATTCTCCTCCTTCACTAACCCTAACACAGTCCATAGGAAGCCAAGGAAAATTAAGTTTGTCCTTGAGTGGCTGAGAGGCTATGAGACTAGCCACAAACAATTGCCAAGGGGACCATTTCTCTCCAATTACTTCTGTATTCTTATTACATTTATTCGTGTGTGTGTGTGTGTGTGTGCGCGCATGGGTGTGTGGGTCTGTGAATGTCATGTGTGTATGTGTGGGCACCAGCATGCTATGGCACGAGTATGGAGATCAGAGGACAGCTTGCAGGAGTCAGCTGTCTCTTTCTACCATGTGGATCTGAAGAACTAAACTGGGGCTGTCAGACTCTACCTGATAAGTCATCTTGATGGCCCTCAAATGACTTCTTTTTATTTTATTTTATTATTATTTTTTTTTCATTTATTTTACATCCCAACTGCAGTTTCCCCCTCCTTCCTCTCCTCCCATTCCCTCTCTTCAGCTTCCACCCTACCTCACCCCCATCCACTCCTCATGAAGGGTAAGGTCTCCCATGGGAGTCAACAAAGCATGGCATACCAAGTCAAGGCAGGACCAAGTTCATCCCCCCACACCACCCCCGCACCAAGGCTGAGTGATGTATCCCTACATAGGGAATAGGTTCCAAAAAGCTAGCTCATGCTCCAGGGACAGATCCTGGTCCCAATGCCAGGGGCCCCTCAAACACACCAAGATACACACACATCACCCACATGCAGAGAGCTTAGGTCAGTCCCATGCAGGTTCCCTAGCTGTTGGTCTAGAGTTTGTTCGTGAGCTCCCACCAGCTCGGGTCAGTTAATGACTTCTTTTTTAAAAGATTATATTTATTTTTTATGTGACTATGTGCCTGAGTATATTTATGTACAATGCATGCATGTAGATGTCCACCAAGGCCAGAATATGATATTAGATCACCTGGAAACTGGAGTTATAGGCAGTTGTGAGCCACCATGTGGGTGCTGGGAATTGAACTCAGATTCTCTACAAGAGCAGCAAGAGCTATTAACTGCTGAATCATCTCTCCAGGTCCTCAAATGACTCTTTGAAATGAGCTATATGGGTCATGTGAATTTCCAACTTTACAACAACCCAAGGAAGCCAAATTTACCTGTGTTCTCTTCCCTGAGAGGTCAGGATATGAACAGATGCCCATGGTGACTCCCCAGACACAGACATGGCCATCCACCCATGTTGTAGAGGCACAGCTACACCACAAAGGCACAAAAACAAAACAAAACCTTCTCCCCTCTAGGTTCAGAAACATACCCTAAAGGTCTCATCATAGAGGGGATTGATGGTGTCCCGCTTAATGCTGGTTTTTCTTTTTCCTTGGCGGGACTTATCCGGCAGAAGATAAGTCTTCACATATCTAGAAACCAAAGACAACACTAAATTATTTGCTAGCCTTTCGCAAGTCCCTTCTTTACTTCTCTGCTTGGCCAAAAACTTCATTCTTGCTTCTTCTAAGTCCTAAGCCCTTTATTATATCACATCTCACTATTCTACCCCCAGAGATATGATAATTTTGGTTCAAGAGTACCCAGACAGATTCCAAGGTCTGCTTTTTCCTGTCAAACTATTATTCTGGACCCAGAAGCACTCACGGGTTAGAACGCTTCTTTGCTTCATCAGCATAGGCCAGCTGGTGGCACTCCTTTACATGGATGACCAGAGTCTGTGTTTTCTGCTCAAACTTTAGAGAAAAGACAATCTTGCCAGTCACAGAGACGTTCCCAAAATCACCAGCTTCACTGTAGATACTCATCATGCTGCCGATGGTACTCTGAGGTTAAAGCAATAAAAATATGTAAAGAAGACACACTCCACATCCCTAATTGTTCCCACCTTCCGTCATGATAAAGTCAAAAGTCTCAGAAGGGCCTGCAAGGAGCCAGTACTGCCAACAGTCCTTTACCCAGAGGGTAAGTCAGTGCCAATAGCACATCTAAAACTGTCTGGGTTAGTAACTCACCTCCTGGCTCACCCAGACTCTTTCCCCCTCCTTTTACACAGTCTAGTGATGATTTTCGTAGGGAGGTAAGGTATAGATAGCTAGGCTATCTATAGCCTGTCTGTGGTGTGTGTTATGTGTGCTGCAACACTGGCTAGAAGGTGTTAGTTACCAGTTTCAAACGGGGCCTTAATTATCTACCTTCTCTCTAGCAAGATCTACAGAAGAAAGAGATTGGGCCCGAACTGAGAGCAGCAGGAAAGCCACCACTGGAAATATAAAGGCACCCTCCTCTCTGGTAGCAGTCAGGTCTATGAAGTGAGCTCTACATTATCTTCCAGAGTGAATGTGAAAATCTGTTCGCCCAAATAGCAATCTTTGTACTTATGATAGATATAGGCTCTGATTAGCAAATATCCCAACAATGTCCATGAGGCTGTTCCATATTGAGCCCTACCCACACCTTGATGCCAATCTAGCAAAGGTCTTTCTCGTGACACCTGCTTGCCTTTAGTGTGAGAATAGGGAGCAGCTTAAGATGAAGAAGTCTGGTCTTGTTTATTTCATGGCCTGGTTCTCCTTTCAGAGGAGTTAGTTACTTTTCATGAAGCTGTGATGAAATAAGGGCCAGAGCCTTCGTTCCCTCTTG
The DNA here is from genome assembly GCF_049852395.1 of Peromyscus maniculatus bairdii. NCBI lineage: Eukaryota > Metazoa > Chordata > Mammalia > Rodentia > Cricetidae > Peromyscus > Peromyscus maniculatus. The sequence goes on along the minus strand of NC_134875.1, from coordinate 58,307,009 downwards.
GAGAACCTCCAAATCGGAGGTTCAGGCAGCCACCTAGAAGTTACACTGAGCACCTAAGCTCTAAAGTGAGGACAGGAACAAACAAATGCGTGCCCCTTACCTAGGAAGAGTGACTAGGGTTGTTTGCCCAGGTCCTGAGTCTGCTCTAGGGAAGCTGGCTCCTCTTTGTTTCCTGGGGTCCCAGTGTGTCTATAAGCACAAACACCCAGAACATACCATGGAGGAGCCACTTTGCATGCTGCCTCTGGCTAGTTTCTGGCGATGCAACTTCACCAGATGGTCAATGTCCTCTTCTTCCTCCTCCTCCTCTTCTTCCTGGAACAACAGAGACTTGAGACTTAATGAAAGTGGGGCTCAAAAACCAGCATCTTCCCTTCAATAAGCACCAAAAATGGTCACAAAAGCTCTTAGTTATCATGTGAATATCTATGCAAATATCCTTGTTTTTAATATCTCTTCATATCTCAAAAGAATGTAAGTAGTTAATATTTTAATAGGAGTTTATAAGTCTCCTGTTTGAATACCCCCATCTAGCTATCTCCTTGTATACTTTTAATTTTATTATTATTAGTAGTAGTAGTAGTAGTAGTGTGTATATTTAATTATTATTCTCTGTGTGTATTCAGCCATGCATGTGCCATGCCTTGCATGTGGAGGTCTAAAGACAACTTTAGAAAGTCGGTTTTCTTCTTCCGCCTTAATTTGGGCTCCAGAGATCAAACTTGAGATGTCAGGCTTTCACAGCGAGTGCTGTTGTCCTGTGAGTCATCTCACTGGTCTTCTCTTTATGTTTTAGTCAAAGTAAGTATTTGTTTGAGTAGCCAACCACATACCCAACCATGTGACTAACAGTCAGAGACAACAAAGACAGCTCTTTAAGCAAATCAAGAAGTGGTACTACTTCAGAAATTGGAGGAAATAAGGGTCATTTCACCTTTCCTAAAGAATTAAACAATTTGGATGAGAGACCTGGGTACTAAAGCCAACTCTAAATTGAAAATTTTCATATAGTGACCAAGGGAAATGTAAGAGTACTTACCATATCCGCACTGAGGCCTGGTACAGATTTGCTCCTGTCTCCCAAGATGCCACTTTCTTGTGCCACATCTTCTGGGCGAAGGTCTATTACAGACTTAGTGTATTCTGCATGAAAGACCAAAAATGTAAGTCAAAAGAAACCTGCTCTGCTCCATCCCAAGAGCCCAGCAAAAGCACTCAGAACATGAGCCCCATGTAGCCATGAAGGAAAGGCTACCTGAAGGCCGCAGGATTTTTCTGGTGTTCTTCTTGAATATCATGTCACCCTCGTCAACACAGACTGCGTTTTGGCTCCCTGGCTGAACTTCCTAAACGGGAACAAGGGCAAGGACATGGGAAAAGACCAGCAGGTAGACCAAAGAAGTGAGTAAAGGATGCTCACAAACAGCTTCTGGGTCAGGTTCTAACCCAACTATGACAAACTTCAAGGAAAGAGTAATATAAAACCTATGTTCACACACATTTTAGCCAAGATCTTTGAAATGTTTCCAAATGAATCTGAGGTAAAAATCTCAATTGAATTCCTGGTGTAAATTCTGACTTGAGATAAGAAGACTGGAGTGGAGGGAAGGAGGGAGAGAGGGAGGGAGGGAGGGAGGGAGGGAGGGAGGGAGGGAGGGAGGGAGGGAGGGAGGGAGGGAGGGGAAGAGAATTAACACCAATAGCCTGTAGTTTACCTTTTCAACTTGAGATTTGGGAGCAGACATCTTCTTCCATTCTGGGAAGAGTCCAGATTTATCCAGAGAATCTCGCCTAGAAGTATCAGAAGTTAGAACTAAGTCATGGCTTCCCCCTCCTCTTCTAGCCAGGCCCCAAAGCACTAGCAAAAAAGGAGAGTCACTGCCATGACTATAGCAACCAAATCGAGAAGTCACAGTTCACATCCGAGTCAACTTGAAGGAGTGCCGAAGATCAGGCAAGCAACTCGGCGCACACACACAAATGTGCACACCCCCTTTCCTAAGGGACAGTAACAGAATCCTCCACAGTGCAGCATCTAGGGGAAGTTAGCTCATTCCAGGAAGCTGTGCTCAGAGCCAAAGCAGGAAAAGTACTAAAGAGAGAGTCCTGGTGAGGTCGGAGGAAAGAGTCATTCAACGGCCCAAGGACAGAAACCAGGACCACTCAAGGCAGAAGAAGCCTGCATCCTGATGCTAGAGAACAAAATCAGTGCTCAGCCTGAACAGAGGTGAGAGAGACGGGAAACTCCACCTGGAGGTGCTATCCGAGTCAGCTGTGTAGCTGTCCAGACTCTCGCTCTCAGCCTCCAGCGTGCTCTTTCCACTTTTCAGCTTTGGCACCTCGAACGGCACACTAGAATAAAAACCGAGATCTGGTGTTTTACAGGAAGTGAACTCTCCTGCCTCTGGATAGGTCTCTTTCCCTCTGATCTGTAGTCGTCACCTGAATGATCTTTTTGAATATAAACGTGAATCAACTTTACAATGCTGGGACTCACACCTAAGGCCTCACATGTGCTAAGCTGCATGCCCAACCATGTGAGGACATTAAATCATTTCCCATTTCTGTGGAAACTGAGTTCAAACTCCTCACCATCACATGAAACTTCTAATGACCTGCCCCTTCTAAGGTCTCCAGGTTCATCTTTCACCCTTCACTCTCTTCATACTCTACATTCCAGAAGACTAAGATCTCCTACTTTCTAAATATCCTAAGTCTGTCCTTCTTTCTATGCAGGCCAGGCTGGCCTCAAACTCACAGAGACCCACCTGCCTTTGCTCCAAAATGCTAAGATTACAGACCTGAAACAGCATACCTGGAGGTAACATTATACCCCTTTTCCCTGATTTCTTTTGGATTTATTCATTCATTCATTTGCTTATTTATTTGTATTGATGTTTTGCCTGCATGTATGTCTGTGTACCATGTGCATGCCTGGTACCCACAGAGGTCAGTAATAGGGCACAGGATCACTTGGAACCGGAGTTACAAATGGTTGTGAATCACCAAGTGGGTGCTGGGACCCAAGCCCAGGGCCTCTGCAAGGAGAACAAGTGATCTTAACAGCTGAGCCTCCTCCCCAGCCTCATACAGCATTATTCTTAATACCCAAAAGGTAGAAATAGTCCAAATGCTCATCTACAGATGACAGGATAACCAAAACATTGTATAGCAATACAAAGGAATATTGTTCATCTGTAAGAGAGCATAAAACTCTAGTATCTACAGCAACATGAATGAATATTGAAAATTTTACACTAACTGAAAGAAACCAGTCAGAATGTGCACAGTTGGTATGACTCAATTCAGATGATAAATCCAGAGTATGTAAATACAGAGAGGAAGAACATAGATTAAGGGCTGGAAGAACTAGCAGGGGCTAGTTAATGTACAAGGTTTCTTTTTGGAGCAATAGGAATGTTCCACCAATCAATAGCTGTGACGGTTACACAACCTCCTAAAATTTCTAACACTCATAGACTAACTTGACACAATTGAAAATGATGGTTTAATGTTATGTGAATTCTACCTCAATTTGCAAACAACAACAACGAAGCAATAAAATCATAACATTGGTTCTGATAGCCTCCTCTCTCTCAAAATATAGTCTTTACAGAGGTCAACAAAGTCTTACACGACTGGCTTCCCATCCATGTCTGTGCTAATGTCCATGTACCAACACCCTCCAACTCAACTCCAGACTACACATGTGTCAAACTCCTTCTGAGTTCTTTAGATCTACTGAGTTTTCTGTCTACAATGCTCCTACTCTCCAAATACTCTCTCTGTTTGCCCCTACATTTTTTTTCAAATGTCACCTTACTATTCGGACTTGCCCTAAATATCCTAAGGAAAATAGCACATGTACACACATGTGTTCCTGGCACTCCATAGCCTTTCAGTCCAGTTAATTTTCTCTATCACACTTGTCAACATCTGACAGACTATATATTTCATTATTCGCTTTATGTGCTCCCTACGTCCAAATCTACAATCTACAAACAAGCGACCTTTTGTGTACACCACAGTACCCCAGTACATAAAACAGTATCCAGCACATAGTAAGCTTTCACATACATTTAGCAAATAAATGAACAAAAACAAGGTAACCAAATCTATACTATCTCAACATCTCAGCCAGTGGAGAAAAAAAATTCCAACTTGTCAGGTGATGTTTGAGATAGGTCTGTGCAAAGAAATAGAAGGAGCTGAGTTGAAATCTTCGCATACACAGGAGGTGAAACGGAGGTCATTCTCAACGACTGTACCGGCTTTATCACACGAGACACAGCAAGGTGCTTGCTTTGCTTTGCTTTGCTTTACTCTAAAATCACTCTTTTGTCCCCTTCCCTGCAAAGTGAAAAAGGACTCCAATCATTCCTCTAGAGACACTATTCAACAATGGCTCATGGAGTGTCTGGTGCTTGTACTTCTTTCCTTTTTTTTCCCCCTAAAGATGAATACGTTCTGATCCTGAGCTGATGTAAACAACCGTAGGGCAAAAAAGCAATTATTTGACATCTGTGCAGTAAAAATAAACTCAGAGATAGGAGTCCTGGTCTTTATCTGTCTGATCTCAGGTAAATCATTTATCCTGCTTTCTTTTCTATAAAAATAAAAGGGTTGGATTCAATTATCTCGGAGGCTCCATAATTTTATGTAAAAATCACTTATGGTCACTCAATTTGTTTTCATGTTTATAATAAATAAGAGGCTTCTCAATCCAATGAGACAAGAGGTCCCAGACAGCCAGAAGCAGGAGATTTCAGAAATTACATTCTGACCAGTGATGTCAGATGCGTTAATCAAGTTCAGCAAATAAAAGCCATTTTTAACCTTAACTACAAAGGAATAAGGGGGCCTCATCACCTGGAACAGATGACTCATGCACCCAAGGCTATCTGATAAAATCACAGTACATATAGACAGTCAAGCAGCACACAAGCAGAAAAACGAATGGAGAGCTCTGGTGCTGGGAAAGTGCCTGGGTTGCAGTTTTCTGCTGTTTTGAACTAATTGGCACAAATAAGCTGTACGTGCTTAATTACGCACACTGATGATTTCTGGCAATAGATATACATTTCAAAAGCTACTGCCACAATTTAGTTAAGGAACATATTAATCACTCTCGCAAAGTGTCTTCATGCCTCAGAGCAATCCATCCTTGCCCTTCTAGACCCTGGTTCCAGGCAAATGTTGATCTAGTTCTGTCACTAAAAATTAGTTTGTATTTTTTGAAAATGTATATAACAGAATCATATAGACTCATAAAGCAAGTTCTCTTTTTTGTTTTGTTTTGTTTTGTTTGTTTGTTTGTTTGTTTGTTTGGGAGTGTGGTCTCACTATGTAGCTCTGGCTGGCCTGGAATTTGCTATGTAGACCAGGCCAGCCTTCAACTCAGCGATCCACCTGCTTTTGCCCTGTCTCCTAACTGCTCGGACCAAGGTTTGCACCACCACACTCAGAACATAGGTACTTTTTTGTTTACTGCTTTTCACTCACCATATGTGCACATATAGTTCATTGCTTTCATTACCAGGTTAGTACTCTGTGGCATAAGCAAACCAGTTTCTCCATTCACCTGTTGGTGGGCACTTGAATTGTTTCCAGGGATTAGCTATCACGAGTGAAGTGATTGTACACATAACAGACCCTAAAGACACCACCAGAAAACTCTTAAAACTGATCATCGCCTTCAGCAAAGTGGCAAGATCTAAACTTAATCCACAAAAGTCACTAGTCTTTCTATACACAAATGACAAGCAAACTGCAAAAGAAGCCAGTTCCAGGAACACTAGCCTAGGAATACACTGAACTAAACCTAACCAAGGATGTGAAAGACTTCCAAAATAAAAACCTCAAAACACTGAAGGAATTAACTGAGAAATATACTAGAAGATGGAAGGACCTCCCAGGTTTATCAATTGAAAAAAATCAATATGTGAAAAATCAAATTGGCCATTTTACTAAAATCAATTTACCGATTCAAACAATCACTATCAAATTTCCAGTGACATTCTTCACAGAAGTAGAAAAAAAGATCTTAAAACTCATACAAAAGCACAAGAGACCCCAGTAGCCAATCGTGAACAAAGAGAATACTGCTGAAGGTATCATCATACCGGATTTCAAGTTATACGATAGAGCCACAGTAATAAAAACAACATGGTACTGTCACAAAAGCAGACTCATAGATCAATGGAATAGAATGTATGACAAGGCCATGCAACTACTTCATTCCTGCTAATAAGCTTTCATGGTACTGGAAGGTGCTGCATAGGCCACTGGGAGAAAAAAAAGAAATCACATCATTGGTATCCGTGAAGCCAACCCTAGATGCTGACCTGCCAGGCAGAAGGTACCCACTGGGGCAATAGTGGCATGAAGTTTATGAGGATGACTAACTGCTCCACAGAAAGAATTGAGGCCGGGTATTGTTAACCTGATCAAAAGCCCACGGCTCGACAATTCAGAGGCCCTAGGGGAAAAAAACCTACAACTGTTGTTTTGGTAAATGACATGTTGTCAAACTGCTTTCTAAATATTTATATTTACACCCATAAATTGGTGCTGCCCTCAACTTTAGCCAAATAAATTTCTCTCTGCAGTGGTCAGCAGTTAATACAGAGAGTTATAACTCATCAAAGTGCTGAGCATGTAAGTGTCTACTGAGTGCTTAGCCCTAAATACAATCTCTACATCAACCATCCTCCCATCCCCTGCCAAGGCTCAGGAAACATCACAGAAGGGTGCAAGAATGTAAGAGCCAGAGGCTGAGGAACAGTATTGTTAAGGTCTGTGTTGGGGGCATGGCATGGCCAGTGTACCAACCATAAAACTCACTGTAGCTGTAATTATCTACACATGATAAAGTCTATTTAAAAAAAAGAAAAATAGGAAATAAAAAGTACGCAGAGGAGTAGTTTTACTAGAGTAGTATCATGTAGCATATCAAATTTGCATGATTACTATTAATATGCCATCTTTTGGTTTTATATAATATATGTATAGTTACTAAATTTGCTTTGTTGTTTTCCAGAGTTTTATAAATATAAAATAATTTAAGTAGTTCTCTGATGAAACATACGTAAAAATATATGTGAGTGGTATGCATGGGTGCATAAACGTTTACATATATGTAGGTGTGTGTGTGTGTGTGTGTGTGTGTGTGTGTGTGTGTATGTGTGTGTCCAATATTGACATCAGTGCCCTCCTTGGTCCCTCTCCTCATATATTGAGGCAGGGTTTCTGGCTGACATCGAAAACCATCATCTTGCTATGGGATTCTTTGTCAAAGCCTCCCCAACTGCACCAAAGCAACTATTAAATGGGTTGGAAGGATCTCAACTCTAGTTCTCACATTACAGTGGCAACCACCACCAGCTGAACCATCTTTCCAGGCCCATACACTGAAATGGTTTTTTTCAATTTCATGGCTGGGAATATAATTTACTAGGAGACACTTGCCTAGCTTGTATGAGGCCATAAGTTCAGTTCCCAGCACTGCCAAATTAAAAAATAAAATTCCTTACTGTCCTAAAAAATAAATGAAACTTCTACAAATAAACGTACATAAGTCTTTGGATGGGCATATAACTTGACTTCTCTTGAGTTACACATCTGAGAATGAAACATCTGAATCACACAATAGTTGTACAGTGAACTTTTAAAAGACTAAACTTTTCCAGAGCAGCTGACCATGGTAAACACTTCTCCACAGAAGTGAATGAGATTTTCCGTTCTTTTACATCCAGTGCTTGGTATAGTCAAGCTTTTGAAATGCCAACCATTCTGGTGGGCATGTGGCATCTCACTGCTATCTTATTTGCATTCTTCTAGTGACTGATGATGTTGAATATCATTACTTGACATCTGAATATTATTTTTAATAAAATATCTGTTCAGAGCTTTTGCTCCTTTTCTATGGGATTATCTGTATTACTGTTTATAAAGTTCTTTTTCTTTCATTTTATACTGAACATGTCCATAATATAATCTTTTAAAAACAATTAAAATGCAGGAGTTTAACTCATACGGGTATGTTTGGAGATCTTGGTAGTTCACATGCCAAAATTATCAATGACTATTAACAATGATTAGGCAAAGAAAATGAGGTTACTAGAGAACTTCACTACCAAGTTTCTGTATACTTTTCAATCTCTGGTTTTACTAGAGTTCAAAGTGCCCTCAAGCTTCTGGGTCTCCTCCTGAGGCCTCACAAGGACCTGGAAATACAGACATGTGCCACCAGCTCTATACTGTTCTTTAGCAATCATTAAAAAAAAGTGCAAAAAAAATCTTTTCTCTTTGGTTGAGGTAAAATTTAAGAAAAACACTTTACAACACACATGCCTAAAATACCCCAGCAACAAACAAATGGGGTAAAGTGTAAGTCCACAAATCAAAAAGTTACAAAACACACACACACACACACACACACACACACACACACACACACACACACACACTACAGTTAAGAAAACAGATTGGGGGGAGGGGCTGAGGAGATGGGTCAGTGAGTAAGAATGCTTGCTTTGCAAGCATGGGGACATGAGTTTGGATCCCTAGATCCCATGTAAATCCAGGTATTATTACCATGTGCCTGAACACATTGCTTTGTGTGGAAGGAGGGGAAGGACCACTGAGATGGCAGCCAGCCTAGCTCCAGACTCAGTGCAAGTCTCTGTTTCAAGGGAATAAGGTAGAGGACGTTAGGGCAGGACACCTGATGTCTTCCTCTGGCCTCCTCATGTGCACACACAGACAGACAGACAGACAGACAGACAGACACACACACACACACACACACACTACAGACAAAAAATAAATTAGAAAACCTAAGATTTTAAAAGTTCGGGAGACACACATTGAGACTTCAACCTACCTTCCACCTCTCTTTTAGAGTTACAGAAAAATAAGTACAACAGGGCTGGAAAGATAGCTTAGTGATTAAGAGAAGTGGTTTCTCACCATGAGGGCCCTGGCTCAGTTCCCCAGCATCCACATGGTAGCCTACAACCATCTTTAACCCCAATCCCAGGGAATCTAATACCCTCGTCTGACCACTGCAGGCACAAGGAACCAATGAGGTACACAGCCATACAAGCAGGCACATTTTCCATACACGTAGGAGTAAAATAGTGCTTGTCAGAGGAAGGGAGAATGAGAGAGTGCTGTTATAGTTAGATCAGTGTAAGAAGTTTCAGTGTGCAAGACTCCATCGCCATGACTACACATGACTATATCTTTAAAAAACAAGAAAAAGTTTTGAATATTTTCACCATAAAGAGGTGAGAATTATGAAAAGTAGCTTTACCTAACTTGATTTAAGCATTACATGATGTATGCTTTTATTAAAATACCACATGCTATCCCATAAGTATATACAATTTTTTTGTATCAGTTAAAAATTTTAAATCTTGGGCTGGCAATTTAGCTATGTGGTAGAACATTTGCCTAGCAAGCACAAGGCTCTGAGTTTGATCCTTAGCTCCAAAACAAAGTTTAAAAATCTCTTTTTAAGTGAGCAAATAGATGCTCTAGTTTTTTAGCTCCAAAATGAGGTTTAATAATCTTTTTAAAAATAAAATTAATTTAAAAAACTATCCATGTGATATTTAATGATATTTCACTCAAAGAAGGAGTGCGCATATGATGGTGAGCCCACAAATTTATATCATATAATAACATCACAGTTGTCTTAGTTTGCATAAATCTACTTGGTTTTTTTGCACAAGCATAATGTAGACTTGATAAAGTGCATGAGCTCAAATACAAGATGATAAAACAACAAAAATGATAAAACAATTGAAGAAAAACAAAATTAAAATCTAAAGATCATTTCCTCAGACCATTAAATTAAAGTCTGAAAGTGGAGAGGAAGAGACATGGGGTGGGGAGGGAGAAAGAAAAATAATATCACAAATTCAAATAGCATGAAGGAAAAGAATAAGTTGGGGTCTCCATCTTTCTCTTTTGCTTTTGTATCATGCAGTTTAAAAAAAGTTATATAAACAGAGGATACATGAGATCCAATATCCTTGAGGTGGTACCCTTAACTAACAAAACAGGAAAAATGTTTAAGGACATGGTACAGAAAAATTCCAATTATGAAGAAAAATGTCATCAAGAGTATATCATATTTCAAGAAAAAATAGTTTGGAATAATCATTGTTGACTTACATTCTTAAGTTACTAATACTCAAGAAAAAAAAGCATTTTTCCCAGTAAATCTGATTATATCCACACAAATTCTCATATCCATACACACCCACATGTATTTGTGCATGTACACACACAAAGTTGCCTACAAGGGTAAAAATGTCAAGGTGGCCTTTTTCATAGTTAGATTCAATGGCAGAAGACAACAGAGCAACATCCACAATAGTCTGAGAGAAAGAAAACACGACTCAAGCCTGTAATGTTCAGCCAAGATGCTATTCGAGTGCAAAGGTAGTTGGCAGGTATTCTGAAATGAAAGAATGCAATAAAGATCACAAACCCTTCATGAAGGAAGTTCCCAATGATGAAATCTAGACAACTAAGAAATAAAGCCAAAGTAAAGAGTTCAGGAGTAGAGAAGTCACGGTGTGAGGCCAGATTGCAAGCAAACAATCCTCATAAATATGAAACTAAAACTAAACTGGTTTTTAAAGTCTGTCGATTTACGGTTGTATAACAGAAAGAAAATATCACAAAGCCTGAGAAAAATGAAGTAAAAGAAAAGGTTAGGAAGCCGGGTGGTGGTAGCGCACGCCTTTAATCCCAGCACTCGGGAGGCAGAGCCAGGCGGATCTCTGTGAGTTCGAGGCCAGCCTGGGCTACCAAGTGAGCTCCAGGAAAGGCACAAAGCTATGCAGAGAAACCCTGTCTCAAAAAAACAAAAAAAAAAGAAAAAGAAAAAAAGAAAAGGTTAGGGAGGTATGGGAGGAAGCTGATGTGGGACTGGAGAGATGAAGCGAGTGACTCCGCAGTTAAGGATGCTTATTGCTCTGGCAGAGGCCCCAAGTTCGGCTCCCAGCACCCTTGTCAGGCGGCTCAAAACTGCTGAGGAGTCCAACTCCAGGGATCTACCAGGGAAGGCCCTGCACACATGGGCACATACCTGCAGACAGACACACAACTTTCTCAGTAAGTAAATCTTTGTGAAGAGTCCACAGCTTTCTTTTTCACAGCACAGTGCAGCGTAAGAACAAAGTAAATTTGTCAAACTGTTGATATTTACATGGGGCTAAAGGGATCAGGATTGATTTTTTTTCTCCTTCTTTGATTTTATCTGTACTTTCCAATTTCCCTCTAATAATGCCTATTATTTTAGGAAATGAATTAAGGTAATAGAAGAATTGAACAATACTAAGTCCTTGGCTCTTACCTGGGTTCCCTCTGTTGCTCCTGAAGGATCTTTCTTCCTGGCCAGATGTCCCCCATCTGTGTCTGCTGGAGGAGGGACTGCCCCACTGACTCTCTTTTGCTGGCTTCAAAACAAAAGCATGGCAGACTAGTAGTGACCAGGGCAAGGAAAGAAACGACTTTCAAAGCATCTCCCCTAGAGCACACACTTGCTGCTGGAGTGGATACATTCTTTTCCATTCCCACCAACTGGCTGGACCCCTCGAGTTAAATCGCCAGTGGCCGGAATGCAGCTGGATTCTACACAAGCCTGCCTAACCCTGACGATAGGTCCTTCCGGGAACAGCCTCTAGCCCGGTTCAATACCTGCAGGCTTCCTGCGCAGGGACATCCTGATTATCTCACTGCCGGTTCGGAATGCAAAGCGGTTTACTTTCTGGTCATAAAACCAGTCTCCAGTTGCTTTCTTCAGCTCTCTGGGAGAAAAGAAATAAATAAAAAATAATTAAAAGTCAGATGTATAAATAATGACTCTTGCCATTCAATTAATAAAGTTGACGACAAAAATTCACACTACAGCCCGACTCATCTCCCCTCTGCTATGCTGTTAAGGGACACTCACATTTCCTTGGCGCACACCTTGCACCTCCAGGAACCATTATTTTCCAGAACGCGGCATTCTCGACACACTAAATGATTGCAACCCACACAGGTGTTGCTCTTGGAAATCAAACGGCCCAGGCCCTCCTGGCACCGGGCACAGGTTCGATCACTGTAGTGCTGGCTGCCCCTTTTGGCTCCTTTCCGTTTTATCTCCAGGAGCTCATTCTTCAGTCGCCTGCCAAGACCCAAAAACAGAGGCACAAGTGGGTTCAGGATCTTAACAAGTTGAGGTAATGGCAGTAAAGCTACTGGATTGTGTAAAAGGAACAATCTCGGAGCCCAACTTGACCCGCTGAGCTGTAAAATCATAGCCCTAGTTCCGACAGTGAGTGAAGAAGCTAATGGAAAAGCTTGGGTATTCTTGGTTGGAAGCCTGGAAGTGCACACTGTTTCTGGGACTCTTACCTAATCCTTTTCTCATCTGCTTTTCTGAGTTCCTCATCTCTCTGCAGAACACCGAGGATCAAATCCCTTTCCATATCAGACAGAAAAGAGAGGTCTAGTATCTCCGACATGATGGATTTCTACTCTTTATCTTCTACTCTTCTTTCTTCAAAGCAAGCGGGTGAGTTGAGTGACCAGAGTTGTCTGAAATAAAAGAACAATTAATTACACAAAAATGAAGTCCAGATTAAGTCCAGAGTAACTGCACAGCCCTAGAACCTTTCTCCGGGACACCTCCTCGAGTCAAGCTAAAAAGACGAAGTAAAAGAATCTGATCTATTCACTGTTTGTACTTTCACACTTGAACCATGCCCTATGACGATTTTTTTTTTTTTTGAGAAACTACTCAAGACTCTGGGAAACTGCTGGGTCATTCAGAATAAGCATCTTAGGAAAGATCATAGAAGCAGCTGAGTCAAACTCGCCCTCCACCAAGTAGGTCCTTGACATCCAACTTTATTATTCTGTGTTCTCAAGTCCCAATTCTATTAACCCAAATAATCAGGCAGGGGTCTCTGCATTGAAGGGGACTACCAGTTTAGGCTCAGTTCTTCATTCCTGACCAGTTCCTGTGTTCCTGGAATTTAGTCAGCTTCCTGATAACGCTTCAAAAGATTCTACCACCCCCGCTACTGCCCAAATAACTTCCACTGGCCCTGCACTTGAGAGCAGCTTCTCCCATTTCATGAATAGCTGTTGAGCACCACTCTATGAAGTATTTTGCAAAGCACTGGAGATACAGAAATGAGTAAACCATGGTCCCTGTATCTCAGAAATATGCACACATGAACACAGTACTTTGTGCTACATGCTATCAAGGAATTGCAAATTAAATCTATGAAAATTTACAGATGTATCCAATTCTGTCTTTGGAAGCTGCAGAGTTGGTGAGGTGAGGTTAGCTGGTGGCTTTCTGTATTTCCCTGATCTCTAAGGCTTTCACCCAAATTTCTGGCTCCGTGTTTTTTATTTAATAAGACCATTTAGAAATTCGTCTACACATAGACAGGAGAGGGAGAGATAGAAATAGACAAAGAAAGAAAACACTATTTACATGTGAGGGTTTTTACAGAGGAAGCCGATCTTGCCTTATTAAAATGAGTGTTTTAAGGGGTGGGTGTGTGTGTATGTGTGTGTATACCATGTGTATGCAGGTGTTGTGGTATACCAGAAGAGAGCATCAGATCTCATGGAGGTGGAGTTACAGGCAGTTGTAAGCCACTCACAGGGTGCTGAGAACATAACTAGAATCCTCTGGAAGAGTATTATGCATTCGTATCCACTGAACCATCTTTCTAGCCCTATGAGTACTTTTGCTGATGAAGGAGAATGGAGGGAAAGATGGGTTGGAGCCGACTTATATGCCTCTTAAGTATTTTTGGCAACGAAGAAGTTTATAAATCATTACACACAGTAGAAATCCATCAAGCATCTTTGTTAATGCTTTTTTATGTTAGAACATCATATGATTACAGCTGGAGATGTAGCTCAATTGACAGAGTGTTTTCCTAGCATGCATGAAGCCCTGGGTTCAAGTTTGGTGGCTCACATCTGTAATCCCAGCACTCAGGAGGCACAGACAGGAAGATCACAAAGTTCAGGGCATCCTTTGCTACATAGCAAGTTTGAGGCCAGCCTAGTTTACATGAGAGCCTGTTTCAAAAAATTAAAACCAAAATAATTATTAAATATATAAACAAGTTGAACAATATAAGAAACTTGATTTATATGGCATATAAAGAACTATATATCCAATTGTAGGTATACCTCTCAAGCACACTTGGAATATTTACCCCAAGAACTAATCATGTACTAGGCTATAATATAAGTCTCAGTAAATTTAAAAAAAATGTATTTTCATACAAACCATAATCTTTGACTTCAAGAAAGTTAAATAAGAAGTTAATTTTTAAAAGATAACTCTAATCTCAATACTGTCTGAAAATTTACCAGACACTTCTAATTAACTCATAGGTAAAAGAAGAACTCATAGTGGACTAAATTCATCTTTAATATCTTAGCAAATAAACCTGCCTTTTGCCTCACCACCATGACTGTTTGCATACTATGGGATAGAATATTCTCTAGGAATTCAAAAGGGAATGTATGGAATAAAAGGTAATGCTTTCCTGTGCAATTAATTAAATGAGATCATTTTAGGGCAAAAGATAACATCACATTTTGAAAACCAGAATTAAGAAAATCAATAGAGGCACAGGCACAGTTGAAGTCAGAAAGCCAGACAAACACGGAGTTATAGAAAAAGCTATGGCCATTCAGACACTCTCAATTTATGGACACTAGAACTTAATAATAGTGAAGTTGGAGTCTTAGAAAATTTGCTATGCCACTTCACTTCCATTCAGTCATCAATGTATAATCAAAAGGGCCAAGTCTTGGCTAAGATCACTTGTCAAAACTTGAGCTCTGGTGGACAATTTGTTCGTCCTGTGTGGTCATGTAGTGTTAAATTTCATTGAAATAGCATCTTGGTAGGGCCTGGACCCAGAACAAGGTATTCTAGAATAGGTAGATTCTTTAGTTAGCAATTGCATGCATTTATTGCTAAAGGTGAGGATAATATTCCATGCAAATACCAAAGCAAGGGGAGAAACTGTCAATTTATCCACCAGACCAGAAAGTTGACTTATGTCTCAATTATTAATAGTTCTAGCAGAAAAAATAGAAAATATATAGGCAAATTAAACAATAAGTTGGATTTAGTGAACATATTTAGAATTCTACATAATCTGAACCCTGGTCCTACAGATTAAGAAACAATAGTGTATAACCATTAATGCTAACTCCAACAAAGCTAGGTTTTAAGAAGAGAAGGAAGTAGCTAACTTTTCTTTTTTCTTTATTCCTCTCTCATATATTACATCCTGACCATTGTTTCCCCTTCCTCCACTCCTCCCAGCGTCCCCTACCTCCCCTCTCCCCCAGATCCCCTCCCCCTCCGTTTCCCTTCAGAAAAGAGCAGGCCTCCCAGGGATATCAACCAAACACAGCATAACAAGTTATAATAAGACGAGGCACAAACTCTCATATGAAGGAGCTATCTTTAAGTATCTTAAATTCTAAAGATAGCCTTTAAAAGGAAAACAGAAAGCATGAATAACGAAGATAGTGGCATCAGACAGTGTTGGATGCAAACTCTGGCTCGACTTATTAGCTAGATGGCCTTTGGAAATACCCAAGAAAGTCATGCAGATGTATGCACTCCTTAATAGCACTTAGATTAAAAAGCACTATTGGTGTTCAAACAATGAAAAGTGATGCAAATTAGGAACACTCTTTGCAGGAGAAAGAAAATACAATAGATTTTATTCTGTGTTACATTTGTTGAACACACTAATACCCTCCCTCTCTCTCTCTCAAACATGGAGACTAATTATAAATGTGAATATGGTAATATTTGCGTTGAAACTAGAAACTTCTGCCACATATGACTCCCTTAAAAGAAATTCTTGAATATGGATTCACACAGCCAGAAGCTTAGAACAGTACCTGACATACAGTATGATTTCAATGAATCAATGATTTCAGTGAGTATCTTCACTCAGAGATCTATTTCTTTTTGTGTGTTTAGATTTACATCCACAAAAATTGAAAAGTGGTAATGGAGGTGAGAGAGGGAAAAAAAAAACAGTTGTTTTCCTGATGTAGTGTGGGTGCTGGTCTTAAACACTTGGACTGTGGAGCCAGACTGAATTTAAATCTCAACTCTATAGTTCACTATGTGACTTTGCGTAAATTGCTAAACCTCACCAGTGTCTTCTTTATTTGTAAAAAAAAAATGTGTTTATACATTTGTAACTGAATTTACACACCTGATCTTGTTTTGTAAATGTTAAGTGAGCTTTAAAACACGTAACGTGTGTAAAGTTCTGTGAACACACAGATGCTGTGCAATAGCTTTTTTAAAAAAGCCTAACTCCTTATAGGGAACTGAGCTACCCTACCACATGTCACCACTTTATATATGTTCATTCACAATTTCAGATTCTACTGCATCTTGAAAAAAATGGTCATTTTATTTTAAATAATATGGGTTGATCATGAATTAAACTCTAGCTAGACAGTATGTGATGTTTTCAGCCTTTTTTAAATCACTAATTAACACTGATAGCCTTACATACAACAAAAGGATTTCTGAAAACCTGACTCATGCTCAAGGGCTAAAAGGTTGAAGTGATATTAAATATTTTTCTAAACTTACAAATGCTAATTACATTATGTTTTCACATGTCAACTCTAATGGATTATCAGTCATTTCCCACCAAAGGATAATGAACAATTTTGGTAAAAATTATCTTACTCCGCATAAAGAATGGAACCAGATTTGTTCAAAGGATGTTAGTTTATCCATGAAGCCCTACATTAAACTACTCTTGCTAAGTCAATGTTTGTATGCTATACACAGACACTGGTTTTGTAACTTTCTTTTTATTTATTCTTTGTGTCTTTCACATCATATATCTCCATCCCATTAATCTACCCATCCCTTCTTATCTGCCCTCTGCCCTTGCAACTCTCCCCCCCAAATCAAATCAAATAAAATTTAAGAGAAAATAAAAAAGAAGAAAAAGAAAATTCTCATCATGAAATCTGTAGTATGACACAGTGAGTGAGTCACACAGTATATATACCCTGTAGTCCATATGTCTTTACTTTCCAGTGTTCATTGCAGAGTCATTGGTCTGGTTCAAGGCCTCTGGCTTCTGTTACACTATTGATGCTGGGCCCTCACTGGGACTCCTCTTGGGTATCCTCTTGTTGCCCTGTATCGTGGAAATCCTGTAGCTTTGGATCTGCAGGACCTGCCCCTTCATAGACTCCAGCAGATCACAGATGGGGTGGATGTTGGGGTGGGCCAACTCATAATTGCAGGTTGGTCAGCCCACCACGTCTCCCTGATCCTCACCACCAGGGCGAGTTCTCCAGTATTTACCCGGCTAATTCACCTTATGCAGCAAGGAGCAAAGGGGGACCAGCTCTCCTGTTTTCATGCCCTCAGGGCCAGCTCACTCACACCTACACCACCAGGTCCAGCTCTACTGCAGACACTGGTTTGTTATGAGAGATTTATATTACTGGATGCCAGATTCTATATGCATTTGAACATAGTTATTTAGAGGTGATTTGGTTATGTCAAACAAGTAATGTGATGGTGCCTACATGTTTGAAAGATGACAACTGAACTGAGCTACAAGTTGGGCATAGTCATTGAGAGTTACCAAAGGTCATATCTACTGACCTTCAAGATGAAGTAACAAAGAATGTGTATCTTCTCTGCCTGAAAGAACAAAAAATTGGCAAAATACATGCAACAATGGTGTTTCCTGTACTGTGAACATGAGGCAATGTGAGGCTGTGATCTCTGAAATGACGAATATGTGGGGTGAGACTTTTCGTTTTTCTAGCTTACTGTCTTGAGAGAGTTTTCCAGCCAAAGTATAGAGGGGGAAATGAGGGAAAGCCTACTAAACTTCCCGGATTAAGAAAACCTTAGGTGACCAGAGTTCTCGAGACAGAGTATGTGGTAGAACAGCATAAAGAGAACCCTTCAAGTGCCTACACAAGGCCTCCTTCAAGCATCTAGCAAAGGACCAAGCAATCCAAGGCATCCCTGTGATGAAATTACTCTAGGTCAGGGAGTGGTCTACCTGAAATGATTCAAAAGCACTGTGTCTATCATTCAGGTAAGACCAGAAACAGTGTCTATTTCCACAGCCAGACTGTAAAACCTCATGATTCATAGACCACTGGCTCCAGAACTAAGTCTTATTACCTCAGTAGTGGGCAACAATTAGGCCTATGTTATAAATTGCTCTGATCATGCCTACTAAATCTAACCAGAAAAACCTGAAAGAATCAATCTATTTTCAAGTGATATAAGTGCTTCCAAACAGCTTCAGTGAATCTCAAAACAGAGCTCAAAAATGTTTATGATACAAAAATATACAATACCTAACAAAATAAAATTCACCCATATCCAGTACCCATTAAAAGTTAACAGACATTGACAAAAATCAGGAAAATTCAGTGCATAATATGGAACAAGATCAACTGAAAATGTTCAACAAATTCCAATATTGGACCTAACAAAGACATCAAGAATGGTTACTATGGCTGCATTTCATGTGTTTGAAAACTCAAGTAGGGATATGGAAGCTGTAAATTAAAAGACTGCAGTCAAACCTAGAAATATAAAACTACATACACAACACAACATTAACAACAGATTAAACATTGTAGTTGAAAGATAATAAGCACGAAGACATGATAATATAGAAAATGATGCACAGTAAGAAAAATTATGAAAGAAAAGAAATGCAATGAGTTGCAGGACAACTCCAAACTGGTATATTCCAAATAGAGTAATGAATGGAAGTGGGAACACCAAAGAATCAGAAAATAAGGAACTAAATTTGAAAAATACTGTGAGGTTCACAGATACAAGAAGCTCAATGAACTTCAAGAATAATATACAAACAAAGTCATGGCATGTAGCATACCACAGTCAAAGCACTTAAGACAAGAAATAAGAAAAGTTAGAGTAGGGGACAAAGATACATTGCACACTGATACACAGAGATAATGATGAAAGCACATTAATTATTGAAAATAACCATGAAAACAGTGGAACGACATCTCTAAGATACTAAAAGGAAAAATACAATCCATTTAAAAATCCACATCACAAGAAATATTATTCAAGCACAGGTGAGTGGCTAGAAGAATGGCTCAGTGGTTAGGACAGCTTACTGTTCTTACAGAGGACTCAATTGTAATTCCCACCGCCCATGTTGGTGGATCACACCTGTGTGGAATGCCAGCTCCAGGGGATCCCACGCCTTCAGCATCTTCAAGCACCCTCACTCATGAGCACACACCCTACTTAAACCCACACATAATTAAAAATAAAATCAATCGTTTAAAATGGGGGTGAAATGCAAACCTTTTTCAAGCATGAAAAAGTTGAAAACCGAGGGGTTGGAGAGACTGTTCAGTGGTTAAGAGCACCAGCTGCTGACCTTCTAGAATGCTAGGTTAGATTCTCAGCACCCGCATGTCGGCTCATACTATCCGCAATTACAGACTCTCTTCTGGCCTCCTTGGCACTGAAAACACGTGGTACACAGATATATGTGCAGGCAAAACACCCATACACATGAAAAATAAAATTTATTTTTTAAAAAAGGTCAGTAAGAGCCGGGCGGTGGTGGCGCACGCCTTTAATCCCAGCACTCGGGAGGCAGAGCCAGGCGGATCTCTGTGAGTTCGAGGCCAGCCTGGGCTACCAAGTGAGCTCCAGGAAAGGCGCAAAGCTACACAGAGAAACCCTGTCTCAAAAAAAAAAAAAAAGTCAGTAAGTAAAATTTACAACAGAGTAGAAAGAAAATTTTGTATGTCACTCAATTTTGTGCTGCTAGGACAGAATACCACAGACTGGATAATTTTATAAAGAAAGATATATTTGGCTCATGGCTTTGGAGCTGGGAACTTTAACATCAAGGTATAATATCTAGTCTTTTTTAAAAATTTAGTGGCTTAAAGTATTATTTCATTTTATAAATTATTTTATTGATTGATTTTATTTTTGTGGTGATAAGGGGCCACACATACTGAGCCATACCCTAACCCTTGTGAATACAATTTAATGAGGGAATTTTAAGTTTCTAATTATTCAAGATGATGAGCTTCATCATATTTTCATACATACATGTATTGGCTAGTTTTCTGCCAATTTGACAGAAGTAACTTCAATTGAGAAAATGTCCCCAATAGAATGGCCTGTGGATAAGCCTGTGCATTTTCTTGACTGATGATTGATGTGAGAAGACCTAACTCACTGTGGATAGTGTCACCCCGGGGCTGGTGGTCCTAGGTTCTATATAAAGCAGACTGAGTAAGCCATGAGGAACAAGCCAATAAGGAGCACTCCTCTATGGCCTCTGCATCAGTTCATGCCTCCAGGTTCCTTCCTTGAGTTCCTGCCCTGACTTTGCTTCATGGTGGACAATACACTATAAGATAAAATAAACCTTTTCCTCCTCAACTTGCTTTGGGTCATGGTATTTACCACAGCAATAGAAAAAAAAACTAGAACAGTGTAGATGAAGGATTTTGTTATATTCACTGCACACTGCCCTCTTTTACCCCCTCCCCACATACACACTGATAGCCTTATGTACTCCCCTATACACTTATATGTTTTTAAATACAGATTCTGAATATTGAAAATGCAGCTTTGTCTTTTTGAAGCTGACTCATGTCACTTCACACATCTTAGAAGGTCCTTTTTGTTCCATCATCCATGGCAGAAGGTTTAGAATGGCAACAAAGTACATGTACACATAGAAAGGAGGGTGGGTATGGAAAGAGAGATCTCAACCACTGTTATACCAAACCCACTTCCACAATAACGTTCTAAGTCCATTCCTAAGGGTGGAGAGCTCATAATCAAAACATTGCCCACTCGTCCCCACATCCCAACACTGTTACATGGAGGACATTAAGTTTCCAACATGCAACTGTTGGAAAACACATTCAGACTCTAACAGAAAGCAGAAGCAATGGATGTGTACATTATCTTACATCATTCTGTACAATATTCTGATTATTTAGATTCAGGTAGATTATTATGTCAATTATATCTTCTAATATTATTCCTAATTTTTAAGATTAAATGTACAAACTTCCTTTTTGTAATCATAGATTTTACCATCACAAAATATGTATAGGGTTCTAGGAAGCTTTAAATTAATTAAATATTTTACTTGAAGTGTTTTTCAAATAGAGAACAATATGAACTAGATTTTAAATATTCATTTATATAATTTTATAGCCTTACCACATCTGTGCAATTTGTATGAACTATAATTCCATCATTTCCCCTCCATCTTCTCCCTCCAACCCCTCCCATGTTCCTCTAAATAAAGACTTTCAAGAAGTTTTTCACAATTTGTTAAAAAATACAAACTGCAGCATGATCAGAGCGTGGAAGGCAAAATCACAGCAAAACATTTGAACAATGAATACATGGAACTATGAGCATTGTTATTTAGTTAGGACATCCCACAAGGCATTTCTTTCACTTTTGGATGCATGTATTTTGTGAAACATCAAATCGAAAATGAACACTGGTTAGAATCAGATTTTCAAAAAGCCATAGCATAAACCAAATTTTTGTTTAAAATCACTGCTCTTGGAGCTGGTGAGATGGCTCACTGGGTAAAGGCTCTCACCACACCAACCTGATGACCTGAGTTCAATCCCCAGAGCCCGTGTAAAAAGCCAGATACTGTGCTACATAGCTGTAATTCCAATGGCAAGCAAAGACCAGGGAACTGCCTAGCTCACAGACCCAGCTAGCCTAGAGTAAGCAGTGTGTAGCACAGAAGAAACACCGAAAAAAAGGGACAAGGTAGATGGAGAGAACCAACGCCCTAAGGTTGCCCTCTGACCCCTCCACACGTGCTGTCATGCTTGCAACGCCACACTCACATAGACACCTCTCCCTCTCTCTCTTCCCACCATCATCATGATATAGTAAAAGCATTTGATATCACTGCTCTCACCAAAATGAGTACATTTTACTTTTAATAAATGTTAAACAGTATTTATCATTAATTTTTCCTTATTTCTAGTATTCTAGCTTCATAATATGCCATTTGTACAGTACTAAATAAATGTACCTATTTTACAGGTTAAAAATTGAAATAATAAGGGTAAGTAATCAAAAATTTTGAAAAGCTGCCTACAGGAGAATAGAGGGAAAGCACTCTTACAAACTACCTACCCTATGTTTTCTGAATCGGCTTGGAGATAGACATGCAAGGTAACGTTAACTAGGAAACAGGAAATCTTTCTGATGACTGCAATGCAGTTGTCCTGGTTCACAATCTGTCTTAAGAAAGCAGTCTTAAAGCACATGTCAAAGTGGACTCTATTGTCTGTCACCAAGAAAATGGCAGGATTTGAAACAGACTGTGGTAAAGCACTGTCACAATTAATGCTGTTTAATGCAGAAGATTCCAAAACATGGGGGAAGGATAGTTCTTCAGGGTTTGAAACCCCAGCACCCACGTGGGTTTACTTATTTGATAGTCTAAAGGTAAGAGAGTTGATTTTAGAGTGTGGGAAAGTGAGAGGTAAAAATCCAGAGGAAGTAGTCAGTCTCTATAACCTAAAACAAACAAACGAACAAAACCATGCCACATAGAAAAGAAAGTTTTCACTGAACACTTGTGAGGCTGAAAGAATAATCACAACTTAGGATAACCGAGGCTACATAGCAAGACTGTGTCTCAAAAAAAAAATAAGGCAAGAAAAGAGGGGGAAAGAGAGAAGGAAAGGAGAGAAAGAAGAGAAAAAGAGGAGAGGAATGGAAAGGGGAAAGAGAAATGGAGTAATACAGAAAGAAGGCAGGGAGAAAACAAACAAGCTAGTTTCTAGGGATTCATTCAGGGTCATTTCAGAAATCCTGTCTGGATCCTGCTACATGCAAAGGAACTAGCTGCAATATAGTGTCCACATTGGAATACTGTGTTGGTTGTTGTATCAACTGTTCCTTTCCATTTAGGGTGATGTCTCTCCTAGAAGTGTTCAATAAATATGCTCACGGAAATAAATATGTCTTAACTATCTAGTCTAGACTACTAAATGTAGCAAAGATTCAAATGGGAAAGCTGGTAGATTTGGCATCTTAAAGGTTTAAAGTTCTTTTTGGTAAACTCCATTAACCGTCACTAGGGCAATAGCAATATCTGAAGGAGATCAACCAAAAGCACTATCACAATTAATATCTATGACTATCCAACCCCCTTCTGCCTCCTGGATTTGTAAGTATAAATTTATCTAGCCCCACAGATTTTTCCATGAGACTTCCCTCTACTGTCCTAGTAGTCACCTCTGAATATTTTTATGGTTTCTGCTTCTTTCCCAGGCTTGGAGTTCTGAATTCTGCACTGTGTACAAAATGTTCACTGATTGGGTGGACCAACTATGTTCTAAGCACTATACAAGCTAACTAAGGATAAAGGAATAAGCATAGTTCATGCCCACAAAGATCACACAGTCAGAGAAACAGACACTTGAACAGACAATCATTTAAAAAAAATAAGCAAAGAAATGAATATATGCATAGTGGGTACATAATGCTGTTCTTAGAGACCATGTATTTTTTAAATGAAATCCCAGGGCCAAATGCAGGAGAACGTCCCATGAATTGCTGTGCAAGGAGCCCCCACAGGTGCTCCCAAATGTTGTCATTGCTCTTGGTTGCTGAGCAGAATCAGATAAGCCACTGATACTGAGGAAACTACGCACTTGAATAAGTAAGCTGGAACTAAATCGGAAGCTTCCTCTCCAGTAGCTGGCATTAATGGTGCTGGGAGGTGCTAACTAGGCTTCTGGGTGAGAAAACTCACCAACGGTCTTACCCAGTTGTGAACTCTGTGTGAGTCAATAATGACTTGCCAGGTAAGTGCAACAGTGGCAGGGCTATTTAGAGCACAACCAACCACTTTCTAGGTAGAGTTGAGGCTCTACCTAGAGTTACCTGCTCCATGGTAAGAAATACATGCCTGTTACTGTAAACCTGATCAAAAGCCTGAAACTAGAGAGGCCCCAGGCTTTAGTGAGAAATGTAATACTGACATTTTGTTAAATGTACGTGTAACTAAACCGTCTCCTAAATGTGTATGTTTATAGCCATAGATTAGTGCTACCCTCACCCCAGATCAGAGAAGTTTCTTTTTGCAGTTGGTGATGGTTGATGCAGAGACCCAAGTGTTTCCAAAGTGCTGAGAAGTGAGTGTTGAGTGCTCAGCCCTAAATGGGACAACTCTGCCACTGCCTCTGAGGCCTGGAAGAAGGGGTAGAGAGGCTGAAAGAGCCAGAGGATTGGGAAGAGTTTTATGAAAACTTACCTTCTGGATATGATACCATCATTGTCATCATTTACACACAGCAGCTGCGGCTACTGCCACAAGATGTGTACCAAATAATAATAATAATAATAATAATAATAATAATAATAATAATAATAAATGAAAGTAAAAGGGGAACTAGTGTGGAAAAAGAAGGAGGTCAGCAGGAGTGGGAGAGGGACAACAATAATGGGGTAAATATCACCATACACTGAACACATATATAAAATTATCAACAATTTAAAAATTAGTAAAGCCTCTAAAGCCTAAAAATTGATTACATACAGTCACGCACACACACATATGGTAGCATGAGAATATTAAGTTGGAGCCTCTAACTCAGCTGGGGAGAAAGGGGACGAGGCAGAGAATTAGCAGCGGGAGCACATGAACTAAATGTAAGTTTAATGGGTAGCAGCTGGTTTACCAGTAGAACGGGGGCTTTCCATCAAGAGGGAAAAGCATGGAGGCATAAAACCACAAGCTAGAACAAGCACTAGAGTGATAATGACTGACAAATTATAAAGGGAGGGTGGTAAAGGGGCAGAAGGTCTGGGGAGCTTGGCACGTTATGCACAGAGGCTTGGCTAGTTAGCTTTTGACAATACGACACGCTGAAGTGTTTCAGGTAAGGCAAGGACATTTTAGAGCACTCAAACAGTTGTGAAGACTATTGATTTGAGAAGAGTGTGACATAAATCCTGGGAGAACATAACAAGAAACAAGTTCACAGCACAGAAGTAGTAGAGAGGGAAAGGAGAAAACGACAAAGGTAACATGGAGGTAAAATCTGCAGGACCTGCAAATGTTCTCTAACACAGAAATAGCCTCTCCTATGAGGACTTGGAGTTCTGATGGACTAGATTTCTAATTAAGGACAATAGAGCATAGAACTGTGCTTAAAAGCACTGGATCTGAAGCCAGGCTGCCTATGTTCAATCTGCATCTTCATGACATTTTATCTCGATGAACTTTGTAAAAGTTATTTGACCTCTGAGTCTCAGTTTTCCCACTTGAAAGAATGGCAATAAGAAGATGTCCTTCCAGTGGGTTTTGAGGATTCAAATATGCATCATGAGTAAAAGGCATAGCATAGTGTCTGGCCTGGAATAAGAACCCAATATTGTTAGCTGCTTAGTTTCAATTATTATTAACCATATGCTTTGGAAAATATATGAGCATATGGCTGTTTTGACATCTTTCTATGAAATTTGAGAAATCTAATCAGTAATCTTGCCCAGATGGAAAGTTGCCCGTACCTCTCTGCATGGATGTAGACTGGTAAGCATAAATATTAAGCAAATGTTAGTAATTAGATATGATCAGTTTTAAAGATATTTATTCATACACTGTTCCAGACAGGATTTAAAGTGACTTATAAAGATGCATAAAACATAGAAAAATATCATGAATTTTTAAAAGTAGGATCAAAAAAAGAAAAACAGGAATGGAGACAAAGTAAAAGATTCAAAGCCATGGTCCTAAAGCAAAGAGCAAGTGAGGCTTCACAGTAAGTACCTGGACTCGGCGGCAGTCGGGCCTCCCACCAGCTCATCCATGGAGCACAACCTCCCCTCACACAAGCAGCAGGCCTTGACCTCTCTGGCCTGCTGTCAACAGTTTTATAGTGGCAAAGTTGTCTTCTGTTTTTCCCTAATGGTGAGAAATTCACAACTAGCTCACAGTTCTCCATGAAGGTTTAGGATCTCAAATATCTTTTCTCTAAATGGGTTCTATAAAAGGGGTTTGCACGTGCTGTGATGGGGTGCAGTTTTAGCCCATTTTAAGATATGTACCAACTAGGGTGGTGACCATGTCGAAGGTGACAGCAGCTAACACTTCTTTATTTTATTTTATTTTATTTTATTTTATTTTATTTTATTTTATTTTATTTTATTTTATATTAAGAAAAATTTATTAATTTTACATAACAAAGATCTCCCTCTTCCCTCCTCCCACCCCCACAGTCTCCCCCTCCCAACCCACCCTCATTCCCTCCTACAAAAAGATAAGGCCTCCCATGGGGAGGTACATTTCTATATTTGCTCTGTACTGGGTATTTTTCTGAACATTTTCTACACATGGAGTTATTTAGTTCTTAGAATCATGCCATGAGGCAGGTTCTAAAATATTGTGTACATTTTACAAAGGAGGAAAGTGAGACACAGACTGAGCAAATAACTTGCCCAAGGTTATATACCTGGAAGAGACAGTCTGGTTCCAGAGTCCAAGGTCTCAGCCATTACATGTACCATCTCTTTATAGTCTGGAAATGGTGTTCTGCACAGTGATATTTGGAAAGGGGGACATTTTATGCCTGGGAACTTGAGGTAGGTTTTTAAAGTCATTACCTACTAATGGATCAATGTTCAAGAGGCCCTCAGCCTGGCTTATTTTCTCATCCCACTGACTTCTCTACAGACAGGAAAATACCCGCTCTCCCCACATCTCTTCTTTTTTTTTTTTTTTTTTTTTTTTTTTTTTTTTTTTTTTTTGGTTTTTCGAGACAGGGTTTCTCTGTGTAGCTTTGCGCCTTTCCCGGAGCTCACTTGGTAGCCCAGACTGGCCTCGAACTCACAGAGATCCGCCTGGCTCTGCCTCCCAAGTGCTGGGATTAAAGGCGTGCGCCACCAACGCCCGGCCCCCACATCTCTTCTAATGGACAGTGGTAGCACAATGTGGGGAGCAAACGGAACCAAGATGAAATTTCCTCCAGTACCTCTTAGGATCCTATGTGGGGACAATTTTCACCAGCTGCTATCTCCACAGTTAACTTTCAAAGTCGTCAAATACTGTTCACAAGTGCTTTGAGGAAATTTCCACGGCAGATACTATCTACAAGTCTAAAGAAAGTCCTAAAAGGAAGCTATGTATCCCACTCTACACACTGCTCTTTCAGAGCTGCATACATGAACATGTGGATGTGGCCTTATTTTCATGATCTCACAATCAAAAAAAAAATCATGCTTTTCAGGGCTTAAATCTACCACAAATCCTAGATGCAATTCTCCATACAGGTGGTTCACAGAAATATTAAATTTCATAAAAATGAGGTTGTGGGTCAAAAATGCCCCACCTGGCAACAGAAGCAATAGCTATTAAGAAAAGCCTATTTAATTCTCTAACTTTCAAAATCTGCACTAGAACATTTTCCTCTCCTGTGAGCCAGGCAGACTCCATAAGGGCCTATAAGGCTGAATGGTGAAAGACTGTGGTGAAAGACTGACCAGTCCACCACCTTTATACTAAAATCCATTTTCTTAACGGCCAAAGAGTCTTCAAAACTCAAAATGTCCAGCATGGGGGTGTACCTGGAATCCCAGTAAGCAGGAGACCAAGGCAACAAGACTGAGTTTAAAGCCAGTCTGGGCTATATAAGAAAATCCTGTCTCAAAAATCCAAGAACCAGGGGGTGTATTTCAGTGGAACAGCATTGACTAGTCATTCACAAAGCCCTGCATTTGTTTTTTTTCCAACTCACCCCATCCCTATACCCCCAAATAAAGGAATATTAGAAAATTAATTCATTTACACTCATTGTTAAGTGTGTTCAGGCTGTAATTTTTCAATAAAGCTTATCACCTTGTAACTTCATTATCATTCCCTACTCAATAAGCTTTGATAAGGCTGAACCCCCACAGGGAAGACCCTGTTCTTTTGCCAGGGTCACAGATGGTGGAGATTTCTAAACTGAACTCTAACTGGCATCTGTTTCTTGCAGGCCACGTCACCTAAAAAGCACCCACGCCATCCTCTTAAATGAGAAATCATGATGGCTCATGACTAATCCAGCCCATGTTCACACCTAGCTGTGATTTCATGCATTTGGCTTCTTTTTAATTTTAGGGATGCTGTGATCTAGCTATGGCCATAGAAACCTTAAACACAACCAAATAACCTGTATTTGAACTTTTACTGAGCTGCATATGTGGCAGATCATTTTAAAGTGTAAATTTCTTTCAAGTAAAATGTTAATAAATACATATGTGAGTATTTGTACACAGAAGGTAGGGAAATTACAAAATATAAAATAAATGTAATATATTAACTTACTGCAAGTCTTTCTTGCCTCCTAAACTGTTTAACCATAATTACTTGACACGTTACTTCAAATCCCTAGTGCAAGATTAGTACATGCATTATCAGCATCTGCTGTACTGCAGAAGCAATGCTTTAACAGTTAAAAAACAAAGACTAAAGAGTTACAACTACTAAAATGTCCAACGTAGAGCTGTACATTTCTTTATTTTCAAAACTGACAAGATACATGAAAGTACCTTTAAAAGTTCTAAAGGGGAAGAGATATGAATTCTCATAATGAAGTAAGTAGAATTTAAGAAAAGTAAAGCACTCAAAATATCTAGATGTACTTTCTTTGCACACATATGTAAATATTTGCTCTTGTATTATTATTAGTCCTAAGTAGAATTACACATAGAGGAATCTGCTTAGCAATGAAGTTATCCTCTTATTTTGTAAATGTCCAATTTTTAACTATATAT
Organism: Peromyscus maniculatus bairdii; assembly: GCF_049852395.1. Lineage (NCBI taxonomy): Eukaryota > Metazoa > Chordata > Mammalia > Rodentia > Cricetidae > Peromyscus > Peromyscus maniculatus. Next base: position 58,278,112 of record NC_134875.1, on the reverse strand, counting down.
AAACTCCTTTACTGGATTGTAAGCTGTATGAGAGAAGAGACTTTGTAGATTATGGGGAGGGAAGAAAATGGAACTTTATTTTGTTCATCTCTGTACCTTCAGTGTCTAGAGTGCTGCTTGACCCACAATATGCACTCAATCAATATTTGTTGAATGAATGAGCTGGCAACAAAAATACCACTTATCATTCAACCACACCCAAGAGTTTATGGCCCAGAACTTCTCCACCTTTGATATCATTGACTCAATACTCCTCTCTGAATTTAACACCTTATCCTTCTTCTATCTTGTTTACTCGGCCATCTCTTCCAAGCCCTGCCTAATCCCAGCCTCACTGCACAGTCTTCCACAAACCCTCTTTCATCCAGTCAGCTCCTTCCTGTCTTCACCTCCTTTTCCTAGACAGTTTGGATTCTATTATTCCCAATGGCCTCTTGTGAGTGCCTTCATTGACCACTAATTTCATTACAGATATCTGATTTTTAAAAAGCCTAACCCATCTGAGCTCACTTGTGCACTTTTATGCCTTCATGAGAGCTCCTGGAATCCAATGAAGAAAAGAATCACCCTGGTAGATTATTATCCACATGAATTCTTCATCACCAAGCTCACCTTAACACTGCTTGGCACCACAAATATGCTTCTCTGGACCTGGCTTGCCCTCCTATTCTCCACAATACCTGTTGCTCGAGTGACTCTAATATTCAACCCAAACCTTGCTCCAAGAGGCTGATCTTACATCTTCTCTCATCATAAGGAAATATAAATGCCAACAGACAACTTCTTACTGCTAAATCTAGAAAATTATGCTCATCTATGCCCACTTATGGTGAACCTCCACCTAATTCCAGATCCCCTCCCATGAAGCATAAGGACTTTGCTGTATCAATTATACCTCCTTCTTCTCATCAGCCTTTAGTGATACTAATTGAAAAGTGAATTCCCTATATTTCAGCCCCTCTCCTAATGTTACCTTTTCTCTGCTTGTCAGAGCCAAATTTCTCTAAAGAATTATACATATTCAGTACCTTCAATTCCTGATCTCCCCAATTATTACTCAACTCATCAGTCTAGCTTTCTACCTCATAGCACCCTAAAATTTCTTCTATGATGGAAAGATCCAGGAACTCCCCAAATTCAATGGACAATTCTTAGTCCTTCTCTTTCTAGAATTCTTTTGGTCCTTAGCAACACTGACTATTTTTAATATAACATCACTGACCATTTTAATAGCACTATTACATTTGGAAAAAACTATTAAGCTATCATTCAAAATGTGATAGACAGACAGGAAGACAGACAGATGGACAGATGAGGAATGAGGGAGAGAGAAAGAATGAGAGAGAGAGACAGAGAGAGAAATTCAAGGATGAACAATATCTAAAGCAGCAGAAAAAGGTCCATCAATAGAAAACTGATTAGTTGTGATACATATAATAGTAAACTATGCAGCTGTTTAAAAACTCAGTTCTATATACTGATGCTGAAAGCTTTCTGCAGGATATTAAATAAAATGCATACATTATGAGTTCATTTGTATTTTTAACATATAAATATAAAGAGATGGAAAGGAATAGATGGAAATATCTTACACAGGCACACAAACAATGTCTGGAGAAAAAGACAAACAAAAAAATTCCCTCTAGGAATTAAGATAAGCAGAGGCAATACAATTATATTTTAACTCTTACTGGGTCAAGTAATAAAAATATTCTCATATCTCTGAGCACACTAAGCTATATAAGAAAGAAACTGAAATGAGACAGAAGAATAGCTATAAATATTGGGAGAAGATGCTGTGGGCTCTTCATTCTTAAGGAGGGAAAGAAGAATGGTTAGTGGTATCAAATAAGAGAGGAAAACAGCCAATAGACAGAGAACACAAACAGATAATCCTTAAGGGGGGGAAATCAAATGGTCAAGATATATCCAAAAGAAAAAGGTTCACACTGGCAATAAATGTTTTAAAAGTGTTTGGTTTTCAATTTAAAAAATGCAGAAAGACAATGCTGATCTTCTTTTTTAAAGATTTTTTTTTATTTATGTGTATTTGTAGGTGTGTGGCTGTTGTATACTCTGCCTGATGTGGGTGCTGGGAACCAGATTCAGCGCCTCTGGAAGAGCAGCAAGCTCTCCTAACCACTGAGTCCTCTCTCCAGCCCCAATGTTCAACTTTTTACAAGAAAGATATAAAAGGTATTCTCATACTTTCTTGATGAATGTAAACTGGTAAAAAATCTATTTAAACAAGCTGGTTTTTCAAAAGTTAAACTTTACAGAACTTTTCCCAGTTGCAGTGAATTTTATGATACACTGTTTAACACATGCCTTCCTTGCTGAAATGTCCCCCCCCAAAAAAAAAAAAAAAAAACAGTGTCTCTCTCCACTCCATCTCAAGTGTATGGATGGCCAGCCCCAATACAGGGCTCCAAGTGCATTGCAAGTCCTCATAGCTACCACACTCTGGGTCCTCAGCAGATAAAACCATGCTTTCTGATATGACACTGGAAATCATTAAACGACACAGACAACAAGGCACTTCTGGTACCTAAACTGAAAAAAATCTACAAACACAAAATAATGCAGATACCACAGGAGTTTTCCATCTCTTCAAAATACCCTGAATTCAAGGTACTTTGAGATAGACAAGGACATGAGATTATCTATGATCTATCATTTCAATTCCTCATTTGCTGGCATTGTCTAATCTCTGACCTTGTCATTTTCTGACACAACCATCTAGACAAATCTCTCAAAGTAGATTGTCCACAGTTATTCCAGACCTGTGGCTGGTGAATGATGCTGGAAAGAAATATAACCAGCCTCTGTGACTTGAAGTAGAAACAACCTACAATAATTTTTTTGCAGCTTTATGGAAGTATAATTTACCAAAGTTGTACATATTTGCAGTAAATATGATGCTGTGAAACACATGTGCATAATCTTGATGGTGTGCCCTTCTCTTCATCCTTCTCAGATGCCACTGGAGCCCGTCCCCACTCTTGTTAGGAGGACCACCCTCAGGATCCCAGCCCTCCACAGCATCACTAGCTTTGCCCTTCCTCTCTCATCTCAATGAAAGAGCTATTTCCCTTTCTCTAAGTCTGGTACTTTCTCCACTTTCATTGTGCTCAATCATCACCCCCAGCTTCCTCAGGGATGCTGTATCATCTAACTATATGTGATCTGCTCATAAACAGGCTTCTCTCTATCCTGGATTTAAAACAGCACAAAATTAATATCCTGATATTACTCCCTGAGCCTTGTCTCCTTCCCATCACAGCCAAGCTTCTTCAGTGAAAATTCCTCATTGTCCCAGACTCCAGGTAGGGCTGACTGGTAGAGTACCTGCCTACTATGCATAGGACTATGGGGTTTGATCTCTACCATAGAAAAAAAATGAAAGAGATATTTTTAAAAGATCATCCATCCTTAAAAAGGGCATGAGTAAAAAAAAATACTCTTGATAGTAAATGGTTAAAACTAGGTCTTGCTTACTCAATTTTTAAAATGTGTGTGTGTGTGTGTGTCTGTCTGGCTGTCTGGCTGTAAAATTTGTCTTCCATTGATAATAATTGTATGTATTTAAGGGATAGAATCAATTTTTTGATCTATGTATACGTTATAGAAAGATTCAGTCTATTCTTTTTTAATAATATACCGTTCATCAGCAGCGGTCAGCATGCAGTGCAATAAATGACTAAAACTTATCTCTCCAGTTGAAGTGGAACTATTTATCCATCCATCAATACCTCCCTTGCCCAGAAGGCCACTTACTAGAATGCCTTTCCAGGGACTGGGAAGATGATTCGGTGGATAAGAGTTCTAATGACGACCTGAGTGTGCTCCCCAGAACCCCTGTAAAATGCCAGGTATAGACAAGGAAGGTGGAGCCAGGAAGACAGGGCTTCACTGGATGCCAGCCTAGCCAAGACATGGCAAGCCCCAAATTCAGTGAGAAACTCTGGCTCAAGGGAATAAGGCAGGAATTCTAGAGCTGGGCACCTAAAGCCCTCCTCTGGCCTCTGGATACACAACCATAAGTACATGTGTGCACACACAGATCTATCTCACACCTATACGAAGCTAGTCCACAGAAACATTTGTATATACTTGACCATCGTATAAGAATGTTCAGTGTAGCTGGGCAGTGGTGGCACACACCCTTAATCCCAGCACCTGGAAGCAGAGGCAGAAGGATCTCTGTGAGTTCAAGCCCAGCCTGCTCTACAGAGCTAGTTTCAGGACAGCCAGAGCTACACAAAGAAACCCTGTCTCAGGGAAGAAAAAAGAATGTTCAGTGAAACTTCACTGTGACTTAGACAAGGGTAGCAGGGGCAGAGGAGATGGAGGCATATGGAAGAATGCATGATATAGTTTGAATCTGAGATCAGCAAGAGTTCAAACACTGAATATGGTGGGCTAAGAAGAAGACAGAAATCAACGGTGAGCTGACAAAAATCTTGGTTCAACTGACTAAATGGATAATGGTACCCTTCTTCTTAGTCATAGGGAGCTGAATGAAGGGTTAAAGATGTTTGGGCAATCAATAATCCTCATTTGACTATGTTACCCTTGAGGCATCTATTGGATGACATGTAGAAATGTCAAATAGGTCACTAAGAACATGAGGCATCAGCACAGAAGAAAGACCCAGAACAGAAACATTAATGATGAGTGCCCAGAGAGATGTTACAGCTATGGTGCTGGATGAACTTCTGAGAAGGTTTTGGGTGGAGAAGCGAGCAGGCTGAAACACTCCAGCGTTCAATGTTTGGGGAGATAAGTTTTAAAGAGCCTAAGCAGTTATTTGTGCAAACTTAAATTTCAAAGAAGCCAACACAATAAAAGGGGAGATGTACACACTCACTACCTTCTCCAGGGCCTAGCTCCTTCCAAGTCCGATGTTAGCACATGCGTTCTGGAGGTTTCTCTGGCTGGATACTTCAAACTGCATTTAAACAAAATAGCACTTTTGTTTTGCTACACAGTTGTTGCCTCATCCTATAGAGAACCAGTATACAGCTAGGTGAGTTCTGTAAAAGCAGTACTCTGCTGGAACTTCTCCAAACAGTCCATAACCCAATAACCACCGGCACTTTACAAAGGTCAAGGGCGATAAGACGAGACACCTAATTTGTGCATCTTTTCTCCTTTTCAGCTCTTCACTTCCCTGTTGCAGTCACCTTCTGTACCCTCTGACTGGCTTTGCCACATGCCTAAAAGGCCTCAGGACATCTGCTAATTCACACCTCCTTTCCCAGTTCAACCACTGTTAGGAGAATGAAGCAAGGAGAGGGTTGCTTTACATTTCCACCCACAGAGCTGGACTTAAACATAAAGAGGGGGCTCTAGTCAGGCATGTTGGTTCACATCTTCAATCCTGGCACTCAGGAGGCAGAGGCAGGAGAATCGATTTGAGGTCAGCTAGGATACACAGTGAGTTCTAGGCCAGCCTAAGATACATTCTGAGACTCTGTCTCCAACAAATTAGAAATTAAAGAGAGGAAATCTTTATAACTAGGTCAAAGTTGTTATCAGGAATAGAATCTCAATGGGACAAAGACAGCAGAAGGAAAGCTGTGTGAAAACTGGACCTTGGGCATCCTTTCATGTATATGGTAGCAAACTGAGAAGGTTTGGTTATAGGCTCAGGAAAATACAAATGAGTTCCAGTTCCTAGAATGGCAATGCCATTCACTCATTCATTCAACAAACATCAGTATGACCCCTATGATGTGCTCAGAACTCGGCTTCCATTGGCCATCACTGAATACAAAAGACAGTAATTCTTTTCCACGTGGCCTTTGTCTTATGGGGTGGAGGTGAAACAATCAATAAGCAAGACAAATGTAGGACAGAGGTAGAAAGAATGTTTAGGGAAGGAGCTGCAATTTTAAGTGGGTTGGTCAGCAACTGCCTCCCAACAGAGGTACACCACTTATGAACAAACCCCTACAGTGGGTTCCAAGTAGCTCAGGATGGTTTCTTCTTATTCCAATCTCACCACTTCTTGAAGACATTGCATCCCCAATCCTTAGCACAAATATTTGTGCTTCAGGATTCGGTTACTGCCCTTACAAAGATTACAAGCTTCTAGATGGAAAAACAGAGCAGTATTCGGACCTCTGTTGAAGTGTAAACAAAGTCCTTAAACATAGTATAACTAGTCATTCTGCTTGAAGGGAGGAAGTGTGTATTCAATGAGGTTGTCTCAAAGGCAATGAGTCTTGGCTAGATCCTGAGAGGTGAATAGGAATTCGTGAAAGGGAGGGATATGAATGGCTAGTTTCCCAGAGGAAAAACAATAGTTTAAGTTCCAGAGGTGGGGTTGAAGAAGACATATTCTCCCAACTATCTCTACCTAAACCACAAATAGAAAGGGCACAGTATCACTCCACCTGATGTGGCTTGGTTGCATACACATATTTCTGGCAAATACTTATCAGCTACTACACCTTTGTCTCTCCCAGGAAAGGAAGAAGTTGAATCAGGTGCCCATCCCTAGAATCTAGGCATACACCTCTAAAATCCAGGACTATGCTCTCCTAACTTCAAGACCATTGCCATGGAGCTGAGAGCTTTAGAGGTTTCCTTCATCCGGGCACATTCAGGGGTAGGTGCTTAACAACAGCAACATGCAACTGGCTCTGTGTTTAAAATTAACTCAGTTATGATATGAATGGGGTGCTTCAACTCCTCCACAATGCATCTAAGGTGAAAGCAAGGACCCAAACTTAAGAGCTTTACACAAGCTCTGTCCCACTGTCAGAATGTGGGACACTGTACTTTAGGACACTGTAATTAACCTCTCAGTCTCCTTTTCACCCTGTCATGGTTATAACTGTAGCACCTGTTGTATGGAATTAGTATGCAACTTGTCTGAAATAACATGAGAACTTACCATCATGCCTGACTTCATCCATTCACTGTACCATCATTACCGTAGTTCCAACCTTGAAGGTAAAGTGCTCAGAGAACACCAACCAGAATGCTTCATACACTCACAGCCCAATAATCCCAGAACAGACCTCCAAGCTCAAGTTCACCACTCTGACCTAGGGTGTAGCAGCATCTGAAATCATGTTACCAGTGTTCATAAGCCACCCAAATGGAGCCTCACAAACCAGTTTTTTTTTTTGGGGGGGGGTTCTACTAGAATTTCCAGCAGGTGTTTACACACACACCAAGAAAAAAAATTGCCACAGTTCTCTCCATTAAACATTGTTTTCACTACTTCAGGGTAAATTTACACTTTAGTTCATTAACTCCTTAATATCTAGTTCATTAACTCCTTAATATCAACATATTTATGAATAGTGGGGATATGAAGCTGAAAGAGCAGAAGGGTATCCAGTGAAAAGAAGAAGAAGCAGAGAACAGATGTGATACCTGTAATGGCAGCACTTTGGGAGGTAGAGGCAAGAGAATTGCCAGCCAGTGTGAGTCCAGCCTGGTCCACAAAATGAATTCCAGACCAGTCTGAGCTAAAATGATAATCTGTCTCAAAGCAACAAAAACAGAAAGGGGGGAAGTGGGGTGGGGCGCCCAGGGATGTAGTGGGACTAATTTTTCCCACAGACATACAAGACTCAGTGTCGATCCCGCTAGAAGCAGTATTCTAGAATGCTAGGTCCTCTGGTCCTGAAGCTGCCGCACAGGAGGGAGAAAAGGGTTGGTTAAAGCAAAACCCATCACTTTTTTTAAGCTACCAGAATTTTAAGCGAATTATTTGGGCATCAAGTTCTCCTCCAACCCCATCTTCTCCAATGCTACCGGCTAGGGGAACACTGGTGTCCTTCTGCCAGAAGCAATGCCCCAGCCTGCTTGAAGGGAGCATGATAAGGGAGTTCAGCTCCAAAGTACCCAGCTGCGTCTCCAGCCCCAAGCCCAAAGGGAGCCCACTGAGGCAGAACTCACAGTCAACTAGCCTTTCGCCTGTACCTGTGGTGGAGGGACAAGGCGAAGCTAGGAACATAGAAGCCTGGAGGTCTCAGAAACCGCGTGGGGCCACCGAAGGAGCTGGACTGCCCAACCCTGCGAGGAGCCCTCACAAAAAGGTGACTAGCCACCAAGTCCGAGGAGGACCCAGCTCCGCTAGAAGCCCGTCCCAGCCCGCAGCCGGCCAGCTCTCCAGAGGGGCCAAGGCTGGCGGGAAAAAGCCTGGGCGCGCAGGGTCAGAGGTACCTGTGGGGAGGCAGCACCCAGAGACACCGTCCAAGGGAACCGGGCAGAAGCAGCCCGGGAGAAGGAAAAGTGGCAGGGAGGGACCGCCCGGAGCAGACGGGAGGCACCGCGTGGGGGTGCGGTCCCGAGACGCGGACACGACAGAGGTGCCCGTGTGGCAGCTGGGGACGGAGGACAGGGACACACAAGGTACAGCAGGACACATGACCCCCCGGGGGGGGCGGCGAGACACGGGGCTGGGGGTCCTGGAAGTCTGGGACAGAGGGCGAGGGGCGCTCAGACACTAGCTGCCTGCCACCTACCTGTCACCTGCAACAGGTGCTACTAGGTGACCAAAGCTCTGGGTGCCGAAGGGTAGGGAGGGTCTCTAGTTCCGAGGAGACCAAGACCGCAACCCTGGCGGCCGGCCCTACTCACCCTCCCAGGAGGCGGAAAAGCTGCAACTTTCCCTGGAGCGGGGAGGAGCTGGGCTCTTAAAGGGGCCGCACGGAGCGCAGGGATATTTTAGCTGAGGGCCAACTAGCAAAGAGAGTTCTGGGAACCCAAGCCTTAAGGCACTGGAGGAATTTCCTCCTGAGTTAGCAGATTTTGAAGACCCACTGGATGCACCTCCTCCGCCATTTACGTCTATCCTTGTCCACACTCTTAGATGATGGGGGAAGGGGGGAGTTCACTCACCTTTTTGTTCAGCTTGCCAGAAGTTGTCCAACTGTGAAGTGCTTCTAAGAAAACAAGGGTCTCTCTGGGGGAGGGAAAGATATCTTCTTCAGTGGTGTAGGCATTGGTAAGGAGCCCCTGCTCCTGTAAATAATGACCCAGGACGTTGTAAGCAATCCTGATGAAACAGATTTTGGGTCTTCAAAAATAAATAACTTAAATAAATTTGAAAAAGAATAAAAAGGGGACTAGCTAGGTAAAGAAAGGAGATCAGAAGGAGTAGGGGGAACAGGAGAGGGTCAGGAGATAAAAAGTGAAAAGGGAGCCTGAATATTATTTGGGGAAAATATTAATATATGTGCCATTCAGATTGACTTCTTCTTTTTTTTTTTTGAGGCAAATAAAAGTATCCTTTAGGCAAAGGTTATAGATTAAACTCACACATTCACACTCAAAGGCACAATTGGTTAAAATATTCAACTCATTAGAAACTAGAGAACAAATTAGAACAATAATGAGATTCTTTCGAAAACAGTTTTGTGGGGGGAGGTTGTAAGTAGCATTTGATGAGGACTGATTAATCACCAAATAAGCACTTTTGTAACTACTAGCAGGAATATATGCTGCTTTGAAAGCATTGTGCACTGTTTATCAATACACACTAAAATGTTCATATTTTCCCACATCGCCACCTTCCTCTCTGTCCCTCTTTGCTTCACATCAGCCCTGAAAGGTGGACAGATCTCTCTCATCTATCACCACCAATTAAACATGTTCAAATTTCTACCATCTTAAAAGAAAATCTCTGTCTTACCTATATGCAAGATCTCTCTATACCTCCTTTAAGGGTCAATTTATTGAAAATGTACTTTACAGGTGAGACGTGTCTACAATTTCTCACTCTCTCCTTTCTCATTCATTGCTCAACTCTTAGCAATCTAGCTTCCTTCTGCCACTGGAACTGAGCTAAACAAGATATCCAAGCAATGATCTCTGTGTCAATAAATTCCTTGATAAATAAACAAATAAAGCATTACTGGTTCTTATCTTGCCTAACCTCTTCCCTACATTTAGCCCCATCGGCCATTTCCTTCTCCCGGAGATGATTTCTGTGGTATCTGTGACATGACACTGTTTTGCTTTTACACCTAGCAGTTTGCTTTTTCCTCCATCTCCTCAGAGGGTTCATGTTCTGCTGTCTGACCTCTGAAAGTCAGGCAGTCTCAGAGTGAAGATTAATATGCTCTCTCTCCATCTCTAAATGGTATCTTTCATCTATATGGCCACGAATGTAATCTATAATTCTTCCCAGATGGCTACATTGAGCTCTGCTTCCTTAGCATCTCCAATCAGATATCCTGCAAGCACCTCAAATTCAGCACAACCAAAGCTGAACCTATAAGCTTTTCTCTTAAATTTGTTCTTTCTTTTGGAGGTTTCTTAGTAAAAGACAACATGCCACTGAGGTAAGCCCTGAGTAATACTTGTATGATGGGTGAATTAATTAATGAATCCTAAGGAAATAGAAATGGATACAAAGTTTTTGTTTAACTATGTTAATTCCAGTATAACCTAGAATAGGGGGAAAAAGATATAGACAGTTTAGTGGGTAAGTGAAATATTATATAGTCCTACAAATGGAATATTGTTATAGTCAATTAAACTGATATGTGCATGGTTTATAATGACAAAGAAATGCTTGTACTATGTATAATATGGTATATATGTTATTATTTGAATAATATATTATCTTTATAATATATAACATTATTTGAAAGTAGGATACAACATTTAATGGAAAATATGATTTAACAATGAAAATAGAATACACTTGGAAATATACAAAATAGTAACAATGAATATTTGTAAGTAACAAAACTGATAGACTTTTGTTTTCTTCTCATTTTTCTTTATTTTTCAACTTTCTTATGAGTATACATGGCTTTGATAATACCAAAAATCTTACATCTTATTATTTTTAATGTCTTAAAATTCATGTGTGTAGGTGTTTCACCTGCATGTATACGTGTGCACCACAAGCATGCATGTCTGTGGAGGCCAGAAGAAAGCATAATACCCACTGGAACTGGAGTTACAGATGAGTGTGAGCTATCATGTAGGTTCTGGGAATTGAACCCAGGTCCTCCAAAGGAGCAACCAGTGTTCTTCACTGCTGAGCCATCTCTCTAGCCCCAGAACCAAAACTCTTTTGAAAAGAATTTTAAATAGGGAAAAATAAATCCAATTTTGGTACAAAAAACAATAAAAAAAACCCAGTGCTCTGAAACATGGAAAACCATTTTTTTTAGATACTTTAGCTTTTTAATGCCTCCCTCTACCCTAAAGTGTGAAGAAACCCCTTCAAAAATGAAATCTTCTTGTTCTGTGAAGCTTTGGCAATTTAGATCCAGGTTGGAGTGGGAGATTTTGTGGTTTTTGGATTACACACAATCAAACACACACACACACACACACACACACACACACACACACACACACACACACACAGATTTGGCCTGTGGAAACACCTTTTTGCGGGCAGTCCTTAGTAATTAAAATATCTTCAACCAGAATTGATCTAAGAATCCAACTCCTTTATTTCTCAACAACACTAAGTTTTTACTCCTTCCTTTTATTTTCTTGTATGGTTTTTCAAGACAGGGTTTCTCTGTATAGTCCTGACCATCCTGGAACTCGATCTGTAGATCAGGCTGGCCTTGTACTCAGATCCACCTGCCTCTGCCTCCCAAGTGCTGTGATTAAAGGCCTGTGCCACCATACCCGGCAAGCTTTTACATCTTGATGTGCAATGTCTCACTCACTACCTCATTAAAAGGATACAAAGATCTGATTCTTCCTCTCTAAGACAGTCTTACCAACCCAGTAGCAAATGCACAGAGTCAAACATAAACAGTAAACCAAAACAAAGCTAGACAGTGACCTCCTTACACATAGTTTGTGTTTTGAAAATTGCTGTCAGTTTTGATTGGACCCTACTTTACTACTATAATATTTCTGTGTTCAAACTCTACTAAATATTTTGAAGCAAGCAAATTCAAACAATGTCCTATGAAAACATGTAGTCAGGCATGGAGAGCTCTGAAAAGGTGGGGTTAGTAGGACACAGGCACTATGAAGTGTGAAGTGGGGAAAACAGAGTGAGGGCTTTAACTTGTGAGGGTGAAGGGAGGGCAGTAGGGATGGGGAAGGGTGGAAAGAAATACAGAACACTAAAGATGATTGGAAAACCCAAAGGAAAATCTACTGTTTTATGTTTACTTAATATAAATGCACACATACTAATATAAATAGTTTAAATGAAATTATGACACTTGGGGTGAAAACAGCCCCCACAAGAGCCATACACTAGCTAATAAAAACCCTGGTACCAGGCTTGGGAAACCTCCCTTCAAGTTGTTGGTCAGAGTCCAAGAGATTCCCCAAACAACATAAGCTATTGCTGTTGCCCTTGATGGTCTCACAGAACTTGAAGGTAAGACCTGATTGCTGAAGATACCTCACACTTCAGACACAGGACTAGGAGGAACTGAGCTGGAACTGACCTGGAGACTTCTCTCCCTAAGGACTAGCTCTCATAGTATTTGAATTTGTTATACAAGCTGCCAGGGGAGAGCAGCAATCTGTAGTCTTTCCCAACAATAAAGCTTAGGAACCACAACAATGACCGCCCTGTCAAAATATCCCCAATGGTGCAGTAGTGGCACTTATATCTTAGGGGTAACCAACAACCATCTATCTAATTGAACTTAAGGCCTGCTCAAGAAGAGGTTCTCATGCCTAGTGTTGTAAATCTAGCCAACTACCCATAGCTGATGACATCATAGACCCTAGAAGAGAACTTACTAATGTCACTCTCTTAAACCAGGATAATCCTAACTGCATTCTAAATGCCTATTCATATAGCTGCAGAGAAATAAGCTCCCATCACTTACCAAAGAAACTTCTTTCTTGTAGCAGGAGGAAACCATCACAGAAACCCACAACTAATCAGAATGCAGAGAACAACTGTCTCTGGGGTGCCTATATCCAATTGAAGTACAACCTCTACTACACCTAAGGCTCATGGAACATCATCGTAGAGCATATTGAAAGACTGTAAAAGCCAGAATACCAGGGCATCTTCTGCGAAACAGTGTCTTCTATATGTGACAGGGGGCAACACTACAATGTGATCACTTAAACAAGATCTGCACAATGGCAGTACCAGTTGACATTCCATCATGGATTGGATAAATCTCACAAGGTTCTACCCCTAAATGAAGAGCTATAGGAAATTAATGGCTATTGAGAGGGATACTCAGTCTTCTCCAGGAACAATTCCACTGATAGGTTATCCTAAGTGGCCACCCTTAAACACAGAAGCAATACTAAATGGACTCAGCAATTTATGCACACACGTGTGTGTGCTTAGATATTTTTGGTTATATGAAATATTCAATGAAATAAAATAAAATAAAAATATTTAACCAGGAATTTATATTTATCCTGTTTCTGATTTAATCTCCTATCCAATAGAGAATGTTTGGATTGTTTGCATTCAATGAGTTGATCAATTTTTCATGTTTAGGGGTTTCTGGCTACTGAAAATTTGAAAAGATGGAGATTTTCCTCAGCTATAAGCAACAAGACACTTCAGTACTTAGCAATTACTCTTTAAAGTTTGAAATGTTTCAAAACTACATAAACAGTCGAGGCTAGTGGCACAAGCAGTCCACTGCCCTTGAGAGGCTGGGGTGGAAAGATCAGGCATCTAAAGCAAACCTGAGCTAGCTCCCTAGGGAAATGGCTCATCTCAAAGACAAGTTCTAAAAACTATAGCATTACCAATACAATTCAAACACTGTATGTTCTCCTCCATCTAGATTTTCACTGTCTCAGAATTGGGTCTTACCATTTCTATGTATGTCTACATTTACTATATACATGTCTATCTCTAAACAATATCTAATATTTTTTTTTGGTTTTTGAGACAGGGTTTCTCTGCGTAGCTTTGCGCCTTTCCTGGAACTCACTTGGTAGCCCAGGCTGGCCTCAGACTCACAGAGATCCTCCTGGCTCTGCCTCCCGAGTGCTGGGATTAAAGGCGTGCGCCACCACCGCCCGGCTTTTTTTTTTTTTTTTGGTAATATCTAATATTTTACATAATCAGTATTACTCTTTATATAGCAGCATACACCATCTGCAGGTTTTTTCCTCAATCAACATGCTTATGTGATTTTATCCCTTTTGGCAGATGTAGTTTATTCATTTTTGTTGCTATATGACATTCCCAAACATGAAGCTATTACAATTTATTTATCTATTCCTCCTACCAATCAAAAGCTGTTTAATTGTCAAAGTTGTAATCCTGGTTGCCAGCACTCTTCCTTTGTAAAAGCTAAACAAAAACCAGGTTTCTTGACAAAGTAAATTTAGTGCACTAGTGGTCTACAGTGACTTCATGAGTATAAGGTGGAAAATGTAGATTAACTCTTTCACTCAGTCAAGATCAGGGTTTCTCAATGTTCGCAATACAGCTATTGGGACAGAAGAATGCCCTGTTGGGAGGTAGAGTAGGCCCTTCTGTAGCATGTTGAACAACACCTTTGACATTTATCTACTAAATAATAGCAGCATTTCCCAAAAATGGCTCCAGACATTACCAAATGACCCCAGTCAAGAATGTCGTGATATACTAAGTACCATCTATGTGTAAAGCATTTCAGTAAGTGCTGTGGGAAGGCAAAAGAAAAAAATCAATGTTGAAAAGAAGCTCATTCATTCAGAGATACATGTTGAGAATCTATTATGATCAACATATACTGTGGTAGGCATGGGATTTGAGCGACTCTTTCCTCCCGTGACTCAGTTTATTAAGTAAGGTATGGAAAGACAGGTGAGTCACAAATAAAAATACAATATTAAAATGTAAATCTGGGGAGATGGGTATAGGGATACTTAAAAAGGCCATTCACACCAGCCTGGATGGGAATGGTTAGTGAAGAATCTGTAGTGGTTTGAATGAAAATGGCCCCCATAGACTCACACGTTTGAATGCTTGGTTCCCAGTGGATACAATTGTTTGAGAAGGATTAGTAGGTGTGGTTGTGTTGAAGGAGGTGTATCACTGGAGGTAGGCTTTACGGTTTCAAAACATGCACGCCATTCTCAATGTGTCTCTCTGCCACCCTACTTGTGGATCAAGATATTAGCTCTGAGTTGTTCCTGCTGCCATGTCCTCATTAAGCCATCATGGCTTCTAACCCTCTGGAACCATAAGCTCAACTGAATGTTTTCCTTTATAAGTTGCCTTAGTCATTGTGTTTTATCATAGCAATAGAAAAGTAACTAATACAGTATCCTGAAAAAAGTTAGGATCTTTGATTTTTAAAAGTTAAGTAGGATTTAGATCAAGAACATTGAAAGATATTACAGGAGAAAATAGCATACAGCAATGTAAAATGGCTATAAACACTAGATATTGTACAACAGAACTACAAAGAAGGTAGTATAGTTACAGCAAAAAGTACCAGGAAAATTTATGAAGAAGATTTAAAAAAAATGGTGTGTTGGCAATAGGACTGACACACATATGAATTCACAGAGACTGTGCCAGCACACATAAGACCTGCATAGGTTCAAACGAGACAAAGCCCCATGGAGAAGGAGAAGTGGACACAAAATCCACCTCTAACCAAGAAGCTATCTACAATTAAAACATATTGGGAAAGGGAAAATCAATTTTCTCCAATGGAGTGTCACTTTGTATATCAACCACACCCCAGTG